>NC_135234.1:698802051-699427051 GCF_051348905.1 Ranitomeya variabilis | reverse complement strand
TAACGGTGTCTGCCCCTGCCTGGTGTTGCCCTCAACTGAATAAAGCTGAGCTTCAACCTTCTGGCCCTCATTAAGTGTTTTTTAAAAAACAAAATGGTGGTTCCGGCCTACTAACGGTGTCTGCCCCTGCCTGGTGTTGCCCTCAACTGAATAAAGCTGAGCTTCAACCTTCTGGCTCTCATTAAGTGGTTTTTAAAAAACAAAATGGTGGTTAGGGCCTACTAACGGCTTCTGCCCCTCCCTGGTGTTGCCCTCAACTGAATAAAGCTGAGCTTCTACCTTCCGGCTCTGATTAACTGCTGTTTTTAAACACATTGCTGGTTCCGGCCTACTAACGGTGTCTGCCCCTCCCTGGTGTTGCCCTCAACTGAATAAAGCTGAGCTTCTACCTTCCGGCTCTGATTAACTGCTGTTTTTAAACACATTGCTGGTTCCGGCCTACTAACGGTGTCTGCCCCTGCCTGGTGTTGCCCTCAACTGAATAAAGCTGAGCTTCAACCTTCTGGCTCTCATTAAGTGTTTTTTAAAAAACAAAATGGTGGTTAGGGCCTACTAACGGCTTCTGCCCCCCCTGGTGTTGCCCTCAACTGAATAAAGCTGAGCTTCTACCTTCCGGCTCTGATTAACTGCTGTTTTTAAACACATTGCTGGTTCCGGCCTACTAACGGTGTCTGCCCCTGCCTGGTGTTGCCCTCAACTGAATAAAGCTGAGCTTCAACCTTCTGGCTCTCATTAAGTGTTTTTTAAAAAACAAAATGGTGGTTCCGGCCTACTAACGGTGTCTGCCCCTGCCTGGTGTTGCCCTCAACTGAATAAAGCTGAGCTTCAACCTTCTGGCTCTCATTAAGTGTTTTTTAAAAAACAAAATGGTGGTTAGGGCCTACTAACGGCTTCTGCCCCTCCCTGGTGTTGCCCTCAACTGAATAAAGCTGAGCTTCTACCTTCCGGCTCTGATTAACTGCTGTTTTTAAACACATTGCTGGTTCCGGCCTACTAACGGTGTCTGCCCCTCCCTGGTGTTGCCTTCAACTGAATAAAGCTGAGCTTCTACCTTCCGGCTCTGATTAACTGCTGTTTTTAAACACATTGCTGGTTCCGGCCTACTAACGGTGTCTGCCCCTGCCTGGTGTTGCCCTCAACTGAATAAAGCTGAGCTTCAACCTTCTGGCTCTCATTAAGTGTTTTTTAAAAAACAAAATGGTGGTTAGGGCCTACTAACGGCTTCTGCCCCTCCCTGGTGTTGCCCTCAACTGAATAAAGCTGAGCTTCTACCTTCCGGCTCTGATTAACTGCTGTTTTTAAACACATTGCTGGTTCCGGCCTACTAACGGTGTCTGCCCCTGCCTGGTGTTGCCCTCAACTGAATAAAGCTGAGCTTCAACCTTCTGGCTCTCATTAAGTGTTTTTTAAAAAACAAAATGGTGGTTAGGGCCTACTAACGGCTTCTGCCCCTCCCTGGTGTTGCCCTCAACTGAATAAAGCTGAGCTTCTACCTTCCGGCTCTGATTAACTGCTGTTTTTAAACACATTGCTGGTTCCGGCCTACTAACGGTGTCTGCCCCTGCCTGGTGTTGCCCTCAACTGAATAAAGCTGAGCTTCAACCTTCTGGCTCTCATTAAGTGTTTTTTAAAAAACAAAATGGTGGTTCCGGCCTACTAACGGTGTCTGCCCCTGCCTGGTGTTGCCCTCAACTGAATAAAGCTGAGCTTCAACCTTCTGGCTCTCATTAAGTGTTTTTTAAAAAACAAAATGGTGGTTAGGGCCTACTAACGGCTTCTGCCCCTCCCTGGTGTTGCCCTCAACTGAATAAAGCTGAGCTTCTACCTTCCGGCTCTGATTAACTGCTGTTTTTAAACACATTGCTGGTTCCGGCCTACTAACGGTGTCTGCCCCTCCCTGGTGTTGCCCTCAACTGAATAAAGCTGAGCTTCTACCTTCCGGCTCTGATTAACTGCTGTTTTTAAACACATTGCTGGTTCCGGCCTACTAACGGTGTCTGCCCCTGCCTGGTGTTGCCCTCAACTGAATAAAGCTGAGCTTCAACCTTCTGGCTCTCATTAAGTGTTTTTTAAAAAACAAAATGGTGGTTAGGGCCTACTAACGGCTTCTGCCCCTGCCTGGTGTTGCCCTCAACTGAATAAAGCTGAGCTTCTACCTTCCGGCTCTGATTAACTGCTGTTTTTAAACACATTGCTGGTTCCGGCCTACTAACGGTGTCTGCCCCTCCCTGGTGTTGCCCTCAACTGAATAAAGCTGAGCTTCTACCTTCCGGCTCTGATTAACTGCTGTTTTTAAACACATTGCTGGTTCCGGCCTACTAACGGTGTCTGCCCCTGCCTGGTGTTGCCCTCAACTGAATAAAGCTGAGCTTCAACCTTCTGGCTCTCATTAAGTGTTTTTTAAAAAACAAAATGGTGGTTAGGGCCTACTAACGGCTTCTGCCCCTCCCTGGTGTTGCCCTCAACTGAATAAAGCTGAGCTTCTACCTTCCGGCTCTGATTAACTGCTGTTTTTAAACACATTGCTGGTTCCGGCCTACTAACGGTGTCTGCCCCTCCCTGGTGTTGCCCTCAACTGAATAAAGCTGAGCTTCTACCTTCCGGCTCTGATTAACTGCTGTTTTTAAACACATTGCTGGTTCCGGCCTACTAACGGTGTCTGCCCCTGCCTGGTGTTGCCCTCAACTGAATAAAGCTGAGCTTCAACCTTCTGGCTCTCATTAAGTGTTTTTTAAAAAACAAAATGGTGGTTCCGGCCTACTAACGGTGTCTGCCCCTGCCTGGTGTTGCCCTCAACTGAATAAAGCTGAGCTTCAACCTTCTGGCTCTCATTAAGTGTTTTTTAAAAAACAAAATGGTGGTTAGGGCCTACTAACGGCTTCTGCCCCTCCCTGGTGTTGCCCTCAACTGAATAAAGCTGAGATTCTACCTTCCGGCTCTGATTAACTGCTGTTTTTAAACACATTGCTGGTTCCGGCCTACTAACGGTGTCTGCCCCTGCCTGGTGTTGCCCTCAACTGAATAAAGCTGAGCTTCAACCTTCTGGCTCTCATTAAGTGTTTTTTAAAAAACAAAATGGTGGTTAGGGCCTACTAACGGCTTCTGCCCCTCCCTGGTGTTGCCCTCAACTGAATAAAGCTGAGCTTCTACCTTCCGGCTCTGATTAACTGCTGTTTTTAAACACATTGCTGGTTCCGGCCTACTAACGGTGTCTGCCCCTGCCTGGTGTTGCCCTCAACTGAATAAAGCTGAGCTTCAACCTTCTGGCTCTCATTAAGTGTTTTTTAAAAAACAAAATGGTGGTTAGGGCCTACTAACGGCTTCTGCCCCTCCCTGGTGTTGCCCTCAACTGAATAAAGCTGAGCTTCTACCTTCCGGCTCTGATTAACTGCTGTTTTTAAACACATTGCTGGTTCCGGCCTACTAACGGTGTCTGCCCCTGCCTGGTGTTGCCCTCAACTGAATAAAGCTGAGCTTCAACCTTCTGGCTCTCATTAAGTGTTTTTTAAAAAACAAAATGGTGGTTCCGGCCTACTAACGGTGTCTGCCCCTGCCTGGTGTTGCCCTCAACTGAATAAAGCTGAGCTTCAACCTTCTGGCTCTCATTAAGTGTTTTTTAAAAAACAAAATGGTGGTTAGGGCCTACTAACGGCTTCTGCCCCTCCCTGGTGTTGCCCTCAACTGAATAAAGCTGAGCTTCTACCTTCCGGCTCTGATTAACTGCTGTTTTTAAACACATTGCTGGTTCCGGCCTACTAACGGTGTCTGCCCCTCCCTGGTGTTGCCCTCAACTGAATAAAGCTGAGCTTCTACCTTCCGGCTCTGATTAACTGCTGTTTTTAAACACATTGCTGGTTCCGGCCTACTAACGGTGTCTGCCCCTGCCTGGTGTTGCCCTCAACTGAATAAAGCTGAGCTTCAACCTTCTGGCTCTCATTAAGTGTTTTTTAAAAAACAAAATGGTGGTTAGGGCCTACTAACGGCTTCTGCCCCCCCTGGTGTTGCCCTCAACTGAATAAAGCTGAGCTTCTACCTTCCGGCTCTGATTAACTGCTGTTTTTAAACACATTGCTGGTTCCGGCCTACTAACGGTGTCTGCCCCTGCCTGGTGTTGCCCTCAACTGAATAAAGCTGAGCTTCAACCTTCTGGCTCTCATTAAGTGTTTTTTAAAAAACAAAATGGTGGTTCCGGCCTACTAACGGTGTCTGCCCCTGCCTGGTGTTGCCCTCAACTGAATAAAGCTGAGCTTCTACCTTCCGGCTCTGATTAACTGCTGTTTTTAAACACATTGCTGGTTCCGGCCTACTAACAGTGTCTGCCCCTGCCTGGTGTTGCCCTCAACTGAATAAAGCTGAGCTTCAACCTTCTGGCTCTCATTAAGTGTTTTTTAAAAAACAAAATGGTGGTTCCGGCCTACTAACGGTGTCTGCCCCTGCCTGGTGTTGCCCTCAACTGAATAAAGCTGAGCTTCAACCTTCTGGCTCTCATTAAGTGTTTTTTAAAAAACAAAATGGTGGTTAGGGCCTACTAACGGCTTCTGCCCCTCCCTAGTGTTGCCCTCAACTGAATAAAGCTGAGCTTCTACCTTCCGGCTCTGATTAACTGCTGTTTTTAAACACATTGCTGGTTCCGGCCTACTAACGTTGTCTGCCCCTCCCTGGTGTTGCCCTCAACTGAATAAAGCTGAGCTTCTACCTTCTGGCTCTGATTAACTGCTGTTTTTAAACACATTGCTGGTTCCGGCCTACTAACGGTGTCTGCCCCTGCCTGGTGTTGCCCTCAACTGAATAAAGCTGAGCTTCAACCTTCTGGCTCTCATTAAGTGTTTTTTAAAAAACAAAATGGTGGTTAGGGCCTACTAACGGCTTCTGCCCCTCCCTGGTGTTGCCCTCAACTGAATAAAGCTGAGCTTCTAC
This sequence comes from Ranitomeya variabilis, assembly GCF_051348905.1. NCBI lineage: Eukaryota > Metazoa > Chordata > Amphibia > Anura > Dendrobatidae > Ranitomeya > Ranitomeya variabilis. Next base: position 699,422,134 of record NC_135234.1, on the reverse strand, counting down.
CTTCCGGCTCTGATTAACTGCTGTTTTTAAACACATTGCTGGTTCCGGCCTACTAACGGTGTCTGCCCCTGCCTGGTGTTGCCCTCAACTGAATAAAGCTGAGCTTCAACCTTCTGGCTCTCATTAAGTGTTTTTTAAAAAACAAAATGGTGGTTCCGGCCTACTAACGGTGTCTGCCCCTGCCTGGTGTTGCCCTCAACTGAATAAAGCTGAGCTTCAACCTTCTGGCTCTCATTAAGTGGTTTTTAAAAAACAAAATGGTGGTTAGGGCCTACTAACGGCTTCTGCCCCTCCCTGGTGTTGCCCTCAACTGAATAAAGCTGAGCTTCTACCTTCCGGCTCTGATTAACTGCTGTTTTTAAACACATTGCTGGTTCCGGCCTACTAACGGTGTCTGCCCCTCCCTGGTGTTGCCCTCAACTGAATAAAGCTGAGCTTCTACCTTCCGGCTCTGATTAACTGCTGTTTTTAAACACATTGCTGGTTCCGGCCTACTAACGGTGTCTGCCCCTGCCTGGTGTTGCCCTCAACTGAATAAAGCTGAGCTTCAACCTTCTGGCTCTCATTAAGTGTTTTTTAAAAAACAAAATGGTGGTTAGGGCCTACTAACGGCTTCTGCCCCCCCTGGTGTTGCCCTCAACTGAATAAAGCTGAGCTTCTACCTTCCGGCTCTGATTAACTGCTGTTTTTAAACACATTGCTGGTTCCGGCCTACTAACGGTGTCTGCCCCTGCCTGGTGTTGCCCTCAACTGAATAAAGCTGAGCTTCAACCTTCTGGCTCTCATTAAGTGTTTTTTAAAAAACAAAATGGTGGTTCCGGCCTACTAACGGTGTCTGCCCCTGCCTGGTGTTGCCCTCAACTGAATAAAGCTGAGCTTCAACCTTCTGGCTCTCATTAAGTGTTTTTTAAAAAACAAAATGGTGGTTAGGGCCTACTAACGGCTTCTGCCCCTCCCTGGTGTTGCCCTCAACTGAATAAAGCTGAGCTTCTACCTTCCGGCTCTGATTAACTGCTGTTTTTAAACACATTGCTGGTTCCGGCCTACTAACGGTGTCTGCCCCTCCCTGGTGTTGCCTTCAACTGAATAAAGCTGAGCTTCTACCTTCCGGCTCTGATTAACTGCTGTTTTTAAACACATTGCTGGTTCCGGCCTACTAACGGTGTCTGCCCCTGCCTGGTGTTGCCCTCAACTGAATAAAGCTGAGCTTCAACCTTCTGGCTCTCATTAAGTGTTTTTTAAAAAACAAAATGGTGGTTAGGGCCTACTAACGGCTTCTGCCCCTCCCTGGTGTTGCCCTCAACTGAATAAAGCTGAGCTTCTACCTTCCGGCTCTGATTAACTGCTGTTTTTAAACACATTGCTGGTTCCGGCCTACTAACGGTGTCTGCCCCTGCCTGGTGTTGCCCTCAACTGAATAAAGCTGAGCTTCAACCTTCTGGCTCTCATTAAGTGTTTTTTAAAAAACAAAATGGTGGTTAGGGCCTACTAACGGCTTCTGCCCCTCCCTGGTGTTGCCCTCAACTGAATAAAGCTGAGCTTCTACCTTCCGGCTCTGATTAACTGCTGTTTTTAAACACATTGCTGGTTCCGGCCTACTAACGGTGTCTGCCCCTGCCTGGTGTTGCCCTCAACTGAATAAAGCTGAGCTTCAACCTTCTGGCTCTCATTAAGTGTTTTTTAAAAAACAAAATGGTGGTTCCGGCCTACTAACGGTGTCTGCCCCTGCCTGGTGTTGCCCTCAACTGAATAAAGCTGAGCTTCAACCTTCTGGCTCTCATTAAGTGTTTTTTAAAAAACAAAATGGTGGTTAGGGCCTACTAACGGCTTCTGCCCCTCCCTGGTGTTGCCCTCAACTGAATAAAGCTGAGCTTCTACCTTCCGGCTCTGATTAACTGCTGTTTTTAAACACATTGCTGGTTCCGGCCTACTAACGGTGTCTGCCCCTCCCTGGTGTTGCCCTCAACTGAATAAAGCTGAGCTTCTACCTTCCGGCTCTGATTAACTGCTGTTTTTAAACACATTGCTGGTTCCGGCCTACTAACGGTGTCTGCCCCTGCCTGGTGTTGCCCTCAACTGAATAAAGCTGAGCTTCAACCTTCTGGCTCTCATTAAGTGTTTTTTAAAAAACAAAATGGTGGTTAGGGCCTACTAACGGCTTCTGCCCCTGCCTGGTGTTGCCCTCAACTGAATAAAGCTGAGCTTCTACCTTCCGGCTCTGATTAACTGCTGTTTTTAAACACATTGCTGGTTCCGGCCTACTAACGGTGTCTGCCCCTCCCTGGTGTTGCCCTCAACTGAATAAAGCTGAGCTTCTACCTTCCGGCTCTGATTAACTGCTGTTTTTAAACACATTGCTGGTTCCGGCCTACTAACGGTGTCTGCCCCTGCCTGGTGTTGCCCTCAACTGAATAAAGCTGAGCTTCAACCTTCTGGCTCTCATTAAGTGTTTTTTAAAAAACAAAATGGTGGTTAGGGCCTACTAACGGCTTCTGCCCCTCCCTGGTGTTGCCCTCAACTGAATAAAGCTGAGCTTCTACCTTCCGGCTCTGATTAACTGCTGTTTTTAAACACATTGCTGGTTCCGGCCTACTAACGGTGTCTGCCCCTCCCTGGTGTTGCCCTCAACTGAATAAAGCTGAGCTTCTACCTTCCGGCTCTGATTAACTGCTGTTTTTAAACACATTGCTGGTTCCGGCCTACTAACGGTGTCTGCCCCTGCCTGGTGTTGCCCTCAACTGAATAAAGCTGAGCTTCAACCTTCTGGCTCTCATTAAGTGTTTTTTAAAAAACAAAATGGTGGTTCCGGCCTACTAACGGTGTCTGCCCCTGCCTGGTGTTGCCCTCAACTGAATAAAGCTGAGCTTCAACCTTCTGGCTCTCATTAAGTGTTTTTTAAAAAACAAAATGGTGGTTAGGGCCTACTAACGGCTTCTGCCCCTCCCTGGTGTTGCCCTCAACTGAATAAAGCTGAGATTCTACCTTCCGGCTCTGATTAACTGCTGTTTTTAAACACATTGCTGGTTCCGGCCTACTAACGGTGTCTGCCCCTGCCTGGTGTTGCCCTCAACTGAATAAAGCTGAGCTTCAACCTTCTGGCTCTCATTAAGTGTTTTTTAAAAAACAAAATGGTGGTTAGGGCCTACTAACGGCTTCTGCCCCTCCCTGGTGTTGCCCTCAACTGAATAAAGCTGAGCTTCTACCTTCCGGCTCTGATTAACTGCTGTTTTTAAACACATTGCTGGTTCCGGCCTACTAACGGTGTCTGCCCCTGCCTGGTGTTGCCCTCAACTGAATAAAGCTGAGCTTCAACCTTCTGGCTCTCATTAAGTGTTTTTTAAAAAACAAAATGGTGGTTAGGGCCTACTAACGGCTTCTGCCCCTCCCTGGTGTTGCCCTCAACTGAATAAAGCTGAGCTTCTACCTTCCGGCTCTGATTAACTGCTGTTTTTAAACACATTGCTGGTTCCGGCCTACTAACGGTGTCTGCCCCTGCCTGGTGTTGCCCTCAACTGAATAAAGCTGAGCTTCAACCTTCTGGCTCTCATTAAGTGTTTTTTAAAAAACAAAATGGTGGTTCCGGCCTACTAACGGTGTCTGCCCCTGCCTGGTGTTGCCCTCAACTGAATAAAGCTGAGCTTCAACCTTCTGGCTCTCATTAAGTGTTTTTTAAAAAACAAAATGGTGGTTAGGGCCTACTAACGGCTTCTGCCCCTCCCTGGTGTTGCCCTCAACTGAATAAAGCTGAGCTTCTACCTTCCGGCTCTGATTAACTGCTGTTTTTAAACACATTGCTGGTTCCGGCCTACTAACGGTGTCTGCCCCTCCCTGGTGTTGCCCTCAACTGAATAAAGCTGAGCTTCTACCTTCCGGCTCTGATTAACTGCTGTTTTTAAACACATTGCTGGTTCCGGCCTACTAACGGTGTCTGCCCCTGCCTGGTGTTGCCCTCAACTGAATAAAGCTGAGCTTCAACCTTCTGGCTCTCATTAAGTGTTTTTTAAAAAACAAAATGGTGGTTAGGGCCTACTAACGGCTTCTGCCCCCCCTGGTGTTGCCCTCAACTGAATAAAGCTGAGCTTCTACCTTCCGGCTCTGATTAACTGCTGTTTTTAAACACATTGCTGGTTCCGGCCTACTAACGGTGTCTGCCCCTGCCTGGTGTTGCCCTCAACTGAATAAAGCTGAGCTTCAACCTTCTGGCTCTCATTAAGTGTTTTTTAAAAAACAAAATGGTGGTTCCGGCCTACTAACGGTGTCTGCCCCTGCCTGGTGTTGCCCTCAACTGAATAAAGCTGAGCTTCTACCTTCCGGCTCTGATTAACTGCTGTTTTTAAACACATTGCTGGTTCCGGCCTACTAACAGTGTCTGCCCCTGCCTGGTGTTGCCCTCAACTGAATAAAGCTGAGCTTCAACCTTCTGGCTCTCATTAAGTGTTTTTTAAAAAACAAAATGGTGGTTCCGGCCTACTAACGGTGTCTGCCCCTGCCTGGTGTTGCCCTCAACTGAATAAAGCTGAGCTTCAACCTTCTGGCTCTCATTAAGTGTTTTTTAAAAAACAAAATGGTGGTTAGGGCCTACTAACGGCTTCTGCCCCTCCCTGGTGTTGCCCTCAACTGAATAAAGCTGAGCTTCTACCTTCCGGCTCTGATTAACTGCTGTTTTTAAACACATTGCTGGTTCCGGCCTACTAACGTTGTCTGCCCCTCCCTGGTGTTGCCCTCAACTGAATAAAGCTGAGCTTCTACCTTCTGGCTCTGATTAACTGCTGTTTTTAAACACATTGCTGGTTCCGGCCTACTAACGGTGTCTGCCCCTGCCTGGTGTTGCCCTCAACTGAATAAAGCTGAGCTTCAACCTTCTGGCTCTCATTAAGTGTTTTTTAAAAAACAAAATGGTGGTTAGGGCCTACTAACGGCTTCTGCCCCTCCCTGGTGTTGCCCTCAACTGAATAAAGCTGAGCTTCTACCTTCCGGCTCTGATTAACTGCTGTTTTTAAACACATTGCTGGTTCCGGCCTACTAACGGTGTCTGCCCCTCCCTGGTGTTGCCCTCAACTGAATAAAGCTGAGCTTCTACCTTCCGGCTCTGATTAACTGCTGTTTTTAAACACATTGCTGGTTCCGGCCTACTAACGGTGTCTGCCCCTGCCTGGTGTTGCCCTCAACTGAATAAAGCTGAGCTTCAACCTTCTGGCTCTCATTAAGTGTTTTTTAAAAAACAAAATGGTGGTTAGGGCCTACTAACGGCTTCTGCCCCTCCCTGGTGTTGCCCTCAACTGAATAAAGCTGAGCTTCTACCTTCCGGCTCTGATTAACTGCTGTTTTTAAACACATTGCTGGTTCCGGCCTACTAACGGTGTCTGCCCCTCCCTGGTGTTGCCCTCAACTGAATAAAGCTGAGCTTCTACCTTCCGGCTCTGATTAACTGCTGTTTTTAAACACATTGCTGGTTCCGGCCTACTAACGGTGTCTGCCCCTCCCTGGTGTTGCCCTCAACTGAATAAAGCTGAGCTTCTACCTTCCAGCTCTGATTAACTGCTGTTTTTAAACACATTGCTGGTTCCGGCCTACTAACGGCTTCTGCCCCTGCCTGGTGTTGCCCTCAACTGAATAAAGCTGAGCTTCAACCTTCTGGCTCTCATTAAGTGTTTTTTAAAAAACAAAATGGTGGTTCCGGCCTACTAACGGTGTCTGCCCCTGCCTGGTGTTGCCCTCAACTGAATAAAGCTGAGCTTCAACCTTCTGGCTCTCATTAAGTGTTTTTTAAAAAACAAAATGGTGGTTAGGGCCTACTAACGGTGTCTGCCCCTCCCTGGTGTTGTCCTCAACTGAACAAAGCTGAGCTTCCACATTCTGGCTTTCGGCCTATACTATCAGATATTAAACTGCATTTGGCCTACTAGTGTGGTTAGGCCCTTGAAACAGTGTCTGCTGCTCTTGGGTTTGCTACTCCACTGAACAAAGCAATGCCGCCTGTTTAGTCCTGTTACCAATTTTGATCTGCATTTAGCCTACTTTATTCTTTGGCCCTATATCTGTTTCCTCATCATCCTGCCCATTGCCCAGCCACTGCTAGATGAGTCTGCTGGTACATTGACCTAGACCACTACATTCCCCTTGTACTCTACACAGCCAGAATCTGACCCTGCTGAAAGTAAGGTTCCCCTTCCCGCATATTATACCACCTTACACAGGGACAAAGAGGAAGGTGCAGATGAAAGTGGAGGTTCCTTCATCAGGTGGGGGGGCATACTCGTTGGCGACGTCACTGGCACAGGGCCACTCAGAGTACGCAAAAGTGTCGCTGCTGGTGGGAGGCGCCCCCGCCATGCAAACACACCGCCGTACTTTGAGGGGCCCTGTGCCAGTGCCAATGCGAACGAGTGGGCCCCCCCTGCTTGCTCAGGATCACAGCACTTGCAACGTTGAAATACTTACCTCTCCCTGCTCCACCGCCATGACGTAGTCCATGTTTCCTGGGCCCACTAAAACCTTGAACCAGCCCTACCCCCACAACTTTTGCCAAATGACCCCCAATTTCCAGTGCCCAACTATTATTATAAAGTTAATTAAGATTGACAAGCTTCAGAAAACAAGAATGGATGTTTTTGGCAGTAAAATGTGCACTGTAGGTGTTTTCCTGGCCTCCACTCACTGCCGGCTATGCTTCCCCATTGACTTGCATTGGGTTTCGTGTTTCGGTCGATCCCCGACTTTTAGCGATAATCGGCCGACTTCACTCGACTCGACTCTGGACTAAATCGGGTTTCACAAAACCAGACTCGATCTTAAAAAAATGAAAGTCGCTCAACCCTACTTATGACCATGTGATATTTCAGCTTTTCTTTTTTATTAAATTTGCAAAAAAATCTGGGCTTTTTTCAGTCAAGATGGGGTGCAGAGTGTACATTAATGTGAAAAAAAATAACTTTTTAGAATTTACCAAATGGCTACAATGAAACAAAGAGTGAAAAATTTAAAGGGGTCTGAATACTTTCAGTACCCACTGTATTTTTCAAAAATCTATCATCTGCTGAAAAAAAATGATACTGGTAACAGGGAACTCTTGGCAATCAAGTGCTCTTTAGAAGAGTGGACTCATTGTTTGAGGGGAATGGTTCATCAAGTTATGGTAGGGTATGTGAACTTTTAATCAGGGTCATTTGGATGCTTTGGGTTGTCATTAGTGTTGAGCATTCCGATACTGCAAGTATCGGGTATCGGCCGATATTTGCGGTATCGGAAATCCGATACCGAGATCCGATACTTTTGTGATATCGGGAATCGGTATCGGGATAGATATTAATGTGTAAAATAAAGAATAAAAATAAAAAATATTGATATACTCACCTCTCCGGCGCAGCCTGTACCTTACCGAAGTAACCAGCAGACCTTAGATGACGTCACGGCTTGTGATTGGTCGCGTTGCGGTCACGTGACCGCTCCGCGACCAATCACAGGCCACGACGTCATCTAAGGACTTTCATGCGCTCATTCTTATGAATGGAGGCTGGCGGTTACAACCAGGGCGCGTCAGAGGGTGCGTATATCAATATTTTTTTTTTTTATTCTTTATTTTACACAGTAATATGGATCCCAGGGCCTGAAGGAGAGTTTCCTCTCCTTCAGACCCTGGGAACCATCAGGATACCTTCCGATACTTGGTGTCCCATTGACTTCTATTGGTATCGGGTATCGGTATCGGCGATATCGGATACTTTTCGGGTATCGGCCGATACTATCCGATACCGATACTTTCAAGTATCGGATGGTATCGCTCAACACTAGTTGTCATTATGATTTAAAAAGAGAAAAAACAGTAGTTTGTCAATAAATGGCTGCACCCCACCACTAACCATGAGTGGAGAAAAAGTTTTGGTGTTATAATTCATATTCTCTGAATAAAGGACAAGAAAGCAAAAATTCTGCCGGGGTAGGTAAACTTTTGAGCACAACTCCTCTCTTCTTCCTTGCTTGACAATTCTAGTTTTACAATAGCCAGAGAAGAGTGGAACTAGATCCATAAGAGGTAGGTGGAAAGGTGCGCCCAACTGTTTGGCCACGGCTAGGGTCCACTGAGCAGATGTTCTTGATTTTAACAATCTTGTGTTGTCAGTCTTCATTTAACTTTTTTATTATTTGGTAATCTTTAAATATTAATGCTTCTTTGTATTATTGGATTTAGGAAAATGTGCCATTTTACATTAAAAATCTACATTCTAAGTACGTGGACATTACAAATAGTTTCACTTAATTTAAATACAATCACTTAGACTAAGACATGTTTGGAAATTAATGGAAATGCTCATCTCATATCCTTTTAGTAGTTCAATAGTTAAATATAAAGTCAGTTTATGCAAAAGAACACAATAAGGCATTTGTCGTCTAGACAGTATAATAACTTCTCTGACGCGTGAAACTCAGGAAGAAAGTGTAGGCTATTCTTGGGCATTTGCCACTCGGTCTTGAAGACTGTGCCCTTCCTATAGTACAAAGTTCAAAGCCATATTACTAATCTGCTACAGACCTAAATTCTGCAATTATTCTGATTTCCTGTTCTCAGTGTAACATAAAGCATGACTTCAATAATAATTTCCCAGCCGTGTATCTTGCTTTTTGTGTCCTTCTGTTTTGTAAACAATGACTGGTATCATTATTAGGCCGGGGACACACTTAACGTATAAAAAAGCGGTCCGTTTTTCACGTCCGAGAATCGCACAAATGTTTCAAAAACAGTGATCCCAGTGCAGTGCGAGGATGCGATTTCCTCGCATCAAATGATCCGTGTGACATCCGTGTGACATCCATATGGCATCCGTATGCCGAGATTTTCTCGCAAGCTTGCAAAACCGACATCTAATGGATTTATGTGCTCAAATGTTCGGGAAAACATATATACAGTATATATATATATATATATATATATATATATACACATGTCATTGAGACACATATATATATATTCTGTATTTATATTTCATTCAGCGCGATATCTGTGAAAAGCCGGTAATTCAATTGCCGGCTTTTTCCTTCTCCTTCACAAACCCGACAGGATATGAGACATGGTTTACATACAGTAAACCATCTCATATCCCCATTTTGTTTGCATATTCCACACTACTAATGTTAGTAGTGTGTATGTGCAAAATTTGGCCGCTGTAGCTGCTAAAATAAAGGGTTAAATGGCGGAAAAAATTGGCGTGGGCTCCCGCGCAATTTTCTCCGCCAGAATGGTAAAGCCAGTGACTGAGGGCAGATATTAATAGCCAGGAGAGGGTCCATGGTTATTGGCCCCCCCGTGGCTACAAACATCTGCCCCCGGCCACCCCAGAAAAGGCACATCTGGAAGATGCGCCTATTCTGGCACTTGGCCACTCTCTTCCCACTCCCTGTAGCGGTGGGATATGGGGTAATGAAGGGTTAATGCCACCTTGCTATTGGAAGGTGACATTAAGCCAGATTAATAATGGAGAGGCGTCAATTATGACACCTATCCATTATTAATCCAATTGTTGGAAAGGGTTAAAAAACACACACACACATGATTTAAAAGTAGTTTAATGAAATAAACACAGCGATTGTTGTAATAATTTATTGTTCTCTCAATCCATCAGGAACACCCTCGCTTGGAAAAATAATAAACGCACAAGATACATACATTCTGGTGAACCGTCTCGTCCCACGAAGTAATCCATCTGAAGGGGTTAACTAATATTACAGGCACGAGCTGCGATAAACTGAATGCAGAAATAGGCATCAGGACCTGAAATTACGTCACGGCTTGCTGTGATTGGTCGCGTCGCGGTCACATGGGCGGCACGCAACTAATCACAAGCCGTGACGTAATTTTAAAAATGCGCGCGTCTCCTGCCTCCCGTGACGTCATGGCTTGTGATTGGTCGCGTCGCCCATGTGACCGCGACGCGACCAATCACAAGCCGGAACGTAATTTTAAAATCATCAATGCCTAGAATTAGGCATTGAGGACCTGAAAATTACGTCACGGCTTGCTGTGATTGGTCGCGTCTCGGCCACATGGGCGGCACGCGACCAATCACAAGCCGTGACGTCACGGAAGGAAGTAAAAGCGCGTATTTTAAGCAAACAACGCTGCCGATTCCCTCGGTGAGGTCCAGGCTGCGTCGGAGAGGTGAGTATAGCAATATTTTTTAATTTATTTCTTTCTTTTACACATTAATGTTGTTTCAATACCGATACCCGATGCCACAAAAGTATCGGATCTCGGTATCGGAATTCCGATACCCGCAAGTATCGGCTGATACCCGATACTTGCGGTATCGGAATGCTCAACACTAATAATCAGTGCTTTGCCTGTGTAGCTTACTGTACATTTTTTTATTAAATAATTTATTTTCCCAAAAAATATGGCATGGGACCCCCCTTAAACTTTAATAACCAGCGGAGATAAAGCGGACAGCTGGCGGCAGATGCTTATAGTCTGGGAAGGGGGTAATACCCATGGAGCATACCAGGCTATTAATATCAGCTCACAGCTGTATACAGTACCTAGCCTTTCCTGGTTATTGAAATAGGGGACCCCTGTTGTGAATTCTGCTTTTGGGCTCCCTCCGGTGGTTGTTAGTGGTAGTGCAGTTGTCTTGGGGTTGTAATCCAGGGCAGGTGTTTCTGCTGATTGCAGCTCTACTAGGTATTTAGGTGTGCAGGATCCATTACTCCTGGCCAGTTGTCCATTGTTCTTGGAGGGATTGCATCTCTCTCTGGTTCCTCATGCTCTGCTGCCAATTCAGCTAAGATAAGTGTCTGGTTTTTTGTCTCTGTGCACACATGCAGTGTGCTTTGCAATTCAGTGCAATTCATTGTGTTTTTGTCCAGCTTAGACTTTGTTTGGATTTTTCAGTCATGCTGGATTCTCAGGAGTTGCAGATATACTTGCTATGTCTTTAGTTAGATGTAGTATATTTGTATTTTCTGCTGTGGATATTTTTAGGATTTTAATACTGACCGCTTAGAATTCTGTCCTATCCTTTTCTATTTAGCTAGAAGTGCCTCTTTTGCTAAATTCTGTTTTTCTGCCTGCGTGTGTCTTTCCTCTTATACTCACAGTCAATATTTGTGGGGGGCTGCCTATCCTTTGGGGTTCTGCTCTGAGGCAAGATAGAATTCCCATTTCAACCTATAGGGGTATTTAGTCCTCCGGCTGTGTCGAGGTGTCTAGGACATGTTAGGCACACCCAACAGCTACTTCTAGTTGCGGTGTCAGTTTAGGGTTTGCGGTCAGTACAGGTACCACCTACTCCTGAGAAAGTCTCTCATGCGGCTCCAAGGTCATCGGATCAGAACAGTACAACTGGCCAACAATGAGTTAAATGCATCTTAGAAAAAGGGAAGGAAGGTCTTGAGCCATTTTTTTTCTGTAGCCTGTTTTTTCTTTCCTTCCCTCTTTTCCTCTGGGTGACTGAGGAGGCTTGTGCTAGCATGGATGTTCAGAGATTAGTTTCTCGTGTAGACCAGCTTGCTGCTAGGGTACAGGGTATTTCTGATTATATTGTTCAGACTCCGCTTTTAGAGCCTAGGATTCCTACTCCTGATTTGTTTTTTGGGGACAGGTCCAAATTTTTGAGTTTTAAAAACAACTGTAAACTGTTTTTTGCTCTGAAACCTCGTTCCTCTGGTGATTCCATTCAGCAGGTTAAAATTGTCATCTCCCTGTTGCGTGGCGACCATCAGGATTGGGCATTTTCACTGGAATCTGGGAATCCGGCCTTGCTTAATGTAGACGCCTTTTTTCAGGCTCTAGGATTATTATATGATGAACCAAATTCTGTGGATCAAGCGAAGAAGACCTTGTTGGCCCTGTCTCAGGGTCAAGAAGCGGCAGAATTGTATTGTCAGAAATTTAGAAAATGGTCTGTGCTGACTAAATGGAATGATGATGCTTTGGCTGCAATTTTCAGAAAGGGTCTTTCTGAATCTGTTAAAGATGTTATGGTGGGGTTTCCCACGCCTGTTGGTCTGAATGATTCTATGTCTCTGGCCATTCAGATTGATCGGCGCTTGTGGGAGCGCAGAACTGTGCGCGCTGTGGCGTTGTCCTCAGAGCAGATGCCTGAGCCTATGCAGTGTGATAGGACTCTGTCTAGAACGGAACAACAAGGATTCAGATGTCAGAATAGGTTGTGTTTTTTTTGTGGCGATGCTTCTCATGTCATTTCAGTCTGCCCTAAGCGTACAAAGAGAATCGCTAGTTCAGTTACCATCAGTACTGTACAACCTAAATTTCTGTTATCTGTGACCTTAATCTGCTCATTGTCGTCATTTTCTGTCATGGCGTTTGTGGATTCAAGCGCCGCATTGAACTTAATGGACTTTGAATTTGCCAGGCGTTGTGATTTCCCCTTGCAGTCTTTGCAGAACCCTATTCCTTTAAGGGGCATTGATGCTACACCTTTGGCAAAAAATAAACCCCAGTTTTGGACACAGGTGACCATGTGCATGGCGCCAGCCCATCAGGAAGATTGTCGTTTTCTGGTGTTGCATAATTTGCATGATGCTATTGTGCTGGGTTTTCCATGGTTGCAGATACATAATCCTGTGTTGGATTGGAAGTCTATGTCTGTGACTAGTTGGGGTTGTCAGGGGGTTCATAATGACGTTCCTTTGATGTCAATCTCCTCTTCCACCTCTTCTGAGGTTCCAGAGTTTTTGTCTGATTTTCAGGATGTATTTGATGAGCCCAAGTCCAGTTCCCTTCCACCGCATAGGGACTGTGATTGTGCTATTGACTTGATTCCAGGCTGTAAGTTTCCCAAGGGCCGACTTTTCAACCTGTCTGTGCCTGAACATACCGCCATGCAGAGTTATGTTAAGGAGTCTTTGGAGAAGGGACATATTCGGCCATCTTCTTCACCGTTGGGAGCTGGATTTTTTTTTGTTGCTAAGAAGGATGGTTCGTTGAGACCCTGTATTGATTATCGCCTCTTGAATAAGATCACGGTCAAGTTTCAATACCCTTTACCTTTGTTTTCTGATTTGTTTGCCAGGATTAAGGGGGCTAGTTGGTTTGCTAAGATTGACCTTCGGGGGGCATATAATCTTGTTCGTATTAAGCAGGGTGATGAATGGAAAACTGCAGTTAATACGCCCGAAGGCAATTTGGAATACCTTGTGATGCCATTCGGACTCTCTAATGCTCCATCTGTTTTTCAGTCCTTCATGCATGATATCTTCCGGAATTATCTTGATAAATTCATGATTGTATATTTGGATGATATCTTGATTTTTTCCGATGATTGGGAGTCTCATGTGAAACAGGTCAGGATGGTATTTCAGATCCTTCGTGATAATGCTTTGTTTGTGAAGGGGTCTAAGTGTCTCTTTGGAGTGCAGAAGGTTTCTTTTTTGGGATTCATTTTTTCTCCCTCATCTATAGAGATGGATCCGGTTAAGGTTCAGGCCATTCATGATTGGATTCAGCCCACATCCGTGAAGAGCCTTCAGTAATTTTTGGGCTTTGCTAATTTTTATCGCCGTTTCATTGCTAACTTCTCCAGTGTGGTTAAACCCCTGACCGATTTGACGAAGAAAGGCGCTGATGTAACGAATTGGTCCTCTATGGCTGTCTCTGCCTTTCAGGAGCTTAAACGCCGATTTACTTCTGCCCCGGTGTTGCGTCAGCCGGATGTTTCTCTTCGGTTTCAGGTTGAGGTTGACGCTTCTGAGATTGGGGCAGGGGCCGTTTTGTCTCAGAGGAATTCTGTTGGTTCCTTGATGAAACCGTGTGCCTTCTTTTCCCGTAAGTTTTCGCTTGCTGAACGCAATTATGATGTCGGCAATCGGGAGTTGTTGGCTATGAAGTGGGCGTTTGAGGAATGGCGACATTGGCTTGAGGGAGCGAAGCACAGTATTGTGGTCTTGACCGATCATAAAAATCTGATTTACCTCGAGTCTGCCAAACGGCTGAATCCTAGACAGGCTCGATGGTCCTTGTTTTTCTCCCGTTTTGATTTCGTGGTCTCGTATCTTCCGGGTTCTAAGAATGTTAAGGCTGATGCCCTCTCTCGGAGTTTTTTGCCTGATTCTCCTCAGGTACTGGAACCGGTCGGCATTCTGAAGGAAGGGGTGGTCCTTTCGGCCATTTCCCCTGATTTGCGGCGGGTTCTGCAGGAATTTTAGGCTGACAAACCTGACCGCTGTCCAGTGGGCAAACTGTTTGTTCCTGACAGATGGACTAGTAGAGGGATTTCTGAGGTTCATTGTTCTGTGTTGGCAGGCCATCCTGGTATTTTTGGTACCAGAGATTTGGTTGGTAGGTCCTTTTGGTGGCCTTCTTTGTCGCGTGATGTGCGTTCTTTTGTGCAGTCCTGTGGGACTTGTGCGCGGGCCAAGCCTTGTTGTTCCCGTGCTAGCGGGTTGCTTTTGCCTTTGCCGGTCCCTGAGAGGCCCTGGACGCATATTTCTATGGATTTTATTTCAGATCTTCCGGTTTCCCAGAGGATGTCGGTTATCTGGGTGATTTGTGACCGGTTCTCTAAGATGGTTCATTTGGTGCCTTTGCCTAAATTGCCTTCCTCTTCTGATTTGGTTCCGTTGTTTTTTCAGCATGTGGTTCGTTTGCATGGTATTCCGGAGAATATTGTGTCCGACAGAGGTTCCCAGTTTGTTTCTAGGTTTTGGCGGGCCTTTTGTGCTAGGCTGGGCATTGATTTGTCTTTTTCTTCCACATTTCATCCGCAGACAAATGGCCAGACCGAGCGAACTAATCAGACTTTGGAAACTTATTTGAGATGCTTTGTGTCTGCTGATCAGGATGACTGGGTGGCTTTCTTGCCATTGGCCGAGTTCGCCCTTAATAATCAGGCTAGTTTGGCTACCTTGGTTTCGCCCTTCTTTTGTAATTTTGGTTTTCATCCTCGTTTTTCTTCGGGGCAGGTTGAGCCTTCTGATTGTCCTGGTGTGGATTCTGTGGTTGACAGGTTGCAGCAGATTTGGGCTCATGTGGTGGACAATTTGGTGTTGTCTCAGGAGGAGGCTCAGCGTTTTGCTAACCGTCGTCGGTGTGTTGGTTCCCGGCTTCGGGTTGGGGATTTGGTCTGGTTGTCTTCCCGTCATGTTCCTATGAAGGTTTCTTGCCCTAAGTTTAAGCCTCGGTTTATTGGTCCTTATAGGATTTCTGAGATTATCAATCCGGTGTCTTTTCGTTTGGCTCTTCCGGCCTCTTTTGCCATCCATAATGTTTTCCATAGATCTTTATTGTGGAAATATGTGGTGCTCGTTGTTCCCTCTGTTGATCCTCCTGCTCCTGTGTTGGTTGATGGGAAGTTGGTGTATGTGGTTGAGAAGATTTTGGATTCTCGCCTTTCGAGGCGGAGGCTTCAGTACCTTGTCAAATGGAAGGGTTATGGCCAGGAGGATAAATCTTGGGTTTTTGCCTCTGATGTCCATGCTGCTGATTTGGTCCGTGCCTTTCATCTGGCTCGTCCTGATCGGCCTGGGGGCTCTGGTGAGGGTTCGGTGACCCCTCTTCAAGGGGGGGTACTGTTGTGAATTCTGCTCTTGGGCTCCCTCCAGTGGTTGTTAGTTGTAGTGCAGTTGTCTTGGGGTTGTAATCCAGGGCAGGTGTTTCTGCTGATTGCAGCTCTACTAGGTATTTAGGTGTGCAGGATCCATTACTCCTGGCCAGTTGTCCATTGTTCTTGGAGGGATTGCATCTCTCTCTGGTTCCTCATGCTCTGCTGCCAATTCAGCTAAGATAAGTGTCTGTTTTTTTGTCTCTGTGCACATATGCAGTGTGCTTTGCAATTCAGTGCAATTCATTGTGTTTTTGTCCAGCTTAGACTTTGTTTGGATTTTTCAGTCATGTTGGATTCTCAGGAGTTGCAGATATACTTGCTATGTTTTTAGTTAGATGTAGTATATTTGTATTTTCTGCTGTGGATATTTTTAGGATTTTAATACTGACCGCTTAGAATTCTGTCCTATCCTTTTCTATTTAGCTAGAAGTGCCTCTTTTGCTAAATTCTGTTTTTCTGCCTGCGTGTGTCTTTCCTCTTATACTCACAGTCAATATTTGTGGGGGGCTGCCTATCCTTTGGGGTTCTGCTCTGAGGCAAGATAGAATTCCCATTTCCACCTATAGGGGTATTTAGTCCTCCGGCTGTGTCGAGGTGTCTAGGACATGTTAGGTACACCCCACGGCTACTTCTAGTTGCGATGTCAGTTTAGGGTTTGCGGTCAGTACAGGTACCACCTACTCCTGAGAAAGTCTCTCATGCGGCTCCAAGGTCACCAGATCAGAACAGACCCCCCCAAAAAGATGTAACGTCACCCTATAATAAACAACAAAGGCTAAGCAGACAGCTGCGGGCTAATATTAATAGGCTAGCATATCTGAGGGCAATTATTTGAAGCTTTGTGATAAAAGGACAAGCATTAACTCTTGTGAAGATATATCCTGAAATTAATCAGCACGCATTTTAATACTGTATGCATCTTTCCCAGATACGTGCTTTGCTTCTGTCATCTCTGTCAGTTAAATTCTGTGATCCTCCATGTCAGGCTTTGCAAATAGAACAGTGTGCTCCCATGTGATCACCAACTGGGCCTATAAAAGGCTCACTGAGACACACTCTTGTGTCTTGATATTGCATTAAGACTTCTTTGTTGCTGGACCTTGGTTTCCTGCAGTCCGCTTGTCTTCAGGTGGTTGCCTGAAGTCCTCCTCCTGTTTGCGGTCTCCTGATATTCTCTGCCTGCCTGAGTTTTCCTGCACTCTACCTGCCTGTCTGTGCTTTCCTGACATCTTCCTTATGCTTATCTGTGGCCTCCTGGACCTTCTGCCTGCCTGTGATTTCTTTCATCTTGCCCACCTGCCTGCGGTTTCCTGTCCATCGGCTATCGGTGTCCAGCGTGCCCCACCTAGCTGCTGGACCAACACCTACCTGGACCTTGGTCTTGGTGAATCCACCTCACCTAGTGAGCCTAATATGTACCTAATTAGTTTAACATATTCAACAATTGGGTTATCTATCCTTGTATACCTGCATCTCCAGTGTGGCATCTGGTACAGGTTGTATTTAAAAAGACCAATCTCTAAACTAGTGCAATAGCAGTAAAACATTTTTTGTCTTGCAGTTAATTGTCTGGAAAATGATTACAACACCTCTGCACGCTGTATTGGCTGTCATTAATTGTTATCTCCCAGCAACTTTAACTATACAAGATTCTTGGGTATCTCATGAAACTATCTGAATAAAATATTTAAGAACTTTTACAGAAAAGAACATTATACCAGAGGAAAATTATCCATATTAGTCAAGTTAGACCATGCTGAGAACTTTGGCCACAAGATTCAGTTTCAGAATGAATAGCTTCACATTGAATGTGCTGATGTACAGTATTTATGTGGAACCACGTTCTGCTTGTGGTTTGGAGACAATCCTCTACCTGGCTGTGGGAGCTGTCTGCCCTGCAAGTAACAAGAAGCCTTTTATAGACAGGGATCAATTACCACTGAATGTGCTCCTTACTGGATTTATACATAAAGGGAATCTGTCAGTAGGTTTTCATCCTCCAAACTATTTATTTTCGAACGCAGTTCCTTCAAAGACAAGGTCAGCAATACCTTCACATGACTGGTCCATTCTTCCATTACTCAAAAATCAGTGTTTGAATAGATATGCAAATGAAGCTCAAGAGCTATTGTGCATATATCTGAAACCTCTGTCACTCAGCTCTATTTCCCACCTAGTGATGAGCCCAGTGACTGTGGTTTGGTCGCAAGTGAACAGGTCAAAGATACAGGAGCGGAAAGAAGAAAACTGAACTGAGAGCAGGACTGCTGAATACCATGAGAGAATGAGCCTCAGTGACTAGTGGCGATGTCATTGAGGTTACCACAGGTCACTGAGGTTGCCTTCCAAAACTTCACTGCAAACCCTGCACCTGCTTGTATGTCCCTGAAGTGCTGGTACATCTTTTGTTTGGTATATTCTTATATAGATATATATTGTTCTGTCTTATGATGCCTTGTATTATAATGCTGCTAATGAACATTGCTCTTATACTCTCCTTATATCTTCTGCCCAAGGTCCACAAGAACCTACAAAACCCTCCAGGTAAGCCAATAATCTCTGGGGTAGGTGGCCTTATGGAGGGCATCGGCAGGTAAATTGACTCGTTTCTCAAACTCCTGGTGGAGACTATTCCATCCTTTTTGAAAGACACTTCAGACTTTCTAATGAAAATTGACTCCGTTCACATTGATGAGGACATGATCCTAGCAACATGTGATGTTGAGTCATTGTTTACTAATGTTCGCCACCAGTATGGTTTAAGAGCGGTTTCTCACTTTTTATCCATGACTAGCTTCTCTTCCAGTGACATCGATTTTTTACTTTTACATTTGAGTTTTCTTTTAACTCATAATATCTTTTTATTTAACGGGTCCTTCTACCTACAGCTTCAGGGGACTGCGATGGGAGCGGCCTGTGCACCTTCATATGCAAATTTGTTCCTGAGGTTGTGGGAGAGGGACCTGTTCTCATCGGATCGGGGTTCCTCAATGGAGCAGGTCATTTTTTGGGCCCGCTACATTGATGACATTTTATCTGATCTGGCGGGGTACACAACAGTCATTTTATTCTGATTTGAATATTAATGGTTTGAATATATATTTGTCTTTCAAATTTGATTATAATGAAATTGATTTTTTAGATGTCACTGTGAGGAGGGGCGTGGATATTGTTTTGATTGCCGATGATTTTCGTAAGGACATGGCAGTTAATTCTGTACTGCATGCGTCAGTCATATTCCCACCCGCCCCAATATGATTAATTCTGTCCCTGTTGGCCAGTTCTGATATGGAAATTTGGGTTGGATAAATTTATCCCTGTGTGTGTGCTGCTGCCATTCCCAATAAGACTGAGTATTTTGAGTGCTCAAGGAATGAGACTGCACATCATTGTTGTGTCAATAACATTCCATCAATACTGATACTTTATTATACATACATAGTTTTATATTTTCATATAGAAAAGAGTGGTTAGGGGTTGTTAGGGGTGGTTAGTTAATTACCATATTGTCTAGCTCCTCTGTCATTGGTTATCTAAACATATATGGAATATTATGATTAATGCACATATGACTGCTGATTAAGCAACTAAAATTGAGCTCTCTGCATCTAGGACAGAGTTGAGACATCTGATCAGCACTTAATACATCTGACACTGTTGGTCTGCCGTTTCAGCAAGATTCAGCGATATTCTAGACATTATTTCAGGACATCTGGCCTAAGTTCCTGTTTTTGCTTGGAAAACCCCATACAGTTGGTCTGGCTTATATCAGTTTATGTCAGCCATTTTAAACCATTGATTATAATGTATATATTAGCTGTGAGTATATGAGTATATATGATTATAGAGGAGTATACATGCAAGTGAGATCTACATGATATATATTTCTATCACAGTTCCTTCGCATTAAAAGGATTTTTTTGTCCAATGAAGACTTTGAGGCTCAAGCTAAAGATATGACAAACCGGTTTCTGGACAGAGGATATAGCAAGACGTGTATAAAAAGAGCCTATAATAGAGCCAGAAACATTGGGAGACATCAACTCCTCTACTCCTCTGCAAAAGTTAAGGACAACTCACAGGTAAGATGACTCAGTACCACTCCTAGTGGTAGAAAAGGCAGGATGTGCTGGCCAAATTTTGGCCTATACTTCTTGCTGACCCCATTTTGAGGCAGTATTTGCCATCACAACCTTCTGTTACAGCTAGGAGGTCTCGTAATTTAGGGGATCATCTGGTGAGGAGTTATTTTATGCCACGTGCTCCACCTTCAATTTTTTCCAGTCGGCACCTCGCATTGTGGCTTGGGAGTGTAGACCTTGTGGTAAATGCGTGGCGTGTCCTAACATTGTCCATGCCCATGATTTTTCTTCCTCGGATGGATGCAATTTTACTATCACTCAGGCCATCACATGCTCTACCACAATAGTTGTCTATTATGCGTCTTGTCCGTGTGACAAGGCCTATGTGGGGCTTACAACACGGGCCCTTAAGGTTCGAACATGGGAGCATGTCTGGGACATTTTGGCTGCAGCTAAGGAGGACAATATTGAGTCTTTGAAAACTATTCTGTGCCATTATAAGATATACCATTCTTGTGATTTGACCATCTTAGTAGCAATTTCCAAACTGTGCAGAAGGGTCCTTCATTTTTGCTCACTCTGGAAGCGTGATTGCACCACATCCGTTCTGCGTTGGCCCAGGCTATGCAAAAGGACATACTGCAACAGGGTTCATTGCTGCTGCCTCAATATGTGCAGATTGATATTCCACCATGTAGGAACATAGCAAATCAAACGGTTAACCGATAGGCCAAAAGACCTCTGTAGCGATCCAAGTTAATGACCTGCGGGGTGCGATTGTCAGAAGTGAGCTTTCTGCAGCAGCACATCCAGGCCAGGATAGTGGTGGAGAAATTGGTTTGCACTATTATTGCACACGTTATTCCCTGGCTCCAGGTTCAGTGGAGAAAGCCATTGCTCTACCTCAGCCTGGGTACATGTCCATATCTCTTGAGCTGTGTGACTGCTATCTCCAAGACATATTATTTTAAACACTGTCTGATTGTGATGAGCCATGGATGCTCAGTACGGAGGTGGGGGAACTCTATCTGCACTGTTGGAACATGTGTCTGATTAAGGGAGAGGTTGAGGGCACAGGTGGAGGCCCTAGTGGAGGTGGAGGAGCCAGAAGCAGTGATGGAAGTGTTAGATACAGAGGTTTCTCTTGCAAGCCTTGGAGATTCAAAGACTTGTGGAGCAGCCCCTTGACAGCCTGCCCCAATAGCCACCAGATTCACCCAGTGCCCAGTCAGTGATGTAACACCCCTGCCTATTTTACTCTTCCAGATGTCAGTGGTGAAATGCACCCTGGCAGACATAGATTTTTTCACAGAACAGGTGATGTTGTCTGCCACATGCTGGCTAGCCCAGGCACAACTTTCTTAGAGAAGTATTGGCAACTGGGCAACTGGAACTGGGGGACTGCAACGGCCATGAACTTTCTGCAACTATTTGTATCCATGAGACGGAACGGCAGCATTTCCGCGGCCAACAGATTGGAGATGGTGGAGTTCAAACTATTATCTTTGGCATGTGAATGAGGAAACATTCTTTTATGTAAACACAACTGTGGTACTAAAGGCTGGCTGTAGTGCTGAGAGAGGGTGGAGTACAGAGAACAGGACAAACTGATGGACTGCGAGTGTGGTGTATGCAGAGATGTTATGGTGGATTGAGAAAGATGTGTTGTGCTAGGTGACACAAAAACAGCAGGCATGCTTACTTCCATAGCAGCTGACGGGCTCTCACTCACTCCAACTGTAGAGGGTTAACAAGTGGAATGGCCAGAGACCTGAGTGAGAAGAGAAAGAAGCAATTGATGTGGTTGATGGGACAGCCAGTGGTTGGCAAGGCCCGCTATTTGGCATTTTAGTGCAGTGAGATTCCCACACTAAGGCATGTTGATCGCACATGTGATGGCTCATGCATGTAGTTGTCAAATTATTGCAATTTTTGCCTCTACTGTAGTTTTTTTTGCAAATTTGGCAAATAACATGAGTTGGTTCATCTTTTGCGGTCTCAAAAACAAACCTTGCCACCCCTGCGAGCTGCACACTCACGACCGGTGCTGGCAACATCAAAGTTGGGGCTGAGGATGCAGTACTTGTCGCTGTTGCATCACTTCCCACAATATAACCTCCTCATCTTCCTCCACTATCTCCTCTGCTGAGCTACTCAGCTGTATACCTCTGGGTTCACACCAAGTGGGACCTATTACCTCATCATCATCCTCTCTATTCGCTCACTCCTTACCCTGAGAGTCACCTTCCTTTTCTTCCTGCCCTGACACCACAGTACAGGTCATGTGCGGCTCTGGTATCTGAGTCTCATCAAGATCACCTCCATCCCGGGTGGATAACATTTGGTGATGAGGGTCTGGATTCTGCTAAGACCATAATTCGTCCGACCTGGATCCAACATGAAAAATATTTGTTCATCAGTGCAGATGCTTTCCTCCTCCGGATTATGTGAACCTTTGGAGCAGACCTCTGATGCCCATGGAATAGAATGTGTTAACAGCTCTGCAGAATGGCACATCTGTGGTTCCCGACAGTCAGTTACGCATTGGGAAATTTTTGACACGGGGGAAACAAGGGTGATTGAGGTGCCATGTTTAGTGTTGAGCATTCCGATACTGCAAGTATCGGGTATCGGCCGATACTTTCGGTATCGGAATTCCGATACCGAGATCCGATACTTTTGTGGTATCGGGAATCGGAATCGGAAGTTTCCAGTGTATGGTTCCCAGTGTTGTGGATTCTGTTTGTGGGCTCCCTCTGGTGGTTACTGCTGGTACTGGGTGACTTTGGTGGGTTGCGGCCTTTGGTTTCCACCTGTCCATCAGAGGCTGGGTGGTTCCTATTTTACCTGGCCTTTCTGTCATTCCCTTGCCGGCTATCAATGTATTCAGATGTGCTCTGTTTGGTTCCTGCCTACCTGCTCCCAGATCTTTCAGGATAAGCTAAGTGCTGATTTTCAGTTGTTGGTTTTTTTGTCCAGCTTGCTTATTATGTCTCTATGCTAGCTGGTAGCTCTAGTGGACTGAGGTTCTCCCCATGTGCCATGAGTTGGCACATGGGTTCTTGTAATCTCAGGATGGTTTTTTGATTAGGGTTTTTTGCTGACCGCTCAGACCCCTTTTGTATCGTTCTGCTTTCTAGTTTACAGCGGGCCTCAATTTGCTGAACCTATATATATCATCTCTATGTATGTGCCTTCCTCTCATTTCACCGTCAATACATGTGGGGGGCAACTATACCTTTTGGGGTTCATTCCTCTGGAGGCAAGTGAGGTCTTTATTTTCTCTGCAGCACTAGTTAGCTCTTAGGCTGGTGCGTGGCGTCTAGAACCAACGTAGGCACGCTCCCTGGCTATCTCTAGTTGCGTTTGTCAGGCGTAGGGCAGCGGTCAGCCTAGGTTCCATCACCCTAGAGCTCGTCCGATATTTTGTATTACTTTGCTTGTCCCTTGCTATCCCTAGCCATTGGGATTCATGACAGTATAGCCGGCCCACAAAGTGTTAATTGTTTGGGCTGAAGCAGGAGAAAAAGAAGTGTTTAAGGGAAATTTTTTTTTTATTTTTTTTTTCCCCTTCAGAGTTTTGCTGCCTAGCCCTTAATTGCTGTCTAGCTGCTTCTTACCTCCTCTTAACCCTTGAATGGCTCTGATATTAGCTGTTTAACATGGATGTCCAGAGTTTGGCTTCCAGCCTGAGTAATCTCGCGGCAAAAGTTCAAAACATACAGGATTTTGTTGTTCACACTCCCATGTCTGAACCTAGAATTCCTATTCCAGAGTTCTTTTCTGGAGATAGATCTACCTTCCTGAATTTCAACCATAAATATATATTTTTAAGCGGGCACCATTCAATAATGTGTAGATAAATAAATAACGTGGGTTCACTACCAAGCATGTATTATGTGAATCACAATATAGGGAAAAAGAAAGCACATGCCACAAATGGTTGGAACTCCACAAGAAGATTTTGTTTCAAAATTACAAAAGTTTATTTCCACATAGAGGTACTACACACAATTTAAAAACATTTAAAAATCCCACAAAGGAAAAACAACTCCAATAGTCCAAAAGACAAATCTTGCAAATGTTTGCCAAATAATATAGATGTTGCCTGGTTTAAAGAAATTTTTTTGCACCAGATATATTTATAAATATCTCAATTGCTGCATACAGTGTTATTCAGAGAGTGTATATATACAATTCTCATATACGGAACCGTTGGGTTAGCGATATTATATATACAAGAGGTACATGTCATACAAGTTACAAATGGTATGGCAAGTTCATAAATTATAACACTTTTGCCCACAGAAGACGTGCTGTCACTATATTTTCATGTATTAATATTACTTGGTCTGATATTAGATCTACAAAGATGCTCACACCAATACCAATAGCAGCACAGATCACAAAAATCAATGAAAAGGCATAAATTGCCGACCAAAATGACAGATAAAGGCTAAATACTTCACCCTAATCGGTCCTCTATAGTCGCCCCCTGGTCCCTAAAGCAGCGGTGCAGCCAGGATATATTGGAGTACGGGACCTAACCCAACGGTTCCGTATATGAGAATTGTATATATACACTCTCTGAATAACACTGTATGCAGCAATTGAGATATTTATAAATATATCTGGTGCAAAAAAATTTCTTTAAACCAGGCAACATCTATATTATTTGGCAAACATTTGCAAGATTTGTCTTTTGGACTATTGGAGTTGTTTTTCCTTTGTGGGATTTTTAAATGTTTTTAAATTGTGTGTAGTACCTCTATGTGGAAATAAACTTTTGTAATTTTGAAACAAAATCTTCTTGTGGAGTTCCAACCATTTGTGGCATGTGCTACCTTCCTGAATTTCAGGAACAATTGTAAATTGTTTCTTTCTTTAAAATCTCGCTCCTCTGGAGACCCTGCTCAACAGGTCAAGATTGTAATATCTTTCCTGCGGGGCGACCCTCAGAATTGGGCATTTGCATTGGCACCAGGGGATCCTGCATTGCTCAATGTGGATGCGTTTTTTCTGGCATTGGGATTGCTCTATGAGGAACCCAACCTGGAGATTCAGGCTGAAAAGGCTTTATTAGCCCTCTCTCAGGGGCATGATGAAGCGGAAATATATTGTCAAAAATTTCGGAAATGGTCGGTGCTTACTCAGTGGAATGAGTGCGCCCTGGCTGCAAACTTCAGAAATGGTCTTTCCGAGGCCATTAAGGATATTATGGTGGGGTTCCCTACGCCTACAGGTCTGAATGAGTCGATGGCTATGGCCATTCAGATTGATCGGCGTTTACGGGAGCGCAAACCCGTGCATCACTTGGCGGTGTCTTCTGAACAGGCACCTGAGACTATGCAATGTGATAGAATTCAGTCCAGAAGTGAACGGCAAAATTATAGGCGGAAAAATGGATTGTGTTTTTATTGTGGTGATTCAGCTCATGTTATATCAGCATGCTCTAAACGCACAAAAAGGGTTGATAAATCTTTTGCCATTGGTACTCTGCAGCCTAAGTTCATTTTGTCTGTGACTCTGATTTTTTCACTGTCTTCCATTTCCGTCGATGCCTATGTGGATTCAGGCGCTGCCCTGAGTCTTATGGATTGGTCATTTGCTAAACGCTGCGGTTTTAGTCTGGAGCCTCTGGAAGTTCCTATCCCTCTGAAGGGAATTGACTCTACACCATTGGCTATGAATAAGCCGCAGTATTGGACACAAGTGACCATGCGCATGACTCCCGTTCATCAGGAGGTGATTCGCTTCCTTGTACTGTATAATTTACATGATGTACTAGTGCTTGGTCTGCCATGGTTACAAACTCATAATCCTGTCCTGGACTGGAAAACAATGTCTGTGTTAAGCTGGGGATGTCAGGGGGTTCATGATGATGCACCTCCGATTTCAATCGCTTCATCTACTCCTTCTGAGATCCCTGCGTTTTTGTCTGACTATAGGGATGTTTTTGAGGAGCCTAAGCTCAATTCGCTCCCTCCTCATAGAGATTGTGACTGTGCTATAGAATTGATTCCTGGCAGTAAGTTCCCTAAGGGTCGTTTATTTAATCTGTCACTGCCAGAGCATACTGCTATGCGGAATTATATTAAGGAGTCCTTGGAAAAGGGACATATTCGTCCATCTTCGTCTCCTCTGGGAGCAGGTTTTTTTTTTGTGGCAAAAAAAGATGGTTCCCTGAGGCCTTGTATAGATTATCGCCTTCTGAATAAGATTACAGTCAAATATCAGTATCCACTGCCATTATTGACTGATTTGTTTGCTCGCATTAAGGGGGCGAGGTGGTTCACTAAGATAGATCTTCGCGGTGCGTATAATCTGGTGCGGATAAAACAGGGTGACGAGTGGAAAACCGCATTTAATACGCCTGAGGGCCATTTTGAGTATTTGGTAATGCCTTTTGGACTCTCCAATGCTCCGTCAGTCTTTCAGTCCCTTATGCACAATATTTTCCGTGAATATCTGGATAAGTTTATGATTGTGTATTTGGATGATATTTTGGTGTTTTCTGATGACTGGGAGTCTCATGTTTTACAGGTCAGGAAGGTGTTTCAGGTTCTGCGGGCCAATTCTCTGTTTGTGAAGGGCTCAAAGTGTCTCTTCGGAGTCCAGAAGATTTCTTTTTTGGGGTACATTTTTTCTCCTTCTACTATTGAGATGGATCCCGTCAAGGTTCAGGCGATTTGTGACTGGACACAACCTACATCTGTTAAGAGCCTTCAGAAGTTCTTGGGGTTTGCTAATTTTTATCGTCGGTTCATTGCTAATTTTTCCAGTATTGTTAAACCTTTGACTGATTTGACTAAAAAGGGTGCTGATGTTGCTGATTGGTCTCCTGCGGCCGTGGAGGCCTTTCGGGAACTTAAGCGCCGGTTTTCTTCTGCTCCTGTGTTGTGTCAACCAGATGTTTCACTTCCTTTTCAGGTTGAGGTTGATGCTTCCAAGATTGGAGCGGGGGCGGTTTTGTCACAGAGAAGTTCTAATGGCTCGGTGATGAAGCCATGTGCATTCTTCTCTAGAAAATTCTCGCCCGCCGAGCGCAATTATGATGTGGGTAATCGGGAGCTTTTGGCCATGAAGTGGGCATTTGAGGAGTGGCGTCATTGGCTTGAGGGTGCTAAACATCGTGTGGTGGTCTTGACTGATCACAAGAATCTCATTTACCTTGAGTCTGCCAGACGTTTGAATCCTAGACAGGCTCGTTGGTCGTTGTTTTTTTCTCGTTTCAATTTCGTGGTTTCATACCTGCCAGGTTCAAAGAATGTGAAGGCAGATGCTCTTTCCAGGAGTTTTGTGCCTGACTCTCCTGGAGACTCTGGGCCTACTGGTATCCTTAGGGATGGGGTAATATTGTCCGCCGTATCCCCAGACTTGCGACGTGCATTGCAGGAGTTTCAGGTGGATAAACCGGATCGTTGTCCGCCAGAAAGACTGTTTGTTCCGGATGATTGGACCAGCAGAGTCATCTCCGAGGTCCATTCTTCTGTGTTGGCTGGTCATCCTGGAATATTTGGTACTAGAGACTTGGTGGCCAGGTCTTTTTGGTGGCCTTCCTTGTCTAGGGATGTGCGTACCTTTGTGCAGTCTTGTGAAGTATGTGCTCGAGCTAAGCCTTGCTGTTCTCGGGCCAGTGGGTTGTTGTTATCCTTGCCCATCCCGAAGAGGCCTTGGACGCACATTTCCATGGATTTTATTTCTGATCTCCCGGTTTCACAGAAAATGTCCGTTATCTGGGTTGTGTGTGACCGCTTTTCTAAGATGGTTCATTTGGTGCCCTTGCCTAAGTTGCCTTCCTCCTCTGAGTTGGTCCCTTTATTTTTTCAGAACGTGGTTCGTTTGCATGGGATTCTGGAGAATATCGTTTCTGACAGGGGATCCCAGTTTGTGTCTAGATTTTGGCGGACGTTTTGTGCCAAGATGGGCATTGATTTGTCTTTCTCGTCTGCATTCCATCCTCAGACGAATGGCCAGACGGAGCGAACTAATCAGACCTTGGAAACTTATTTAGGTGTTTTGTTTCTGCTGATCAAGATGACTGGGTTGCTTTTTTGCCACTGGCCGAATTTGCTCTTAATAATTGGGCTAGTTCTGCCACGTTGGTCTCTCCTTTTTTTTTGTAATTCGGGGTTTCATCCTCGTTTTTCCTCTGGTCAGGTGGAGTCTTCGGATTGTCCTGGAGTGGACGTGGTGGTGGACAGGCTACATCAGATTTGGAATCAGGTGGTGGACAATTTGAAGTTGTCTCAGGAGAAGACTCAGCAGTTTGCTAATCGCCGTCGCCGCGTGGGTCCCCGACTTCTTGTTGGGGATTTGGTGTGGTTGTCTTCTCGTTTTGTCCCTATGAAGGTCTCTTCTCCTAAGTTCAAGCCTCGGTTCATCGGTCCTTATAGGATCTCGGAGATTCTTAACCCTGTATCTTTTCGTTTGGATCTCCCAGCATCGTTTGCTATTCATAATGTGTTCCATCGGTCGTTGTTGCGGAGGTATGAGGTGCCCGTTGTTCCTTCGGTTGAGCCTCCTGCTCCGGTGCTGGTGGAGGGAGAATTGGAGTATGTTGTTGAGAAGATCTTGGATTCTCGTGTTTCCAGACGCAAACTCCAGTATTTGGTTAAGTGGAAGGGTTATGGTCAGGAGGATAATTCCTGGGTGGTCGCCTCCGATGTTCATGCGACTGATTTGGTCCGCGCCTTCCATAGAGCTCACCCTGATCGCCCTGGGGGTTCTCGTGAGGGTTCGGTGACCCCTCCTCAAGGGGGGGGTACTGTTGTGGATTCTGTTTGTGGGCTCCCTCTGGTGGTTACTGCTGTTACTGGGTGACTTTGGTGGGTTGCGGCCTTTGGTTTCCACCTGTCCATCAGAGGCTGGGTGGTTCCTATTTTACCTGGCCTTTCTGTCATTCCCTTGCCGGCTATCAATGTATTCAGATGTGCTCTGTTTGGTTCCTGCCTACCTGCTCCCAGATCTTTCAGGATAAGCTAAGTGCTGATTTTCAGTTGTTGGTTTTTTTGTCCAGCTTGCTTATTTTGTCTCTATGCTAGCTGGTAGCTCTAGTGGACTGAGGTTCTCCCCATGTGCCATGAGTTGGCACATGGGTTCTTGTAATCTCAGGATGGTTTTTTGATTAGGGTTTTTTGCTGACCGCTCAGACCCCTTTTGTATCGTTCTGCTTTCTAGTTTACAGCGGGCCTCAATTTGCTGAACCTATATATATCATCTCTATGTATGTGCCTTCCTCTCATTTCACCGTCAATACATGTGGGGGGCAACTATACCTTTTGGGGTTCATTCCTCTGGAGGCAAGTGAGGTCTTTATTTTCTCTGCAGTACTAGTTAGCTCTTAGGCTGGTGCGTGGCGTCTAGAACCAACGTAGGCACACTCCCTGGCTATCTCTAGTTGCGTTTGTCAGGCGTAGGGCAGCGGTCAGCCTAGGTTCCATCACCCTAGAGCTCGTCCGATATTTTGTATTACTTTGCTTGTCCCTTGCTATCCCTAGCCATTGGGATTCATGACATCCCAGGGTCTGAAGGAGAGGAAACTCTCCTTCAGGCCCTGGGATCCATATGAATGTGTAAAATAAAGAATTAAAATAAAAAATATTGATATACTCACCTGTCCGGAGGCCCCTGGACATCACCGCTGGTAACCGGCAGCCTTCTTTGTTTAAAATGAGCGCGTTCAGCACCTTCCATGACGTCACGGCTTCTGATTGGTCGCGTGCCGCTCATGTGACCACCACGCGACCAATCACAAGCCGCGACGTCATCCCTCAGGTCCTAAATTCCCTTCTAGGAATTTAGGACCTGAGGGAAGACGTCACGGCTTGTGATTGGTCGCGTGAGCGGTCACATGGGCGGCCGCGACCAATCACAAGCCGTGACGTCATCTAAGGCCCTGAACGCGCTCATTCTTAAGAAGGAAGGCTGCCGGAAAGAAGCAGGGCGCGTCCGAGGGTGAGTATATACCTAATAGGAATGTACTCACCCTCGGCTTCTTTCCGGCAGCCTTCCTTCCTAAGAATGAGCGCATTCAGGGCCTTAGATGACGTCACGGCTTGTGATTGGTCGCGGCCGCCCATGTGACCGCCACGCGACCAATCACAAGCCGTGACGTAATTCTCAGGTCCTAAATTCCTAGAATTAAAGGAATTAGGATTTTAGGAATTTAGGACCTGAGAATTACGTCACGGCTTGTGATTGGTCGCGTGGCGGTCACATGGGCGGCCGCGACCAATCAGAAGCCGTGACATCATGGAAGGCCCTGAACGCACTCATTTTAAGCAAAGAAGGCTGCCGGTTACCAGCGGTAAGGTCCAGGCTGCGTCGGAGAGGTGAGTATATCAATATTTTTTATTTTAATTCTTTATTTTACACATTAATATGGATCCCAGGGCCTGAAGGAGAGTTTCCTCTCCTTCAGACCCTGGGAACCATCAGGGATACCTTCCGATACTTGAGTCCCATTGACTTGTATTGGTATCGGGTATCGGATCAGATCCGATACTTTGCCGGTATCGGCCGATACTTTCCGATACCGATACTTTCAAGTATCGGAAGGTATCGCTCAACACTAGCCATGTTTGAAGATTGTACTGTATGTAATGTTAAGGTGGAGGAAGAGGAAGAGAGGCCACTTGATGCAGTGATTGCCATCCACTGTAGCACGTGCTCTTTCTGGCCCTCATCTACAAGGCGTACTGCTGTGCGACTGCCAAAGAAAGGGAGTGGAGTAGCCTGTCCAGGGACAGATGTCAGTGGTCTTTGGATGGGACGAGATGGTGTTTGCTCAGTTGAGCTTTCATTAACATTAACACCTAAATCCATGTACACGTCGAACACCAAGCCTATTCCCCCTTTAACAAAGACCTCACTTTTTCCCACTCTTGTTGTGTACCCTTCCTCTCTTGTAACCTGCTGGTTCACAAAATTAGGCCCACAGCTGTCAGTTACCTGTCACTAAATGAACAATCACTATTTATTTTCTTAGACAGTGTGACTGAACAATACTGTTATACCTAGCGATTTTTAAGAGGAAATGTGGCTTTCTGATTTATCCAACATGAAGAGCAGATTCACCAACATCTTGTCAAATGACAAATGCACTCGCAGGGTGCAGCAGGCCCCCGATAATAAATGCTAAAGCAGCACAGGTGCAAGCTACTGATGAGAGCAACCACCCACTCGCCCAAACATTAGAGGGGTTGGCCGCCGAGTAGCAAAAATGCACACAGGTAAGGCTTGCATAAGACACTATTCACACAGATAAATGTGATGCACAGTGTCTGGACAACCTATTGATCACCCCCATAGTATTAGCAGGCGGGTCGTCCAGCACTATATATATATACATGCAACACACAAGGAACAAAATAAAGGGGCCCTGCCACACCCTGCAAAAAGATGATAAAAAGTGCAAAAAAGATGAAAAATTAAATAATGTATATAATACATTAGATGAGGTATTAGTTACAATTTTGGCCAAAATGGATAAGCTTGCAGCCCAACGTCAAGGGTCCTCACCAACCTGCAAGTCCTACTCTAATATCAAAAACAGCTAACATAGAAAAACTCAAAAAAAAAAACCAACATGAAAAGCAGACTCACCAAAATCTTGTCAAATGACAAATGCACTCGAAGGGTGCAGCAGGCCCCTGATAATAAATGCTAAAGCAGCACAGGTAGGTGCAAGCTATGTATTATATACATTATTTAATTTTTCATCTTTTTTACACTTTTTATCATCTTTTTGCAGGTTTTTTTTTTTAGTTTTTCTATGTTAGCTCTTTCTGATTTATCACTGAAACAGTTTTATCTCATTGAAACACAATTTTATCACAAACGATTTGGATTAGCAAACAGGGCCTCCTGAGACTGCTACATAGTTTTAGCATAATCTACGGTAGTTAGATGTTGGAAGATCGATTTCACACAGAACTGGATCCTATCAAGCTAACTTACAAGTTGACTTTCATCAGCAGGAGCTGATCTCCCTGCACTGTGACACTGAGGAAATGACGCCAGCAAAACAAGATGTCCGCTTTTTATATTGACAGGGACATGTGACTTCGGCAGCCAATCTCAGAGGACCTTGCGTCATGACATTGTGGATGTTTCTGCACCCTTATTGACTGCCAGAATGTACACACATTAAGTTATTAAAGAAAAAAAAATTAAAAAAATAAAAAGAAAAATTACACTCTGCAGCTCCTTTGACCTAGACACATCCCTCCCCTCATCAAATATGTTTCCCCGTCGCCCCCACTAATCATACAGCACCACTATGCTAGCCAAAGGTGTAACAAAAGTATTACTCGAAACTCAATGATTTACCGAACTATCACCGAATTTTGCCAACTTTTAGTCAAAATGCTCGGAAAACTGAACACAAATCCAAATGTGCCACGTTCTTGCCGAATTTAAGACTGATGGATGTTTTCAGAACAAGTTTGCTCATCTCTAGTGATCTCATTGATGTCACCGTAGTTCATTGTCCCGGCTCACAGTGAAGTGTGGGAACACAGCTGGTAACCTCGATGATGTCGTAATGCCCAAGTCTGAAGAGCCCCATGCAATAGGGCCATAATTATACCCACCCACTGGGACTCATCATCAGAAGACCGGGGTCGTAGAGTAAAAAATAATTTACAGCTCTCCTTAAATACCCTAAATTGATCCTTCCCCCCTGAAAATCTGTCACAAAGTGCCACTACTGGTTCGGGGGAGGTCAACTGTATGTCAGTGAGTCCTTGAGACATAACTACTGTCGATAGCGGAGCGCTTTGAGAACCACCCAGAGTACTAAACTGACCCTGCAGCTGGGACTGTGATAATTCTAGCCTCTGGTGATCCCTTGCCAGATCCTGAACCATGTGGGTAAGATTCGTCACCTGATCACAGAGTGCACAAACTGGATCCATTGTTCAGGAAAAAAAAAGTATGTGGCCAGACGTAATGTGACGCTAGTCACTACTCACGGACAGGCCGTGAGGCAGAAGAGTCAGACTTCCGGGGTCAATACCAAAAGAGTACATAGATAACCATGGGAAAAGACAAAGGTGTAAGTCAGGTCACAGTCCAGGGTCAAGATAGCGGATCAAAAGTCGAAGGACAAGTGTCAGGATTCTGAACATTTTTTATTACCTTTTGTGCATTACTGCTCTTTTCCAAGATGGCATCTTTGGTCTCATGTGCACTGTGTCTTCCTGCTATAAAACTCCACCCCAGGCTTCAGTCTGTGCTAGAGTATTCTGCCTTGCATCCAGCTCCAGACCCTGGTGACTGGCTATATACCTGCTCCTGTGAACCTGTGTGGTTATCCTGCTACTCTGCTCTGAGTTCCTGCTGCATACACCACTTTCCAGTAATCCTCTTTCATCTGCTGCTTGTGTTTACTTCCATCTGCATTTGCTGGACATGTAAGCTGTTGCTGCTCTGCAAAAACCTGAGACTATTACCCAGACCTCCCTGGTTGAGCTAAGATATTATTTGAACTGCCTTATAAGCATATCTATCTGTGTTTGGACTAAGCAAGGACTTATTCGTGTCAAGTATCCTCAAGAATAATTGTGCTTCATAGACTTTCTGCGTGATTGCATTTTCCTCTGAAGTTCCCTGTAGACTGCTAGGCTGAGTTTAATATTTACACCAGGTGTTGTGGACTTGAGTTTCTCTCTGCACCTGTTTGAATCACCATGTGATAATATATACTTTACCACTTATAAAACTGTGTCCTGTAGTTGTCTTGTTCCACGCAAAGAGTCTCCTGAGTTATCCCCTATAATTATTAAAACAAGACAAAGGGATAGTCAGAATACGGTCCAAAGGGTCAGGCAGCAGAAGATCAGAACTCAGAGCAACAGAATCAAGCTAACACTCACCAAGAAGCACAAACTACGTATGGCAGGGATCAGGGGCAGACAGCTCAGTTATGTAGCTATGCAATCACCAGAACACTAAACGCCTGCAGAAAGTCCCGCACATCCCAGTCACAGATTGGACAGCAGAGCTGTCAAACAAGACACCAACAGCTCAGCAAGCCCATCATCACAGTATGGACAGCCCAGCTGTCAATCAAGACATAGACAGCTCAGCAGGACTGTTTCCATGGAACAGCATAGCAATCATTCACTGAGAGGAGGAATTGTGACACAACTTTTGGGATGCAACCCCGGCCTTCCATATCTCCAGGAGTATAAGTTTTTGGAATAAGAATGATCCCACTTATTTAAAATCAAGCAAGTTAACACTAAGCCAAAACTAATATCCAGTGGCGGACACTGACAGCTTTGGGCCCCTGAGCAAGAAATGTGTCTGGGCCCCCCTCTCTGCCCAGCATGCTGCTTATGATGAGAGCAATTTGGCTCCGAACAACAAACCAGATTGCCCTCATTACCAAAGGTTAAGATTTGGTTCTGTTGGTTCTAGCGCAGTCAGACTTGCAGTCAGGTGACAACTAGTGTTCGCTGTCAGTGAATAGAACACTGCAGACTCTCTAGTTGGCACATGACAGCAAGTGTGCGAAGTGCATCCTCTTGGTTATGTGATTACTGTGGGAAACGGCAGAGCCTGACCATGTACCTATACTGTATATTATATTACATTATATGTCTGGTAGCTGATAGTATACTACAAATAAAAGTATGGAATCGTGTAGTAGACTGCATTATTCCATATAACAGTATCATGTAAAAGACGTACTACAGGGAGAGCCCCCACACAGCTCTCCCTATATACAATTTGTGCCCTCACAGAGCCCCCTATATAGATCAGGAGTAGGGTTGAGCGACCTTGACCTTTTTAGGGTCGAGTCATGTTTTGCGAAACCCGACTTTTTGAAAAGTCGAGTCGGGTGAAATTGGCCGATTACTGCGAAAAGTCGAGGATCGGCCGGAACACGAAACCCTATGCACGTCAATGGGGATTTTTTTTTTTTTTTCTCATACGAAACGCGACTTTGGCGCCAAGATCGCGTACCGCATGGCCGACCCCACACAGGGATCGGGTCGGGTTTCATGAGACGCCGACTTTGCCAAAAGTCGACGACTTATGAAAATGAACGATCCGTTTCGCTCAACCCTAATCAGGAGCGCTCACAGAGTCCCCGATGACATCTGGATGCAGGTCAGCTGTATATTGCGACCTGCGGACCAGTGTTTCCGGGTGTTTTGTTATCACAGATAGCCCGGTCTGATTTCCACATTTTGCCCAGGTCTGTTATATATGAGCCATATACTAATCTGTGTACTGGTTGTTATGTACTATACCACTGATGGCGAACCTTTTAGAGACCGAGTGCCCAAGCTGCAATCTAAAATCCACTTATTTATCGCAAAGTGCAATTTAACCGGAATACTGTGGTTTTAGATTAGAAAATCTCCTACATTAGCACGCTATAGTGTCTATAGCAAAGAGCTTGTAAGCACTGCACTCCAAGCCAAACATACTAGCCACCGATTGCAGTGGAGGTCTGTTCTTGAGAATGAAGAGGATTTTTATTCCAAAGTAAAATTGCCAAGTTGTTTGTTTTTTACAACCTCTTTGCAATTGTAACTAGTGTTGAGCATTCCGATACTGCAAATATCGGGTATCGGCCGATATTCGCTGTATCGGAATTCCGATACCGAGTTCCAATATTTTTGTGATATCGGAAATCGGAATCGGAAGTTCCTATAAGCTCCCAGGCGTGTGCGGTGCGTATGGTTCCCAGGGTCTGGAGGAGAGGAGACTCCCCTTCAGGCCCTGGGATCCATATTCATGTAAAAAATAAAGAATAAAAATAAAAAATATGGATATACTCACCCTCGGATGGCCCCTGGACCTCAGCGGTGCAACCGGCAGCCTCCGTTCCTAAGAATGCAGTGAGTGTAGGACCTTCGATGACGTCGCGGCTTGTGATTGGTCGCGTGAGCGGTCAGATGAGCGGTCACGCGACCAATCACAAGCCGCGACGTCATCGAAGGTCCTTCACTCTGCATTCTTAGGAACGGAGGCAGACGCTTGCAGCGGTGACAGAGAGGGCTCGTCCGAGGGTGAGTATATCCATATTTTTTATTTTTATTCTTTATTTTTTACATGAATATGGATCCCAGGGCCTGAAGGAGAGTTTCCTCTCCTTCAGACCCTGGGAACCATCCAGGATCACTTCCGATATTTGTGTCCCATTGACTTGTATTGGTATCGGGTATCGGTATCGGCGATATCCGATATTTTTTGGATATCGGCCGATCCAATCCGATACCGATACTTTCAAATGTCGGAAGGTATCGCTCAACGCTAATTGTAACCCTTTATCATGGTGAGAATAACCCTTTAAGCCAGGGATGTCAAACTAAATTCACATATTCCTCCATACAGTGAAATGGGCCTCACATAGTGCTCCATACTGTATAATTGCCCCACATTATGGTGCCTACTGTATAATGACCATATATGATGCTGCTTACTGTGTAAAGGCCATACATGATGCTCCATACTGTATAATAGCCACACATGATGGTGCCTACTGTATAATGGCCACATATGATGCTCCATACTGCATAATGGCCCCACATGATGATGCTCAATACTGTATAATGGCCCCACATGATGATGCATATAGTATAATGGCCCCACATGATGATGCATACAGTATAATGGCCCCACATGATGATGCATACTTTATAATGGCTCCACATGATGATGCATACCGTATAATGGCCCCACATGATGCTGCATACCGTATAATGGCCCCACATGATGATGCATACAGTATAATGGCCCCACATGATGCTACAAACAGTATAATGGCCCCATAAACTGCTCCATACTGTGTAATGGCCTTGCATTAAAAAAAAAATACTCACCTTTGTCCGTTCCAACACTGATCTAGTCTCTTCATATATCAGTCCTACCTGTGGGCATGCCCACCATCTCGGCAATAGTGCCGCTGCCACTCTCCTCACATCGCGCGCCATCCCCGCCCTCAGCAAGAGTGCAGACTGATGGGATGGCGTGCGGCCTGATGGGAGAGTTGGGGTGCGTGTCCACTGTCCGGATTACATCCGGATTAGCTGTGGTTTGAACGCTGCGTACAACCGCAGCATTCAATCCGCAGCATCCAGAAATTACAACATAGTGGAGGGGATTTTATGAAATCCCGTCTCCACTATGCGTGCGAACACGCATCCGGCGGCCCTGCATTTCCAGACATGCGGCGCGTCATTTTAGAACTCATCATGTCTGTTTACCTTGTGGCGACGCTCCGTTGCCGCAAGGTAAATCACAGGGCCCTATGAATGGGGTGCAGAGATTCCGGATGTGTGCAATGAACACATCCGGAATCACCAGGCGTATAGAAGGGGGCGGCGCTTTGGGCGGAGTGAGTTTTCTGCTCCGTCCAAAGCGTCGGCAATCTGGAACGTGGAACCGTCCTTACCCTTAGAGTGGCCGTGGTGCTAGTGATGAGGGTCTGGGAGATTACACGCGGGCTGATAAAAGTGATGGCGGAACTAGTTTTGAGGAGATGGCACGCGTGCCCCCTCTGGCACCCGTGCCATAGGTTCGCCACCACTGTACTGTAGGTTCACCATCACTGTACTGTACTATGTGCACATACTGTATATAGTGTTACATGCACTGAGCACTGACCAGGCTGCAGGAACTCACATTATAATATATATCTGATATATAATGCGGGATGGCCTGGAGCCGGGCTCAGGGTCACACAGTGCAGGGTGAGGATCATTGCTGCAGCTTCAGCTTTTACATGCAGATCGGGTGAGGCTGGAGCCGGGACCTTATCTGTATGTAAGTTTAAGATGGTGCAATAAATCTCACAGTACAGATAGATCCTCAGTACAGAAAGCAGATAAGAAGGCAGGAATCAGATGAAGCCCGTCACATACCTCCTGCCCCGACCCCTGGCTCTCTTGCTAACTTCATCTCTCCTCTCCAGGCCTCCGGCAGAGTGAAACAGGCGCGCAGGTGACGACAGATCAGCAGACTGCTGTGTCTGCAATAGGGGGATGCCGGCCAGCACTTGTACACTGCTAATACAGTGCGGGGCCTGCACCAATCTACTGCAGCAGCAGAAAGCCGGGTCCCTGTACACCCCTGCCTGCAAGGGCCCCCCTCCACCTCCTGGCCCCGGTGCGAGTGCACCGGTTGAACCGGCGGTAGGTCCGCACCTGCTAATATCAACACAATAGGCCCACTCTGTGCATTTAACTGTCCACTTCACCATCTTTTCTTCTTTTCAACAGGGCTATGAGATATTAAATATCATCCGAGGAAAAACAAACATAAATAACTGTATTGTGAAAAAAACTGTTCTAAAATTTTTTTTTTGCTGTATTCTTTTATATCACCATGTTCATAACCAAATTGAAACCAGAGACATCTTGTTATAATAAGAAAGTTCTGTATAAAACTTCTGAGATGTTTTGTACTAATGGCCAAAAAACAAAACCTTCATGTGTTATACTGGCGCAACGCCGACTGAAAGTCTTCAGCTTCTGACTTTTATTGCAACCAAAATTTTTCTTGTCTTACATTGCGTAGACCCCTGAACCTAAATGTCTTATTGAACATTTATTTTTGGACAACTGCATGTTGTAAAAGGATTTTTCCTGCACTACACTTGTACAATAAGTTATGTGTGTTAACAAATCTATTTTCACTATATAGTCTTCTGCATTTTTTTCTAACTCAGTCTAAATTTTCTTAAGTTGGACTGCATAGCTGATCTTTGCCACCAAACACTTTTAACATATTTTTGAGGTAAGGTAAAAAGAAAATGTGAACAGAGGATCTGAACATTTACCCTGGGTAGGGGTGGGTGATGGAGGCTCCTTTTAGTGTTACCTTCATTTTTTTGAGCAATGTATACATATATAAAGAGAGAGAAAGAGAGAGATTAGATATATATGAGTAGATAGATAGATGATATACATAGAAATATGTGAGTGACATATATAATCAGTGCGTAGTAGCTTACTGCACACATATTTTAGTAATAAATAAATTTCTGAAATATTGATGTGGGATCCCCCAAATTTTATTAACCAGCAGAAGGAAATTAAAATGGAGGACCCCCCAAAAATGATGTAGGGTCCCCCGATAACTAATAACCAGCAAAAGCTAGGCAGACAGCTGCGGGCTGATATTAATAGCCTAGGAAGGGGCCATGGAGCTGAGCTGAGAGAAATAAACAGAAATGAGCAGGGAATTGTAGAGTGACATAAGTCAGACTGCAATCCGATTTTTTTAACGGATTGCACTCTGCCATTTTTTCTCACAAATCAGTAGTAGCCCATAGAAAAAAAGTTTCCAAGACATGCATCTCTGTCTATTCCTGTTGGTATTAGGGCTAGCAGGGCATTCTATTGATACATTTTTTTGGTTTCTCGCATTCCAAAAATGTATTGGTTTTGTGCATGCTAAAATGTATAAATAGTCTTCAGTATCTTTACAGTGAATAGAAAAACATTACACAACCATCGCTTTTCAGAATGTCACTCATAACAAAAGTCATTAGTTTTTCCACTTTTTTGCTCTAAAATGCTATAAAATTTAAGGTTAAAAAAGGGTGTAGTTTTGAGAACATCCAAACTCTTACCACCTCCTGTCACCTTCAACTCAAAAATATTCCATAATCCATCCCTTCCTCAGCTCTCAATCTACTAAAACTCTTGTGCATGCCCTTATCATCTCCCGCCTTGTTTACTGCAACACCCTCCTCTGTGGCCTCCCCCTAACTCTCTTGCACCACTCCAGTCTGTCCTCAACTCTGCTGCCTGACTAATCCGCCTCTCTCCTCGCTACTCCCCTGTTTCTCCCCTCTGCAAATCCCTCCACTGGCTCCCAATTCCCCAACAAATCCAGTTCAAACTACTAACACTGACCTACAAATCCATCCACAACCTGTCCCCTCCCTATATCTCTGAACTAATCTCCCAATATCTTCCTTCACGTAATCTTTGATCCTCACAAGACCTCCTGCTCTCTTCCACAGTTATTTGTTCCTCACACAACCGCCTCCAAGATTTCTCCCGAATATCCCCCATTCTCTGGAATTCCACACCTCAACACGTCCAATTATCCACCACCCTCGAATCCTTCAGACGGAAGCTGAAAGGCCATCTCTTCAGGAAAGCCTACAGCCTGCAATAACTATTCTGCCGCCTCACCACCCGAGCTGCCGTCTCTCCACCACGAGAGCTGCTGTACCCCCGACCTTCTGTCTCTTCCCCATTATCCCGTAGAATGTAAGCCCACAAGGACAGGGTCCTCTCCCCTCTGTACCAGTCTGTCATCGTAAATTTGTTTACTGTAAACAATATCTATAACTTTGTATGTAACCCCTTCTCATGTACAGCACCATGGAATTAATGGTGCTATATAAATATATAATAATAATAACATAGCTTAATAATGATTGTAAAGCCGTTTTGAAATTTACTGATTATTAAGACTTGCAGCCATTTTTGTGATATTTTAAACTTTTTTTTTTAATACTTGTTGGCTAGGAAACCGACCACTGCTGCTATGCAGTTTGTAAGACCTACACTGATGTTATTCAGGATTAGGAGGTAACAGTGAGCTCCAGTTATTCAGCTTCAGAGCAGTGCTTACAAACTCAATAAAAAACCTTGTGAGAACTGCAGATATTCTGTTGTTCAGAAGTGGTAATTGATTTCCAAGACAACAAGCTGTAAACAAAAGAAAAGTGTTAATATCTCAAAAAACGGCTGAAAATTTTGATAAGTATTATATTGCAAAGAGACCGATTTCATGCTGGTTGGTGGTCAAATACTTATTTCATGTAATAAAATGCAATTTAATTATTTTAACGCCTTTCTGACATTAGACGTAATAATCCGTTCATGTGCCTTGGGCCTATTTGACCAGGGGCGGATTATTACATCTGCGTGATCGCCTGCGCACATGGGGTGTGTGCGGGCAATCACCGCTGGGTGTCAGCTGATTCTGATAGCTGACACCTGACACTAAGTGCCAGGAGCAATCACAGATCGCTCCCGACCCTTTAACCCCCCAAATACTGTGCCAAATGAGATTGCAGCATTCCGGGAGCTGGCAAAGGGCTGACAGCCCCCTGCCTTTGGATTGGAGACTCCGCGGCATGACGCGCGGGTACCGATTGTTGCCATGGTGACCCGATGTTGTCATGATGACATCTGGGTCACCCGACCTAGAAAACTTGCTGATCATGCACAGTGCATGATGAGCAAGTTTGCCTGTCAGTGCAGAGCTAACAGTTTCTACAGCATGGGTATGCTGCTGCGTCTCCATGTGGTACAAGCGATCAGCCTGCAAAAACTGATTGTCCCATAATGGGACAAAGTAAAAATGTTAGAAACAAGTTAAAAAAATGCTAAAAATAATTGTAAAAATATTTAAAAACAAACAAAAGTAATAATAAAAAAATCAAAAGATATTGAATCTCTAAATAAATATTTGAATGAAAAAAAAATGCAAACAATAAAAGTACACATATTTGGTATCACTGCGTCAGCAACAACCAAGCCTATAAAACTGTTCCACTAGTTAACCCCTTTACTGAACACCATAAAAAAATAAAAAACAAGGCAAAAAATATGCTTTATCATCGTAATGTCGAACAAAAAAATAGAATAAAACTCGATAAAAAAGATGGATATAAATAAACATGGTACCGCTGAAAACGTCATCTTGTCCCGCAAAAAACAAGCTGACATAAAGCTCCATCAACAGAAAAATAAAAAAGTTATAGCTCTCAGAAGAGAGCGATGCAAAAATAATTATTTTTCCTATAAAATAGCTTTTATTGTATAAAAGCGTCAAAACATAAAAAAACTGTATAAATGTGGTATCACTGTAATCGTGCTGACTCGAAGAGTAAAGCTGCCTTATCAATTTTAACATACACAGAAAGGCATAAACCCCCCCAAAAGAAAATCCTGAATTGCTGTTTTTTTTTATTCTGCCTCCTACAAATCTGAATAGAAAGCGAACAAAACATTTTATGTGCCCAAAAATGGTACCAATAAAAACGTCAACTTATCCCGCAAAAAACAAAACCTCACATGATTCTGTGGGCCAAAATATAGAAAAATAATAGGTCACAAAATGTGGTAATGAAAGAACTTTGTTTTGCAATGAAAAGGTTCTTTTAGTGTGTGACAGCTGCCAAACATAAGAATCCGATATAAATCTGGTATCGGTGTAATCGCACTGACCTGAAGAATAACCTTGCCTAATCAATTATACCGTACAAGGAACGGCGTAAAACATAAGTAAAACGTATCATATATGTATCATATACGTATCATGTTACGTATAAATAAAACGTAACATAATGTCATGGGGCATGAATAGGTAAACAGGAGATGATGAATCTGGGCTCCTGAACTGCCCCTCAGGCTAGGGGGAGCCCTGTCTTTCCTTAACTTGGGGGTACCCTTGAAGGTAGGGAGGCCCAAGTCACCGACCTGTCCCTGTCTCCTGTTAAACCCTGAACAAAACCCCCAACCCCCACCCCCACCCCAGGGAGTGAACTGTGTAAACAGCACCACAAAGCAAATAAACAGGAATAAACAGTATGAGAGTGCACAAACTACCAAGTAACAAACAACAAAGGGACAAAGAAACAATAACACCACACTTAGCTTTCTCTGCTGCAATGTACCGAACAGCAGAGTAAGGCACCAGGAAAGAGTATTCAGCTGTAGAACAACAGCACTCAGCAAGCTCCTATTCCAGCAAGGTTGTTATCCAAAGGACCTGTATAACCAACAGTCAGCTGATGCACCAGGTGACCTTTTAAAGGAAGGTGGGAGTGGTCACCACCCACATCAGCAGAAGAAGCTGCAATGCAATTACACCAGATGCCACCGGGGGAAAAACTGCATCAACCCCCGATGACCTGAAAGGAAAAAAGGCCCCAATCTGAAGGAAACCAGATCTGCCACAAATCCAAACATGGATCGTGACACATATGCTGTTAATTTTTTCATTCTGCCTCCCAAAGATGGCAGTAAGGTTCGGCGTGCATTTATCCTGCGCTCTGTGCTGAGCACTTACACCGGGGTTTCCATGTAAATCTTTGAAATATGTGAATCAGATGGAACCCCCGCCAAAAGATTCCCCATAATGAGGCAGATGGCGGCACTGTGAACGCCGTCTGACCTATGATGCGGTGGTGTCCGTCTTTTTAGGATTGCATAAAAGTGCCATTGGCCAGTTTTGTGCACTTCTGAAAAGAAGGACACCGCTGAACAGAGGCCAAATGGAGTCCAGAGTAACTCTGCTGCCTCATTATAGCGAATGTATTCTTCGGGGGTTTCATCTGAATCAAGTAACTCAGAGATTTAGGTGGAAACCCCAAAGTAAATGCTCAGCGTAGAGCGCCGGATAAATGTGATCCCAAACGTTATGAAAAATTTTCCCAATAAAAGCTTCAACTCAATTCACAAAAAAATCAAG
The DNA here is from genome assembly GCF_051348905.1 of Ranitomeya variabilis. Lineage (NCBI taxonomy): Eukaryota > Metazoa > Chordata > Amphibia > Anura > Dendrobatidae > Ranitomeya > Ranitomeya variabilis. The sequence goes on along the minus strand of NC_135234.1, from coordinate 699,379,035 downwards.
CCCTCACTCAGGTCTACGTTACTACATTACTGGTAGCACAAAGGCTCTTGAAAAAGAAATGGCTTCTCATCCGCCAAAAGAAATTCAGCAAATTCTGCACTCCAAAATCCAAATGCCCCCTCCCCTTCTGAGCCCCACAGTGTACCTAAACCACATATAGCATCCACGTTTGGCATTTCTGAAGCGATGAGCTAACTTACGGGTACATGCCTCCACAAGCACAGGCTGGGCATAACGTACTGGTGACTGCAATGTACAGGTCACTACAGCGTACTGGTCACTGCAATGGCAGTGTGCAATTTTCACTCGGCAACATTCGTTGCTTCATGTTTCTGGAAAATACCCATGGAGTCAAAATCATCACTACACCTGTAGATAAATTCCCAAAGGGGTATAATTTTCAAAATGGGGTCTTTTGAAAGGGGATTCTGCTTTTCTGGTAATTAAGGGCTCAGTATATGGTGTCCGCAAACTGTTCTAGGACAATCTGTGGTCCAGAAGGCAAATAGCGCTCCATTTCTCCCGAGTCTCTCCGTATGGCTAAGCAGTACTGTATAGCCAAATATGGGGTATTGCACCATTCAATACAAATTGTGGGACAAATTATGGTGCCATTTTTACCCACTTCTTGTGAGAAAATGTAAAATATGGGGCTAAAACAAGATTTTGGTGAAAAAAATGTAGATATTTTGTTTTTACTGTCTAATGGTATAAAATTCTGTGGCACACCCATGGTGTCAATATGATCACTGCACCCCTAGATAAATTCATTGAGAGGTGTAGTTTGTAAAATGGGGTCACTTATGTGGGGTTCTGCTGTTCTCGCACCTCATGGGCTCTTGCAGTGGGTCATGGTACCTGCGAACCATAACAGTAAAATCTGGCGCTCCTTGCCTTCTGAGCTTTGCACTGTGGCTGAAAAATGTTCCCCAAATATATGTAGAGTATTGGCGCACTCAGAAAAAAATGGACCTTAGCTTACTGTAAAAAAAAATTCATACTAGCATTTAGAAAAATTAAAAACTTGGAGCTAAAACAACATTTTAGTGGTAAAAATTTAATTTATTCTTTCTTCACTGTTCAGTAGTTTAAAACTCTGTGAGGCACCTGTGGTGTCAATATGATCACTGCACCATTAGATGAATTCACTGGGGAGTGAAATTTGTAAAATGAGTTCACATATAGGGGGTTTCTGTTGTTCTGGCACCTCAGGGGCTCTGCCAATGTGACATGGCACCCTCAAACCATTCCAGCAAAAGTTGAACTCCAATATGGTGCCTCTTCCCTTCTGAGTTTTGAACTGGGCCTCAAAAGTATTATTCCCCGACATATGGGGTATCGGCGTACTCAAGAGAAATTGCACAAGAAATTGCATCATGCAATTTCCCCCATTACCCTTATAAAAATGTAAAATTTGGGGCTAAAATAACATTTTTGTGAGGAAAATGTGATTTTATTATTTTCACGGCTCAACGTTATAGACTTCTGTGAAGCACCTTGGGGTTCAAGGTGCTTACCATGCATCTATATACATTCCTTGAGGGGTCTAGTTTCCAAAATGGGGTAACTTGTGGAGTGTTTCCACTGTTTAGGTACATCAGGGGCTATCCAAATGGGACATGACGTCCGCTAATGATTCCAGGAAATTTTACATTCAAAAAGTCAAATGACGCTCCTTCCCTTCCGAGCCCTGCTGTGCACCCAAACAGTAGTTTTCTCCCTCATATTAGGTATCAGCTTACTCAGGAGAAATTGCACAACAATTGTATCATTCAATTTCTCCTGTTACCCTTTATTTTTACGGTTCAACGTTATAAACTTCTTTGAAGCACCTGAAGGTTCAATGAGCTCGCCACACATCTGAATCAGTTCCCTGAGGAGTTTATTTTCTAAAATGGTGTCACTTGTGGGGGATTTTCACTGTTTAGGCACATCAAAGGCTCTCCAAACACAACATGTTGTCCGCCAATTGTTCCAGCAAATTTTGCATTCAAAAAGTCAAATGGTGTTCCTTCCCTTCCGACCTCTATCATGTGCCCAAACAGTAGTTTTCTCCCTCATATTGGCATGCTCAGGAGAAATTACACAACAAATTTTGGGGTCCATTTTTTCCTGTTGCCCTTGTCAAAATAAAAAAATGGATCTGAAGTAAATTTTTTGTGAAAAAAAGTTAAATGTTATTTTTTTTTCACATTCCAAAAATCCCTGTGAAGCACCTGAAGGGTTAATAAACTTCTTGAATGTGGTTTTGAGCACCTTGAGGGGTGCAGTTATTAGATTGGTGTCACTTTTGGGTATTTTCTATCATATAGACCCCTCAAAGTGACTTCAAATGTGATGTGGTCCCCAAAAAAATGGTGTTGTAAAAATGAGAAATCGTTGGTCAACTTTTAACCCTTATAACTTCCTAAAAATTTTGGTTGAAAAATTGTGCTGACGTAAAGTAGACATGCGGGAAATGTTACTTATTAAGTATTTAAAGTATTTTTTTAAGTATTTTGTCTGACAAATCTCTGACTTATTGCATGAAAATTCAAAGTTGAAAAATTACCAAATTTCCGTTTTTTTCACAAATAAATTCAGGTCATATCAAAGAAATTTTACCACTATCATGAAGCACAATATGTCATGAAAAACAATTACAGAATCACCATGATTCGTTGAAGCGTTCCAGAGTTATTACCTCCTAAAGGTCATTAACGTGCAAACGACCCTCGGGGGTAAAGGAGTTAAAATCATACAATTTGATTTTCTGAATTTCATTTTAAGATCCCGTCTCTCACAGTTGATGTGTGCTTACGAAAAAAAAAATTACAAACCTCTCCATTCTTTGTAGGTGGAAAAACTTGCAAAAATTTACAGTTTGTCAAATACTCATTTTCTCAAATACTCAAGCCATACAGACTTCTGAACAGAAATGCCCAGTCAGCTAATGACAGTTTTATTGTTTGTTCAGTCTGCTCCACACCACCATCCATTTCCTCTGTGCCCTGCACTAAAACTATCAGGCTGGCTGAGATTAATGTTTTTCTTCCACTTTAGTCTGCTTCTTGTCCTGTCAGGTAGGATGGCTGAACAGAGGAATGCGTGCACTGCTCACGATGCCCGATAGGACCCTACTATGACGTGATGTCTGTATCAAACAGATGTTCTTCATGCAACACGTCCTACTGTGAGTTCTGGGACTGATTGCACACTAAAACAGGTCGCGGCGGCCATCTTTAAAATCCTGACATAGAGTGCACTAGGTAAAGCATACCTTTTTGTTAAATAAAGGTGTTTAAAAAATGTTCAATATTTAAATGTATTTTATTTTCTTAATTCATTACATTTCTCTGAGAACCACTTTAACACTGAGTATGATTTTAATGGGAATTATTGTCAAGGCAGTATAATTACTTTACATTTTGTATTGTCAATGATTTCACTCTAGAAGCAAAGCCTATGTTCCAGGTGATTTACACATCTTTGTTTTGTGTTTGAGTTTTTTCTGCGACTTTGAGCATATTGTGCGACCCCTCGCTCACCTAAACCCAAATACGATTTTTCATTGGATAAGTTTTTATAGAATATCACAGCTGTTCCCTCTACTCCATAGAACAGTAAAACAAATACCAATGTATATCAGCATGACAGAGGCTGTAAGAATGTGTAGCACAAACAAAATGAAAACCACCGAATGGATCCAACATAGGGGCATGTACTCCTTTCGCAGGGCTATAGCAAGCAGTGTGCTATCTCTGACTCTACGCCTCCTTGCTCGTTACAGTCCTCTGCTGTTGTCAATCATAAACTTAACTTAAACCTTTAAAAAGTTGCAAAAACTTTTGCGCAACATGAGTCAGTACAAAGATGTGAGTTTTGATGCAAAAAAATCACTCAGCTCTGACAAAACGGGGATGGGGCGTGACAAGTCACAGTGACTAAGGCTGCCGTCACACTAGCAGTATTTAGTCAGTATTTTACATCAGTGTTTATAGCCAAAACCAGGAGTGGAACAATCAGAGGAGAAGTATAATAGAAACATATGCACCACTTCTGTATTTATCACCGGCTCCTGGTTTTGGCTTACAAATACTGATGTAAAATACTGACCACATACTGATAGTGTGATGGCAGCCTAATTGTGAAATATATGATAAGCAGTGGAGTTCCTTATGCCACAAATCTTACTCCAGTCCCTGGAGTAATATTTGTGTCAAGGCACACATGGAAGTGCATGGGCCTCTTAGTGGATCCGGTGCCTTGCTCTCCACTCTGCCCCCAATGATTCCAGGCCTAAGTCTAAACAATGTAATGAGAAGTAGGAAGCACCATACTGACACCGGACCCTTAGGAAGCATCAAGGATTCAGTGATCAGTACTGGAGGGAAAGAGACAAGCTGAACTCATAAAGAAGACAGGACAGCCATCCTTTCAATTTACATTACTTATTGGAGAACAAGGCCTCCAGCTACATCCCCTAGTCAGTCTACTTGTCCTGCTGATACACGTCTTATGTGTCCCTATTACTGAACCTACTGTGTGTCACAAAAGCAGCGCTCCTCATACTTCCCCACATAATAATGCCACCACTGTGCCTCTTACATAGTAATACAGTATTGCCCACACTGTATGATGGCCTCCACAGTAGCCTTTAAACTGTATAATGGCCCTCACATTAGCTATCATAATGTATAATGGCCCTTACATTTGTTCCCAGGCTGTATAATGGGCCCCACATTAGCTCCCATGATGTATAATGACCCCCACATTAGCTCCCATGCTGTATAATGGCCCCCACATTAGTTCCCAGGCTGTATAATGGCCCCTACATTAGTTGCCAGGCTGTATAATAGCCCCTGCATTAGCTCCCATGCTGTATAATGGCCCCCGCTTTAGTTCCCAGGCGTATAATGGGCCCGCATTAGCTCCCAGGCTGTATAATGGGCCCCGCTTTAGTTCTCAGGCTATATAATAACCTCTGCATTAGCTCCAATGCAGTATAATGGACCGCGCATTAGCCCTTTTGCAAATCCCTTCACTGGCTCCCAATTTCCCAGCGTATCCAGTCCGGTTATCCACTACTTTTGGATCCTTCAAAAGAAACCTGAAAACCCACCTCTTCAAAGAAGCTTACAGCCTGTAAAGACCATACGGCCACCTCAACCCCATTGGAGCTACTGCAACCCTCGACCTACTGTCTCCTTCTCCATAATCCTGTAGAATGTAAGCCAGCAAGGGCAGGGTCCTCGCCCCTCTGTACCAGTCTGTAATTGTTAGTTTTGTTTACTGTAAGTGATATTTGTATTTTGATGTAACCCCCTTCTCATGTAAAGCACCATGGAATTAATGGTGCTATTGCTATATAAATAAATAATAATAATAATAACTCTAGGTGTATTCACAGCCTATTTTACTTTTCTGGGCAGAAAAACTTCTGCATATCACTGCATTGTGATTTAAATCATTAACCATCTGCAGAAGCAGAGCTGGCTTTAGACTGAATAGTGTTCCCACACCATTGATGTTTTAACTCAGCTTCTGCAGGACACTTATGGGGATGTAACATGGTGTGGGGCGGCAGCCATGGGTGAGGTACTTGTATTTCACGCCCCGGCATGCTACATGAGAATTCGGGTCCTGGCTGGTTGCATGGACTTTAGCTGTGGTGGCACTATGCCCTTGCACTTACAAAGAATCCCCCATTCCTCCTAAAACATTTCTGTTGCTTCTACTCCGGATCATGCTATCAGTTGCCTTAGTCTCCGCTCACTTTGGAGAAACTCACTTCTGCTTCTTGGGCTGCTTTCACACTAGCGTCGGCCCGACGTACCGACGCATACTGTGAAAAAAATGCCTGATGTGGGCAGCGGAAGCAGTCTTAGGACACTTCCGCTTCCCCATTGCAAGGTCCGGGGAGGAGGGGGCAGAGTTTCGGCCGCGCATGCGCGGTCGAAAATGGCGGTCTCAACGCACAAAAAAACGTTACATGTAATGTTTGTTTGTGGCGGCGGTCCGCCAAAACACAACGCAACCGTCTCACGACGGTTGCGTCGTGTGGCACTGCGTCGCAATGCATCGCTAATAAAAGTCTATGGAGAAAAAACGCATCCTGCGGGCAACTTTGCAGGATGCGTTTTTTCTCCACAACGACGCATTGCGACATGCAGTGCCCGACACTAGTGTGAAAGTAGCCTTAGTCAGACTGTAAGTCAGCTTTTGCTGCAGGCTAGGCCCTATCTGACTCCTGACAAGAACCTCTCTACTGTCCCTTCACTTTAGCACCTCTCATTCTGGGCGAGTCCCAACTATTAACTCCCACTATCCCTTGTCAGCTACCGATACTGGGCAGAATACACCTTCCTTGGTAACAGTACAAAACACTACACATCATATTACATTACATTGATACATATCTAAGACACGTGGACAACACTTTTACCTTCTTACATGAATAGGATGGTATGTTTTATATCCTAAGAGAATGGATTTAGTTTTTCTCCACACATTTTTTCCTGAGATAAAATGCCAAATTGTTTATTCAGTGCCTAAAAGACTTGGTGCTAACCCCTTCATGTCCCCAGCTTTTTTCGATTTTGCGTTTTTTTTTTTCGCTCCCCTCCTTCCAGAGCCATAACTTTTTTATTTTTCCATCAATATGGCCATGTGAGGGCTTATTTTTTGTGGGACAAGTTGTACTTTTGAAAAACACCATTGGTTTTACCATGTCATTTACTAGAAAGCAGGAAAAAAATTCCAAGTGCAGTGAAATTTCAAAAAAGAGCAATCCCACACTGTTTTTTGTTTGGATTTTTTGCTAGGCTCACTAAATGCTAAAACTGACCTGCCATTATTATTTTCCAGGTCATTATGAGTTCATAGACACCAAACATGTCTAGGTTTTGTTTATCTAAGTGGTGAAAAAAAATTCCAAACTTTGCTAAAAAAAATGCGCAGTTTTCCATTACCCGTAGCGTCTTCATTTTTCATGATCTGGGGTCGGGTGAGGGCTTATTTTTTGCGTGCCGAGCTGACAGTTTTGAAAATACCATTTTGGTGCATATACGTTCTTTTGATCACCCGTTATTGCATTTTAATGCAATGTTGCGGTGACCAAAAAAAAGTAATTCTGGCGTTTTTAATTTTTTTCTCATTACGCTGTTTAGTGATCAGATTAATCCATTTTTTAATGATAGATCGGGCGATTCTGAACGCGGCGATACTAAATATGTGTAGGTTTGATTTTCTTTTATTGTTTTATTTTGCATGGAAGAAAAGGGGGGTGATTTAAACTTTTATATTTTTTTATTTTTTTTTCATATTTTTTAAAACATTTTTTTTTTACTTTTGCCATGCTTCGATAGCCTCCATGGGAGGCTAGAAGCTGGCACAACTCGATCGGCTCTGCTACATAGGAGCGATGCATAGATCGCTCCTATGTAGCTGAATTACTGCATTGCTATGAGCGCCAACCATAGGGTGGTGCTCACAGCAATCAGGCATCAACAGCCATAGAGGTCTTTAGGTGACCTCTGGTTGGTATGCCAATACTCCAATGACCCCTGATCAGGCGTGGGGGACACCGGTGCGCGCATTTTCGGCCAGATGGCCAGAAGCACTTGTTAAATGCCACTGTCAGAGTTTGACAGCGGCATTTAACTAGTTAATAGTGGTGGGTGAATTGCGATTCCACCTGCCGCTATTTCTGGCACATGTCATGTTAGTATGGCGGAGGTTGGGAAGGGGTTAAAAATCTTGAACGTCAAACAAAATACTAGATTTTGTAGTTTTTCATGTGGGGTGTATTCATTTTTGCGCCAACTAATTTGAGTAAAACTGAAGATTTTATAATGAAAATTCTATTTATAACCTTACTTTCATGTAATGAATTAAAAAATGTTCTATGTAACTTAGTCTTTGTTTTTATATTCAGTGCGATTTTGTTTGTACTTTCAAAGGGGATGTACTCATTTATGCTGAGCAGGGTAACTAGGCTGGCCATGTGTTAGAGTTATAGGTAATATGCTCAACAATACTTCATTCACAGAGGAACTTTTAGATCCCTTGTGTTCAGGGTCAGTGGATGTCTCAGCATCCACACGTATAGCAAGTCTACATTTATCACCTATCCTGTGGATAGGTAATAAATGTTGTTTATGGCACATCCCCTTTAATGAGTCATGTAAATGATTCTGCTAACTGTGGAACTCTGGTTTTCATTATGCGTACACAAATTATTTGTATAACATTTAGAATATATTTGTACAGTATGGCAGAGTTATTTACGTGTACTTTATGGTGTCATTAGTTTGTATTATGGCAGCATACTCTACCTACACTGTATGGTGATATCATTTATTCTATTTATAGGGAAGACTGTGGTTGTTTCCATCAGGTGTGTCAGCATTTAGTGCTATGTGTGTGAAAGCAATATATGTGAAAACTCATCCATGACAAAGTCCTATGCATAGCCGAGCTTGTGACGTCACATAACAATCACTGATAAAGCCTATAATGAGCCATGGAACCAGATCAATGTCTTTAATGCATGAGAATATTAGGTGATATGTTTATGCTAAGATTTATTCTGACAGATTTTTTTTCTACAAATTACAGAATCATCATTACACTTTTATATGGTTTATATCTCTGACTGTTGTTTTTAAAGACTAGCCATTCCCCATCAGAGCAATAAACAATATGTAGTGGACTATTTCCCAAATGTTGTAAATAATAGAACTTATTACAAGTGTTATAAAACAGACCCTTTGCGACCCAGCTGCTTGATATTGTGCACATTTCACAAATTTATATGATTGTATTAGACTGATTTTGGCAAGCATAAACAATTGCAAATTTTTTAAAGGAAAAGTAGAGCTATGATTCTCTTACAAAATTCTTTTTTTCCTATATCCACTTTCTAAGAACTCCCACTATACAGAGTTTGCTGAGCCATCAGCTTTGCTATTTTGAAAAATGAATATAAATACTTTCAGCACAAACAGAGAGCAGAATGTGAAGGACTCGATCATATATTTTTATGATGTGCATTAAATGTGCTTTACTTTAGTATCTTAATTTTTATCGCTGTGCTGTAAGTGTCAAGAACGTACTTAAAATGATTTAAATGGTCCGCAGATTTTAGGAGAAAAGTTATTTTAGTTGAAGTTAAGCTACTGTTTGGTTAAGACATGTATTAAATGAAAATTTATTGTACGCATCAGTTTCTATGCTGCTTCTGTAATACAAGTATACAAGTTTTTAAAAAATAAACAAATAAATTTGGTTTCAGTTTTCCTTGGTCATTTAATTTTTTTTTTTATTCAGTGTTGTGTGATGTGACAACAAATAAGAGGTTCAAGAAAAAGAAAGATCTTCGGCACTCAATAAATGACAGTTTATGCAATTTAATCCAATTTGGTCAAGACCTTTTCTGCACGGATTCTGTACTACTACCATCCTAACTACTATGACTAAATAGGACAAAAAGAAGCAAATATAGTTTGAGTTCCTATGCATATTTGGCAGAATTGGGTGACAATCCCATAAAATAAGTACGGTAACCTCTTATAGTATGCGCCCGTTCGTGCAAGTCCGCAGTATGTGTCTGTGTCACGGACTTGCACGAATGGGCGCATACTATCAGGCAGAGACGCCATGCATTCCTAGTAAACCGTGATTCACCTCTAAACAGATTTGGCATGAAAAAGGCATTTGAGTGCCGAAACGTTGCGCAGCATATCTGTCCATACCAGCATCTTATGTTCTGTACTTATGGTGGACAATCTGCCTTCTTTGGTCTTCACTTGGAATAAATTGCATAAACTGTCATTTATTGAGTGCTGAAGATCTTTCTTTTTCTTGATTTTCTAATTTTCTTCTGAGCACCAAACTCTTTTTGCAGTGAGCACCCCTTGACTTTCTATAACAAATAAGAGGTTGCCGTACTTTTTTTATGGGATTGATTCCACAGAGGTGTCACAGCACATCATCGACCCAGCAAGTAATGTTGAAGCAGTCTCAGTTATCTTGAAAGATATTTCCCAGGGTAAAGCCTTGATTTATACTAGGAAGAGAAGAATTCTGTCTTGGGGACACAAATCCAAGCTAGCCGGCTATGCGGGCATATGCAAATCTCCTGAACTGAATGCTTGTCACTTCTGTTGGCCTTCGCTGACTTAGGATGTTCAGGACTTTGTATTCTCTTTCCCGTGGTGCGCCAGAAATAAGCCTGCTGGTTTTCTTCTGCCTCTGCCGGTTCCTTCCACGCCCTTGTAACATATTTCTATAGACTTCATCATGGATCAGCCCCTCTCCGAGAGTTTTGGCATCATCTCGGTCATGGTGGATCGGTTCTCTAAGATGGATCAATTCATTCCTCTGTCCAGTCTTCCCTCCATGCCCAAGCTCGCCAGACAATTTTTCCTACATGTGTTTCTGTGTTTCATCTCCATAGTCTTAGCCTTCATATTGTCTCTGATCACAGAGTCCAGTTCACTTCGAAATGTTTTGAGAGCTCTTTGCAAGCTGCTGAATGTCCTACCGGATTTTTCCCCACATGCCATCTGCAGACCAATGGGCAAGTGGAACGGGTTAATCAGATCCTCGAAAACTATCTTCTCCACTCATCTGCTCGTCAGGTACAACTACTCCCCTGGGCATCTCCATTTTTTGTTATGTAACCTCAGCTTCCTCAAGTGCCCTCTCCTATGTTTGCTTCCTCCATGGTATCAGCAGCTGATTCCTCTAATGGTGACTTCCTCCAGATCTGGCGGCAGACTCGGACCTCCCTTCTTAAGGCTGTGTCTTGGATGAAGACTCATGCGGACAAGAAGAGAGGTTCGCCACCTCAGTATCACCCTGGAAATTATGTCTGACTGTCATCCCAGAATATTTACCTGAATAACCCTACCTATAAGTTCGACCCCCCCAGTAACTTGGTGTGTACAAAATCTTCAAGCAACTATATCCGGTGACCTACTGTCTTCAACTCCCGGAGAATCTGCAGATCCCAAACGCCTTTCATGTTTCGCTCCTATAGCCGAATCGCTTGTTGAAGTCTCATTCTACTTCTGCTACCTGTTCCTGAGGGTCTCTTGGACATCTTTGAGGTTAGGGACATTCTGGATTCTACGAAGTCTCGGGGAAGGATCTTCTATCTGGTGGACTGGAAGGGCTTTGGTCCCAAAGAGAGTTCCTGGGAGCCTGCAGAGAACAATTGTGCCCCCGTCTTCTTGGATAGGTTTCTCCATTGGTCTGGCCAAGTAAGGGAGGAGCGTAAGGGGGAATGCAGTTATGGTGGTAACTCGCATGTGTTCCCAGCATCGTGCTACTTGTCGTGTTCATACTCTGCTCCTTCTCGTGTCAGACTGCTGTGCTGAAAACCTCATACAGCACTTCCAACTCTGCTGCATATTTCTGCTGTCTCCACCTAGCTAAAGGGATGTAAAGCCAGATCCTGCAAGAATTTAACCCTATTGTGTCCTGCAGGGTTTATTTTACTCAGCCTGTCCTCTGCCAGCGGGGAATATATTAGGCTGCTTCTCCTCCTGGTCCCTGCCTGAACGTCCAGTCCATCTCCACCATTTATTCTAATGCTTTTGTCTCATCTCTCCAGTTTCTGACACAGCTCATTTTTCAGCTCTAAAAAAAAAATACACAAAAATTTAGCTTGGTTTGAGTTGATATACAGTACATGCAGCACATAAACACATGTTCACATTGGCCATAAAACATACAAAACCAACAAGAAACAAAATGGGTAAAATCCCTGCTGTAACTAAATAAGTAAAAAGCAAAAGTGCTTATATATAACACAGAGTTCTTAGTAATACTGTTTTTGATCAAAATTAGCATAAAAGTTATCCCACCGTCGACAAGGTGACTCTGATTGGGATGGTCCTACACTGTTTAATATTAAAAACCTTACCTTGAATCAGTGTCTGAATAAGGGCAGACAAAAGGACTGGGTCCCAACCAGTGGTCACCAGTCCAGATTTCAAAAATACAAAGAACTGTTGTGAATTTGGTTTTTGGGCTCCCCCGATGGTCGCTGGTGGTACTGGACTTGTGTGCTTCACTTTCTCTGTTCACCTGTTTCCATCAGGATGTGGGAGTATCCTATTTAGCCTTGCTGCTCAGTTATTCTAGTGCCGGCCATCAATGTAACCAGAGCCTTTCTGTTGCATGTTCCTGCTTCTAGACTACTATCAGCTAAGTTGGACTCTTAGTCCTAAGTTTGTTTGCATTTTTGTTCCAGTTCACAGTTATGTTATGTTTCTGTAGCTGGAAGCTCTTGTGGGCCGAAATTACCACTCCGGTGTCATGAGTTGACACATGAGTCTTAAAGTAATTTCTGGATGGTATTTTAATAGGGTTTTCAGCTGACCGTGAAGTTCCCTATTGTATCTTCTTACTATCTAGTAAGCGAACCTCGCTTTGCTGAACCTACCTTCATACTGCGTATGTCTTTTCCTCTGAACTCACCGTCAATATATGTGGGGGGCTTCTGTCTCCTTTTTGGGGGAATTTCCCTAGAGGTAAGCCAGGTCTGTTTTTTCCTCTATTAGGGTTAGTTAGTTCTCCGGCTGGCGCTGGGCGTCTAGGGATAAAACGTAGGTACGTCACCCGGCCACTGTTAGTTGTGTGGTAGGCTTAGCTCACGGTCAGCTCGAGATTCCATCACCCAAGAGCTAGTCTGTTATTTAAGTTCTCTGACGTTCCCTTGCCATTGGGAACCATGACAGTATGGCCGGCCAAGGGTTAAAACCGTTGGCAGAAGAAAGGAGAGAAAAAGAAGTCTGCAGATTTTTTTTTTTTTCCTTCTGAGCTTGCTCTATAGTTTACTCAGTTGCATTTCTGCTCTAATTGCAGCCTTTGCCTCTCTCTCTCCTTCTAATCCTTGAATGGCTCTGATCTCACCTGATTAAAATGGATCCTCAGAGTTTGGCTACAGGTTTGAATAATCTTGCTACGAAGGTTCAAAATTTACAGGATTTTGTTATTCATGCTCCTATATCTGAACCTAGAATTCCTATACCAGAATTTTTCTCCGGGGATAGATCTCGTTTCCTGAATTTCAAATATAATTGTAAATTATTTCTTTCCCTGAGATCTCGCTCCGCTGGAGATCCCGCACAGCAGGTTAGGATAGTAATTTCCTTGCTGCGGGGTGACCCTCAAGACTGGGCATTTGCATTGGCACCCGGGGATCCTGCGTTGCTCAATGTGGATGCGTTTTTTCTGGCTTTGGGGTTGCTTTATGAGGAACCTAATTTAGAGATTCAGGCTGAAAAAACCTTGATGGCCCTATCTCAAGGGCAAGATGAAGCTGAAATATACTGCCAAAAATTTCGTAAATGGTCTGTGCTTACTCAGTGGAATGAGTGCGCCCTGGCGGCGAATTTCAGAGAAGGTCTCTCTGATGCCATTAAAGATGTTATGGTGGGGTTCCCTGCACCTACAGGTCTGAATGAGTCCATGACAATGGCTATTCAGATTGATCGGCGTTTGCGGGAGCGCAAACCTGTGCACCATTTGGCGGTGTCTTCTGAGAAGGCTCCAGAAAATATGCAATGTGATAGAATTCTGTCCAGAAGCGAACGGCAGAATTTTAGGCGAAAAAATGGGTTGTGCTTCTATTGTGGTGATTCAACTCATGTTATATCAGCATGCTCTAAACGTACAAAAAAGGTTGATAAGTCTATTTCAATTGGCACTTTACAGTCTAAGTTTATTTTGTCTGTGACCTTGATTTGTTCATTATCGTCAATTACCGCGGATGCCTATGTCGACTCTGGCGCCGCTTTGAGTCTCATGGATTGGTCCTTTGCCAGGCGCTGTGGGTTTGATCTAGAGCCTCTGGAAGTTCCTATACCTCTGAAGGGTATTGACTCTACACCATTGGCTAGTAATAAACCACAATACTGGACACAAGTGACTATGCGTATGAATCCAGACCATCAGGAGACGATTCGCTTCCTTGTGTTGTATAATCTACATGATGTTTTGGTGCTCGGATTGCCATGGTTACAATCTCATAACCCAGTTCTTGACTGGAAAGCAATGTCTGTGTTAAGCTGGGGATGTCAGGGGGCTCATGGGGACGTACCTTTGGTTTCCATTTCGTCATCTATTCCCTCTGAGATTCCGGAATTTTTATCTGATTATCGTGATGTTTTTGAGGAGCCTAAGCTTGGTTCACTACCTCCTCACAGAGATTGCGATTGTACCATAGATCTGATTCCGGGCAGTAAATTTCCAAAGGGTCGTTTATTTAATCTATCTGTACCTGAACATGCTGCTATGCGAGAATATATTAAGGAGTCCCTGGAAAAGGGACATATTCGTCCTTCTTCATCTCCCTTAGGAGCCGGTTTTTTCTTTGTATCTAAAAAAGATGGCTCTTTGAGGCCGTGTATTGATTATCGACTCTTGAATAAAATTACAGTCAGATATCAGTATCCTCTGCCACTGCTGACTGATTTGTTTGCTCGAATAAAAGGGGCTAAGTGGTTCTCTAAGATTGATCTCCGTGGGGCGTATAATTTGGTGCGAATTAAGCAGGGGGATGAGTGGAAAACCGCATTTAATACGCCCGAGGGCCATTTTGAGTATTTAGTAATGCCTTTTGGTCTTTCAAATGCCCCTTCAGTCTTTCAGTCCTTTATGCATGACATTTTCCGGGAATATTTGGATAAATTCATGATCGTGTATCTGGATGATATTTTGATTTTTTCGGATAACTGGGATTCTCATGTCCAACAGGTCAGGAGGGTTTTTCAGGTTTTGCGGGCTAATTCCTTGTGTGTGAAGGGTTCTAAGTGTATTTTTGGGGTTCAAAAGATTTCTTTTTTGGGGTACATTTTTTCCCCCTCTTCCATTGAGATGGATCCTGTCAAGGTTCGGGCTATTTGTGATTGGACGCAACCTTCTTCGCTTAAGAGCCTTCAGAAATTTTTGGGCTTTGCTAATTTTTATCGTCGACTTATAACTGGTTTTTCTGATGTTGCTAAACCTTTGACTGATTTGACCAAAAAGGGTGCTGATGTTGCTGATTGGTCTCCTGCTGCTGTGGAGGCCTTTCGGGAGCTTAAGCGCCGCTTTTCTTCCGCCCCTGTGTTGCGTCAGCCTGATGTTACTCTTCCTTTTCAGGTTGAGGTCGATGCTTCCGAGATCGGAGCTGGGGCGGTCTTGTCGCAGAAAAGTTCCGATTGCTCCGTGATGAGACCTTGTGCGTTCTTTTCTCGAAAATTTTCGCCCGCCGAGCGAAATTATGATATTGGTAATCGGGAGCTTTTGGCTATGAAGTGGGCTTTTGAGGAGTGGCGTCATTGGCTTGAGGGGGCTAGACATCAGGTGGTGGTATTGACCGATCACAAGAATTTGATTTATCTTGAGTCTGCCAGGCGCCTGAATCCTAGACAGGCGCGCTGGTCGTTGTTTTTCTCTCGGTTTAATTTTGTGGTCTCATACTTACCAGGTTCTAAAAATGTGAAGGCGGATGCCCTTTCTAGGAGTTTTGAGCCTGATTTCCCTGGTGATTCTGAACCTACAGGTATCCTTAAGGATGGGGTGATATTATCTGCTGTTTCCCCAGACCTGCGACGGGCTTTGCAGGAGTTTCAGGCGGATAGACCTGATCGTTGCCCGCCTGGTAGACTGTTTGTTCCTGATGATTGGACCAGTAGAGTCATCTCGGAGGTTCATTCTTCTGCGTTGGCAGGTCATCCCGGGATCTTTGGTACCAGGGATTTGGTGGCTAGGTCCTTCTGGTGGCCTTCTCTGTCTCGAGATGTACGAGTTTTTGTGCAGTCTTGTGATGTTTGTGCTCGGGCCAAACCTTGTTGTTCTCGGGCTAGCAGATTGTTGTTATCTTTGCCTATTCCAAAGAGGCCTTGGACTCACATCTCTATGGATTTTATTTCTGATCTCCCTGTTTCTCAGAAAATGTCTGTCATCTGGGTGGTGTGTGACCGTTTTTCAAAGATGGTTCATTTGGTGCCCTTGCCTAAGTTGCCGTCCTCTTCCGAGTTGGTTCCTCTGTTTTTTCAAAATGTGGTTCGCTTGCATGGTATTCCGGAGAATATCGTTTCTGACAGGGGGACCCAGTTCGTGTCTAGATTTTGGCGGGCGTTCTGTGCTAGGATGGGCATCGATTTGTCTTTTTCATCTGCGTTCCATCCTCAGACTAATGGCCAGACTGAGTGAACTAATCAGACCTTGGAGACTTATTTGAGGTGTTTTGTGTCTGCGGATCAGGATGACTGGGTTGCCTTTTTGCCGTTGGCGGAGTTTGCCCTCAATAATCGGGCTAGTTCTGCCACTTTGGTTTCCCCTTTCTTTTGCAATTCGGGGTTTCATCCTCGCTTTTCTTCTGGTCAGGTGGAGTCTTCGGATTGTCCTGGAGTGGATACTGTGGTGGATAGGTTGCATCGGATTTGGGGACAGGTGGTGGACAATTTGGAGTTGTCCCAGGAGAAGACTCGGCATTTTGCTAACCGCCGTCGTCGTGTTGGTCCTCGTCTTCGTGTTGGGGACTTGGTGTGGTTGTCTTCTCGTTTTGTCCCTATGAGGGTTTCTTCTCCTAAGTTTAAGCCTCGGTTCATCGGCCCGTATAAGATTTTGGAGATTCTCAACCCTGTGTCCTTTCGATTGGACCTCCCGGCATCTTTTTCTATCCATAATGTCTTCCATCGGTCATTATTGCGCAGGTATGAGGTACCGGTTGTGCCTTCCGTTGAGCCTCCCGCTCCGGTGTTGGTTGAGGGTGAATTGGAGTACGTTGTGGAGAAGATCTTGGACTCCCGTGTTTCCAGACGGAAACTTCAGTATCTGGTCAAGTGGAAGGGCTACGGTCAGGAGGATAATTCTTGGGTGACAGCCTCTGATGTTCATGCCTCTGATTTGGTCCGTGCCTTTCATAGGGCTCATCCTGATTGCCCTGGTGGTTCTTGTGAGGGTTCGGTGCCCCCTCCTTGAGGGGGGGGTACTGTTGTGAATTTGGTTTTTGGGCTCCCCCGGTGGTCGCTGATGGTACTGGACTTGTGTGCTTCACTTTCTCTGTTCACCTGTTTCCATCAGGATGTGGGAGTATCCTATTTAGCCTTGCTGCTCAGTTATTCTAGTGCCGGCCATCAATGTAACCAGAGCCTTTCTGTTGCATGTTCCTGCTTCTAGACTACTATCAGCTAAGTTGGACTCTTAGTCCTAAGTTTGTTTGCATTTTTGTTCCAGTTCACAGTTATGTTATGTTTCTGTAGCTGGAAGCTCTTGTGGGCCGAAATTACCACTCCGGTGTCATGAGTTGACACATGAGTCTTAAAGTAATTTCTGGATGGTATTTTAATAGGGTTTTCAGCTGACCGTGAAGTTCCCTATTGTATCTTCTTACTATCTAGTAAGCGGACCTCGCTTTGCTGAACCTACCTTCATACTGCGTATGTCTTTTCCTCTGAACTCACCGTCAATATATGTGGGGGGCTTCTGTCTCCTTTTTGGGGGAATTTCCCTAGAGGTAAGCCAGGTCTGTTTTTTCCTCTATTAGGGTTAGTTAGTTCTCCGGCTGGCGCTGGGCGTCTAGGGATAAAACGTAGGTACGTCACCCGGCCACTGTTAGTTGTGTGGTAGGCTTAGCTCACGGTCAGCTCGAGATTCCATCACCCAAGAGCTAGTCTGTTATTTAAGTTCTCTGACGTTCCCTTGCCATTGGGAACCATGACAAAGAACAAACACAAAATTGAGCTTGGTTTGAGTTGGTATACATGCAGCACATAAACGCATGTTCACATTGGCCATAAAAGATACAAAACCTACAAGAAAGGTTGTTTAAAAGCACTTTTAATTTTTACTTATTTAGTTACAGCAGGGTTTTTGCTCATTTTCTTTTAGGTTTTGTATCATTTATCCGCTCTGTCTGACGTCTTCACTCCTGACCCCAGCTTTGTGTTGTGAACCTGTGCTGCCTGCCCTGACCTTGAACTGTTTGACTACGCTTCTGTCTTCACCCTCCTGCTTTGACCCATGGGTCAGCTGTTGCAAGTCTGGGGATGCCTTAGAGGGGTAACTGGTGACTAGCTGAGGCCCAAGCCTATACTCATCACCAGAGACTCTAGTGAAAACCAGGTAGTTACTTAATCATGCCCCTTCAGAGTAAGCCTGGGTGGTGATGTTGTGGGTCCACACCCAGCGTCGTCACACTCTAAGAAAAATTGAGTTCAGTAGCTGCAGTCAACCTACCCTGGATGTGATAGACTGTCCCTTCACTGCCAGTGTGTTCACAGTTCTTGCTCCTCCTGGCAACTCTCATAGCAGAGCTGTGACAGGGAAACTTAGATACCGGGGGGAGGTTGACCTATGAAGACTCAGGCAATGGAGAGACTGTCAATTACATATAGGGGACATGTCTGTGGCTACTGATTGTTAGGCTCACCTGGTAAGGTGGATCCTCAAATCCCAAGATCGGGGTGGGCACACAGGCCACTGGCATTGGTGCAGCAGGCAGATGAGGCATGATAAAACAGGTAGCAGAGGTATGGGAGACCGCTGACAGTCAGGAGTCCAGAGATAGGCAGCAGAGATTCTGGAGACCACAGAAAGTTAGTAGAGGTCCTGGAGACTGCAGACAGATACTGAAGAGGTCATGGTGCATAGACAAACTAACAGTCTGAATACCAAGACACAGATGTGTGTCTTAGTAGCCCTTATTTAGGCCTAGGTAGATGATCACATGGGAGTACGTAAGGCTACTTGTAAAGACTGTCGTGGAACACAAGAGAGTTTAGCGGACCAAAGAGAAAGGAGCAGAGCCTGACCTGGGACAGATGTGTAACATGATCCTAGATTAGCCTCAGTTAGTAAATGCCTCAACTTAATATCACGGTTGTGTCAGGTGTGACAGACAGTCGTCCTGTATCCGGCTGTAGAAGGTCATTGCGAATAGCTCATGCACCTTCTTGATTTTTGCATTTCTGTTATGGAGAGATATCCTTATCCCTTTAAGACCCAACAGATACCTCTACCTTCTGCTGCTAATTATACACCTTTGCTGAGGGTTTAAATACATTAGTTTTTGCAGCATGGTGCTGGTGTTAGTTCAAATTTGCCTCTGTCTTGATGGAAGTACTAGCATTCCGTTAGAGTCATCTCAGAGGACTCTTAGAGGATTGCTGGTGTGACATCTCAGTGATCTTCTCAAGCTAAGTATATCCCCTCATTCATCCACCCTCTTTGTCTTTAGTTGTGGTGTGGACTGACTAGTTATTATCCCGTCCCCTCCCTATCCAGGGACTATCACTAGGGTCAGGCAGGGATTAGGTTCCTCCTAAAGTTTAGGGCAGACAGGGTGTTGTTAGATCTGCCTAGAGGTCTCCACTCCCTACTTCCCTAGTGTTTGGGCTTCCCCCACCCTCTACCCGTTATTGTGCACTTTACTTCTCCCTCGCCCAGTGTGATACCTAACTATTATTGATTAGCATACAAAGAGCTGATGTATTAAAGTTCAATATTCTCAAATATATTCAGTTGTAAAAAACTATAAAAACTTTACAAGAATACATGAATAAAAATCTAAGAGTCATGGGGGCAGCTTAAAAGCATCAGGGTACCTGATAAGTCCCTTTTAACTCATTTTATAGCATCTAGTCCAGGTCTTTAAATTATATGGATATCTAGACCTTCTTTTTACTAATGTGCTTGCATTTTTGGCTAAAAATAAATTATGTAATCGGATTTTTGTAAAAACTTCTGGACTAATTAGCTTCTACAACCTCTATATACAGCTCTGGCAAAAATTAAGAGACCATCACATCAAAACCCTGTCATGGGCAGCCCAATCTCCAGACCTGAACCCCATTGAAAACCTCTGGAATGTAATCAAGAGGATGATGGATATTCACGAGCCATCAAACAAAGAAGAGCTGCTTACATTTTTGCACCAAAAGCAGTGTGAAAGACTGATGGAAAGCATGCCAAGACGAATGATAGCTGTGATTAAAAATCATGGTTATTCCACAAAATATTGATTTCTGAACTCTTCCTGAGTTAAATCATTAGTATTGTTGTTTCTAAATGATTATGAACTTGTTTTCTTTGCATTATTTGAGGTCTGAAAGCACTGTTTTTTTTAATTTTGACTATTTTTCTTTTTCAGAAAAAAAATACAAAATTTATTGCTTGGAAATTCGGAGACATGTTGTCAGAAATTTATTGAATAAATGAACAATTTACATTTTACTCTAAAATATACCTATAAAGAGAAAAATCAGACAAACTGAACATTTTGCAGTGGTCTCTTAATTTTTGCCACAGCTATATGTCACAACATAGTTAATGTCAGAATTAGTTCACCATGAAAGCCGTCAGAGACCTGTGTTGACTGCAGCAGCTAAGCTGATTTATGACCACATTAAAATTGAGCACAACTTTTATGTGGTCATAAATAAGCTTATAAGAGACGTTAGGGTATGTGCATATGACATGTTTTTCAGTCAGGCAAACCTGACAAGCTTTTCAAGACAAAGTGGCATCAGGAAGAATCTTTTTTAAAGGGCTTTTTTATGTTCCCTGAGCACTTTTTTGATGTTTCTGATTGTTGAAACGTTTTTTTGATAATTTTTCCGGCATTTTTACACTGTCTTTTTTTACTGGCATTTTACTAATTTTTGTAAAACTTTTTTAACAATGAAAAAAAGTTAGTGGTATTTGAATCAAAAACGCTGGTAAAAGACTCAAAATGTCACCCTGGCACCTGTCTCCCTTGGACAATTTAAGCTATTACTATGGGCATACAGCTAATAGAAAGGCTAAAGCAGTCTTACCTGTATGTCTCATAGCTGCAGTGTAGATGTTGAGAAAAGCAGTTTTAATGTT
Source organism: Ranitomeya variabilis (assembly GCF_051348905.1). Lineage (NCBI taxonomy): Eukaryota > Metazoa > Chordata > Amphibia > Anura > Dendrobatidae > Ranitomeya > Ranitomeya variabilis. The sequence continues at coordinate 699,358,185 of NC_135234.1, read as the reverse complement.
ACATGTTAATGATTTCTTCCAGTTTCCGGGGCGTGTGGTGCCTGGACGGAATCCCTTCCTCCTCTCGCCATTATAATGGCACCCTCCCATGCACATCACATTGACCTTTGACGTTTAGTTGCGGTGCTGTAATCCCGCAAATGCGCCATCCACTCACTCAGTTATGTGAAACTTATCCGCCATTCTATGGCAGAGTTTTTATCGATCTTCTGCACAGGTGCCGGTGAGTCATTGACAGCAGCGTTTAACACGTTAACAGCCGCAGGTGGATTGCGATCAGATCAGCTGTCATGTGCCGGAAATGGTGTGGGATCATCTCCGGAGCACACATCAAACAAGGGGAGGCACCCAATGATGGATACTGCATGTCATTCGGTGTTAAGGGGTTAAAAGATGTTGAAAATACTGAACATTTCCAAAGCAAGTCTGTTTTTTTATCTAGAAATTCTTATGTTCGTTCTTTTTAGCATTTCTGGGTGTTTTTTTCAGGTGGGTTTTCGAGCGGACTAGCCTGAAAATGACCTAGTGTACACATACCGTAAGGCTGCAAACATTGCTGTCACAAGAGCTCACTGAAAAATTTTACTTTAAAATAACATTTTTTTGTTGTTGTTTCGTTGAGGGTGGAGAAACTGTAGAAACATGCCACATAACTCAAACATGCAATACGTGTATTAAATCTTCATTGTCTAAATCATATTTTTATATTTTCAGTCTTTTAGCTCAGATTCTAGAGCTGCCCATTACCATTCATTAGGAAAATCTGATGTTTTTGAATAGACAGTGAGATGAAAGTGGGAAGTACCACAAATATTAAAAGGTTAATTGTTCTTTAATTCACCAGAAAAACAAATGTCCATCATTTAAGCTGCTAGAATCAGTAAAGTGTATAGTTAACCAAGCAAATGCTCTAAAATAATTTCAATACTCCAGCAACAGATTTAGTCATTAAAGTAACATGCACTAAAATTGGAGAATGCAGAATTTTGAAGAATGCCAAGGGCTGTACTTAACTCTCTGGCAGTCCCATACATATTGATGGAACATTGTTTAACCCCTTAGTGACTGAGCCAATTTGCAGCTTAATGACCAGGCCAATTTTTTATAATTCTGACCATTGTCAATTTATGAGGTTATAACTCTGGAATGCTTTAACGGATCCTGCTGATTGTGAGATTGTTTTTTCGTGACATATTGTACTTCATGTTATTCATACAATTTCTTCAATATTACTTGCATTTATTTATGAAAAAAATGGAAATATGGCGAAAATTTTAAAAAATGTAGCAATTTTCTAATTTTGAATTTTTATGCCTTTAAATCAGAGAGATATGTCAAACAAAATTGTTAATAAATAACATTTCATGTCTACTTTACATCAGCACAATTTTGGAGGCAAAAATGTTTTGTTTGTTAGGAAGTTATAAGGGTTAAAAGTTGACCAGCGATTTCTCATTTTTACAACAAAATTAACAAAACTATTTTTTTAGGGACCATCTCACATTTAAAGACACTTTGAGGGTGTACATGACTGAAAATACCCAAAATTGACATCATTCTAATAACTGCACCCCTCAAGGTGCTCAAAACCACATTCAAGAAGTTTATTAACCCTTTACGTGCTTCACAGGAACTGAAGCAATGTGGAAGGAAAAAATTAACATTTAACTTTTTTTGTTTTTACAAACATTTTACTTTAGAATCAATTATTTTATTTTCACAAATGTAAAAAGAGAAAATGAACCACAAAATTAGTTGTGCAATTTCTCCTGAATACGCCTATACCCAATATATAGGGGAAAACCACTGTTTGTGCGCACGGCAGAGCTTGGAAGAGAAGGAATGCTTTTTGACTTTTTCAATGCAGAATTGGCTGGAATTGAGATTGGACACCATGTCGCGTTTGGAGAGCCCCTGATGTGCCTAAAAAGTGGAAACCCCCCACAATTGACACCATTTTGGAAACTAGTCCCCTTAAGGAACTTATCTAGATGTGGGGTGAGCACATTTAACTCCTAAGTGCTTCACAGAAATTTATAACGCAGAGCCGTTAAAATAAAAAATCTTTTTTTCCCCTCAAAAATGATTATTTAGCCAGCAATTTTTTATTTTCACAAGGGTAACAAGAGAAATTGGACCCCAAAAGTTGTTTTCTAGTTTGTCCTGAGTACACCGATACTGCATATAAGGGGGACCACTGTTTGGGCACACATCGGGGCTCAGAAGGGAAGTAGTGACGTTTTAAAATGCAGACTTTGATGGAATGGTCTGCAGGCGTCATGTTGCATTTGCAGAGCCTCTGATGTACCCAAACAGTAAAAAACCCCACAAGTGACCCCATTTTGGAAGCTAGACCCCCCCAAGGAGTTTATCTAGATGTGTGGTGAGCACAATGAACCCCCAAGTACTTCACAGAAGTTTATAATGTAGAGGTGTGAAAATAAAAAATCATATTTTTTCCACAAAAATGATCTTTTCACCCCCCAATTTTTACTTTCACAGGGGTACAGGAGAAATTGGACTAAAAAAGATGTTGTGCATTTTGTCCTGAATACTTTCATAACCCATATGTGAAGGGGGACCACTGTTTGGGTGCATGGCAGAGCTCAGAAGAGAAGAAGCACCATTTTGGAATGCAGACTTTGATAGAATGGTCTGTGGGCGTCATGGCATCATGTTGCGTTTGCAGAGCCATTGATGTGCCTAAACAGTAGAAACCCCCCACAAGTTACACCATTTTGGAAACTAGACCCCCCAAGGAGCTTATCTAGATGTGTGGTGAGCACTTTCAACCCCCAAGTGCTTCACAGAAGTTTTTAACGCAGAGCCGTGAAGAAAATCCTTTTCTTTCCACAAAAATGATTTTTTTAGCCCTCAATTTTTTATTTTCCCAAGGGTAAATGGAGAAATTGGATCCCAAAATTTGTTGTCCAATTTGTCCTGAGTACGTTGATGCCCCATATGTGGGCTGGAGTCAATGGTGGAGCCATGTCATGTTTGGAGACCCCCTGATTTACCTAAACAGTGGAAACCCCCAATTCTATCTCCAACCCTAACTCCAACACACCTCTAACCTTAATCCCAACTCTAACCCCTACCCTAATCCCAACACACCCCTAACCCTAATCCCAACCCTAACCATAACCCTTACCACAAACCTAACCCTAATCCCAACACTAACTTTAATCCCAACCCTAACCCTAATCTCAACCCCACCCCTAAATATAACCCTAACCACAAACCTAACCCTAGTCCCAACCCTAACCCTAATCCCAACCCTAACCTTAATCACAACCCTAGCCCTAATTTTAGCCCCTAACCCTAATGGGAAAATGGAAATAGTTATATTTTCTATATTTTATTATTTTTCCCTAGCTAAGGGGGTGATAATGGGGGGGGTTTATTTACTATTTTTTTATTTTGATCACTGTGATAGGGTCTCTCACAATGACCAAAATGAACCAATAGGAAAAATCTTTTTATTGTTGCCGGGTGGCGGCCAGCTGATCTAGGTGGGCGCACTGCGTATGCACCTGCCATTTTCTTACCGGAAGAAGGTGCTAGCGGCCATGGGTGGAAGCACGAGGACCCAGGGACACTGGGAGACACTGTTAAGTATCGGGGGGGGATCGGGACACTATTTCTCTGTCCTCTAATGTGCGATCACATGAGAGGACAGAGAAATTATATGGCAAATCGCACTTTTTTTTGCAGTCACCGTTATATGATTAATAACGGCGATCGCAACCCGGGGGTTGGTAACTTCCACAGCACCGTTAATTAACAGCGCTGTGGTTTAACTACCCTTAACTACCGCCATTAAAAGGCATATCGGCGGTTGTTAAGGGGTTAAAAGGAATCTCTCAACATGACTTTACCATGTAACCTGAAAGCAGCTTGGTGTGGGGGCGAAGACTGTGATTCCAGTGGCGTGTCACATACTAGAGTGTGCTTTATTGTTACAATAAAATCACTGTTTTATCAGCTCGAGAGAAAGGCTCAATGTGAGCTGAAATGTCGCCCTGCCATGCGGGTCTGACCAAAGTCTACCATTTTTCACTTTAAGGAACATGGAGTGCTGCCTTAATTTTTGTATTTTTGTCTAAATTTGGACAAGTATTGGACTTATTGCCTGGGAGGCCTGGCACCCACCAGTAAGCATTGTGCTGTTCTATATTTTTGTATAGATAAATAGATAGAAGAAAAGACGGTAATTCATGTGCGTGTACAGTAAAAATCACACTGACAGGTTAGAATACAATAGATAGAATAGATATAAACACATAGAATACATAGATATCAGTGACACACACATATATATATGTATATATAGTACATAGATAGACAGAAGAAAATCCAGTAATTCATCTGCCGTGTTCTGTAAAATCACTGCAGGAGCCGACAGGATAGAAGAGATGGATTACATACAGTAAATACAAATAGAATAGATAGATATATAGATGTCTGTGACAAATACAATTAGTACAGAGTGTGCGCAAATTAATGGACATGTATTTAATTAATAAATTCAGGAAAAAAGGCGTAGGTTCCCGCACAATTTTTGGAACAAGCAGAGGAAAATCCGACAGCTGGGGGCAGATGTTTACAGCCTAGGAAGGGGGTAATGCCCATGGAGCTTCCCAGGCTATTAATATCAGCTCACAGCTGTATAATTAGCCTTTACTGGCTATTAAAATGGGGGACCCCCCAAAAAAATGATGTGGGGGCCCCCTATAATTAACCCCTTCCCGACCCATGACGCCTATGTGGCGTCATGGAATGATCACATCCCTGCAGATCGGGTGAAAGGGTTAATTTCTATTTTACCCGATCTGCAGGGAGAGGGGGAGTTGTACTTCAGCCTAGGGGGGGTGGCTTTGCCCCCACGTGGCTACGATCGCTCTGATTGGCTGTTGAAAGTGCAACAGCCAATCAGAGCAATTTGCAATATTTCACCTATGAAAATGGTGAAATATTGCAATACAGCCATGGCCGATGCTGCAATAGCATCTGCCATGGCTGGAAATCATGTTCTGGCCCCCCCCCACCGCCCCCGATCTCCTCCCCTGTCCTCCGTTCTGTCCGGTACCCCCCTCCGTCCCCCTGTTCGCTCCCCCGTGCTCCTGTCCGCTCCCCCGTGCTCCTGTCCGCTCCCCCCGTCCTCCGATCCCCCCCCCTGTGCTCCGATCCAGCCCCCCAACACCCCCTCATACTTACCGAGCCTCCCGAAGTCGGTCCGTCTTCTCCCTGGGCGCCGCCATCTTCCAAGATGGCGGGCAAATGCTCAGTGCGCCCGCCGAATCTGCCGGCTGGCTGATTCATTACAGGTACATTTTGATCGCTGTGGTAGGTTCTACCACAGCGATCAAAATAAAAAAATAATAAATAAACCCCCCCCCTTTATCACCCCCATAGGTAGGGACAATAATAAAATAAAGAAAATATTTTTTTTTCTTTTTCCACTAGGGTTAGGGTTAGAACTAGGGGTAGGGTTAGGGTTACGGGTAGGGTTAGGGTTAGGGGTAGGGTTATGGCATGTGCACACAGAGCGGATCGGCCGCGGATCCGTAGCGGATCGGCCGCAGATCCGCAGCGGATCGGCAGCGGATCGGCAGCGGATCCGCAGCGGATCGGCCGCGGATCCGCAGCGGATCGGCCGCGGATCCGCAGCGGATCGGCAGCGGATCGGCCGCGGATCCACAGCGGATCGGCCGCGGATCCGCAGCGGATCGGCCGCGGATCCGCAGCGGATCGGCCGCGGATCCGCAGCGGATCGGCAGCGGATCGGCTGCGGATCGGCAGCGGATCCGCAGCGGATCGGCAGCAGATTGGCCGCGGATCCGCAGCGGATTGGCCGTGGATCCGCAGCGGATTGGCCGCGGATCCGCAGCGGATTGGCCGCTGCGAATTCGTAGCAGTTTTACATCAGGTTTACAGTACCATGTACACCTAAGGAAAACCAAATCCGCTGTGCCCATGGTGCGGAAAATTCCGTGCAGAAACGCTGCATTGTATTTTCCGCAGCATGTCAATTCTTTGTGCGGATTCCGCAGCGTTTTACACCTGTTCCTCAATAGGAATCCGCAGGTGAAATCCGCACAAAAAAACACTGGAAATCTGCTGTAAATCCGCAGGCAAAACGCAGTGCCTTATACCTGCAGATTTTTCAAAAATCGTGTGGAAAAATCTCACACGAATCCGCAACGTGGGCACATAGCCTTAGGGTTAGGGTTGGAATTAGAGTTAGGGTTGGAATTAGGGCTAGGGTTTGAAATAGGGTTAAGATTAGGCTTGTGGTTAGGATTATGGATAGGGTTAGGGGTGTGTTGGGGTTACAGTTGTGGTTAGGGTTGGGATTAGGGTTACGGTTGGGATTAGGGTTAGGATTAGGGTTGGAATTAGGGTTACGGTTGTGTTGCGGTTAGGGTTGTGGTTAGGGGTGTGTTGGGGTTAGGGTTGTGATTAGGGTTATGGCTACAGTTGGGATTAGGATTAGGGGTGTGTTGGGGTTAGTGTTGAAGTTAGAATTGAGGGGTTTCCACTGTTTAGGCACATCAGGGGTCTCCAAACGCAACATGGCGCCACCATTGATTCCAGCCAATCTTGGGTTCAAAAAGTCAAATGGTGCTCCCACCCTTCCAAGCCCCGACGTGCGCCCAAACAGTGGTTTACCCCCACATTTGGGGTACCAGCGTACTCAGGACAAACTGGGCAACAACTGTTGGGGTCCAATTTCTCCTGTTACCCTTGCAAAAATAAAAAATTACTTGCTAAAACATAATTTTTGAGAAAAGAACAATTATTTTTTATTTTCACGGCTCTGCGTTATAAACTTCTGTGAAGCACTTGGGGGTTGAAAGTGCTCACCACACATCTAGATAAGTTCCTTCGGGAGTCTAGTTTCCAAAATGGGGTCACTTGTGGGGTGTTTCTACTGTTTAGGCACATCAGGGGCTCTGCAAACGCAACCTGACGCCCGCAGAGCATTCCATCAAAGTCTGCATTTCAAAACGTCACTACTTCCCTTCCGAACCCCGACGTGTGCCAAAACAGTGGTTTACCCCCACATATGGGGTATCATCGTACTCAGGAGAAACTGGACAACAACTTTTGGGGTCCAATTTCTCCTATTACCCTTGGGAAAATAAAAAATTGTGGGCTAAAAAATCATTTATGAGAAAAGAAAAATTATTTTTTATTTTCATGGCTCTGCGTTATAAACTTCTGTGAAGCACTTGGGGGTTCAAAGTGCTCACCACACAACTAGATTAGTTCCTTGGGAGGTCTAGTTTCCAAAATGGGGTCACTTGTGCGGGAGCTCCAATGTTTAGGCACACAGGGGCTCTCCAAACGCGACATGGTGTCCGCTAATGATTGGAGCTAATTTTCCATTCAAAAAGCCAAATGGCGTGCCTTCCCTTCCGAGCCCTGCCGTGCGCCCAAACAGTGGTTTACCCCCACATATGGGGTATCATCGTACTCAGGACAAACTGGACAACAACATTTGGGGTCCAATTTCTCCTATTACCCTTGGGAAAATAAAAAATTCTGGGCTAAAATTCATTTTTGAGGAAAGAAAAATTATTTTTTTATTTTCACGGCTCTGCGTTATAAACTTCTGTGAAGCACCTGGGGGTTATAAGTGCTCACTATGCATCTAGATAAGTTCCTTGGGGGGTCTAGTTTCCAAAATGGGGTCACTTGTAGGGGAGCTCCAATGTTTAGGCACACAGGGGCTCTCCAAACGCGACATGGTGTCCGCTAACGATTGGAGCTAATTTTCCATTCGAAAAGTCAAATGGCATGCCTCCCCTTCCGAGCCTTGCCGTGCACCCAAACAGTGGTTTACCCCCACATATGAGGTATCGGCATACTCAGGAAAAATTGCCCAACAAATTTTAGGATCCATTTTATCCTGTTGCCCATGTGAAAATGAAAGAATTGAGGCTAAAAGAAATTTTGTGTGAAAAAAAAGTACTTTTTCATTTTTGCGGATCAATTTGTGAAGCACCTGGGGGTTTAAAGTGCTCACTATGCCTCTAGATGAGTTCCTTGGGGGGTCTAGTTTCCAAAATGGGGTCACTTGTGGAGGAGCTCCAATGTTTAGGCACACAGGGGCTTTCCAAACGCGACATGGTGTCCGCTAACGATGGAGATAATTTTTCATTCAAAAAGTCAAATGGCGCTCCTTCCCTTCCGAGCCTTACCATGTGCCCAAACAGTGGTTTACCCCCACATGTGAGGTATCGGTGTACTCAGGAGAAATTGCCCAACAAAATTTAGGATCCATTTTATCCTGTTGCCCATGTGAAAATGAAAAAATTGAGGCTAAAATAATTTTTTTGTGAAAAAAAAGTACTTTTTCATTTTTGCGGATCAATTTGTGAAGCACCTGGGGGTTTAAAGTGCTCACTATGCTTCTAGATAAGTTCCTTGGGGGGTCTAGTTTCCAAAATGTGGTCACTTGTGGGGGAGCTCCAATGTTTAGGCACACGGGGGCTCTCCAAACGCGACATGGTGTCCGCTAAAGATTGGAGCCAATTTTTCATTCAAAAAGTCAAATGGCACTCCTTCCCTTCCGAGCCCTGCCGTGCGCCCAAACAGTGGTTTACCCCCACATATGAGGTATCAGCGTACTCAGGACAAATTGGACAACAACGTTCGTGGTCCAGTTTCTCCTTTTACCCTTGGGAAAATAAAAAATTGTTGCTAAAAGATCATTTTTGTGACTAAAAAGTTAAATGTTCATTTTTTACTTCCATGTTGCTTCTGCTGCTGTGAAACACCTGAAGGGTTAATAAACTTCTTGAATGTGGTTTTGAGCACCTTGAGGGGTGCAGTTTTTAGAATGGTGTCACTTTTGGGTATTTTCAGCCATATAGAACCCTCAAACTGACTTCAAATGTGAGGTGGTCCCTAAAAAAAATGGTTTTGTAAATTTTGTTGTAAAAATGAGAAATCACTGGTCAAATTTTAACCCTTATAACTTCCTAGCAAAAAAAAAATTTGTTTCCAAAATTGTGCTGATGTAAAGTAGACATGTGGGAAATGTTATTTATTAACTATTTTGTGTCACATAACTCTCTGGTTTAACAGAATAAAAATTCAAAATGTGAAAATTGCAAAATTTTAAAAATTTTTGCCAAATTTCCGTTTTTTTCACAAATAAACTCAGAAATTATCGACCTAAATTTACCACTATCATGAAGCCCAATATGTCACGAAAAAACAATCTCAGAATCGCTAGGATCCGTTGAAGCGTTCCTGAGTTATTACCTCATAAAGGGACACTGGTCAGAATTGCAAAAAACGGCAAGGTCATGAAGGGGTTAATAAACAGCAAAGGCTATGCAGACAGCTGCTCGCTGATATTAATAGCCTAGGAAGGGGCCATGAATGCTACCCCCCAGGCTAAAAATATCAGCTCTCAGCCACCCTAGAAAATCCCCGAGGTTAGTAGTGGACTGGGGTCAATAAGACACCCGCTTTACAAACCCCATAGCCACATTGTAAGAAAACAGACACCCAGAAAAAAGTCCTTTAACTGAAAGAAAGACAAAGACTTCTTTAATATTCTTAATTAAACCATGCTTACGACCTCGCCTACTCCCCCAATGCCCTCGTCATCTGTAAAAGAGGCAAATAACCAAACAGTATCCTTCACCTTTCCACAGAGATGCTTTAAATACATTTGTCCCACGACGGGTCCAGCTCTGCTACATCTAGATGGTAGGCTGCATGATGCGACCATGCAGCCTGTCATCCAGCAGAAACACTGCTGGATTAATCTTTATTTATTAATCTTTTATTAATAAAATACATGTCCAGTAATTTGCACACACACTGTACTAATTGTATTTGTCACTGACATCTATATATCTACCTATTCTAATAGTATTTACCGTCGGCTCCTGCAGTGATTTTACAGAACACGGCAGATTAATTACCCGCTTTCCGGTGTGTGTGTCACTGACAGCTATATATCTATGTATTCTATGTGTATATATCTATTCTATCTATTCTATTCTAACCTGTCAGTGTGGTTTTACTGTATGCGGCACATGAATTGCTGACTTTTCAAAGGAACGTATGCATAAAAATTGGACAGAACCCGCATGGTCTGAGTCCTGTGCGATTTTTTTCTCACGCCCATAGGCTTGCATTGGCGAGTCTCGGACGAGTCTCTGTGGCAATCTCAGCATGCTGCAATTTTACCTGCACGTAGAATACGCCGGAGAAAAAAGACGGTGATGTGAGCTGCCCCATAAATTACCACTGGTCTGAGTGCTATGCTATGCAAGCCAAAACTTGCTATTTTTTGGTAAAGACTTGCTTTTTGCTGCTTTTTTTTAGTGCATTTTTTCAGCGTATTTTTTGTGCTGATTACATGTGTGATTTGACCATAGGACATGTTTAATAAATGTAGCTTTATTCACAAAAAATGCAGCAAAAACAGTGCAAAATTGCTGCTTTTTTGCATTATTTTTGCACTTTCTCAATGAGGAGAACACAGAATGTTTCAGGTCTAAACAAAAACACTGAAACTGGTCATATGGTATTTATTTGTGGCCACCTGAATAAACTATCCTTGTAATGTCTCTGCACACATTTGTAAAATACTGGATTGGACATTTTTCACAAAAGCTGGCTGCACTGACTGATTTATGCGCATCTTGGGAACTCAGTTTGGCATTAGGCTTCAGTGGTCTTTTGTTATGCTCTAGTTGATCACTTTAGTCATGGTTTAAACTCTAAATTATTTCATAACATTTTTTATTCTCCAGAAAGGTGTTTTTTTATTTGCTTTTTCTGTTATTTGCAAATATTAAAAAACAGATTACGTAACACAGAGTCACATCATGTGCAGAAAACAAAACCTGGCTACAAATTGCAGCGTCTTTGCTTCTTGTTCAAGTCTATATGAGCTATATAAATCTTCCTGTTAAATTGGTATCGTAATCTTGGATCCAGATATTTAGAAGGTGCCCCCCCCCCTGTAATAAAGTAATACATTTTTTTTAAAAAAAGTTTGTGATTTGTGATAGACCTGCATGGGATTTCTTTTTTTTTTATAAAGTGGTGAATGAGGGAAAGTGTGTAGAAGTCTTTATTCAAAGAAAGTGTTTTCTTCTGCGTGTTTTTATTTTTTGACAATTGGGTTAGTAATGGAGGTCTCTGGTAGACACCTCTCCATTACTAACTCCAGGGCTTGATGCCAGCTGTGATTATTGACAAATCTCAGCTGACATCAACCGCAACTACCATTATCCTGATTGCCACCACGCCAGGGCAATCAGGAAGAGCCAGGAAAAGTGCAAAAATTGGTGCATCCAATGTGATGTGCCAATTCCTTGTCATCTGCGGCCTCGTGTTTTTCGGCTGGGAAAGATCCAATAACAAGAGACCTTCCCAGCTTGATAATATAAGCCCACATCGGTCTGTCTATACTCTTTCTTAGCTCATTTAACACCTAAACATCTAGGATTTCTCTTCTGCATTCTATTCGGGGATGTGTCACATGGACAGCATATGGATGTCACACTTTATATCATCCATGTGTGCTGTGCTGCAAGAAAAAAACAGACATTTCCACTTGTGGATACTATTATAAGGATGTGCGTGTGTAAGTGTCTCCAGTACGTGTGAAAACTGTTGTAAAGGGGACGGTACCTGTGTGCTGGGGCCAGAACTGTCGAGGCTGCAACCTCTGTTTCCGGGGGGAAGCAATAGCGAGACAGACTTTCCTCCTCACCGAGGGGGGCGGGTATATAAAAGGAGAAAGCGCGTGCAGCAGAGCAGTTTGGCGCCAACCCAGGGCAGCGCGCAGTCAGGCGAGCGGAGCACTCCGCTCCCCCACCCTACCAAGAACTGGCGCTGCTACAGGCCCCACCGTCTGCCGAGGCACCGCTGTGCTGAGGGTAGCCGTGCGCTCAGCAGCAGCTCAGAGAGAGACTTGGTGGGAGCAGATAGTGCGCAGAAGGGACCAAGGAACTCCGCCCCCTCCTCCCCACTCATCACACTGGGCAGCGGATGCGTCGTAAGACTGCATCTGCTGCCCACGTTGTGCTAAAATTAGCACAACGTCCGTCGGTACGTCGGGCCGACGGTTTGCGACGGCCCCGTATCGACGGAAGTGTGAAAGTACCTTAAACTGTTTAATCCCCTGTTTAACCCTGCACCTCCCTGCGAGGAGTTAACTCCCTGTTACATTACTGTTATACTTGTTTAACCCTTTCTTTGCCTCCTGTCCGTCACTGCATCCCGCCCACCTGCTTACACTGTCACCACACGAACTGGAAAAACTAAAATGTGAAGGAGGCATAAGGCCAGTTTCACATGTCTAAAAGGCTATGTTCCCATGATTAGCTTTTGGTGAGTTTTTGATATTGCAGAAGTTCAGCAACATTTTTAAACCTAATATTTAAATTAGTTTTTTTGCGTTTTTTATCGCATTTTTGTGTGCATTTTTTAACATGTGTTTTTAGCGCATTTTTGATGCTGCGACTTTTGTCTCTTGTTGGTATGATATGCCTTAAATAAAGCTGTCTTGTTTTTGATACTTCCTGGTTTTTTTTGTGTTTTGGCCACAGAAATGCACTAAAAACCCATGTGTAGTGTTGAGCGATACCGTCCGATACTTGAAAGTATCGGTATCGGAAAGTATCGGCCGATACCGGCAAAGTATCGGATCCAATCCGATACCGATACCCGATACCAATACAAGTCAATGGGACTCAAGTATCGGACGGTATTCCTGATGGTTCCCAGGGTCTGAAGGAGAGGAAACTCTCCTTCAGGCCCTGGGAACCATATTAATGTGTAAAATAAAGAATTAAAATAAAAAATATCGCTATACTCACCTGTCCGACGCAGCCGGGACCTCAGCGAGGGAACCGGCAGCGTTGTTTGTTTAAAATTCGCGCTTTTACTTGGTTACGTGAAGTCCCGGCTTGTGATTGGTCAGGGCGGCCATGTTGCCGGGACGCGGACCAATCACAGCAAGCCGTGACGAAATTACGTCACGGCTTGCTGTGATTGGTCCGCGTCCCGGCAACATGGCCGCCATTAACCAATCACAAGCCGTGACGTCACGGGAGGCTGGACATGCGCGTATTTTGAAAAGCGCGCGTGTCCAGCCTCCAGTGACGTCCCGGCTTGTGATTGGTTAATGGCGGCCATGTTGCCGGGACGTCACTGGAGGCTGGACACGCGCGCTTTTCAAAATACGCCCATGTCCAGCCTCCCGTGACGTCCCGGCTTGTGATTGGTTAATGGCGGCCATGTTGCCGGGACGTCACTGGAGGCTGGACACGCGCGCTTTTCAAAATACGCGCATGTCCAGCCTCCCGTGACGTCCCGGCTTGTGATTGGTTAATGGCGGCCATGTTGCCGGGACGTCACTGGAGGCTGGACACGCGCGCTTTTCAAAATACGCGCATGTCCAGCCTCCCGTGACGTCCCGGCTTGTGATTGGTTAATGGCGGCCATGTTGCCGGGACGTCACTGGAGGCTGGACACGCGTGCTTTTCAAAATACGCGCATGTCCAGCCTCCCGTGACGTCACGGCTTGTGATTGGTTAATGGCGGCCATGTTGCCGGGACGCGGACCAATCACAGCAAGCCGTGACGTAATTTCGTCACGGCTTGCTGTGATTGGTCCGCGTCCCGGCAACATGGCCGCCCTGACCAATCACAAGCCGGGACTTCACGTAACCAAGTAAAAGCGCGAAATTTAAACAAACAACGCTGCCGGTTCCCTCGCTGAGGTCCCGGCTGCGTCGGACAGGTGAGTATAGCGATATTTTTTATTTTAATTCTCTTTTTTACACATTATTACATTAATGTTGTTGCGATACGCGATACCCGATACCCGATACCACAAAAGTATCGGATCTCGGTATCGGAAATTCCGATACAGCAAGTATCGGCCGATACCCGATACTTGCAGTATCGGAATGCTCAACACTACCCATGTGCATATTTTACCTGCACAATTTCCCCACCTAATGTAAGTGTACGGAGAAAATCTGCACAGAAAACTCAGTATATGTGCAAGATAAATTGACATGCTGCAGATTTCAAACATAACCGCAGGTCAGTTTATGCTGAGTAAAAAAGAAGCACAGTGAGCATGAGATTTCTATAAATCACATCCACTTTGCTGGAACTGTAAAATGCTGCATTTTTGATACAGAGAAATTATGTAGCATCAAAAATGCATCAAAAGATCATCGTGGGAACATAGCCTCATGGTCCTAATACTGACCTGGACAATCCAGTCCAGCCATGGTCTATACTCAGACCATGAGGCTATGTGCCCATGATCACTATTTAGTGAGTTTTTGATGTTGCTGATTTTCTGTAGCATTTCTGCCTCCATTAGCTACAGTAAATTAGGTTACTTGTATTTTTGGGTGTGTGTGTGTTTTCTAGTGAGTTAAAATGAAAAGGAAAATCCGCACATAAAACTGCAAGACAAAATGGATATGTTGTGGATTTCAAAAATGTATAACAGGTCAGTTTACACAGCATAAAAAAAAAGAACAGTGGGCATAAGATTTCTGTAAATTTACTTTTCTGGAACTGTAAGGCTATGTTCCCACAATGAGCTGTTGTTTCTGCATCTATAATTTAAAATAGGTTTCTTGCGGTTTTTCATTGCATTTTTATGTGCATTTTTTTAACATGCGTTTTTATCGCGTTTTTGACTGTGTGTTTTGTATCTCTTTTTGGTGTGTCATGCTTTAAATAAATCTGCTTTGTTTTTCATAGTTCCTGGTATCTGACTTAGAAAAAACTTTATTGATATACTTAGGTGTGGATTGTATGCATTTTTTATGCCTTTCTGCTGCAGAAAAGCACTTAAAACTTATGTGTACTTTTTACCTGCAGATCTTCTGCATCTAATGCAAGTCTATGAGGAAAATCCGCACAAAAAACTCAGCGTTCTCACATGAGACATTGACATGATTTGAATCAGGAAGAGAACAGTCAGAGGAAAAATATAATAGAAACATGTCACCCCTTCTGCATTTTTCACACACTCCTGGTTTTGGCTTACAAATACTAAGGTAAAAACTCACCAAATACTTACTGTGGACGTGGCCTTACAGTTCCAGCAAAGTGGATGAGATTTATAGGAATATTCTGCCCACTCTGCTTTTTTTTTCAGTGCAAACTGATCTGTGGTTTCAAATCATGTCAATTTCTCTTGTGGGTACACTGAGATTTCTGCATGGTCCCAGGGGTGGATTAAGGGTAGCCAGGGCCCCGGGCTGTTCAGACACTGTGGGCCCCCCCGGTCATGTGACGGGGGGTCATGTGATGGGGGTGGGGGGGTGGGTCATGTGACGGGGGGGTCATGTGACGGGGGGGTCATGTGACGGGGGGGGGGGTCATATTATACCCGAACCAGATTATTCCAGAAAAATGGCCGGGCCCTACTCTACTGTAACCTATTAAATATTTGTTAAAATCTGCAATATAATTTAGGTATATTTTGACCAATAATATCACATACAAGGAACAAATACCACCGCGCCATGACCTGACCACAAATTACAAACACAGTGATCGAATAATATCACATACAAGGAACAAATACCACCGCACCATGTCAAGACCACATATTACCACCACTTGGTGACCAAATAGCACATTCAAGGGACAAATACCACAACACCATTTCCAGACCACATATTACCACCACATAGTGACTGAATACTACAATACTGATCAGTAATAATAAAAAAAAAACACAATACTATCACCATAAGTGCCAGTATTCACAGGAGATCTATACTTAGTATGCAGTGTCTGTGTAGAGGTAATACAGAGATCACTGGTGGTATTATACACAGGAGCTCTGTATATAGTGTATAGGTAATACAGTGATCACTGGTGACATTGTACACAGGACCTCTGTATATAGTATAGTGTATAGTGTCAATGTATAGGTAACACTGACTCACCAATGACGTCTCTAGGTGAAGTCCTTCATCTTTCATCCAGCACAGACCGTCATAATTTCTTCCAGCCAGGACTCGTTTCTGCAGGAAATAACACAGTTATCTCGAGCTCTGCTTGCAGAACACATTACTTAATTTTTCACAACTTCTACATTACACATGGAGAAAAAAAGGCGATATAGAGTCACTCTGCACAGTAACTGGACCGCCCCTCCATTTATAACAGTATACTCAAAAAATAAAATAAATACATCACTGCAGTAATAATATCCCTTAATTAGCCCCTATGGTAATAATATTCCCCACCCTGGCCCCGTGTGTCTCATTCCTGGCTCCTGCCATATGTTCTCCCATCCTGCACTCATGAGTATCCATTCTACCCCATGTGATCTCCCCATCCTGCCCCATCTGTCTCCATCGTATTCTCCTGCCCCATGATCCAATTCTGCCCCATGTCTTTCATTCTGCCCCGTGTCTACATTCTGCCCATGCCTCCAGTCCTGCCCCCAGTGTGTCCAGCAATCTGGCCAAGTGTGTCCAGCATATTACCCCCAGTGTGTCCAGCAATCTGCCCCAGTATGTCCAGCATATTGCCCCAGTAACCAGCAATCTGCCCCAGTGTGTCCAGCATTGCCCCCAGACAGTGTCTCCAGCAATCTGCCCCAGTGTCTGACTCCAGCATATTGCCCCCAGTGTGTTCAATAATCTGCCCCAGTATGTCCAGCATATTGCCCCAGTGTGTCCAGCATATTACCACCAGTGTGTCCTGCAATCTGCCCCAGTATGTCCAATTGTCCAGCATTGCCCCCAGTGTGTCCAGCAATCTGCCCCATTGTCTCCAGCATATTACCCCCAGTGTGTCCAGCAATCTGCCCCAGTATGTCCAGCAATCTGCCCCAGTGTCTCTAGCATTGCCCCAGTGTCTCCAGCAATCTGCCCCAGTGTGTCCTCCAGCATTGCCCCAGTGTCTCCAGCAATCTGCCCCAGTGTGTCCTCCAGCATTGCCCCAGTGTGTCCAGCAATCTGCCCCAGTGTGTCCTCGAGCATTGCCCCAGTGTGTCCAGCAATCTGCCCCAGTGTCTCCAGCATTGCCCCAGTGTCTCCAGCATTGCCCCAGTGTCTCCAGCATTGCCCCAGTGTCTCCAGCAATCTGCCCCAGTGACTCCAGCATTGCCCCAGTGTCTACAGCAATTTGCCCCAGTGTCTACAGCAATCTGCCCTAGTGTCTCCAGCAATCTGCCCCAGTGTGTCCTCGAGCATTGCCCCAGTGTGTCCAGCAATCTGCCCCAGTGTCTCCAGCATTGCCCCAGTGTCTCCAGCAATCTGCCCCAGTGTCTCCAGCATTGCCCCAGTGTCTACAGCAATCTGCCCTAGTGTCTCCAGCAATCTGCCCCAGTGTGTCCAGCAATCTGCCCCAGTGTCTACAGCATTGCCCCAGTGTCTACAGCATTGCCCCAGTGTCTACAGCATTGCCCCCAATGTGTCCACAGTCCACCGTTAGCGTATAATAAAAAACCGAAAAAAAACCCAAAAAACAGTCTCCTCACCTTACCAGCGCTCCACGCGGCGAGCTCCCTCCAGCAGCGCACACTCGCCGGCGACTGACAATGACGTCAGACGCCGGCGACGTGTGAGCTGCGGCCGACTTCAGCTGCCAGCCTCCAATTGGCTGGCTGGCGGCTGTTGTTAACTATTGAGGTGCAGGCGCGCGCGCGCACGCACGTCAATAGGAAAGCGCCGCAGCGCCGGAAGGGGCCCGATGTGGACCCCCTCTCTCTGCCCACCGAGTCCGGGGGGCGGGGCACATAAATGCCGGCAGGCCGGGCATTCACAGCAGTCACACTCGAGTCGGGCGGATTATCAGAGGGTCAATCTGCGGTAGCCCAGGGCCCCCCCCCAAGCCACTGGGCCCTGGGCTACCGCCCATATTGACCCTCTGATAATCCGCCCCTGCATGGTCCCAATTGTGTATAAAATCGGTAAGTGCAATGGAGTAAATAATCGCATTGCATTTGCACCAATGTTAATCTATGAGCCACTACTCATCTGTGATTTTTTTCTCAGCTGAGATCGGACTAAGTAAAAAACTGCAGCATGCTGTCATTGTCCTCGTATGTCGGACGAGACTCGCCAATGCAAGTCGATGTGTGCAAGTGTCCATTGCTTTTCTCAGCTCAAGTAAAAAAAATCAAAAAGATATTCAATCATATCCTGACAAGACACCAGAGACCCAGGATATGTGGACAGGGCCAAAGGGGACGCATCCTGGATCTATATTTGACATTTTCCGCCAGCTCTTTCCAACTTATGAGGACAGCAGTCTTGAGTAGTGATGGGTGAACCCCCCGATGATCGTGATGGGCGGGTTTGCCCGACATTTTTTGTAAAGTTTGAGTTCGGGGCCCGAATATGACGTGGATTTGCGTCCGAACCCTTAACTTGGACTTTACAGATATGGAATGGGGCAGGCTGCAAAAGAAAGAATAAAATTAATAATAAACATTATAATTATACTTACCTGCCCAGCGACGTGTCCTCCCATCCCACTGTCTCCTGGCCGCATCTGCGTCCGGGGCCAGTCATTACCTTCCGGCGGTATTCACTGCACTCGTGTTATGACCTGGTGGTTACGGAGTGGTACTGAGATGACCTGGTGGGTAAAACCAATCATGGACAAGCTCAGAGGAGGTGGCAGCTCTACAGACAGTAATCACCAATATGACCTAGTGATTACGGAGCAGCACTGAAATTACCTAGTGGGTAAAACAAATAATGTACTAGCTCTGAGGAGGTGGTAACTTTACTGACCGCAATCCCTACTCCTAACACCAACACTAGAAATAGCCGTGGAGCGTTCCTATCTCTGCCTAGACGCCTCTTCACAGCCTAAGAAATAGCTACCACTGAAGATGGAAACGGAAACCTATCTCGCCTCAGAGAAACCCCCAAAGGAAAGATAGCCCCCCACAAATATTGGCGGTGAGTGAAGAGGGAAATGACAAACTCAGAAATGAAACTAGATTTTAGCAAAGGAGGCCACTACTATCTAAATAGACAGAGAAAGAAAAGGCTACTGTGCGGTCAGTATAAAAACTAAATGTCCATGCAGAGTTTACAAAAATAACCTCCACACCGACTCACGGTGTGGAGGGGCAAATCTGCAACCCCAGAGCTTCCAACTAGCCGGAATATTTCATGATGACAAGCTGGACAAAAGAGACATAACTTAAACTGAACAAAAGGTCATAGGCAGGGAAACACCCAAAAACTAGCAGAACTTATCTTAAGCTGAAATGGACTGGCCAACAGAGAACTTCCAGGAAAGGACTGAATCCACAGGAAGGAACATTGACAGCTGGCATCAACTACAGCCTAAAGCCCAGTTAAATAACAAGGCCAGGGCACCGATTAGTGAAAGCAGCTGCTAAGTTCCACTTGAAACCACCAGAGGGAGCCCAAGAGCAGAACTCCCAAAAATACCATTCATGACCACAGCATGGAGCCCAAGAACGGAATTCACAACAACTCGGCAGTCTTCGGCTTTTTCCAGCAGTGTTCGTGTGGTATCGCCGGAAGGTTTTGAGTGGCCCCAGAAGCAGATGCAGTCAGGAGTAGTGTTGAGCATTCCGATACCGCAAGTATCGGGTATCGGCCGATACTTGCGGGTATCGGAATTCCGATACCGAGATCCGATACTTTTGTGGTATCGGGTATCGGTATCGAAACAACATTAATGTGTAAAATAAAGAATTAAAATAAAAAATATTGCTATACTCACCTCTCCGACGCAGCCTGGACCTCACCGAGGGAACCGGCAGCATTCTTTGCTTAAAATGCGCGCGTTTACTTCCTTTCGTGACGTCACGGCTTGTGATTGGTCGCGTGCCGCCCATGTGGCCGCGACGCGACCAATCACAGCAAGCCGTGATGTAATTTTCAGGTCCTGAATGCCTAATTCTAGGCATTCAGGATTTTAAAATTACGTTCCGGCTTGTGATTGGTCGCGTCGCGGTCACATGGGCGACGCGACCAATCACAAGCCGTGACGTCACGGGAGGCAGGAAACGCGCGCATTTTAAAATGATGTCACGGCTTGTGATTGGTTGCGTCGCCCATGTGACCGCGACGCGACCAATCACAAGCCGGAACGTAATTTTAAAATCCTGAATGCCTAGAATTAGGCATTCAGGACCTGAAAATTACGTCACGGCTTGCTGTGATTGGTCGCGTCGCGGCCACATGGGCGGCACGCGACCAATCACAAGCCGTGACATCACGGAAGGAAGTAAACGCGCGCATTTTAAGCAAAGAACGCTGCCGGTTCCCTCGGTGAGGTCCAGGCTGCGTCGGAGAGGTGAGTATAGCAATATTTTTTATTTTAATTCTTTATTTTACACATTAATATGGATCCCAGGGCCTGAAGGAGAGTTTCCTCTCCTTCAGACCCTGGGAACCATCAGGGATATCGTCCGATACTTGAGTCCCATTGACTTGTATTGGTATCGGGTATCGGTATCGGATTAGATCCGATACTTTGCCGGTATCGGCCGATACTTTCCGATGCCGATACTTTCAAGTATCGGACGGTATCGCTCAACACTAGTCAAGAGACAGCGGGAAGGGAGGACGCGTCGCTGGACAGGTAAGTATAATACTTATAATGCTTATTATTAATTTTATGCTTTATTTTCAAGCCCTGGACCCGAACTGTAACACGGGTTTCCCCTGGAAACCCATGTTCAGGACCTTGTGACCAAACAATATGTGTTCTGTACGGGTCCCGAATAGTGTTGAGCATTCCGATGCTGCAAGTATCGGGTATCGGCCGATACTTGCTGTATCGGAATTCCGATACCGGGATTCCGATACTCTTGTGGTATCGGGTATCGGGTATCGCAACAACATTAATGTTAAAATGTGTAAAAGAGAGAATTAAAATAAAAAATATCGCTATACTCACCTGTCCGACGCAGCCGGGACTTCAGCGAGGGAACCGGCAGCGTTGTTTGTTTAAAATTCGCGCTATTACTTGGTTACGTGAATTCCCGGCTTGTGATTGGTCAGGTCGGCCACGTTGCCGGGACGCGGACCAATCACAGCAAGCCGTGACGAAATTACGTCACGGCTTGCTGTGATTGGTCCGCGTCCCGGCAATATGGCCGCCCTGACCAATCACAAGCCGTGACGTCACGGGAGGCTGGACACGCGCCCATTTTAAAATGAGCGCGTCCAGCCTCCCGGCTTGTGATTGGTTGACCGCGGCGCAACCAATCACAAGCCGTGACGTCACGGGAGGCTGGACACGCGCCCATTTTAAAATGAGCGCGTGTCCAGCCTCCCGTGACGTCACGGCTTGTGATTGGTCAGGGCGGCCATATTGCCGGGACGCGGACCAATCACAGCAAGCCGTGACGTAATTTCGTCACGGCTTGCTGTGATTGGTCCGCGTCCCGGCAACATGGCCGACCTGACCAATCACAAGCCGGGAATTCACGTAACCAAGTAATAGCGCGAATTTTAAACAAACAACGCTGCCGGTTCCCTCGCTGAAGTCCCGGCTGCGTCGGACAGTTGAGTATAGCGATATTTTTTATTTTAATTCTTTCTTTTACACATTTATATGGTTCCCAGGGCCTGAAGGAGAGTTTCCTCTCCTTCAGACCCTGGGAACCATCAGGAATACCGTCCGATACCTGAGTCCCATTGACTTGTATTGGTATCGGGTATCGGTATCGGATTGGATCCGATACTTTGCCGGTATCGGCCGATACTTTCCGATACCGATACTTTCAAGTATCGGACGGTATCGCTCAACACTGGTCCCGAACTATTATGACCATCTCAAATTCCTTGCCCCAATCATGGAATTACGGCTGTAACTTTCAACCCTTATGCATATGTCCCTTTTGTATGTTAAACGTACAAATGTTTATCTTAACTAGTGATGAGCGAGCATGCTCACCACTACTTGGTGCTCGCTGACTATTTCCGGGTTTGCTCAACGTGAGGTCGGGTCACCGCCCTGCATGTTTGATGATCTTTAGAGTGCTAATGAACATGCAGGGATTGTCTGCCACACACTGTAATGCCGCAGCCATGTTGGTTGTGGCATTACAGTGATTGGCTGGCTGCACAATGTCATCAGGTCATGTTCGTCACAGTCTGCTCCAGAATCTGACAGTGTAAGGAGAGTTGCTGCTGAGCAAGGGAGAGTTTTGTTTGCTTTGTACTTAGTGTGGGTATACCATATATAGTACACACATCCATCTCAACTAACCGTCCTTCTGAGGACTAATAAAGCTGCATCAGTGATATCAACAGAGATATCAGTGATAGGAAGGCAGTGTATGTGGCAGACTGCAGAGCATATAGCAAGAGGGTCCATTCCAGTTCTGTCTGCTGCTGCCTATTACAGATATTTATCAACAAAGCCCCAGGTATCAGGGGCCAGGAATAATTTTTTTGGGGATGTTAATCCTGATTATTTGCTTTAAAAGCAATCCAGAGAACACCATTTTTCTGCTCCATTTGCTTGTTGGCACTGCAGAATACAGCCAGATCCTTTCCATATTACAGCGCTTAAAATCCAGCTATTTTAAACTGGGGTTTGTCCGTCACACGGATCACATATCAGTGTACTCAAAATTGTGCCATTTCAGGCCTACATTTAAATTTTTTTGCAGTGTCTTACCCAAGTTATTGACACCAGTTTGCTGAAAAAAATAGTTACCTGCAGACCAGATATTTTTAAACTTGGTTTGTCCGTTACACGGATCACATATCAGTATGCTCAAAATTGTGGCATTTCACTCCTACCTTTAGATTTTTTGCAGTATCTTACCCAAGTTATTGACAACAGTTTGCTAAAAAAAATAGTTACCAACAGGTCAGATATTTCAAACTGTGGTTTGTCCGTCACATGGATCACATATAAGTTCGCTCCAAATTCAGCAATTTGTAATTAACGTGGAAAATATTGTCCTCCATTTAACATGGGCAAGGCGCAAGGCAAGGGACGGGTAACTGGACGTGATGTGATAGTGCATGCAGAGGCCAAGGCTGAGGCCGTGGGCAAACTCAAATTGTGCTAAACAAACACCCACATCCTCTCGTCCGACCTTCCTGTCCCAATTACTAGGGGACTGCAGCAGCACACCACTATTGAACCCATAGCAGCGTCAAAAGGTTGTTGGTTGAATAGTGGATAATGCTTCCAGTCACTTTGCCACCACCACCCTGTCTTCCACACGGTCAAGTCTCAGTAGCTGTGAGTCTGGACCGCATATTCCTTACCCTGATCCTCCTTCCTCCCACCATGCCGAGTGCCCAGAGTCAACTGATCCCACACTTGACACTCCGAAGAGCTGTTCACTTTTCCATTTATAGATTCAGGCCTCTCACCTGGTCCACTTGAAGCGAGGCAAGAGATCGCATGTAGTGATTCCCAAATATTTGAGCAGCCACAGTCACACAAAGGCGATGGTGGGAAAGTGTCACAAGAGGTGGACGATGATGAGACACAATTGCCAGAAAGTCAGGAGGAGGACCAGGGTGCGGAAGTGGAAGATGAGGTGGTGGATGATATAGTAACTGACCCAATCTGGCAGGGGGACATGCAGAGTGAGTACAGCAGCACACAGGGGGAGGGAGGCGTAGGGCCCCAACAAGCAGGAAGAAGGAGTGTGGTGGCCACAGACAGAAGGTGGGCAACCGTCCCCCATAACACCAACAAAACGGAAGTTGCCAGTACAACTGTTAGATCTACAAGAGTCTGGTTGTTTTTTAAAGACTCTGCTGATAACCCCAAAAAGGCATTTTGCACTACCTGCCAGGCCAGCATCAACAGGGGTAGCAAAACTACCAGCCTGACTACCACTAGCATGATCAGGCATACGGCAGCAAAGCACCTGACTTTGTGGGCTGAACACCACGGTCCAGGAACAGTGTCTGCGGGTGACACCACTGCTTCTTCCCCTGTTGTGCGTGCAAGCCAATCCCCTATCCATGGTGCATTCGAAGATGTCTCCTGCCCTGCACCTGTCATTGCACACACTCAACTAGCACCATCATCAAGCACGTCCACATCCTTGTCCCAGAGCAGCATTTAATTGTTTATACCCCAGTCCTTGGAGCGCAAGTGCAAATATGCAGCCAACGGCCCACAAGCAACACTACTAAATTCTCACATTTCGCTACTGCTTGTACTCAAAATGTTGCCTTATAGGCTCGTGGAGATGGAAGCTTTCTGCAACCTGATGGCGGTGGCCATCCCTCAGTACTCGGTCCCCAGCCACCACTATTTCTCCCAGTGTGCCGTCCCCACATTACACAAGCACATGTCCCACAATGTCAGCCGTGCCCTCAACAATGCAGTTCCTGGGAAAGTCCACCTAACCACGGACATGTGGACAAGTGCTTGTCTGCAGGGATGGTACATCTCGCTGATGGCACACTGGGTTAACATAGTGGAAGCCGGGATCCAGGCGGATCTTGGGATGGAACACATCCTCCCGATGCCAAGGATTGCAGGCCCTATGTCAATCAGGGTTGCCCCCACAGTCTACAGCTCCTGCACATCCTCCTCCTCCTCTTCAGCCTCCATCTCAGAAATGACCAAGCCAAGCGGCAACAGGCTGTGCTGAAGCTAATATGCTTAGGTGATAGTGTTGAGCATTCCGATGCTGCAAGTATCGGGTATCGGCCGATACTTGCTGTATCGGAATTCCGATACCGGGATTCCGATACTCTTGTGGTATCGGATATCGGGTATCGCAACAACATTAATGTTAAAATGTGTAAAAGAGAGAATTAAAATAAAAAATATCGCTATCCTCACCTCTCCGACGCAGCCGGGACTTCAGCGAGGGAACCGGCAGCGTTGTTTGTTTAAAATTCGCGCTATTACTTGGTTACGTGAATTCCCGGCTTGTGATTGGTCAGGTCGGCCATGTTGCCGGGACGCGGACCAATCACAGCAAGCCGTGACGAAATTACGTCACGGCTTGCTGTGATTGGTCCGCGTCCCGGCAATATGGCCGCCCTGACCAATCACAAGCCGTGACGTCACGGGAGGCTGGACACGCGCCCATTTTAAAATGAGCGCGTCCAGCCTCCCGGCTTGTGATTGGTTGACCGCGGCGCAACCAATCACAAGCCGTGACGTCACGGGAGGCTGGACACGCGCCCATTTTAAAATGAGCGCGTGTCCAGCCTCCCGTGACGTCACGGCTTGTGATTGGTCAGGGCGGCCATATTGCCGGGACGCGGACCAATCACAGCAAGCCGTGACGTAATTTCGTCACGGCTTGCTGTGATTGGTCCGCGTCCCGGCAACATGGCCGACCTGACCAATCACAAGCCGGGAATTCACGTAACCAAGTAATAGCGCGAATTTTAAACAAACAATGCTGCCGGTTCCCTCGCTGAAGTCCCGGCTGCGTCGGACAGGTGAGTATAGCGATATTTTTTATTTTAATTCTTTCTTTTACACATTTATATGGTTCCCAGGGCCTGAAGGAGAGTTTCCTCTCCTTCAGACCCTGGGAACCATCAGGAATACCGTCCGATACATGAGTCCCATTGACTTGTATTGGTATCGGGTATCGGTATCGGATTGGATCCGATATTTTGCCGGTATCGGCCGATACTTTCCGATACCGATACTTTCAAGTATCGGACGGTATCGCTCAACACTATTAGGTGACAAACTGCACAATGCTGAAGAGTTGTGGACAGCTGTGAAAAAGCAGGCAGATCTGTGACTGACACTGCTGAACCTAGAGGCAGGCATGGTCATGTGTGACAATGGCCAGAGCCTGGTGGTGGCTCTGAGGCGAGGTGAGCTCACAGATGTACCATGCCTGGGCCATGTGCTTAACCTTGTGGTTCATCGGTTTCTCAAAACCTACCCAGAACTGCTTGATCTGCTGGTCATAGTACACCACCTGTGTGCCAATTTTAGAAAGTCAGCTCCAGCTTCCGCCTCCCTTGCCGTCATTCAGCAGCGATTGCAGCTTCTGGCTCACCGACTGGTGTGTGATGTCCCCACGTGTTGGAACTCTACACTGCAGATGTTGGAAATGATTTATGAGCAGAAGAGGGCAGTTGTTGACTATCAGCATCAACAAGGCCATTGGTATTCAGTTCAGACGACACACACACATAAGACCAAAGAAGTGGACATGGATTTCAGACATATGTACCTTCCTCGAAAACTTTGAGGACCCCACCAAGATGGTGAGCGGCTATGATGCCATAATTAGTGTCACCATCCTGCTTCTCTGGGTTCTGAAATGCTCTCTGCTCACAATCAAAGAGGATGCATTTCTGGCAGAGCACGATGAGATGGAGCAAGGAACCATGCAGGGTGATTACACACAGCCTAGCCTC
This sequence comes from Ranitomeya variabilis, assembly GCF_051348905.1. NCBI lineage: Eukaryota > Metazoa > Chordata > Amphibia > Anura > Dendrobatidae > Ranitomeya > Ranitomeya variabilis. The sequence goes on along the minus strand of NC_135234.1, from coordinate 699,331,828 downwards.
ATCTCATCCCAACGTGGATTGGGTAACAATGAGGAAGAGGAGGAGTAGGAGTAAGAACAGGAGCTAGTTTCATGCGCTATAGACGGTACTACCTGCACAAGTGTCATACCGTCTCTTCAGTGTGGGTGGTCTGAAGACATGGAGGAAGAGGAGAAGGAGGAGGAAAAGAACATGGCCGTGGTCTTGCCTGTTAGCAGTCTGGCAGGCATGGCTGAGTTTATGTTACGCTGCCTTTCCCGTGACCCTCACATTCTCCAAATTTTGTGTGACCAGTCATTACTGGTTGGTGCCACTTCTAGACCCACGCTACAAGGAGAAATTTCTATCTCTTATTCCCGAGGTGGACAGGTCTACTAAAATGGGGCAGTACCAGAGAGCCCTTGTTGTGGAATTATTAGAAAAATTCCCATCTGAAAATGCTGGCTGCAGAGGTCCCAGCTCGTTGGACAACCAAGGAGTACAGGCGAGAGAGACACAACTCCAATCCAACAGAGGCAGGGGAACACTGGCAAAGTTCTGGGAAATTTTTCTCAGATCCTCCCATCGCACAGGCCCTAAGGCGCTGGGAACTCTCACGAGGAGTGAAAAGTTTTGGAAGATGATGAAGGAGTTCCTTGCTGACCGTACCAACGTCCTCTGTGATTCCTCTGTGCCTTCTAATTATTCAGTGTCCAAGCTGGACACATGGCATGAACTGGCTCTGTACTCTTTGGAAGTCCTGGCCTGCCTTGCCTCTAGCGTTTTGTCAGAGCGGGTTTTTAGTGCCGCTGGTGGAATTATAACTGATAAGCGCATCCAATTGACAACTGATAATGCTGACAGGCTGACTTTTATAAATATTAACAAGGGCTGGATTGGGCCAGACTTCTCTACACCACCGAATGATAGCAGCGTAACATAAACTCAAAACTAGTATCTTTTTTGGGGAGGTATATTCCCATGTACCTCTTCACACCCACACATGGGTATACGCTTCCTGATTTTGGCTATTTGCTGTTGTCCTCCTACTTCTCCTCATCCTGATCCTCCACAATCATATCACCAGGGTGACCGTGGTCCGTGATACAACACCCACATAATTTTTTTAAAGGGTGTTTATGATGCCCGTAAAAACAATTTGTCAGACAGTGTGTTCATGTATACCCCCAGGGGTAAATGTTTGTCAGCCCATACACTTAGTGCATGGGCATTATAAGTATAGGAGATCTGCTCATTTCTAATGGGAGCATTTTTTTATGAGGCCCTCCTCCACATCTCTTCCAAGTGGCATTGGAGTGCCTCCAAATTTTTGCCAGCTCTTGCATTCACTGCATAAGCAAACACTATGGGAGACCCACTTCCAAATAATGGGAACATTTTTTCATGAGTCACTCCTGCACGTCTTGTCAAAGGGATATTGAAGTGCGTCCAACTTTTTTGCAGCCCTTGCATTCACTACATAGGCAAACACTACGGGAGACCCACTTCCTAATAATGGGAACATTTTTTCATGAGGCACTCCTGTACGTCTCATCAAAGGGGTATTGGGGTGTGTCTAAATTTTGGTCAGGCCTTGCATTCACTGCATAGGCAAACAGTATGGGAGACTCACTTCCTAATAATGGGAACATTGTTTTCAGGAGGCCCTCTTGTACGTCTCTTCAAAGGGGTATTGGGGCGCATCTAAATTTTGGGCAGGCCTTGCATTCACTACATAGGCAAACAGTATAGGAGAACCACTTCCTAATAATGGGAACATTGTTTTCAGGAGGCCCTCTTGTACATCTCTTCAAAGGGGTATTGGGGTGCATTCAAGTTTTGGGCAGCCCTGCCACTCACTGCATACGCAATAACAGTATAGGAGACCCACTGTTTAATAATGGGAACATAAAGCATAGTCGGCTGATGGCTCTCCAAGAATAGTGAGGGCCTACTGCTGGCCCTTTAAGAATAGTAAAGGCCGCCTGATGGCCCTATAAAAATAGGGTTTGTTACTTTCAGAGTCCCTGCTTCATAAATAAAACAGGATGTGTCTGATGATGTGTCACACACCACATGGCCAGATAAGGTTGTAAAATGTTAAAATGACATTCCCCAGTGAATGCATTTGTCTTGGTCGAAAGCAATGCTATAGTTAAAAAACGCATCAAAAACGCTACGTGTGAACATAGCCCAAGGTGTGGAGGAGCATTTTTGTTTTTGTTTATTTATTTTGCCTTGTAAACAAGTCATTAACCTGGAAAGGATGTTCCTTAACATATTTCCCAGGAAAATCCATTTTGGTTTAGTTTTTGTATATTTTATTGTGAGTCTGTAAAAGTGGCGTAATACTCTAACAACAATGTTCATAGCAGTGACCTAGGAGCAGGGCCGGCGTTAGCGGCAGGCAGACCAGGCAGCTGCCTAGGGCCCCCGCTCCCCCAGGGGCTCTCAGCCAGTCGCCTGCCCCCAGCGCTGACTCCCCCTGCCAGCGCCTACTGTCCCCCCTGCCACCATTGCCGTGTTGAACTATACCGGCGTCATAGACGCCGGTACAGTTCAATGCAATGATGGAGGAAAGAGCGTCAGCTGACGCTCCCTCTCCCATCATTTCCCTAGGCCTCCTACTGCGGGTGAGCGATGACATCATATCATCGCAAACCTGCTGTGTGCCCGGCAGACTGCCGCCGCTGAGACCGGAGCCGAGGCGGGAGCAGCACGGGGAATGAGGAGAGGTGAAGATTGTGTGTTTTTTCAAAAATATCAATGAGTGATTACTGGACTGTGGGGCCATTCTCTGGGGTGGAGGTCTGCTACATTATATTATATGGGGAGGGCTGTATTAGATTCTATTGGGAAGGCTGTATTAGATTCTATGGGGGTGCATTATATTCTATGGGGGCTGTAATAGATTCTATGGGGGGCTGTATTTTATTCTATGGGGAAGGGCTGTATTATATTCTATGGGGTAGGTGTTGTGAATTTGGATTCTGGGCTCCCCCGGTGGCTACTGGTGGAATTGAACTGGTGTCTTCATCTTCTCTGTTCACCTGTTCCCATCAAGATGTGGGAGTCGCTATATAACCTTGCTGCTCTGTTAGTTGCTTGCCGGTCAACAATGTTATCAGAAGCCTCTCTGTGCTTGTTCCTGCTCCTAGACAACTACTAGATAAGTTGGACTCTTGTCCATGTTTGTTTTTGCATTTTTGTTCCAGTTCACAGCTCAGTTTCCATCTTCCAAGAGCTAGTTCCTATATATGCTGATGCTATGATCTCTTGCCATTGAGATCATGACAGTTTGACCGGCCCACTAAAGGGTTAAAATCCTTGGCTGAGAAAGGAGAGAAATAAGTAGTCTGCTGAAATTTTTTTTTTTTTTTTTCTCTCCTTTGAATGGCTCTGTGTTCACCTGTTTGCAATGGATCTTCAGAGTGTAACTGCAGGTTTGAATAATCTCGCCACGAAGGTACAAAATTTGCAAGATTTTGTTTGTCATGCACCTGTATCTGAGCCGAGAATTCCTTTGCCGGAATTTTTCTCGGGGAATAGATCTGGGTTTCAGAATTTTCGAAATAATTGCAAATTATTTTTGTCCCTGAAATCTCGCTCTGCCGGAGATCCTGCACAGCAGGTCAGGATTGTGATTTCCTTGCTCCGGGGCGACCCTCAAGACTGGGCTTTTTCATTGACACCAGGGGATCCTGCGTTGCTCAATGTGGATGCGTTTTTTCTGGCCTTGGGGTTGCTTTATGACGAACCTCATTTGGAGCTTCAGGCAGAAAAAACTTTGATGTCCCTATCTCAGGGGCAAGATGAAGCGGAAATTTACTGCCAAAGATTCCGTAAATGGTCTGTGCTTACTCAGTGGAATGAGTGCGCCCTGGCGGCGACTTTCAGAGAGGGTCTCTCTGATGCCATTAAGGATGTTATGGTGGGGTTCCCTGTGCCTGCGGGTCTGAATGAGTCCATGACAATGGCTATTCAGATCGATAGGCGTTTGCGGGAGCGCAAACCAGTGCACCATCTGGCGGTGTCCACTGAGAAATCGCCAGAGAGTATGCAGTGTGATAGAATTCTGTCCCGAAGCGAGCGGCAGAATTTTAGACGGAAAAATGGGTTGTGTTTCTATTGTGGTGATTCTACTCATGTTATATCAGCATGCTCTAAGCGCACTAAAAAGCTTGGTAAATCTGTTTCCATTTGCACCTTACCGTCTAAGTTTATTCTATCTGTGACCCTGATTTGCTCTTTGTCATCTATTACCACGGACGCCTATGTCGACTCTGGCGCCGCTTTGAGTCTTATGGATTGGTCCTTTGCCAAACGCTGTGGGTATGATTTAGAGCCTTTGGAGACTCCTATTCCTCTGAAGGGGATTGACTCCACCCCATTGGCTAATAATAAACCACAATACTGGACACAAGTAACTATGCGTATTAATCCGGATCACCAGGAGATTATTCGCTTTCTGGTGCTGTATAATCTACATGATGATTTGGTGCTAGGATTGCCTTGGCTGCAATCTCACAACCCAGTCCTCGACTGGAAAGCTATGTCTGTGTTGAGCTGGGGATGTAAGGGGGCTCATGGGGATGTACCTGTGGTCTCCATTTCATCATCTATTCCCTCTGAAATTCCTGAGTTCCTGTCCGACTATCGTGACGTCTTTGAAGAATCCAAGCTTGGTTCGTTACCTCCGCACCGAGAGTGCGATTGTGCCATAGATTTAATCCCGGGTAGTAAATACCCAAAGGGTCGTTTATTTAATCTGTCTGTGCCTGAACATGCTGCTATGCGTGAATATATAAAGGAGTCCTTGGAAAAGGGACATATTCGTCCATCGTCATCTCCCTTAGGAGCCGGTTTTTTCTTTGTGTCAAAAAAAGACGGCTCTTTGAGACCATGTATTGATTATCGGCTTTTGAATAAAATCACTGTTAAATATCAATACCCATTGCCGTTGCTGACTGATTTGTTTGCTCGCATAAAGGGGGCCAAGTGGTTCTCTAAGATTGACCTTCGTGGGGCGTATAATTTGGTGCGAATCAGGCAGGGGGATGAGTGGAAAACCGCATTTAATACGCCCGAGGGCCACTTTGAGTATTTAGTGATGCCTTTTGGTCTTTCAAATGCTCCGTCAGTTTTCCAGTCCTTTATGCATGATATTTTTCGCGATTATTTGGATAAATTTATGATTGTGTATCTGGATGATATTCTGATTTTTTCGGATGACTGGGACTCTCATGTCCAGCAAGTCAGGAGGGTTTTTCAGGTTTTGCGGTCTAATTCTTTGTGTGTGAAGGGTTCTAAGTGTGTTTTTGGGGTACAGAGGATTTCCTTTTTGGGATATATTTTTTCCCCCTCTTCCATTGAAATGGATCCTGTCAAGGTTCAAGCTATTTGTGATTGGACGCAGCCCTCTTCTCTTAAGAGTCTTCAGAAATTTTTGGGCTTTGCTAACTTTTATCGTCGATTTATTGCTGGTTTTTCGGATATTGCTAAGCCATTGACCGATTTGACTAAGAAGGGTGCTGATGTTGCTGATTGGTCCCCTGATGCTGTGGAGGCCTTTCGGGAGCTTAAGCGCCGTTTTTCCTCTGCCCCTGTGTTGCGTCAGCCTGATGTTGCTCTACCTTTTCAGGTTGAGGTCGACGCTTCTGAGATCGGAGCTGGGGCAGTGTTGTCGCAGAAAAGTTCTGACTGCTCCGTGATGAGGCCTTGTGCCTTCTTTTCCCGTAAATTTTCGCCCGCTGAGCGGAATTATGATGTTGGGAATCGGGAGCTTTTGGCCATGAAGTGGGCTTTTGAGGAGTGGCGCCATTGGCTTGAGGGGGCCAGACATCAGGTGGTGGTATTGACTGACCACAAAAATTTGGTTTATCTTGAGACCGCCAGGCGCCTGAATCCTAGACAGGCGCGCTGGTCATTATTTTTCTCTCGGTTTAATTTTGTGGTGTCATACCTACCGGGTTCTAAGAATGTTAAGGCGGATGCCCTTTCTAGGAGTTTTGAGCCTGACTCGCCTGGTAACTCTGAGCCCACAGGTATCCTTAAGGATGGAGTGGTATTGTCAGCCGTTTCTCCAGACCTGCGGCGGGCCTTGCAGGAGTTTCAGGCGGATAGACCTGATCGTTGCCCACCTGATAAACTGTTTGTTCCTGATGATTGGACCAGTAGAGTCATCTCTGAGGTTCATTCTTCTGCGTTGGCAGGTCATCCTGGCATTTTTGGTACCAGGGATTTGGTGGCAAGGTCCTTCTGGTGGCCTTCCCTGTCACGAGATGTGCGAGGCTTTGTGCAGTCTTGTGACGTTTGTGCTCGGGCCAAGCCTTGTTGTTCTCGGGCTAGTGGATTGTTGTTGCCCTTGCCTATTCCTAAGAGGCCTTGGACGCACATCTCGATGGATTTTATTTCAGATCTGCCTGTTTCTCAGAAGATGTCTGTCATCTGGGTGGTGTGTGACCGTTTCTCTAAGATGGTCCATTTGGTTCCTCTGCCCAAGTTGCCTTCTTCTTCCGAGTTGGTTCCTCTGTTTTTTCAAAATGTTGTTCGTTTGCATGGTATTCCTGAGAATATCGTTTCTGACAGAGGGACCCAATTCGTGTCTAGATTTTGGCGGGCATTCTGTGCTAGGATGGGCATAGATTTATCTTTTTCGTCCGCTTTCCATCCTCAGACGAATGGCCAGACTGAGCGGATTAATCAGACCCTGGAGACATATCTGAGGTGTTTTGTGTCTGCTGACCAGGATGATTGGGTTGCTTTTTTGCCATTGGCGGAGTTCGCTCTCAATAATCGGGCCAGCTCTGCCACTTTGGTGTCCCCGTTTTTCTGTAATTCGGGGTTTCATCCTCGATTTTCCTCTGGTCAGGTGGAATCTTCGGATTGTCCTGGAGTGGATGCTGTGGTGGAGAGATTGCATCAGATCTGGGGGCAGGTGGTGGACAATTTGAGGTTGTCCCAGGAGAAGACTCAGCTTTTTGCTAACCGCCGTCGTCGTGTTGGTCCTCGTCTTCGTGTTGGGGACTTGGTGTGGTTGTCTTCTCGTTTTGTCCCTATGAGGGTCTCTTCTCCTAAGTTTAAGCCTCGGTTCATCGGCCCGTATAAGATATTGGAGATTCTTAACCCTGTTTCCTTCCGTTTGGACCTCCCTGCATCCTTTTCTATTCATAACGTTTTTCATCGGTCATTATTGCGCAGGTATGAGGTACCGGTTGTGCCTTCCGTTGAGCCTCCTGCTCCGGTGTTGGTTGAGGGTGAGTTGGAGTACGTTGTGGAGAAAATCTTAGACTCTCGTGTTTCCAGACGGAGACTCCAGTATCTGGTCAAGTGGAAGGGATACGGCCAGGAGGATAATTCTTGGGTGAATGCATCTGATGTTCATGCCTCTGATCTGGTTCGTGCCTTTCATAGGGCCCATCCTGATCGCCCTGGTGGTTCTGGTGAGGGTTCGGTGCCCCCTCCTTGAGGGGGGGGTACTGTTGTGAATTTGGATTCTGGGCTCCCCCGGTGGCTACTGGTGGAATTGAACTGGTGTCTTCATCTTCTCTGTTCACCTGTTCCCATCAAGATGTGGGAGTCGCTATATAACCTTGCTGCTCTGTTAGTTGCTTGCCGGTCAACAATGTTATCAGAAGCCTCTCTGTGCTTGTTCCTGCTCCTAGACAACTACTAGATAAGTTGGACTCTTGTCCATGTTTGTTTTTGCATTTTTGTTCCAGTTCACAGCTCAGTTTCCATCTTCCAAGAGCTAGTTCCTATATATGCTGATGCTATGATCTCTTGCCATTGAGATCATGACAGGTAGGGCTGTATTAGATTCTATGGGGGAGGGCTGTATTATATTCTATGGGGGAGGGTTGTATTATATTCTATGAGGCCTACATTATATTCTATAGGGGGCTGTATTATATTTTATGGGGGGCTGTATTATATTTTATGGGGGAGGTTTGCATCATACTTTTTGATGAGCCTACATTATATTCTATGGGGAGGTGGGCTGTATTATATTCTCTAGGGGGCTACATTATATTCTATGGGGGTGTATTATATTCTATGGGGAGGTAGGATGTATTATATTCTCTGGGGATACATTATATACTATGGGGGCTGTATTATATTCTCTGGGGGCTACATTATATTCTATGGGGGACTGTATTATATTCTATGGGGAGATTGGGTGTATTAGGGTATGTGCACACGTAGATGGATCCCCTGCGAATTTCTCCTCACCTGTTTTGAGAAATCCTCAGGCAAAAGGCACTGCGTTTTACCTGCGGATTTACTTCAGATTTACGCTGATTTTATGCATTTTTTTGTGAATTCCACCTGCGGTTTTACACCTGTGGATTCCTATTATGGAGCAGGTGTAAGCCGCTGCGGAATCCGCACAAAGGATGAACATGCTGCGGAATAAACAACGCAGCGTTTCCGCGCGTTTTTTTCTGCAGCATGTGCACTGCGGATTTTGTTTTCCATAGGTTTACATGGTACTGTAAACTCATGGAAAACAGCTGCGAATCCGCAGCGTCAAAACCGCTGCAGATTCGACGCAAAATCCACAACGTGTGCACATACCCTTATATTCTCTGGGGGCTACATTATATTCTATGGGGGCCTGTATTATATTCTCTGGGGGGCTGAATTATATTCTATCCGGGGCTGTATTATATTCTATGGGGAGGTAGGCTGTATTATATTCTCTGTGGGCTACATTACATTCTATAGGGGCTGTATTATATTCTATGGGGAAGTTGGCTGTATTATATTCTCTGGGGGCTACATTATATTCTGAGGAGGGCTGTATAATACTCTCTGGGGGGCTACATTATATTCTATGGGGGGCTGTATTATATTCTCTGGGGGCTACATTATATTCTATATGGGGGCTGTATTATATTCTCTGGGGGGCTATATTATATTCTATGGGGGCTGTATTATATTCTATGGGGAGGTTGGCTTTATTATATTCTCTGTGGGATACATTATATACTATGGGGGGCTGTATTATATTCTATGAGGGAGGATTGCACCATACTCTTTGATGGGGCTACATTATATTCTGTGGGGAGGTGGGCTGTATTATATTCTATGGGGGCTACATTATATTCTATGTATTAAATTTATTCTGTGTATTAAGTTTATTATATTCTATGAGGGGTGACTGCATCATACTCTATGAGAAGCCTACATTGTATTTTATGGGGGACTGCATTATATTCTATGAGGGCTAGATTATATTGTATGGGGGCTTCATAATACTCTATGATGGGTCTACATTATATTCTATGAGGGGCTGCATTCTACTATATGAGGAGGGCTACATTGTATTCTATGGAGAGGCTACATTATATTCTATGGGGGGTGGTATTATACTCTATGAGGGGGCTACCATATATTCTATGGAGGGGCTGTATTATACTGTATGAGGGGGATGCATTATATTATATTGGGAGTTACATTATATTGTATGGCGGGGCTACATTATACTCAGAGGGCTACATTATATTCTGTGGGGTGGCTGCATTATACTCTTTAGGGTGGCAGCATTATGCTATATATGGGCTGCATTATACTGTATCAATGACTATGGGGAATACATTATACTATAAGAAGAAATATGGGGTGCATTATACTGTGGGAAGTGAATTGTAATACATGGATGATCATGGCGGTGCATTATACTATATGGAGCACTATGAGGAGTATATTATAGTGTATGGAGGAATCAGTGTATTTTAATATATGGAGGACTATGAAGAGTGTATTATACTATATGGAGGAGTGTATTATACTATATGGAGGACTGACTGTATTTTAATATATGGAGGACTATGAGGAGTGTATTATACTATATGGAGGACTAAGTGGAGTATATTATACTATATGGTGGACTGAGGAGTGTATTATACTATATGCAGGACTGAGGAGTGTATTGTGCTATATGGAGGACTATGAGGAGTGTATTATACTATATGGAGCACTATGAGGAGTGTATTATACTATATGGAGGACTGAGCAGTGTATTTTAATATATAGAGGACTATGATGAGTGTATTATACTGTATGGAGGACCGTGGGTAGTGTATAATACTATATGGAGGACTGAGGAGTGTATTTTAATATATGGAGGAATATAGGGAGTCTATTATACTATATGTAGGACTATGGGGAGTGTGTTATACTATATGAAGGACTATGGGGAGTGTATTATACTATATGGAGGACTATGGGGCATATTAAATTATATGGAGGACTATGGAGTGTGCAATTTACAATATGGAGGACTGTGGTGCACATTATAATATATGAAAGACTATTCTGCATATTCATAGAGTGATTGGATTGTTTATGCGGGAACAAAAATCATTGATCCCAGCAACACATTGCCGGTGTAAACTGTAGATGTGCTGCGGATAACATGATACTGTATGGGGACAGATTGATCTACTAGTGATTACTAGTTCTGTTCCCATCATTCTTTCTCAGATGGTGTAGAGAGGCCGGGAAACAAGCAAACAACTTCAATATTGTTGATCACACTCATTTAGCGGCCTGAACTCAGTGCATGTAAATACAACAGAAATGCTTCTGTGTGATGTGCAATATGTTAGCATTTGTGGGCCCCATTTTAAACTTTTGCCTAGGGCCCCACTTTGCCTAAAACCAGTCCTGCCTGGGAGTCAGAAATGCTTCCAGGAGTCTTCCCCATGCTGTTCCTATGTCATTTGAGCACTGTTCCCATTGATTTCTGCAATTTCTAGGCCCTCTGCAGATCGCAGGTGGGGCTGCCGGAAAAATGCTTGTGTTTCCCATAGACTTACATTGGGCCTGTTGCTCGGGTCGAGCACCCGAGCATTCAATTTGCTCGACTCGAGCAACAAGCAAAATGCTGCATATTCATCGAGTGCTCGCCCATCACTAATCTTAACATATAAAATGATCTTTTCAGTACCAGAAGCAACAATCGGGACACGGACACACCTTCAGAATCGGAGGCTGGCGAAGGGAAGGAGGAGGAGGTGGCGGTGCCATCTGCTGAAGAAGCAAGACCGGAAGAGCAGGTGTGGAGCAGTAGTCCCACATCCCCCTAGGCTGCAGCCATACCACGCAGGGCATGACGAAAGATGGAGGTTGAACGACGATTGGGAAGAGGCCTTTTGCCGCAGGCTGGCATGCCATTTGCGTTAGGTGCCTGCAGATAAGCAGCTCAGCTCAAAGGCTGCTATGCTCTACCTTCTGGACTTGTCTATTTCATCCAATGATACACAGGAGGGCATTGACACCCTTAAGGATCTCACTAGGAAAAGGGGCAACATGACACCACCATCACCAAATGTCCAGAGCTCTCTGGCAACAGTGCTACCATCCTATGTTAATCCAGCACTCCAACAAAGCTGACATCACATCATGGCCCCGCTGAAGGATGGTGCCAAGGGCAGCACACACAGCCCTATAGTGCTTGGCCAATGGCCCATTTCTGCATTTATCACCCCCACCATGACCCATCAAGTGTGGAAAGTGAAACAGTTCCCTTTGCTCAATCGCAGCCACCCCCATACCATCAAATGTATCACTTGCCACTCCTCATCTTCCCGTATGCCTAGACCATACCCACCAAACCAGCCAAACCCTTCAAGCAGGTCCTCTTCCCCTACAGCTCCCTGCACATGTACTCTAGCTTATAATTTCTTTATGTTTGCTTTGATTTTGTGCAAATAACAAAACAGAGCATGTTAACATGTGAGCCTTTTTCAATTTTTTTTGAGAATACCATGTATATACAGCTCTGGCAAAATTTAAGAGACCACTGCAAAATGTTCAGTTTGTCTGATTTTTCTCTTTATTGGTATATTTTTGAGTAAAATGTAAATTTTTCATTTATTCTATGAACTTCTGACAACATGTCTCCGAATTTCCAAGCAATAAATTTTGTGTTTTTTTCTGTAAAGGAGAAATGGTCAAAATTAAAAAAAAACCAGTGCTTTCAGAACTCAAATAATGCAAAGAAAACAAGTTCATAATCATTTAGAAACAAAAATACTAATGTTTTAACTCAGGAAGAGTTAAAAAATCAATATTTTGTGGAATAACCATTATTTTTAATCACAGCTTTCATGCATCTTGGCATGCTTTCCACCAGTCTTTCACACTGCTTTTGGTGCAAAAATCAGCTTCTTGATTACATTCCAGAGGTTTTCAATGGGGTTCAGGTCTGGAGATTGGGCTGCCCATGACAAGGTTTTGATGTGGTGGTCTCTTAACCTTTGCCAGAGCTGTATATTGTATATAATTGAAAACAATTTTTTGTTGAATTTTATTTATTTACTATAAAGTAACACACACATTGCCTTATTTTAATAATCAATTCATAACAAAGATCAACTTCCTTATGAATCCCTCAAACAATAGACCCATCAATAGCGGTAATACTACTCTACATACATTTATTTCAGAGGTGGGTTGGATTGATTTATGGAGGCAGCAGCACCCACTTAAGAGGGCACTCTCCTGTTACACACCACCTGTTCAGTGTATATGCAGAATTGATCATGTTTTTGGAAATGATGCTGTATTTACTGACTTGAGCAGAATTGAATATCTTCCTAGAACAATCAGATTATGCCCACTGGAAATACATCTACAGCAAGTAGGTCCCAAGAGACCTAAGAGATTTCATATTCATCCATTTTAAAGAGAACTTGACAAGAATCCTTATCAACGAAACAGGATAAACACACCGGCGCTCCCAAGAAGATAAACTAGAAAGCTGCAGGTGCCTAGACAGCTACTGTGCTGGCTCTGTCATATAGCAAAAGAACAAAATACGTAGATAAGGACACCGCGCTAACTAAATAAAACAGCACATGCGTGTCAAAATGAACATCTGGCTGGACAAAACGTATAGCACACTGGAAAAAACGTACGGCACACTGGAAAAGAAACTAATGTCCACACTCCAGTGAACAATAATCAAAGCAACAACAGCACAGAAAAAGCCAATGCAAGTGCCTGGTGAGGGCACAATAAACCGTGAAAGTGTGTGGTAAATACGTATAGTAGAGGAATGCACACTTACTAAATGATGATATAGTTGCTGTGAAGATGCTGGCGATTATCCAGTAAAGGCTATCAACGTCCTCTTGGATGTTGGAACAGGGTCACCAGCGGTTCAGATGTCTAAAGGTGCAGTGTCCAGAGCGCCCTCCAAACACCCGAAAATGTGGGGAGCATCCTCCCTGGTGAGTGTATGCCGTGCGCGCCTGGGGCAAAGCTGACCGGCACACGTGGGCCGGAAAGGAACCGCTGCAAGGAGCGGTGAGAAGAGGGGGCGTGATTAAGGTGACGTCACCAAAAAGCAAAAAAGCATGGAGCAAAGGACGGGTGCCGCACAGGTACACAATAGCCTACGCGTTTCGAAGGTCTCCGGACCTTCTTCGTCAGGGCTGAGGGTGCCGGCGGTCTCTTGCTCCTTATAAAGCCCCAGATGCCCGCAAAAAAACGCCGTAATTAGGAACACTGCAATATAATGGGGCCACTAACTGAGTAAAGAGGAAATAGTTGGATATTACAATGTGCGCTGCGCCGCCGCTCTGGACACTGCACCTTTAGACATCTGAACCGCTGGTGACCCTGTTCCAACATCCAAGAGGACGTTGATAGCCTTTACTGGATAATCGCCAGCATCTTTACAGCAACTATATCATCATTTAGTAAGTGTGCATTCCTCTACTATACGTATTTACCACACACTTTCACGGTTTATTGTGCCCTCACCAGGCACTTGCATTGGCTTTTTCTGTGCTGTTGTTGCTTTGATTATTGTTCACTGGAGTGTGGACATTAGTTTCTTTTCCAGTGTGCCGTACGTTTTTTCCAGTGTGCTATACGTTTTGTCCAGCCAGACGTTCATTTTGACACGCATGTGCTGTTTTATTTAGTTAGCGCAGTGTCCTTATCTACGTATTAAGAATCCTTATCAATTGAATACCTTTTTATTGGACCATGAAGATTTTCCAGATAAACTAATAGTTTGGGACACATTTAAAGATTATTTGAGAGGTTGTATTAGGTCTACAATCTCATATTTTAAGAGAGAGTCTGCTATTGGGTAAAGAAAACTGCTGAGGACTATAAAATATTGGAATCTAATATGTTAATAATCTTTCAGATTACATAGGTAACTGGGGGAGGGAAGAGAATATTTAATTTGCTTGCAGGAAAAGGCAACAGAGGAAGCTTTTTTCTCCAAACAGACGTATATTTCAAGACAGATATTTCGAACTAGGTACCGTATTTTGCGGATTATAAGACGCACCGGATTATAAGACGCGCCCCAAATTTTGAGGAGAAAAATAGGAAAAAAACCTTTTTTAATAAAATGGTGGTGCTTCTTATAATCCATGCGTCTTTTTGCTTACCGAGGTGGTGGTGGTTGTGGTTAAGCTGGGTTCCAGGGTCACTGCTGGAGGAGGCATGAGTGGAGCATTGCTGCAGGGCGCGGGCTGGATGAGGGGGGTGTTCGGATGTGCGCTGCTGCAGGTGTTTGGTGCTGCGGGGGCTCTGCCGACATTTTGTGAAAGCCCAGAGCCCCCGCAGCTACATGGTTTCCTATACGGTGGACTCCGGGAAAATGGCTTCCGGGGGTGGCGCATGCGCAGATGGAGATCTCAGCACCAAGATCTTGGGAGATTAGATCACAGTGAGAATAAATTTATGGAGAATTACACATGCATTGATGATGCCATTCACATTATCAGAGCTTCTTTGGAGTGCAGATAATAAAACATTGTATCTTGTATCTAATATGAGAAAAGTGCATTCCACTAGTCGCCTGGCCCTGGTGAGGTGGTAATTGAAGATCCGCTGCTTTGCATTTACAGCATAGCGGGGAAAAGGCCGCATGACATGGATGAAAAGTCTCATCACCCACCATTACATAAGGAACATGTGCTCCCCAGATCCAGGCAGCATCCATGGCGGAGGGACACCCAGTTGGTTATTTTTAAGCTACGACCCATTTAGGAAGAACTGAAGATCTGTGAATCTCCAGTTCTTCCATAGGCCCCAATATCTGCAATTCTAAATAGATACTTTGCTGTAAACCAAAGATAACAGAACAACTGAAAAATACTGTTCATAATTGTAGAATTTGAACCCTGAGTTCGGCGGCTTCTTAACCCTGATATGCTTCCCATCCACAGCTCTAAAGCAGTTTGGAAAGTTGCAGACATCATACCCTGGGAAATGCCCTGGGATATTTTAAGCCAGCCGCTGGTGGTCGACTCAGGTATGTGCTTCTCCTGGAGACGTGCCCAGATTTGGACTCATGTGTGGTGCACAATTCTGCATATTGTTGATTTCCCCAGGAGGAATTCTTGGTGCAAGACAAACCAGTTGAGATGAAGTTAAAAAGGAAAAAAAAATAAAAAATACATACAATGTATTTTTAGATTTTTACAAATAACAACCCAAGAAAAAAAAACACTATATAGCCACAAAATAAACAGGCCATGATCACTTACTGCAGGGCCAGCAGTAGACGCTTCTTTGCAGACAAACTGTCATGTCAGACGCTATTCACACTAGGGCGTCCGACAGACTGCGGTAATTCCACTTACGTCCACTATATGCTCAGTGGCGCCGGCTAGACTTGATCCAGGTTGCTCGGGGTTAATCTAGCTGGTAATCGGGTTGGAGGCTGGGTCACGCCCACGGCCTTTAAATAGTCGTGCTGGACTTTGGGCGTCGCCGATTATAGCTTGTGCCTCCAGCCTAGTGATACCGGTCTGGAGTGGTGGTCTTGGAGAAGAAATATCGTATCTGGTGGTGTATTATCCTTTGTTATATTTCTCCTTCCTATATTTGTATTTGTTTTGCCCTGTGCACATTATTGTGTTTCCCTGTGTGCCTGCGGCGTGGTGCGTTTTCAGTTTTCCCTGTCTGTGCTTTCTGTGGGGGTTGGTGTGTGGTCTCTTCACTGGATGGCGGGTGGTGGTTTCAGCTTAGGGCTGAAACAGGAGTTAGGGCCAGGCCTGGTGGCCCAGACAAGCACACCATTAGTGTAAATTCTGGGAGAGGGACAGACAGGGTTTCCCCTAGTCTGAGGGATATCGCAGGGGCCCGGGTAACCAGCCTTAGTCTCCCTAGGCATCCCCGTGACACAAACATTTATGGAATCTGAAACGTGGTCCTCAGCCATAGCTCCTCCAGTAGGACAACAAAGGTTTGAAGATGCATTCTGCCATAAGCAAAACATTTTTTGGGGTGCTGGCATAATTCATCATAAATACCTGCACAATGTCTGATGCTAGCATAGTAACGGATGCACCCACACTCGTTTATACCTCCTCGGTACCTAATGTCAGTGTACCTCCCCTCATAGTCTCTGGAAAGACTCCAGTTAAATAGCACTTGGTCACTCTGATTGAAGCTTAAATTGTTATTATCCATTTATGCAGGTTCTCTCTATAACCAAAATATGGGGCCTGAGGAGAAAAATGGATATGTACCATATATTATGGCTGTGCTCCCAGTTTTTAGGGCCCTTTTGCAAGTTGATTTTATAGAAATGTCAATCAATCAGGCCACTGGCTATTACTGTGGGAAATTTGAAACTTTGCTGCATTGCTTATGGATTACATACGCATGTCATACGCAGATTTTACGGCTGCTGAGAAACACAGTACACACTTGCATGTCATACTGAGTGGCATATGCAGAATATACTGTACGTATGACACTAGTCCAACTTTTCAGTATTAGAATCAGAGCGACCTTTTAAATGCTAGTGGGAGTCAGGCCTAGTTCTATTAACCTATTCAGGACACCTTGCCTAAGTGACAAGGTTCTCGAGACCTCAAGTGAGGGCATGGCTGTCCATTGGGCACAGCCATCTAGGTGCGGCCTCCCTCAATACACTTGTATGGAACAAGGCCACTGTTGTGAACTCTGTTTTCGGGCTCCCTCTTGTGGTCACAGGTGGTATTGTGTTAGTTTTGTTTTTGGGCTCCCCCTGGTGGCTTTGTTTGTTATCCTGCGGATCTGTGGCTGAATCAGCTGCCTCGTTATGCACTAGGGAGTTTCCTATTTAGCTCTGCTTCACCTCCACTTGTTGCCGGCTGTCGATGTATTCAGTGCTATTCTGATCTCCCCTGATTATCTTTGTTTTCAGTCTCTTCTGGAGAAGCTAAGTTTCTGTTTGATTATTTTTTGCTCATCAGTCTGCAATATGATTTCAGTGTATGATGAGTTTAGTCTAGCTTGCTAATATGTGAGTTCTTGCTGCTGGTAAGCTCTGGGGTACGGAGTTGCTTCCCCCGCACCGTTAGTTGGTGCGGGGGCTCAAGCAATCTCTGCGTGGATATTTTGCTTAGGGTTTTCTATTGACCGCACAGCTCCCTTCCTATTTTCTGCTATCTAGTGTTAGCGGGCCTCATTTGCTAAATCTATTTCATCTCTGCGTTTGTGCTTTCCCCTTAACTCACCGTTAATATTTGTGGGGGGCTTTTCTATATCTTTGGGGTCATTTCTCTGAGGCAAGTAAGGACTTTACTTTCCCTCTAGGAATAGGTAGTTTCTCAGGCCGTGAAGAGACGTCTAGGATTTTCAGGTAACGTTCCACGGCTGCCTATAGTTGTTTGCGGATAGGATCAGGTTGCGGTCAATCCAGATACGACTTCCCCAGAGCTGGTCGTCGGTTTAGTTACTTAGCTAGTCAAACTTGCGATCCTTGCCACTAGGATCATAACAGTACAGCCGGCCCATAAAGTGTTAATTGCATGGCAGAAGCAGGAGAAGAGAAGCCTTGAGGATTTTTTTTTTTTTTTGCCGCCGTGTGTCTAGCTGCTGTGTGTCTAGCTTCTCTCCTCCTCTTAATCTTGGTGTGGCTCTGAGTTCAGCTGCTGACATGGATATCCAGAGTTTGGCCTCCAGTGTAGATCATCTTGCTGCAAGGGTACAAAGTATTCAGGATTTTGTTGTTCACAGTCCTATGTCAGAGCCTAGAATACCTATTCCGGAGTTGTTTTCTGGAGATAGATCTAGGTTCCTGAATTTTAAGAACAATTGTAAATTGTTTCTTTCTTTGAAAGCTCGTTCCTCTGGTGATTCCGTTCAGCAAGTTAAGATTATTATTTCTTTCTTGCGCGGCGACCCTCAAGATTGGGCCTTCGCATTGGCGCCAGGGGATCCTGCATTGCTCAGTGTGGATGCGTTTTTTCTGGCCCTTGGATTCCTCTATGAGGAACCTAATCTTGAGAACCAGGCTGAAAAAGCTTTGTTGGCCCTCTCTCAGGGGCAAGATGAAGCAGAGGTGTATTGCCAGAAATTTCGGAAATGGTCGGTGCTTACTCAATGGAATGAGTGTGCCCTGGCTGCAAATTTCAGAAAGGGTCTTTCTGAAGCCATTAAGAATGTCATGGTGGGGTTCCCTACGCCTGCAGGTCTGAATGAGTCAATGACTCTGGCCATTCAGATTGATCGGCGTTTGCGGGAGCGCAAACCTGCGCACCATTTGGCGGTGTCTTCTGAACAGACACCTGAGTCTATGCAATGTGATAGAATTCTGACCAGAAGTGAATGGCAAAATTATAGACGGCAAAATGGGTTGTGCTTTTATTGTGGTGACTCAGCTCATGTTATCTCAGCATGCTCTAAGCGCACAAAAAAGATTGATAAATCTGTCACCATCGGTACTTTACAGCCTAAGTTCATTTTGTCTGTTACCCTGATTTGTTCCCTGTCATCTTACCCGGTTATGGCTTTTGTAGATTCAGGTGCTGCCCTGAGCCTGATGGATTTGTCATTTGCCCGGCGCTGTGGTTTTGTTTTGGAGCCTTTAAAATTCCCTATTCCACTAAGGGGTATTGATGCTACACCATTGGCTATGAATAAACCTCAGTACTGGACGCAAGTGACCATGTGCATGACTCCTGTACATCAGGAGGTGATTCGCTTTCTTGTTCTGCATAATTTGCATGATGTTGTCGTGTTGGGTCTGCCATGGTTGCAGACTCATAATCCAGTCCTGGATTGGAAAGCAATGTCTGTGTCAAGTTGGGGTTGCCAGGGAATTCATGGTGACGCTCCTGTGGTGTCAATTGCTTCATCCACTCCTTCTGAAGTCCCTGCGTTTTTGTCGGACTACCAGGATGTATCTGATGAGCCCAAACTCAGTTCTCTAACTCCTCATAGGGATTGTGATTGTGCTATAAATTTGATTCCTGGTAGTAAGTTTCCTAAGGGACGACTTTTCAATATGCCAGTGCCGGAGCATGCTGCTATGCGGAGTTATATAAAGGAGTCTTTGGAGAAATGACTTATTCGCCCCTCCTCCTCCCCTCTGGGTGCGGGATTCTTTTTTGTGGCTAAGAAGGATGGTTCCCTGAGACCTTGTATTGATTATCGCCTTCTAAATAAAATCACGGTCAATTTTCAGTATCCTTTGCCATTGTTATCTGATCTGTTTGCTCGCATTAGGGGGTCTAGTTGGTTCACCAAGATAGATCTTCGTGGTGCGTATAACCTTGTGCGTATTAAGCAGGGTGATGAATGGAAAACTGCATTTAATACGCCCGAAGGCCATTTCGAGTACTTGGTGATGCCTTTTGGACTTTCTAACGCTCCTTCTGTCTTTCAGTCCTTCATGGACGACATCTTCCGCGAGTATCTGGATAAATTTATGATTGTGTATCTGGATGATATTCTGTTTTTGTCTGATGATTAGGAGTCCCATGTTAAGCAGGTCAGGATGGTGTTTCAGGTCCTGCGTGCCAATGCTTTATTTGTGAAGGGCTCAAAATGTCTTTTTGGAGTCCAGAAGGTTTCTTTTTTGGGTTTCATTTTTTCCCCTTCTACTATTGAGATGGACCCAGTCAAGGTTCAGGCTATTCATGACTGGACTCAGCCTACATCTGTTAAGAGTCTCCAGAAGTTCTTGGGTTTTGCTAATTTTTACCGTCGCTTCATCGCTTTTTTTTCTGGTGTTGTTAAGCCTTTGACAGATTTGACCAAGAAGGGTTCTGATGTTACTAATTGGTCTCCTGTGGCTGTGGAGGCCTTTCGGGAGCTGAAGCACCGGTTTTCCTCAGCTCCGGTCTTATGTCAGCCAGATGTCTCTCTTCCTTTCCAGGTCGAGGTTGATGCTTCTGAGATTGGAGCGGGGGCTGTTTTGTCGCAGAGAAGCTCTGATGGCTCTGTGATGAAGCCATGTGCTTTCTTTTCAAGAAAGTTTTCGCCTGCCGAGCGGAATTATGATGTCGGTAATCGGGAGTTGTTGGCTATGAAGTGGGCATTTGAGGAGTGGCGACATTGGCTCGAGGGAGCTAAGCATCGTGTGGTGGTCTTGACTGATCACAAAAATCTGATTTATCTCGAGTCGGCCAAGCGGCTGAATCCTAGACAGGCTCGTTGGTCGTTGTTTTTCTCTCGTTTTGATTTCGTGGTCTCGTACCTGCCTGGTTCGAAGAATGTGAAGGCTGATGCTCTTTCTAGGAGTTTTGTGCCTGACTCTCCTGGAGATTCTGAGCCGGCTGGTATCCTCAGAGAAGGGGTGATTTTGTCTGCCATCTCCCCAGATTTGCGACGAGTGCTGCAGGAGTTTCAGGCGGATAGACCTGACCGTTGTCCACCGGAGAGACTGTTTGTCCCAGATGACCAACAGAGTTATTTCCGAGGTTCATTCTTCGGTGTTGGCAGGCCATCCTGGAATATTTGGTACCAGAGATTTGGTGGCCAGGTCCTTTTGGTGGCCTTCCTTGTCGCGGGATGTGCGTTCCTTTGTGCAGTCTTGTGGAATTTGTGCTCGGGCTAAGCCTTGCTGTTCTCGTGCCAGTGGTTTGCTGCTACCTTTGCCTGTCCCGAAGAGGCCTTGGACGCACATTTCCATGGATTTTATTTCAGATCTCCCTGTCTCTCAGAGAATGTCTGTCATCTGGGTGGTGTGTGATCATTTTTCTAAGATGGTCCATTTGGTGCCCTCTCCTAAGTTGCCTTCCTCCTCCGAGTTGGTTCCGCTGTTTTTTCAAAATGTGGTTCGTTTGCACGGGATCCCTGAGAATATTGTTTCCGACAGAGGTTCCCAGTTTGTGTCTAGATTTTGGCGGACCTTTTGTGCTAAGATGGGAATTGATTTGTCTTTTTCGTCGGCCTTCCATCCTCAGATGAATGGCCAGACCGAGCGAACTAATCAGACCTTGGAAACCTATTTAAGATGTTTTGTTTCTGCTGATCAGGACGACTGGGTGGCTTTTTTGCCATTGGCCGAATTTGCCCTTAATAATCGGGCTAGTTCTGCTACTTTGGTTTCGCCTTTTTTTTGTAATTCGGGGTTTCATCCTCGTTTTTCCTCAGGTCAGGTGGAGCCTTCTGACTGTCCTGGAGTGGATCTTGTGGTGGATAGGTTGCATCAGATTTGGGATCATGTGGTGGACAATTTGAAGCTGTCACAAGAGAAGGCTCAGCGCTTTGCCAACCGCCATCGCTGTGTGGGTCCCCGACTTCGCGTTGGGGACTTGGTGTGGTTGTCTTCTCGCTTTGTTCCTATGAAGGTCTCCTCTCCCAAGTTCAAGCCTCAGTTTATCTGTCCTTATAAGATTTTGGAAGTCCTTAACCCTGTGTCATTTCGTTTGGACCTCCCAGCATCGTTTGCTATTCATAATGTGTTCCATCGGTCGTTGTTGCGGAGGTATGTGGTGCCTGTGGTTCCTTCGGTTGAGCCTCCTGCCCCTGTGCTGGTTGAGGGAGAAATGGAATACGTGGTGGAGAAGATCTTGGATTCTCGTATTTCTAGACGGAGGCTTCAGTATTTGGTTAAGTGGAAGGGCTATGGTCAGGAGGATAATTCCTGGGTTGTCGCCTCTGATGTTCATGCGGCTGATTTGGTTCGTGCCTTCCATGTGGCTCACCCTGATCGCCCTGGGGGTTTTTGATGAGGGTTCGGTGACCCCTCCTCAAGGGGGGGGTACTGTTGTGAACTCTGTTTTCAGGCTCCCTCTTGTGGTCACAGGTGGTATTGTGTGAGTTTTGTTTTTGGGCTCCCCCTGGTGGCTTTGTTTGTTATCCTGCGGATCTGTGGCTTAATCAGCTGCCTCGTTATGCACTAGGGAATTTCCTATTTAGCTCTGCTTCACCTCCACTTGTTGCCGGCTGTCGATGTATTCAGTGCTATTCTGATCTCCCCTGATTATCTTCGTTTTCAGTCTCTTCTGGAGAAGCAAAGTTTCTGTTTGATTATTTTTTGCTCATCAGTCTGCAATATGATTTCAGTGTATGATGAGTTTAGTCTAGCTTGCTAATATGTGAGTTCTTGCTGCTGGTAAGCTCTGGGGTACGGAGTTGCTTCCCCCGCACCGTTAGTTGGTGCGGGGGCTCGAGCAATCTCTGCGTGGATATTTTGCTTAGGGTTTTCTATTGACCGCACAGCTCCCTTCCTATTTTCTGCTATCTAGTGTTAGCGGGCCTCATTTGCTAAATCTATTTCATCTCTGCGTTTGTGCTTTCCCCTTAACTCACCGTTAATATTTGTGGGGGGCTTTTCTATATCTTTGGGGTCATTTCTCTGAGGCAAGTAAGGACTTTACTTTCCCTCTAGGAATAGGTAGTTTCTCAGGCCGTGAAGAGACGTCTAGGATTTTCAGGTAACGTTCCACGGCTGCCTATAGTTGTTTGCGGATAGGATCAGGTTGCGGTCAATCCAGATACGACTTCCCCAGAGCTGGTCGTTGGTTTAGTTACTTAGCTAGTCAAACTTGCGATCCTTGCCACTAGGATCATAACAGGCCACATTCTCTAGACGGGTTCTGCCTGGGAGTTTGCATATCGCATACATCACCGCCGTTACCGGCTCAGAAACTGGTAAATCTTCGCAGCGCAGAGTGCGTGTGCTATTTGGAATTAAAAGTCTGCAGTGACACAGAGTGTGCCTTTTCCAGACAACCCCTCTAACTCTATTGTACTGTATACGAGCTGAGATACACTATCAACTTAAAACCTAATCACAACATTAGACCAATATTGTGATAATGATCAGCAAGTCGGAATAATCTACTGTGTGTTTTTGCTGGCAGGCAAGAACCCTGTGCTCGAAAAGAAATGAATAAATGTCAATTAGGCTAAAATCCAAGACAATAGTTCAAAAACAAAAGCCTAACTCCTAGAGTGAAGCATGTTCAGCTATTACTCATGCAGCCTTGAACGCCCTTTGAAAACCCCTTGGAATAAAACAGTTCACTATATCCTCGCTCACTGATATTGTACGGTTTGCATTGATGAATAGCATACAGAGAAAAGCTTTGTTTTGCCAATGGCCACATAGATGTTTTCCCTTGGAAATACTAAGGGACTGTATTTTGTTTTACACTTATTTTCAATGATAGAAACATCACACAAGTGATCATAAAAATGACTGCATTTTTTAATTACTTTGACATTTACATATCACTCTAAGAGGCGGAATCTAAGGATGGAATACATGTGGTATGACTATCTCTATGGGGTTATTTCATCAAACAAGTCTTGCCATTTTCATGTAAAAGAGTTGTAGTTGCGCAAAAATTCTGCAACTTTTGGGCCCTGATTCATCAATTGCATTTTTTAAACTCATCTAAGAAAAGGTTCATTTTATATAAATACTGTAGGGTTGTTTTGCCAGCAAGCAAATTGATTTCTGGAAGCCTCATAATAGCTGTTTTTTTGTGTGTTATTTCATTTTTCTTATTTTTTCTTTTACATTTTATGTATTACTTCTACAGTACATGGCCATTTAAATACCCTGATAGTAAACCATGAATCTATCTTATGAAATTTATTTTATGTTTTGTTTTGTTTATAGTTGATTCAAGGTTGCAAGAATAACTAGGTTAAATAATACAGTTTACGTTTGTGAAACAGACAAAGAATACACAAATACTACAAAAACACAGAAAATGCATACGCAAAAGCTATGTACATATGAGTAAAAATGATCAACAGATACACAAAGGACATATGAAGAGTATATCATCAAGGTACAGAGCAATAAATATAAATTATACTCAGCCTTCAAGAATTCAACTGTGGCATACCCGATGTATTCCTTAAAATGCCAAGATTTTATCCAACAAGAGAAGGCTTAACTTTCTGTATCCGGACTCTAGTTTTCTTTGTTTTCCACACCTATTGATGCTCTAGGATATTACTATACATGCTCTTTGTTCTCTGCTTTACCACATCTGGTTTATCAATCTGTGAACTTATGAGTTTTGAACAGCTGACATGTGCCAGCAATATCCGCGGGTGGAATCGCGATCCACCCTCGGCTATTAATCAGTTAAATGCCGCTGTCAAACTCTGACAGCGGCATTTAACAAGCGCTTCCGGCCATCGGGCCAGAAATATGCACACCAGTGACCCCGTCACATAATCGCGGGTCACCGGTGTGTTGGCATGACAACATGAGGTCTCCTGGAGACCTCTATGGTTGTCAGTGCCGGCTTGCTGTGAGTGCCACCCAGTGGTCGGCGCTCATAGCAAGTCAGTAAATCTGCTATATAGAGGCGATCTGAACATCGCCTCCATGTAGCAGAGCCGATCAGGTTATGGCAGCTTCTAGCCTCCCATGGAGACTATTGAAGCATGCCAAAAGTAAAAAAAAAATATAAAAAAAAATGTAAAAATATAAAAGTTCAAATCACTCCCCTTTCACCCCATTTAAAATAAAACAATAAAAATGAAGTCAAACGTACACATATTTGGTATCTCTGCATTCAGAATCACCCAAACTGTTCATTTCAGGAACAGTGCCAGTGATGGAGGTGCGTATCTGTTATTTAAAAAAAAAAAAAAACTAGAAAAAAGTAGCATGCATTCAACAGGGATCACCAAAAGAAGATAACAAAAAAATATAAATATATATATAAATTTTATTAGGTAATAATACAAACACTGCAAAAATATTTAAAAACATTCAAAATTGCATAACGCAAACAAAACTGTACATTGACCTACAATAGGGTCATGCCCTTGCCACATCCCACATATATATAGCAACAAATTCTATATCAATAAATCCTACAATACCAATAATCACCCAAAAGGCATACAGAGATGATATGGAGTCCTCCTATCTACATAGTACAACTGAACATATATGAAAGGCACTGCCCTATGGGCAAAAAGGCAGGGGAATGCTCCAAATATAGCCTGAGCCTAATGCTCATAAAATCCGCATAAAGCACTATCTAAGAAAAAGTAGATGAAAACATAATCCACTATTAAAACATATAAGATGACAGGTTATTCTTAAGGAAATGATATCAGCCTTTTGCCATAATGTTGAAATAATCCCCTTAAATGAGGAGGCAAAGGAAACCTATACAACCTGAGCCTGTGGATGGAGCTTCCCCGGAAGGGTGCCTGTATGCAGCATCGATGTAACAAGAGATAGGAGGAGTGGGGGAGGCAAGGGCACTGAGATGCCCAACGTGTATCTGTTATTTTTAGGGATGGTCGAACCTAAACTGTAAAGTTCTGGACCCGTACCAAACACATAGTGTTCAGTCACAAGGTCCCATGGAAACCCGTGTTACAGTTCAGGTGCATTGAATACCGCCGGAGGTTAATGAGCATCCCCGGAAGCAGATGCGGCCGGGAGACAGCGGGACAGGAGGGCGCGTCGCTGGACAGGTAAGTATAATTATAATGTTTATTATTAATTTTATGCTTTCTTTTATCTTTTCTTTAACCCCACCCCAACTTGGGTGAACCCACCGATCCCGATCAATGGGGGTTCACCCATCACTAGTTATTTTTATTTTACACTAGGAAATATAGTATTTACCATGACAAGGGGTTTTCGTAGTAGTGAACAACCCCTTTAAATAGCTATTTCAAAATATGTAGCACTTCTTCCCATACAACTGCTTCAAAGTGACATTCTTTCAGATGTTAATTAAAGAATTATTGGAAAGTGATGTAATGTGAAACCGAAAAATGTTCCATATTGAGAATCGCTGGAAGACAAATTATTATAATTAGCAACATAAGCTGAACTTGGCAAACATGACACAATTTATGTGAAAACACATTTTACGCATTCTTATTATATGTGTAGATTTGTACTGAGAGTAAGAACACACCAGACTCACAGACAGACATAGTCTGCACTTGCTGTCTTGCATGTGTAAAGATGAAAGATCGAAATGAAGAGAACAAAGCAATTTATGCTATAGCAATGTGAAAAAGCAAGAACACGTTTTTCCCTTTTTGCATTCCATCAGTCATATTTTTTTAATATTTATGTCTATTTAGCTATTTTAGGCTTTGGAGGAATGCATGAAAAAAATCAATACCTCCATAGTTATCTAACATTACACATGTCATTACAAGTACAAGTATGTCCAACATGAATATTTTTTAATTGCTTAATATTTTTATTAAATAAAAATAAATTATTTTTTTCCTTTTCCTTTTTTTATTTTAAACTTAAATTTCAATAGCTTTTATGCTGTTATGGAATTTTCACTTTGAATCAATATTTTTAAACAGTAACATGATGTAGTAGCCATTTGTCAAGTGATGTGTATTGTATACTGTAATCGGAACCACCAGTATACGGTGGGTTCTGAAAGTATTCAGACCCCTTTGCATTTTTCACTCTTTGTTTCATTGCAGCCATTTGGTAAATACAAAAAAGTCCATTTTTTTCACATTAATGTACACTCTGCACCCCATCTTGACTGAAAAAAACAGAAATGTAGACATTTTTGCATGTTTATTAAAAAAGAAAAACTGAAATATCACATGGTCATAAGTATTCAGACCCTTTGCTCAGACACTCATATTTAAGTCACATGCTGTCCATTTCTTTGTGATCCTCCTTGAGATGGTTCTACTCCTCCATTGGAGTCCAGCTGTGTTTAATTAAACTGATAGGACTTGATTTGCAAAGGCACACACCTGTCTATATAAGACCTCACAGCTCATAGTGCATGTCAGACAAAATGAGAATCATGAGGTCAAAGCAACTGGCCAAGGAGCTCAGAGACAGAATTGTGGCAAAGCACAGATCTGGCCAAGATTACAAAATAATTGAATTTCTGCAGTACTCAAGGTTCGTACGAGCACAGTGGCCTCCATAATCCTTAAATCAAAGAAGTTTTGGACCAGAGAAGTCTTCCTAGACCTGGCCATCCAGCCAAACTGAGCAATCATGGGAGAAGAGCCTTGGTGAGAGAGGTAAAGATGAACCCCAAGATCACTGTGGCTGATATCCAGAAATGCAGAAGAGAGATAGCAGAAAGTTCCACAAAGTCAACTATCACTGCAGACCTCCACCATTCAGGCCTTTATGGCAGAGTGGCCCAACGGAAGCCTCTCCGCAGTGCAAGACATATGAAAGCCCACATAGAGTTTGCTAAAAAACACATGAAGGACTCCCAGACTATGAGAAATAAGATTCTCTGGTCTGATGAGACAAAGATAGACCTTTTTAGTGATAATTCTAAGGGTTATGTGTGGAGAAAACCGGGCACTGCTCATCACATGCCCAATACACTCCCAACAGTGAAACATGGTGGTGGCAGCATCATGCTATGGGGGTGTTTTTCAGCTGCAAGGACAGGATGACTGGTTGCCATTGAAGGAAACATGAATGAGGCCAAGTACAGAGATATCCTGGATGAAAACCTCTTCCAGAGTGCTCTGGACCTCAGACTTGGCCGAAGGTTCACCTTCCAACAAGACAATGACACTAAGCACACAGCTAAAATAACAAGGGAGTGGCTTCAGAACAACTCTGTGACAATTCTTGACTGGCCAAGCCAGAGCCCTGACCTAAACCCAATTGAGCAGCTACCAGATGTTCACTGGACTGCCTGATGGTGGAGTCAGGCTTGGCTGCATGTAGTCACCAGGTGCGACTCCTAGGTAGTCCCCAGTATTGCAACTGCTGAGGTTCCCTGACACTGATAAGGACTAAGGCTCTGTTCAGACTACTAGGATTGTTCAGACTGGACTGATTCAGAGACTGGTTTTGGCACAGGTCACACACACGAATCGGGGAATGAGGATCAAGCACTGGCTGCACAGGGATTCGGGACATTGAGTTCAGGACTGGTCGTACTGGGACCAGGGAATTTGGGTTCAGGACTGGCCACACTGGGACAAGAGACTTCGGGTTCAGGACACTGGTCACACTGGGACCAGAGATTCAGGTTCAGGACACTGGCCAAACTGGACTAGAGATTTGGGTTCAGGACACTGGCCACGCAGGGACAAGGAGATCTCACAACTGCATTGGTACAATACTACACTACCTAATGACTAAACGTGTTGCTCAACCACTGATCAAGGGGGAGGTATCTTGCAGGTGCACAATTACACAAAATGCCTCTCAGTCACAGGCTGACTATATGCATGCTCTGTCCCTTTAAGAGCAGGGGAGCGCACGCATGCACTAGGTATGCCGCCGGGAGGTGTGGTGCGTGCACAGACCAAGAAGCAAAGAACACGCAGGAGACCACGCTGCGGGGCTAAAGCGGTGTGTATGCCAACATCCCTGCATGGAGGGAGTAGGGGAACGAGGCAGGGGTGCTGTCAATAGCGTTACACCAGCAGGGATAAATTCAATTGAATACAATTTGCAAAATCCAATGCAGAGCACAGTACATGGGAACAGACTCAGGGGAAGGAAACAGAGCTCTGGATACCCGGGACAGGTGCGTAACAGGTTATTTAACCAGCAAGCAAGAAAATGTGAACTCTCTAAATATCTTTTTTTTATGTTATGTCATTTTTCTTATATTTGTTTTAACAAGGTATGAATTACTTTTACACATGATTGCTTACTTTGCATAATTAATTATCATGGTAGAGTCACTTTGCATTTCATGGTACCGTATATACTCGAGTATAAGCCAACCCGAGTATAAGCCGACCCCCCTAATTTTGCCACAAAAAAACTGGGAAAGCTTAATGACTCGAATATAAGCCTAGGGTGGAAAATGCAGCAGCTACCAGTAAATTTCAAAAATATGAATAGGTACCAATAAAAGTAAAATTAATTGAGATATCAGTAGGTTACGTGTTTTTGAATATCCATATTGAATCAGGAGCCCTATATAATGCTCCATACAGTTCATAATGGGCCCCACAAGATGCTCCATACAGTTCATGATGGGCCCCATAAGATCCTCCATATTAAAATATGCCCCATTTAATGCTGCACAAAGGTTAATAATGGCCCAATAAGATGCTCCATATAGATATTTGCCCCATATAATGCTGCACAAATGTTGATTATGGCCCCATAAGATGCTCCATAGAGATATTTGCCCCATATAGTGATACACAAATGCTGATTATGGCCCCATAAGATGCTCCATAAAGATATTTGCCCCATATAATGCTGCACAAACGTTGATTATGGCCCCATAAGATGCTCCATAGAGATATATGCCCCATATGCTGTTGCTGCGATTAAAAAAAATGACATACTCACCTCTCATCGCTCATGCCCCCGGCACTTGCAATACTCATCGATCCTCATTCCGGCGCCGTTGTGTCTTCCATGTCCTCTGCACTAACGTTCAGGCAGAGGGCGTGGACTAACCACGTCATCGAGCCCTCTGACCTGAGCGTCACTGTAGAGGATGTGGAAGACGGAGCGGCGCCCGGAATGAGGACAGGTGAATATCGAGCAGTGCTCCCCCTCTCCATTATACTCACATTCTCCTGGAGTGGTCCCTGCATCTCTGGTCTCCAGACGCTGACAGCTTTTTCCAGCATTGAGTGGTCACCATTACCGCTCATTACAGTAATGACTATGCAGCTCCACCCCTATGGGAGCGGAGTCGGGTCCATATTCATTACTGTAATGAGTGGTACCACGTGACCACTCAACGCTGGAAGAAGCTATCAGCGCCCGGAAACCTGAGATGCAGGGACCTTGCCAGGAGCAGGTGATTATGTCACAGCCGCCACTCCCCCTCCCCCGCCGACCCCCTGTGACAATGACTCGAGTATAAGCTGAGAGGGGCACTTTTAGCCTAAAAAAATGGGCTGAAAATCTTGGCTTATACTCTAGTATGTACGGTATATTAATGTCTATGGGCCAAAATGCCAAATCTGTACAACTGCATCATATACAGTCCTCATGTATTTATATGAGATACAGAGATATTATGGGTATCCTTTGTTCCAGGGTCTGCATATGATCAAACCTTTACATGCTATTTAAAGGGAACCTGTCACCCCCCAGGCTTTTTTAACTAAAAGAGCCACCTTGTGCAGCACTAATGCTGCATTCTGTCAAGGTGGCTCTTTTAGTTCAGGTCCCTGCCACTGCTGAAATAATTGCTTTTTCTAATTTGTTCCTGATACCTTGAAATAGACCTGGGGGCATGTCTTTTCCCCCAGACAGAAACGCCTCCCAGCCGTCACTCAATACTCTGCGCGCCGGGCTCCGCCTCCTCTGCCTTCATTAACGTCTCACACGGGGGCTCCCGGATTTACTGCCTTGTCAGTGACCACCGCTGTGCATCCCTCACTTCCCAGATGACCTTCCGCAGTCAGAGCAGCAGCCGCAACAGCGACCACTTTGAGGAAGTCAACACGCAGCAGTCGCCGTGTGTTCTGCTGCGGCCCAGGCGCCTGCGCTGTAAGTTTTTTTGTGGCATGCGCAGTTTTCAATTGGACCCAATGTTGCTCAAGTAATAAACCTTAATGGATGACATTGCCATTGACCAATGTCTTTTACATCACGTTACAAAATACAATTACAAGAATTATAATAATAATTCATTTGGTTTCAGTCAAGGGTTTTTACTGGGTTTATAATATTGGTGTCCTTGTTAGATTACTGCAGGTTTGACTCTTGAATTCTCTCACCAATTAGTAGTTTAAAGGGGCTGTGGCGTTTGTGCGGGATCTTCAGTTTCTACACTGTGCACTGCAGTCTACCACCATGCTAGCTACTGTACTTAGTAATAGCAGTTCAGGGAATTGCAACATTGTCCTATTTACTTTAATGGGACAACTCCGCAATAGCCTGAACCACCACTATTATATTGTCATCCAACTTGTTTTATGTAAATTCAAGTGGTCAGTGGGAATATGTGGAGTAATATTTTTTCTACAATAAGAAGTATGAGCATTATCGGTGAGTGATAAAAATTGTAATACTGGGTCAGAAATGTTTATGAGAATTGGGAATAGACTGTGTTGTTAATATTTGAGAATTTGAGGTCAACCTGCCTAATTGTCTTGATTTACTCAACCTGATGTCCATCAGAAACTGAGAAACTGCAATGTTGATATTTTATTTTTATTATGTTTTTGTAATAATTAACTAGTCTCAAGGGCATGCAACGGTGAAGACCACACATTTGCTTTCCGATTTAACTCAGTAATTGACAGGAATTTTCTAAAACCTTGTACAGATGTCTGAAACAAAATGTTCACCACTTTATTCTTCAGGGCATTGAGAATTTCACATTATGTTCACTATAGCATTGTACATATTTGTAACTATAGTTGATGACTGTGATTTTCTTCTAAGGCATATTCTGTACATTGAATGAAAGACAGAATGTTTCTGATGAAAAGTCATGGAATAAATTTGGAACAAATGCTTAAATTGTGTAAGAAATCCAACTCTACATCTAATTTCATGTACACATTTTTTCATAATATAGTAATTCTACATTAGTAAATGTAGACAGTTTGCAGGCATCATGTTATAGTCCAGGGGGGCTAATATATAATTCTGTGAGGAAGTAGTATAACATGAATTTGAATCCTCTTTTCGTTCTAAGATTTTTGGTCCAGTGGGTGGTCTTTTCCCTGACTGACAGCTACAGAGACAGCTGTCAATCACTGTATCCATAGCAATTGCCAATACTGGGAGCTTGCATTTATGGAGACAGTTTATGGTCCTTGGGGGCACTTCTATTGAGGTGATGTCTGGATGCAGGTGTCACAGCATGCGATATTATTTTTTTTTTTATCTGCGTATAGGAGTAGGTGTCAGTCCCTTTTGAGCTTTAAATAGGTTTATAGATTACAATAGTAGGCGGTTTAGTGGTGGAGCGCCAAGAGGTAGACCCAGAGAGGGGAAAGGGAAGAAAAGGTGCAGAGTCCCTCGCAGCTTCCAGCCAAACACCTCCAATGGAGGATGCAATAGCAGGGAATGTGAAGATCGGTCACAGGAACGCAGAAAGAAAACTCGAACATCAGGTTGTATTTGAACCACAACGTGTTTCAACGGATAACATGGTCTTCATCAGGTGGGCAATTAAATTAAAATTGAAAAATGAAATAATGGGTGTAGTAGTGCTTTACACAATGTTGTGCAGATCCACCATGCATGACACAGGCTGGTTAAATTAATCCCCTTGACAGCAGCAAGGCTTGCTTGTTGGGAAGACCAACCACCTTCTGCTCTGACTGGACTGGACTGATTTGTTTCAGCCCTCATTTTGTGGGAGCACAGAGCGGACTTCTCCCACATGTTTCTGGAAGCTTCTAGACGGAGCTTATGGTGAGGAAATTGTGGGTATCTAACGCTCTTATACCGAGTTCCAATTTATTATGCAAATTGGATTTACGTATCATAAAGATTTAATAAACTCATGGATGATCTTGTGTCTCCGGGCTCATTGTATCACTGAAATCAATCTCAAACACTAAGCTGTGATAATTAGTTTGCCAGGTGAACTCAATTAAACAATAACTCCTTAAGAAGATATTCCATATTATAAGGCAGCCACAGGTTTCAAACAATATGGGAAAGAAAATGGATCTTTCTGCTGCCAAAAAGTGACAAATAATGCAATGCCTTGGATAAGATATGAAAACTTTAGATATTTCACAAAAACTTAAGTGTGATTATCTTACTGTGAAGACATTTGTGGCTAAAACAGTGCATGGCTTTATGCAGATAAAGGCATAATGAGGAAGGTTTCTGCCAGACAAAGTCATCGGATTAAGAGAGCAGCTGCTAAAATACCATTACAAAGCAGCAAACAAGTAATTGAAGTTGCTGGTGCCTCTGAAGCTCCACAAACCTCAGGGTGTAGGATCCTCAAGAGGCTTGCAGTTGTGCATAAATCTACCATTCATCCACCCCTTAACAGTGCTCACAAGCAGAAATGGTTGCAGTGGGCCCAGACATATATGAAGACAAATTTTAAAACAGCCTTGTTTACTAGTGAGTGTAATCCAGCATGGTACAGATGGATGGAGTAGTGGATGGTTGGTAAATGGCTAGTGCTTACACAGTGCAGGGAAGCGGACGCCGGGGAATGCGACAGACACCGTAATGTAAGTATGTAGTGTTTGGTTTTTTTTACATTTACACTGGTAACCAGGGTAAACATCGGGTTACTAAGAGCAGCCCTGTGCTTAGTAACCCGATGTTTACCCTGGTTACCCGGGGACTTCGGCATCGTTGGTCGCTGGAGAGCTGTCTGTGTGACAGCTCTCCAGCGACCACACAACGACGAAACAGCGACGCTGCAGCAATCGTCATCGTTGTCTATATCGCTGCAGCGTCGCTTAATGTGACGGTACCTTAACTGTTCACAATAACAGTCATCCAGGAGTGCCACAGTATATTCTTCTCCTATTACGTAAATTAAGTTACTTGCATTTTTTCATTGCCTTTTTAAATGTTTTTTTTTCATGTGCTTTTATCACGTTTTTTAACACTGCTGTTTTTGCCTCTTTTTAGTATGTCATGTTTTAAATAAAGCTGTAATTTTGAACCGGGGTTCCCAAACTTTTACATTCTAGTGTAGCCTTACATGTCCTGCTTTTGGCCCCAATGGCTCTCTTTGCTCTCAGTAAAAGCACCTTGGGAAGTAATTTGTACACAAATCTCAAGAGTGATGAGAAGGGCAACCATCTACAGTTTCCAGAAAGGCAGAAAAAACATGCTTGGTATAAGAAGGAAATGAATGCAGGATAGATGTTGCATTGACATATGAGCTAATGAACACAGCAGCACTCTGGAAACACACAAAGCTCACATTCAGCCTATATTACTGAGAGACACCCCCACAAGAGGAAATACTGAATTTGGATTAGGTTACATGAATGAAAGAATGAAAATTGCAGATTGAAGTTTAATACAATTTTATTAACCATAAACATATGTAAAAATAATTTATTTTCCTGGTCAATGCTGTCCATAGTCTCGAACTATAACTATAAAACCATAAATAGTAATTACATTAAACCATGATGGACTGTCAGATCATATACCTTCAGTGCTAGATGCTAGAGAATGTCATCCAACCATGGTATGCCCTGGTCAGGGTATTTACCTATATGGCTTGAGGAACAAATGGAATCTTTGCCCCACATAAGCTAATTACTAGTGTTTACTAGCGTTTTTACTTTCTTCTTTGCACTTGATCAGGGCTTACTTTTATTTACACAGTTTTGATATTAATATTTAATGAGCAACTGACTGCATTGAAATGCAATCTATGAGAACTGAACTTCTCTTAAAATGCCTTTTCATATAAGAGTTATAAAAAACATGGGAAAATGTGGAGATTAGCATGGACACTAAGCATGGATTGTGCTAATTAACCACAAATTAAATACAGATGTAAATGCAGATCAAAATAACATTTACCATATATACTCGAGTATAAGCCGACCCGAGTATAAGCCGAGGCACCTAATTTTACCACGAAAAACTGGGAAAACGTATTGACTCGAGTATAAGCCCGGTATGCATTGCCCCTATCCTGGTACACATGGTTCCTCATCCCAATCCTGGTAGGCATGGCTACTCATCCCTATCCTGGTCTGCAAGGTTCCTCATCCCCATCCTGGTATGCATGGTTACTCATCCCTATCCTGGTCTGCATGGTTCCTCATCCCTATCCTAGTATGCATGGTTCCTCATCCCTATCCTGGTCTGCATGGTTCCTCATCCCTATCCTGGAATGCATGGTTCCTCATCCCTATCCTGGTCTGCATGGTTCCTCATACCTATCCTGGTCTGCATGGTTCCTCATCCCTATCTTGGTATGCGTGGTTACTCATCCCTATCCTTTTACACATGGTTCCTCATCCCCATCCTGGTAGGCATGGCTACTCATCCATATCCTGGTCTGCAAGGTTCCTCATCCCCATCCTGGTATGTATGGTTACTCATCCCTATCCTGGTCTGCATGGTTCCTCCTCCCTATCCTAGTATGCATGGTTCCTCATCCTTATCCTGGTCTGCATGGTTCCTCATCCCTATCCTGGAATGCATGGTTCCTCATCCATATCCTGGTCTGCATGGTTCCTCATACCTATCCTGGTCTGCATGGTTCCTCATCCCTATCTTGGTATGTGTGGTTACTCATCCCTATCCTGGTACACATGGTTCCTCATCCCCATCCTGGTAGGCATGGCTACTCATCCCTATCCTGGTCTGCAAGGTTCCTCATCCCCATCCTGGTATGCATGGTTACTCATCCCTATCCTGGTCTGCATGGTTCCTCATCCCTATCCTTGTATGCATGGTTCCTCACCCTTATCCTGGTCTGCATGGTTCCTCATCCCTATCCTGGTCTGCATTGTTCCTCATCCCTATCTTGGTATGCATGGTTCCTCATCCCTATCCTAGTATGTATGGTTCCTCATCCCTATGCTAGTATGCATAGCTCCTCATCCCTATCTGAGTATGCATGGCTCTTCATCCCTATCCTAGTATGCATGGTTCCTCATCATTATCCTGGTATGCATGATTACTCATCTCTATCCTGGTATGCATAGCTCCTCATCCCTATCCTAATATGCATGGCTCCTCATCCCTATCCTGGTATGCATGGTTCCTCGTCCCTATCCTGGTATGCATGGCTCCTCATCCCTATTCTGAAATGCATTGCACCCTCATCCCTATATTTGTATGCATAGCCCAAACCAGAAAAGCATGAAAAAAAAATCCTACTTACCATCCGTGCAATTCCTCTCAGCATCTTGTCTATTTGCCAGCAGCTGCAGTGGTCAGGCGATCACATGTTCTCGCTACTTAAGGTAATGAATATTCACTGTGCTCCATGCCTATGGGAGTGGAGAGAGGTGAATATTAATTTCTCTTAAGTAGCAGGCACATGTGACCGCCTGGCCGCTGCTGGAAATCAGTGGCTGCGGCTGACACTGTGCGCTCTAGCACAGTGAATATTCATTTCTCTTTAGCAGCGGACACAGAGGTTAGCCTCAGCAACTGTCTCCTGCCTCCTGTGACTGGTGCTCCTCCGCTGCCTCTCCCTCTCCATCTTCTGGGACAATGACATTAGTATAAGCCGAGGGGGGCATTTTCAGCAAAAAAGTGCTCAAAAACTCGAAAACTCGGCTTATAATTGAGTATATATATGGTAACTTATTTTTTTAGATTTTTTTCATATTCTTTACAAAATATGTTGTCAAGACAACCATCAATTGAAGGAATATTTGACATTTTACCATAAAAAGTTAACCATCCAAATAGCTACATTGACAGATATTAGGTATTTTGTTCATGACCCCTCAAAAACAAAATAATTAATAAAATTAAATATATTTTAATGTATGTTCACATGGAGTTTTTTGAGTTGGTCAAAATCTATAATCTTCTAGTGGAAATGCCTTAACAAAAAACTTTTTCTCTGGGTGTTTTTGAAGCATTTTTTCATTTCCTGTAGTGATTTTATAGTGTTTTTGATTCATTTTGGAAGAGTTTTTCTTTCTTGAAGCTTTTTTTAGTCTTTTGATTGGAATGTTTTTTGTTGGGTGCAGATTTCACTTGGAGCTACTTCAAAGAAGGGTCATGCACTTTCTTTTTTTTCACTGGATGTTTTTTAAAACCTGAAGTGGAAGAAAACATCCAAAAAGACTGAACATGTGATCATGTGATCAGCAAAGTATTTTTTTAATAGAAAAGAATTGGAAGGGTCTTTCAGTCATTTTATAATGATTTTTCAGATTTTTTTTAAGCAAACCACTTGCAAAAACTGATCAAAAACTCTGTAGGCACATAGAGTACACTTAGGCCCCTTTCACACATGAGTTTTTTGCCAACAGTTGTAATCTGTCGAATTTTGAAAAAAACGAATCGGGTGACTGATGCCATTTTTTCTCATAGACTTGTATTAGCGATGGATTGCGACGGATGGCCTCACATTTCATCAGTCGTTCACCGGATCAGTCAAAAATTGTCTGGTGGCAGACAAAGTAATGGTTTTTGTGTACGTTGAAAAATCGGACAGCGACATATCCGTTGCCGTCCATCATTTGCTTTAATGGAAGCCTATGGGCGCCGGATCTGTCAAATGACGGAATCCGGCAATGGATTCCGTTTTTTTAAACTGATCATGCTCTGATTTATGTAGGATCCAATTAGCCAGATCCGCTAGTCGGATCCCTCGAAAAAACGAATCCGTCGCGTCAGTTTTTCACAATCTGCGATGGACCTGTCGATCAGTCGAGCCAACGGATTGTGACTGATGGCAAAAAAATGAGGTGTGAAAGGGACCTAAGAGTATGTTCACACTAAGTCTTTTTGTTTTGAGTTGTTGAGTTGGATGTTGGAGAGTTTGTGCTCTTAAAACTCAGGAAAAATAAACTTAGAGTTTTTTTCTTTAATAAATATATAATTGACAATAAAAGGTCACGTGACTCATAATAATATAAAAACACAAGAAATCATACCTTACTGCCTCCCTATTGCTTTCCTAACATGAATGTGTTTTTTGATTTGCATCTGCTTACTCTTGTAAAGAGCACTTAATCGACAGCTTTTAGTTGGACAATGTTCAGATTGTCCCAAGATGTAGACATAACTCAATAACTTGGCAACCCAGTCTGCACAACCATATCAAATTATATTTTATTTCAATGATGCCTTCATTTCTAATAGGTCAAGAAAATGCTTTGAAACCACAAGAAACGGCTCTATGCGGCCATTTAGTGATGCATAAAATCAGATTTGACACAGGAAGCCGCTAACAAATGTAGGAGGACAGTGAGTCCTCTACTCAGGAAGTCTATGTGGTGGCTGAGAGATACTTATCAGATACCAAACTAGAATATAACCCTTTCTATTCAGTGGGTGTTGAGTAATGAAACATTATTAAAGTCATCCATTAATTTGATAACAATAAAATATTGCTCAAATACATTTCGATATAAATTAGATTGAAGACATGTGGAATCCACTTACAAGTTTAGATTCCTGCCATTGAAGAATCCAGAGCATTGCCTGGAGATCCCCATAGCTGTGCATCTGTGCTTGTTTTAATTGTTAGTATGTTAGTACTAGACATATTTGTCACTGGTTGCACATTAAAGGCTTGATATTAGAAAATGATCATGTTACAGCACAAACAATTGCTAGTCATCGTCATACTGTAAATCTTAGCCTTAGTGGCCTGAAGCAAAATAATGTCTGTGCCAATGAAAAAGTAAATATATGCACCAGAATATGAGTCAGTCCTGCTCCGTTCTATCAGTAAAGTAATAAAATCTGTAAAATGCAAGTGGGCATTGCAGCACATATAGGGTGCAGTTCATCAAAGTCTTAATGAAAGCCTTGATGATGTTAATATCAGGGCTCTGTAAGGCCACATGATCACTTCCAGGAAACGTTCTTCATTACACTAAAGATAGTTCTTAATAACATTGGCTATATGATTGGGGTTATTGTCCTGCTGCAGAAAAAAAATTGTAACCAAGAAGATGCCTCCCCGGTGTTATTGCATGATTGATAATT
Source organism: Ranitomeya variabilis (assembly GCF_051348905.1). NCBI lineage: Eukaryota > Metazoa > Chordata > Amphibia > Anura > Dendrobatidae > Ranitomeya > Ranitomeya variabilis. The sequence continues at coordinate 699,293,142 of NC_135234.1, read as the reverse complement.
ATTTTCTTGCATTTCTCAGCATTGAGAACCTCTATAATCCTGACTAAATCCCAACCTCCATTTGCTGAAATGCAGCCGTTAACACACAAGGAACCTCCACCATGCTTCACTGTCACCTACAAACTCTCATTATTGTACTGCTCTTCAAGCTTTTAGTAAACAACTGACTTCTGTTAGAGGCAAATATTTCACATTTTGACTAATCAGTCCAGAGCAACAACTGCCATATTTCTGAACCCTAATTCCTACAAGTTCATGCGTAGTTGAGTTGCCTAGCCTTGTTTCCATATCAGTGATAAGGCTTTTTGGCCACAATTCTTCCATGAAGACCACTTCTGATCAAACATCTCAAAACAGTACATGGGAGATGCACTGGAGACTGCCAGTTCTGAGCTGATCACACTGGTGGACATCTTCCCATTTTTTTTAGGGGAAATAATGACTTTCATCTGCAGCGCTAAGTTCTTTGGTTGTCTACTGAGTTTACAGTCCGCTATGTTGCCAATTTCTTGGTGCTTCTTCAAAAGAACTTGAACAGCACATCGTGAAACTTGAGTCTGCTTTTAAATATTTGTCCGGGGAGGCTTTACTGATGCAAAATAACTACCTTGTCTCTTGTTGCTTTGCTTAGTGATCCAGTGGTTTATGACCTGTAAAATGACACTGTCTTAGACACCGCCTTGGTACTGACCTGACTTCCTGACCATTCTTGCCAGACTGCACCATTGACCAGCAGTTGACTTCATGGCCCCAATCCATGGGCACTTGTGTAAGACCAGATCGGTGGACAGAGAAAGAACAGGGCAACTCCTGGGATCTGATAAATGGAGTGGCTTGCACTTACCTGTCTGTACAACATGCTGCTTTCAAGTTAGGTGGCAAAAACCTTGCTACTGATTCCCTTTAAGCCTCCTACACAGCTGTTTCAGTTTCATTTTGTTTTAACCTACATTTGAAAATGATCACTATCACCTGTTTGGAATAATGTATTATTCATGCACAAGACCATAATCCTACAAGACCATAATCTATAATCCTACAAAATCCCTGGCTTTGTGCAAGTATACCTAGAAGAGGGTGGAAAAATATTAAGAATTGAGAGTCCTCAGTGGTTGATACATTTTAATGGCTGACTGAAAAGATGGTAACAAATTGCAAGCTTTCGAAACTACTCAGGACTCTTCATCAGGCATAGACTATGCCTGATGAAGAGACCTGAGTAGTCTCGAAAGCTTGTAATTTGTTACTATGTTTTCAGTTAGCCATTAACCCATTACTTGCCAAATTAAAATTGTTACAAGTACGGATTTTTCAGAAAATGGAGTCCCAATATTCATTTAAAAATGACAATGACATGATTTCCTATTTTGAAAACATTCATTTTACAAACACAACACAAAAAATTGGACCTAATTATACAAATTATAAAATCTTAGCTCCTAGAAGCTAAAGATTAGGCGTCCCACAAAAAGGACATTGGCAGATAATGAGTTAAAATGTGTCAACCACTGAGGACTCTCAATTCTAAATATTTTTCTATCCACTGGCTAACACGGTACCAAGATATATATATATATCTTTCCTGTAGAAATGGGTGGTCACACCAAATATTGATTTGATGTTCTCAACACCATCCTAAAAATATAGCACAATTACAAAGTAACCCAGTATATAAATGAAATTGTGAAATTATTGATATTGATTTGTAGAGTACTCTGATTCAAAATGAGAATCAAGTATTAATCACCATTTGGAAATTAATAATTCAGCAGAGCAAGTAAGTAAAGGTTTCTTTCTTCAGTTGTATTTTTAACTTTTCCATTCTAAAAATGTAATAACATCCTCAGAGAAACTCTGATACTAAATAAAGATATACTGTTAATTGTATTTGGATCCTCGCCCACAACAAATGTCCCAGACAAGACTGGGTGGTACAATAATATATAGATCTTTTATATTACAAAGCCACTATAAATCTCCCGTCAGTTTGCTTTAATTAAACATATTAGACCAGCCATAACTTGAAATTGTTGTAAACCTAAAGAAATAGTTATAATAAAGAACTTCTAAGCATTATTTGATAAATGTACACTGTTATAATATGTTGAAACTTGCTACACGATGACTAATCCAAACTGATATAGATGATTTATGAAATAAATGTTTCATATCATTTCTAAAATGTACAGTTTTTAATTTGTTATAAATTTTATTTTATAATAAATATTTTTTTCATAAATATTGTTTTAATATTTTATATAATTACAGTATAATTCTGATAATGTGACATGCCTGGCGCTATAAAGGTGTTGAATGATTACAAATGACAAATTTGGGCTTCATTAGGAGATCATTAGTTTTACTACATACTGCAATACTGTAGTAATATATAGTACAAGCAATCAAATGATTGCAGGTTGACGTCCATTGTAGGGAATTTTATTGTATTTTTTTTAAAGGAAATGTAATTTAGAAAGTTGCTAGGCAACGTTCTCACAATGAGCTTTTGGTGACTTTTTGATGTTGCAGAGTTTTTACACTATTTCTGCACCCATTAAGTGAAAAAGGTTACTTGTATTTTTCCGCAGTGTAAAAAGCTCACCAAAAACTCATTGTGGGGACGTAGTTTTAAAAATGGAAAAGATAAAAATAAAACATAAAAGTTTAAATCACAACCTTTTCCTAACATAAAATAAATACATTAACTTATTTTTTTTAGCAAAATTCTTATTTACTTAAACCACTAAAATATAAAAAAAAAATGCAAGGTTTGTATTGCTGTAATAGTTTTGCCTGAAGAGTTGTGCTGCTTAGACATTTTTACAGCACATTGAAGACTGTAAAATCAAAATTGTATGGAGGGCCATGGGGGTGTATTATATTGTATGGAGGACCATGGGGAGTGCATTATATTGTATATAAGACCATATGGAGTGCATTATATTGCACAGAGAACCATGGGGGGATGCATTATATTGTATGGAGGGCCATGGGGGTGTATTATATTGTATGGAGGACCATGGGGAGTGCATTATATTGTATATAAGACCATGCGGAGTGCATTATATTGTGTAGAGAATCATGGGGGGATGCATTATATTGTATGGAGGGCCATGGGGGTGTATTATATTGTATGGAGGACCATGGGGAGTGCATTATATTGTATAGAGAAACATGGGGGGTGCATTATATTGTATGGAGGGCCATGGGGGTGTATTATATTGTATGGAGGACCATGGGGAGTGCATTATATTGTATATAAGACCATATGGAGTGCATTATATTGTATAGAGAACCATGGGGGGATGCATTATATTGTATGGAGGGCCATGGGGGTGTATTATATTGTATGGAGGACCATGGGGAGTGCATTATATTGTATATAAGACCATATGGAGTGCATTATATTGCATAGAGAACCATGGGGAGTGCATTATATTGTATATAAGACCATGCGGAGTGCATTATATTGTGTAGAGAATCATGGGGGGATGCATTATATTGTATGGAGGGCCATGGGGGTGTATTATATTGTATGGAGGACCATGGGGAGTGCATTATATTGTATAGAGAAACATGGGGGGTGCATTATGTTGTATGGAGGACCATAGGGAGTGTATTATATTGTATGACAGAAAAATAAAAAAAAAATTTGAGCTTGAAGAAAGGGAAGAAAAAACCCAAAGTCAATTGTCAAGAAGAATCAGACAGGGCTGCATCCCCGAGAACTCAATGGGGTCGATTCATTAAGACTGGCATTATGCAAGCTAGTTTTAATGAGGGGCTCACTGGACTACGGTGTGCTAAATTCATTGAGAGCCACATCTTTCCAGTGGTGTGTGCCTTGAGAGAATTGTTACTCCATTCAGAGACTGGAGTAGAATTTCTGGCTTAAGAAACACCGGCACTTTTAAGGAATTTTATGGCTAGGCATAGGTACACCATTTACCGCCTCAGCTCTAACAGCTACAGTCCACGCATGTTGTGAAAAACTTTAGGTTTTTCATCACCTCTTCAGACTCCCACCGCTTGCACTGAAGACTCTGGGCCCCTGCAGCTGGATTTGATGAGGCCCAGGGGATTTCATGATTGCGCAAGGTCATGGCACATGCCATAAGATCATAGCGCCATGACCTTTGTGTGACCTTAGGATCCTGGACTTAAGACACCATCAATCATATTTCTTCTCTCTTATCTCTTACATAACATTTATTTTCAGTACAACCGTAACTATTTATATTTCTTGCCTAGACATTCAGTTTGTTTTATGTGGGATTTATGCTTTTTTTATCATCTCCTGGATATGCTCAGCTCAGAGGGTTTACTACTTTAATATCTTATTGTTGTAACAAGTCTATTTATGTAGTTATATGGGATATTTGATACTTATCCATTTTGCTCAGACATATTGGTGAATTATCATCAGTATCTATGGAGTTCTGCCTGTATATGGTATGTGCAATTTCTACATACCCTTATTAAACAACTGACCTCTCAGGTGCATTGTATACTTATTTGATTTCCCACAAAAAAAATAGATGTAAGAGCTGGGCACCAATCACTAACATCATTGGGAAAATAAGATCTGCCAGGGTTAGGAGGAAAATGCAGCAGTGGTGCTCAGTAAATAGACATAGAAAAAGTATAATAATAAGAGAAAAGAAATTACGACACTCACCAAGCTGTATAAAAACTTCATTTATTTCCAAAATAAATTCATATCACAGGAGAGAGTTACATACTGTAGTGTGGAAATACAGTGCCTACAAGTAGTATTCAACCCCCTGCAGATTTAGCAGGTTTAATAAGATGCAAATAAGTTAGAGCCTTCAAACTTCAAACAAGAGCAGGATTTATTAACAGATGCATAAATCTTACAAACCAAAAAGTTTTGTTGCTCAGTTAAATTTTTATAAATTTTAAACATAAAAGTGTGGGTCAATTATTATTCAACCCCTAGGTTTAATATTTTGTGGAATAACCTTTGTTTGCAATTACAGCTAATAATCGTCTTTTATAAGACCTGATCAGGCCGGCACAGGTCTCTGGAGTTATCTTGGCCCACTCCTCCATGCAGATCTTCTCCAAGTTATCTAGGTTCTTTGGGTGTCTCATGTGGACTTTAATCTTGAGCTCCTTCCACAAGTTTTCAATTGGGTTAAGGTCAGGAGACTGACTAGGCCACTGCAACACCTTGATTTTTTGCCTCTTGAACCAGGCCTTGGTTTCCTTGGCTGTGTGTTTTGGGTCGTTGTCTTGTTGGAAGATGAAATGACGACCCATCTTAAGATCCTTGATGGAGGAGCGGAGGTTCTTGGCCAAAATTTCCAGGTAGGCCGTGCTATCCATCTTCCCATAGATGCGGACCAGATGGCCAGGCCCCTTGGCTGAGAAACAGCCCCACAGCATGATGCTGCCACCACCATGCTTGACTGTAGGGATGGTATTCTTGGGGTCATATGCAGTGCCATCCAGTCTCCAAACGTCACGTGTGTGGTTGGCACCAAAGATCTCGATCTTGGTCTCATCAGACCAGAGAATCTTGAACCAGTCAGTCTCAGAGTCCTCCAAGTGATCATGAGCAAACTGTAGACGAGCCTTGACATGACGCTTTGAAAGTAAAGGTACCTTACGGGCTCGTCTGGAACGGAGACCATTGCGGTGGAGTACGTTACTTATGGTATTGACTGAAACCAATGTCCCCACTGCCATGAGATCTTCCCGGAGCTCCTTCCTTGTTGTCCTTGGGTTAGCCTTGACTCTTCGGACAAGCCTGGCCTTGGCACGGGAGGAAACTTTCAAAGGCTGTCCAGGCCGTGGAAGGCTAACAGTAGTTCCATAAGCCTTCCACTTCCGGATGATGCTCCCAACAGTGGAGACAGGTAGGCCCAACTCCTTGGAAAGGGTTTTGTACCCCTTGCCAGCCTTGTGACCCTCCACGATCTTGTCTCTGATGGCCTTGGAATGCTCCTTTGTCTTTCCCATGTTGACCATGTTTGAGTGCTGTTCACAAGTTTGGGGAGGGTCTTAAATAGTCAGAAAAGGCTGGAAAAAGAGATAATTAATCCAAACATGTGAAGCTCATTGTTCTTTGTGCCTGAACTACTTCTTAATACTTTAGGGGAACCAAACAGAATTCTGGTGGGTTGAGGGATTGAATAATAAATGACCCTCTGAAAAAACTTTTCCCAATTTTTTAAAAAAATAAACAAAGAAATAACATTCTTTTTTGCTGCAGTGCATTTCACACTTCCAGGCTGATCTACAGTCCAAATGTCACAATGCCAAGTTAATTCCAAATGTGTAAACCTGCTAAATCTGCAGGGGATTGAATACTACTTGTAGGCACTGTAGGTAACAGCTGTTTTGCATTCACTTTTGCCTCATCTGCCTGCTTCATATGGGTGAGAAGAAGCGTAAGTGAATGCAAAATGGCTGTTACCCATTTCCACGCTATGTAACTGCTACTGTGGTATGTACTTCTTTTGGAAATAAAGGACGATTTTTTTATGCAACTTGATGAGTGTCAAAAATATTTCTCACTTATTATATGAGTCCTGGTATCCTGTCAATAGATTTTTCATTGGAAATTTGTGTTTGTGGTGAGTTACAGTGGCTTGCGAAAGTATTCATCCTCCCCCCCCCCCGGCATTTTACCTATTGTGATACTTTACAACCTGTGTTTATATTGTTTTGCAATCCAATTTGTGTGTCAGGCATCACTAAATAGTCTAAGTTGGTGAAGTGAGAAAAATCAAAGCATAACTTAACCCCTTAGTGATGGAGCCAATTTGCAGCTTAATGACCAGACCAATTTTAACAATTCTGAACACTGTCACTTTATGAGGTTATAACTCTGGAACGCTTTAGCGGATCCTGATGATTCTGAGACTGTCTTTTCATGACATATTGTACTTCATGTTAGTGGTAAAATTGCTTTGATATTGCTTGCATTTATTTATGAAAAAAAACAGAAATATGGCGAAAATTTTAAAAATTTAGCAATTTTTAAAATTTGAATTTTTATACCCTTAAATCAGAGCGATACGTCACACAAAATAGTTAATAAATAACATTTCCCATCTGTCTAATTTACACCAGCACAATTTTGGAAACAACATTTTTTTTTGTTAGGAAGATATAAGGGTTAAAAGTTGACCAGCGATTTCTCATTTTTACAACAAAATTTACAAAGCCATTTTTTTAGGCACCACCTCACATTTAAAGTCACTTTGAGGGGTGTACATGACAGAAAATACCCAAAAGTGATACCATTCTAAAAACTGCACAAGAAGTTTATTAACCCTTTACATGCTTCACAGGAACTGAAGCAATGTGGAAGGAAAAAATTAACATCTAACTTTTTTTACAAACATTTTACTTCAGAACCAATTTTTTTTATTTTCTCAAGTGTAAAAAGAGAAATTGAAACACAAAATTTGTTGTGTTATTTCTCCTGAATACGCCGATACCCCATATGTGGGTATATGTAAACTAATGTTTGGGCGCACGGCAGAGCTTGGAAGGGAAGGAGTGCTGTTTTACTTTTTCAATGCAGAATTGGGTGGAATTGAGATCGGACCCCATGTCGAGAGCCCCTGATGTGCCTAAACAGTGGAAACCCCCCACAAGTGACACCATTTTAGAAATTATACCCCTTAAGGAACTTATCTAGATGTGTGGTGAGCACTTTGAACCTCCAAGTGCTTCACAGAAGTTTATAGCGTAGAGCCATAAAAATAAAACATTTATTTTTTTCACAAAAATGATCTTTTCTCCCACAAATCTTTATTTTTACAAGGGTAACAGGAGAAATTAGACACCAAAAGTTGTTGTACAATTTGTCTTGAGTATGCCGATACCCCATATGTGGGGGTAAACCACTGTTTGGGCGCACAGCAGAGCTTGGAAGAGAAGGAGTGCTGTTTGACTTTTTCAATGCAGAATTGGCTGGAATTGAGATTGGATGCCATGTCCAGAGCCTCTGATGTGCCTAAACAGTGGAAACCCCCCACAAGTGACACCAATTTGGAAACTAGACCCCTTAAGGAACTTATCTAGATGTGTGGTGAGCACTTTGATCCCCCAAGTGTTTCACAGAAGTTTATAACACAGAGGCGTGAAATTTTTTTTTTTTTAGCCCACAACTTTTTATTTTCACAATGTTAACAGGAGAAATTGGACCCCAAAAGTGGTTGTCCAGTTTGTCCTGAGTACGCCGATATCCCATATGTGGGGGGACCACTGTTTGGGCACACATCGAGGCTCGGAAGGGAAGTAGTGACGTTTTAAAATGCAGACTTTGATGGAATGGTCTGTGGGCATCATGTTGTGATTGGAGAGCCCCTGATGTACCTAAACAGTAGAAATCCCCCCACAAGTGACCCCATTTTGGAAACTAGACCCCTCAAGGAACTTATCTAGATGTGTTGCATGAACTTTGAGCCCCCAAGTGTTTCACTAAAGTTTATAAAGCATAGCCGTGAAAATAAAAAATCATTTTTTTCCCAAGAGTTACATGAGAAATTGGACCCCAAAGTTATCCAATTTGTCCTGAGTATTCTGTAACCCCATATGTGGGGGTAAACCACTGTTTCAGTGCACGGCAGAGCTCAGAAGGAAGGGAGCACAATTTGACTTTTTGAACGCAAAATTGGCTGGAATCAATGGTGACGCCATTTCACGTTTAGAGACGCACTTATGTACCTAAACAGTGGAAACCCCCCCAATTCTAACTCCAACCCTAACCCCAACACACTCCTAACCCAAATCCCAACCCTAACCCTAAGCACAACCCTAGCCATAGCCCTAACCCCAACACATGCCTAACCCTAATCGCAACCCTAATCATAACCATAATCCCAACCCTAATCCCAACACACCCCTAACCCTAATCCCAACCCTTACACTAATCCCAACACTAATACCAGCACACCCCTAACCCTAATCCCAACCCTAACCATAACCCTAACCCTAATCACAAACCTCACTTTAATCCCAATCCTAACCCTAATCTCAACCCTAACACTAATCTCAACCCTAATCCAAACCCTAATCCCAACCCTAACCCCAATCCTAACCCTAACCCTAATCCCAACCCTAAATGTTGTGAATTCTGCTTTTGGGCTCCCTCTGGTGGTTGTAGGTGGTAACACAGTTGCCCCTGAGTTGCAGTCCTGGTCAGGTGTATCTGCTGATTGCAGTTCTGACTGGGGTATTTAGGCATGCAGGATTCATTAGTCCTTGCCAGTTGTCAATTGTGGTTGGGAGGTGTTGGACCTCTGCTTGGTTCCTCCTGCCTTTCTGCCAAATCAGCAAAGATAAGTGTCTGTTTTTTTTTTCCTGTGGCACACATGCTATGTGCTTCACAATTCAGTGCTATTCTTTGTGTTTTCTTGTCCAGCTTAGATTGTGTCAGTATTTTCTCAGTCTTGTTGGATTCTCTGGAGTGGCAGGTATACATTCCATGTCTTTAGTTAGATTGTGGAACTTTTTGTATTATCTGCTGTGGATATTTTTGGAAGGGTTTTAATACTGACCGCCTAGTAATCTGTCCTATCCTTTCCTATTTAGCTAGAGTGGCCTCTTTTGCTAAATCCTGTTTTCTACCTGCGTGTGTCTATTCTTCTCCTACTCACAGTCATTATTTGTGGGGGGCTGCCTATCCTTTGGGGGTCTGCTCTGAGGCAAGGTAGCATTCCTATTTCCATCTATAGGGGTATTTAGTCCTCCGGCTGTGTCGAGGTGTCTAGAGTATTTTAGGCACACCCCACGGCTATTTCTAGTTGCGGTGTTAGTTCAGGATTTGTGGTCAGTACAGGTTCCACCAACTCCAGAGAAAGTTTCATGCGGCTCCAAGGTCACCAGATCATAACAGTACAACTGGCCCATAATGAGTTAAATGCATCTCAGAAGAAGGGAAGAAAGGTGTTGAGCCATTTTTTTTCTGTAGTCTGTTTTGTCTTTTCTTCCCTCTTTATTTATGGGTGGCTGAGGAGTCTTGTGCCAGCATGGATGTTCAGGAATTAGCTTCTCATGTAGACCAGCTTGCTGCTAGGGTACAGGGTATTTCTGATTATATTGTTCAGACTCCTGCTTTAGAGCTGAAAATTCCTACTCCTGATTTGTTTTTTGGTGATAGGTCCAAATTTTTGGGTTTAAAAACAATTGTAAACTGGTTTTTTCTCTGAGACCGCGATCATCCGGTGATTCCATTCAGCAGGTTAAAATTGTTATCTATATGAAGCCATAAATAGTTAAAATGCTAGGACATGTCATAAGCAAGGTTCTTCGTTAAAGACTAGGATTAACAAGATGTGTTTACCTTAATATCAAGGAAAAGGAAAACTGTATCCAGTGCTGGCATGCGGAAAGGTCCTTCACTCATGCACTTAAAGGTTGGTATCTGAAGCCTTCTCTGAATAACTGTTCCAAAAATATCCAATATGTTGCAGAGCAAATGGTGGTATAGGAGACGTTGTCCCGGCCTTACATATAGCTTTCTTTGACTAACCACTTCTGGGACGATTGGGAGTGATCTCGTCCATATATTTGCTGCTTATTCACCTGGAGCAACTAAGCAGCGCCGTATGGTTCATTTTTAGACATAAAATTGTCATCTCCCTGCTGCGTGGCGATCCACAGGATTGGGCATTTTCCCTGGAATCTGGGAATCCGGCCTTGTTTAATGTAGATTCCTTTTTTCAGGCTTTAGGATTATTATATGATGAACCGAATTCTGTGGATCAAGCGGAGAAAACCTTGTTGGCCCTGTCTCAGGGTCAAGAGGCGGCAGAATTGTATTGTCAGAAATTTAGAAAATGGTCTGTGTTGACTAAATGGAATGATGATGCTTTGGCGGCAATTATCAGAAAGGGTCTTTCTGAATCCATTAAAGATGTTATGGTGGGGTTTCCCACACCTTCCGGTCTGAGTGATTCTATGTCTCTGGCCATTCAGATTGATCGGCTCTTGCGGGAGCGTCAAACTGTGCACGCTGTGGCGTCGTCCTTAGAGCAAAGTCATTGTGGCGATGCTTCTCATGTCATTTCAGTCTGCCCTAAGCAGACAAAAAGGATCGTTAGTTCATTTACTATCAGTACTGTACAACCTAAATTTCTGTTATCGGTGTCCTTGATCTGCTCATTGTCATCATTTTCTGTCATGGCGTTTGTGGATTCAGGCGCCGCCTTGAACTTAATGGATTTTGAGTTTGCCAGGCATTGTGGTTTTCCCTTGCAGCCTTTGCAGAACCCTATTCCTTTAAGGGGGATTGATGCTACACCTTTGGCTAAAAATAAGCCCCAGTTTTGGACACAGGTGACCATGCACATGGCGCCAGCCCATCAGGAAGATTGTCGATTTCTGGTGTTGCATAATTTGCATGATGTTATCGTGCTGGGTTTCCCGTGGTTGCAGGTACATAATCCGGTGTTGGATTGGAAATCTATGTCTGTGACTAGTTGGGGTTGTCAGGGGGTTCATAATGATGTTCCTTTGATGTCAATCTCCTCTTCTTCCTCTTCTGAAATTCCAGAGTTTTTGTCTGATTTTCAGGATGTATTCGATGAGCCCAAGTCCAGTTCCCTTCCACCGCATAGGGACTGTGATTGTGCGATTGACTTGATTCCAGGCAGTAAGTTTCCTAAGGGCCGACTTTTCAACCTGTCTGTGCCTGAACATACCGCCATGCGCAGTTATCTTAAGGAGTCTTTGGAGAAAGGGCATATTCGGCCATCTTCTTCACTGTTGGGAGCAGGTTTTTTTTTGTTGCTAAGAAGGATGGCTCCTTGAGACCTTGTATTGATTATCGCCTCTTGAATAAGATCACGGTCAAGTTTCAATACCCTTTACCTTTGCTTTCCGATTTGTTTGCTAGGATTAAGGGGGCTAGTTGGTTTACAAAGATTGACCTTCGGGGGGCATATAATCTTGTTCGTATTAAGCAGGGTGATGAATGGAAAACTGCGTTTAATACACCCCAAGGCCATTTTGAATACCTTGTGATGCCATTCGGGCTCACTAACGCTCCATCTGTTTTTCAATCCTTCATGCATGATATCTTCCGGACTTATATTGATAAATTCTTGATTGTATATTTGGACGATATTTTGATTTTTTCCGATGATTGGAAGTCTCATGTGGAACAGGTCAGGATGGTATTTCAGATCCTTCGTGACAATGCCTTGTTTGTGAAGGGGTCTAAGTGTCTCTTTGGGGTGCAGAAGGTTTCTTTTTTGGGCTTTATTTTTTCTCCCTCATCTATGGAGATGGATCCGATTAAGGTTCAGGCCATTCATGATTGGATTCAACCCACATCCGTGAAGAGCCTTCAGAAATTTTTGGGTTTTGCAAATTTTTATCGCCGTTTCATTGCTAACTTCTCCAGCGTGGTTAAACCCTTGACTGATTTGACGAAAAAAGGCGCTGATGTGGCGAATTGGTCCTCTGCGGCTGTCTCTGCCTTTCAGGAGCTTAAACGCCGATTTACTTCTGCTCCGCTGTTGCGCCAACCAGATGTTTCTCTTCCGTTTCAGGTTGAGATTGATGCTTCTGAGATTGGGGCAGGGGCCGTTTTGTCTCAGAGGGATTCTGTTGGTTCTTTGATGAAACCGTGTGCCTTCTTCTCCCGCAAGTTTTCGCCTGCTGAACGCAATTATGATGTCGGCAATCGGGAGTTGTTGGCTATGAAGTGGGCGTTTGAGGAGTGGCTTGAGGGAGCTAAGCACCGTATTGTGGTCCTGACCGATCATAAGAATTTGATTTACCTCGAGTCTGCCAAATGGCTGAGTCCTAGACAGGCTCGATGGTCCTTGTTTTTTTCCCGTTTTGATTTCGTGGTTTCGTATCTTCCGGGTTCTAAGAATATTAAGGCTGATGCTCTTTCTAGGAGTTTTTTGCCTGATTCTCCTGAGGTCCTTGAACCGGTCAGCATTCTGAAAGAAGGGGTGGTCCTTTCTGCCATTTCCCCTGATTTACAGTGGGTTCTTCAGGAATTTCAGGCTGATAGACCTGACCGCTGTCCTGTGGGGAAATTGTTTGTTCCTGACAGATGGACTAGTAGAGTGATTTCTGAGGTTCACTGTTCTGTGTTGTCTGGTCATCCTGGTATTTTTGGTACCAGAGATTTGGTTGGTAGGTCCTTTTGGTGGCCTTCGTTGTCACGTGATGTGCGTTCTTTTGTCCTGTGGGACTTGTGCGCGTGCCAAGCCTTGTTGTTCCCGTGCTAGTGGGTTACTTTTGCCATTGCCGGTCCCTGAGAGGCCCTGGATGCATATTTCTATGGATTTTAGTTCTGATCTTCTGGTTTCCCAGAGGATGTCCATTATCTGGGTTGTTTGTGACCGGTTTTCTAAGATGGTTCATTTGGTGCCCTTGCCTAAATTGCCTTCCTCTTCAGAGTTGGTTCCGTTGTTTTTTCAGCATGTGGTTCGTTTGCATGGTATTCCGGAGAATATTGTGTCCGACAGAGGTTCCCAGTTTGTTTCTAGGTTTTGGCGGCCTTTTGTGCTAGGCTGGGCATTGATTTGTCTTTTTCTTCTGCATTTCATCCTCAGACAAATGGCCAGACCGAGCGAACTAATCAGACTTTGGAGACTTATTTGAGATGCTTTGTGTCTGCCGATCAGGATGATTGGGTGGCCTTTTTGCCATTGGCCGAGTTTGCCCTTAATAATCGGGCTAGTTCGGCTACTTTGGTTTCGCCTTTTTTTTGTAATTTTGGTTTTCATCCTCGTTTTTCTTCTGGGCAGGTTGAGCCTTCTGACTGTCCTGGTGTGGATTCTGTGGTTGACAGGATGCAGCAGATTTGGGCTCATGTGGTGAACAATTTGGTGTTGTCTCAGGAGGAGGCTCAACGTTTTCCTAACCGTCGTCGGTGTGTTGGTTCCCGGCTTCGGGTTGGGGATTTGGTTTGGTTGTCTTCCCGTCATGTTCCTATGAAGGTCTCTTCCCCTAAGTTTAAGCCTCGGTTTATTGGTCCTTATAGGATTTCTGAGATTATTAATCCGGTGTCTTTTCGATTGGCGCTTCCGGCCTCTTTTGCTATCCATAATGTCTTCCATAGATCTTTATTGCGGAAATATGTGGTGCCCGTTGTTCCCTCTGTTGATCCTCCGGCCCCTGTTTTGGTTGATGGGGAGTTGGAGTATGTGGTTGAGAAGATTTTGGATTCTCGTTTTTCGAGGCGGAGGCTGTCAAATGGAAGGGTTATGGCCAGGAGGATAATTCTTGGGTTTTTGCTTCTGATGTCCATGCTGCTGATTTGGTTCATGCTTTTCATCTGGCTCGTCCTGATCGGCCTGGGGGCTCTGGTGAGGGTTCGGTGACCCCCTCCTCAAGGGGGGTACTGTTGTGAATTCTGCTTTTGGGCTCCCTCCGGAGGTTGTAGGTGGTAATGCAGTTGCCCCTGAGTTGCAGTCCTGGTCAGGTGTATCTGCTGATTGTAGTTCTGACTGGGGTATTTAGGCGTGCAGGATTCATTAGTCCTTGCCAGTTGTCAATTGTTGTTGGGAGGTGTTGGACCTCTGCTTGGTTCCTCCTGCCTTTCTGCCAAATCAGCAAAGATAAGTGTCTGGTTTTTTTTTTCCTGTGGCACACATGCTATGTGCTTCACAATTCAGTGCTATTCTTCGTGTTTTCTTGTCCAGCTTAGATTGTGTCAGTATTTTCTCAGTCTTGTTGGATTCTCTGGAGTGGCAGATAAACATTCCATGTCTTTAGTTAGATTGTGGAACTTTTTGTATTATCTGCTGTGGATATTTTTGGAAGGGTTTTAATACTGACCGCCTAGTAATCTGTCCTATCCTTTCCTATTTAGCTAGAGTGGCCTCTTTTGCTAAATCCTGTTTTCTACCTGTGTGTGTCTATTCTTCTCCTACTCACAGTCATTATTCGTGGGGGGCTGACTATCCTTTGGGGGTCTGCTCTGAGGCAAGGTAGCATTCCTATTTCCATCTATAGGGGTATTTAGTCCTCCGGCTGTGTCGAGGTGTCTAGGGTATTTTAGGCACACCCCACGGCTACTTCTAGTTGCGGTGTTAGTTCAGGATTTGCGGTCAGTACAGGTTCCACCAACTCCAGAATAAGTTTCATGCGGCTCCAAGGTCACCAGATCATAACACCTAACCCTAGTTCCAGCTCTAACACTAACTTTAGTCCTAACTTTAACCCTAATTTTAGACCCAACCCTAACCCTAACTTTAGCCCAACTCACTTTAGCCCAACTGTAACCCTAATGGGATAATGGAAATAAATATATTTTCTTTATTTTATTATTTTTCCCTAACTAAGGGGATGATAAAGAGTGGGGTTATTTACTATATTTTTTATTTTGATCACTGTGATAGGGTCTATCACAGTGACCAAAATGAACCAATAGAAAAAATCATTGTTAAGCATCGGGGGGGGGGGGGGGGAGATCAGGGACCCTATTTCTCTGTCCTCTGATGTGCGATCACATAGGACAGAGAAATTATATGGCAATCACACTTTTTTTTTTGCGGCTGCCATTATATGGTTAATAAGGGCGATGGCAACCTGGGGTTCGGGAAAAACCAACCCGAATCATGTTCTCTGGGGTCTCAGCTACCCCCGGCAGCTGAGATCCCAAAGAAAATCCGACTCTGGGGGCGCTATACAATAATTAACAGCGCTGTGGTTTAAGTATCCTTGACTACCACCGTTAAAAGGCGTATCAGCGGTCATTAAGGGGTTACATTTATTGGATCAAATAACTAAAAATTGTCATGTGCATATATATTCACCACTTTTGCTATGAAGTCCCTAAAAATTTCTGGTACAAGTAACTACTGTCATAAATCTCATGCTTAGTGAAATGAAGTCCACCCGTGTGCAATCTAAGTGTCACATGGTCTGTCAGCATATACACTTTACCTTTTATGAAAAGCCACAGAGGCTGCAACATCATTAAGTAAGAGGCACCACTAACCAATCAACACCATGAAGACCAAGAAGATCTCCAAACAAGTCAGGGACAAAGTTGTTGAGAAGAACAAGTCAAGGTTGGGATATAAAAAAATATCCCATACTCTGATGATCCTCCGGAGCACTATCAACTCAATTATCATCAAATGGAAAGAATATGGTAACACAAAAAACCTGCCAAGAGAGGGCTGCCCACTAAAACTGTCAACAAGGGCAAGGCGGCCATTAATCAGAGAGGCAGCACGGAGACCATGGGTTTCCCTGAAGGAGCTGCAGAGTTCCCAAGAAGAGACTGGAGTATCTGTCCATTCAACTACAATAAGCAGCACACTACTTAAAGGTGGCCTTTAAATTGTAAGACTCATTTTGAGCTTGCCAAAAGAGATGTGGGAAGAGTATTGAGGATGGTGCTTTGGTCAGATGAGACCGAAATTGAACTTTTTGGCCACAAAGGTAAATGCTATGTTGGGTACCAAACTAACACAGCTCATCATCAAAAGAAATCCATCCCCAAAGTGAAACATGGTGGTGGCATCATCATGCTGTGGGGATGTTTTTCGGCAGCTGGGACAGAGAAAATGGTCCTAGCCAAGGAGAAGATGGACCAGGGATATTGCAGATATTGCAGAGATGCAGGGATATTCTTGAGCAAAACCTTTCTCAGTCTGTCAGTGATTTGAGACTGGGATGGAGGATCACTTTCTAACGAGACAATGACACAAAGCATACTGTTAAAGCAACACTCAAATTAGTTTAAGGGGAAACCTTGTAAATGTTTTGGAGAGGCCAGACCTTAAAGGGGCTGTCCGGTATAAATCTATAAGTCTGTAGTCATTTTGTATCACTGCAGACTTATGAATCCCCCAACGCACACACTGTGCGCTACAAGGATTCGCCAGTTTCTGAGCTCGAAGGGTATGTATGAGCTATACATACTACCAGCCAGAGCCTGTCCAGTTGGCGCAGCCTCGCGTTCTACATTATACAATTGTATTGAGTATGGGGCAAGGCCGTGCCCACTGGATGGGCTCTGGCTGTTGTTATGTATAACGCATACATACTTTCCGATCCGCTGATGGGATTCATATGTCTGCAGTCACACAGAGTGACTGCAGACTTATCGATTTGGAACGGACATCCCTTTTAATCCATGTCACTGCATTGTTACTGTTTTGCTCCTGGTAGTGGAAAAATATTTTTCTTCCTGTATACTACAAAATACTGCCTGTTCTCACATTTCCAAATAGCTCAGTGTGTTATTAGGTTGATTCATAAGCAAAAGGTTACTGGTTTGAAAGGACTTCGATATCATCATAAGAAGTGTTGGCTCAAGAATGTAATAAAGTACAAAATGGACAGTAGAAGACTGGAAATGGCTGATTTGGAGTGATGAGATGAAAGTCAACAGAATAGTCTCTGATGGGTGCAAATTAATCTGGAAAAAACAAGGGAAAAGGGGGCTAACGGATTGAGAAATTGATGGTGAAATATGGAGCTTGACAGTCAAAAGCTCAAAACGTTGTTACCCTTTTGCTCGGCATTATATTATCGACATGCCCAAGATTAAATCATGTATCTTTTCAAAAGTATTTAATCATTTCAATCACGGATTGTGTTTGGTGTCCAATCTCTTAATAAAATGTATATTTTGTAGACGATCTTCGCCATATTTTGTACTCTTCTTTGTCTTTTACTATTCTCAATGCCGTGACCTTTCGCAGAGTGATGGGGATCTGAAGAATCTGAAGATGCGGCGAGGACCGGATAGGTGACGCAGACAGGCCAGAGCGGTGAGTGCTGAGGTAAACATAAGGATTTTTTTTTACTTTTTAATGTTTTGATGGTCTTTTAGGGTATGTAATAATAATAATAATAATAATAATTTTTATTTATATAACACCAACATATTCCGCAGCGCTTTACAACTTATAGAGGCTACTTGTACAGACAATAGATATTACAACATAACAGAAATCACAGTTCAAAACAGATAACAGGAGGAATGAGGGCCCTGCTCGCAAGCTTACAACCTATGAGGAAAAGGGGAGACACGAGAGGTGGATGGTAACAATTGCTTTAGTTATTTGGACCAGCCATAGTGTAAGGCTTGGGTGTTCATGTAAAGCTGCATGAACCAGTTAACTGCCTAAGTATGTAGCAGTACAGACACAGAGTGCTATTAACTGCATAAAGTGTATGAGAACATGATGCGAGGAACCTGATTATGTTTTTTTTTTGTTTTTTTTTAATAGGCCACACAGGGATAGTTAGGTTAATGCATTGAGGCGGTAGGCCAGTCTGAACAAATGAGTTTTTAGGGCACGCTTAAAACTGTGGGGATTGGGGATTAATCGTATTAACCTAGGTAGTGCATTCCAAAGAATCGGCGCAGGACGTGTAAAGTCTTGGAGATGGGAGTGGGAGGTTCTGATTATTGAGGATGCTAACCTGAGGTCATTAGTGGAGCGGAGGGCACGGGTAGGGTGGTAGACTGAGACCAGAGAGGAGATGTAGGGTGGTGCTGAGCCATGGAGTGCTTTGTGGATGAGGGTAGTAGCTTTTTACTGGATTCTGGAGTGGATTGGTAGCCAGTGTAATGACTGGCACAAGGTAGAGGCATCGGTGTAACGGTTGGTGAGGAATATGATCCTGGCAGCAGCATTCAGGACAGATTGGAGCGGGGAGAGTTTGGTAAGAGGGAGGCCGATTAGTAGAGAGTTACAATAGTCCAGACGAGAATGAATAAGTGAGACAGTAAGAGTTTTTGCAGAGTCGAAAGTAAGAAAAGGGCGAATTCTAGAAATGTTTTTGAGATGCAGATAAGAAGAGCGAGCCAGTGACTGGATGTGGGGGGTGAATGAAAGCTCGGAATCAAGGATGACCCCAAGGCAGCGGGCATGTTGCAAAGGTAGGTTAGTAGAGGGAGAGAACATGAGGAGTTCAGTTTTTGACAGGTTCAGTTTCAGATAGAGGGAGGACATGATGTTAGAGACAGCGGTAAGACAATCACCGGTGTTTTCTTAAAAGGTCGGCATGATAACAGGAGAAGAGGTGTATGATTGGGTATCGTCAGCATAGAGATGGTACTGGAAACCAAATCTACTGATTGTTTGACCAATAGGGGCGGTATACAAAGAGAAGAGGAGGGGGCCTAGGACTGATCCTTGAGGAACCCCAACAGTAAGGGGAAGGTGAGAGGAGGAGGAACCAGCAAAACATACAGTGAAGGATCAGTCAGAGATAGGAGGAGAACCAAGAGAGAACGGTGTCCTTGAGGCCGATGGAGCGGAGCATAGTGAGGAGGAGCTGATGATTCACAGTATTGAATGCTGCAGAGAGATCCAAGAGAATTAGCATGGAGTAGTGACCATTAGATTTAGCTGTTAGTAGGTCATTAGAGACTTTAGTGAGGGCAGTTATTTCCCTTTTACTGGCAAGAATGGTAGCCCAAAAAATAAAGAATACGTTTTTTTAAAACACAATTTTATACTTTTCTATTGATTCATAACCAGAAAATAAGGAAAAGAAAGCTCCTTTGCCTTAAATCCTCACCAGGGAGACCCTTAACTTTTCTTTTGTTAGTGCTTTAGCAATTGAATAGTGTAACCAAAGCTTTGATCACTGTGCAGACTGGATTTAAAGGTTGTTGTTTTCTACTTAAATGCATTTAGCCTCTGATAGGGGGTATTGCTATATATATTTTTAATCAATACATACAATATATATTTTTGTCTATACCATACTTCATGAAAATAAAATCAATATATCTCCAATTTTTTTTTAATATATTTTCTGCAATTGGGTATTTGCATTAATTTCCAGAGCTCACAGTAGTGGGAATTTGCATGTGCAGGTGTTTTCCCAATTCCAAATACTAACTACAAAAGCAAGCTTATCTTTTGAACTTTGGAGATAATTTTTTCCTTTGTAGGGGTTTTTGCATTGGTGGAAAGTTTCATATGCTGCATGCAGCTTTTTAAAACTATTTTCTAATAGATTGTGTCCATTCAGAGCTGTCAAAGAATTTACAGTTGCGCAAATCAGCAGGATTTATAAAGCTGTTTAGTACAGGAAATGTGTGTGTAATAAAGTGTGTGTAAAATGCATTATTTCTGTTTAAAGTCAAAAGATAGTGGGTGGATCTACCACTGCATTTCCATCCTTTTTCATTCCTAAATACATTAAGATGTTTTCCTTGGACACATACTTGTAAAACAAGTATCATTGTAATCTTGCACTGGGGATTAGTGATGAGCGGACCCATGGATGTATAGGTTTAACTAATCTACAGTGAAAAGTTAGGTTCAGGGCCAAACTTGACCCTAAACTCGAATCCAATAGAAGTCAATGGGGACCTGAACATCGGGGTGTCATGCTGCTGCAATGCAGGTAGATGCAGGCTTCACTAGATAGCGGTAAAGAGGAAGCAGGTCTGCACCGAACAGAGCTAACCTGCAGTGCAACAGTGAGGCTACCACAGGTGGCAGCAGAATAGTCAAAACAAGCAGGGTCAAATCCTAGACTGTAGCGCAGTACAAACGGAATAAGCAAACTCACGGTCAGAGACAAGCCGTGACGTAATTTCAGGTCCTGATGCATATTTCTGCATTCAGGACCTGAAATTACGTCACGGCTTGCTGTGATTGGTCGCGTCGCAGTCACATGGGCGGCACGCAACCAATCACAAGCCGTGACGTAATTTTAAAAATGCGCGCTTCTCCTGCCTCCCGTGACGTCACGGCTTGTGATTGGTCGCGCCGCCCATGTGACCGCGACGCGACCAATCACAAGCCGGAACGTAATTTTAAAATCATGAATGCCTAGAATTAGGCATTCAGGACCTAAAAATTACGTCACGGCTTGCTGTGATTGGTCGCGTCGCGGTCACATGGGCGGCACGCGACCAATCACAAGCCGTGACATCACGGGAGGAAGGAAAAGCGCGCATTTTAAGCAAACAATGCTGCCGGTTCCCTCGGTGAGGTCCAGGCTGCGTCGGAGAGGTGAGTATAGCAATATTTTTTATTTTAATTCTTTATTTTACACATTAATATGGATCCCAGGGCCTGAAGGAGAGTTTCCTCTCCTTCAGTCCCTGGGAACCATCAGGGATACCGTCCGATACTTGAGTCCCATTCCCACCCCTGACAGGGACCCCCCTGAATCTTCCCCTGCAACACCCTCTGCCACAGGATGTTGCCTGGTTCCAACCCAGTCAGCTTCTGACTAACTTCTTATCTAACCCCCAGTTTTACCAGATTGTGAGGAGTGGCCTAATACATAGCACCCTTAGCTCCCCCTGGAGGCCAGACTGTGAAGTGTATTGGTGTCTGTGATACCTGGTCAAGTGAACTCCTTCAGTGCCATCAGACGTACCATAGCCCCCCTTAGCGGCGGAGCATCAGTACTGCAACGACCAGGACTCTGGGGCGCTGCAAGTGCAGCCGGACAAAACAGAGCAATCAGAGTCAGCTTAAAGCAGCACTAGGCAGAATCTATAACTGACATGATCTGCAGGACACAGTGGGGCTAAATAGCAAACCTGAGACCAGACATAGGCTGAGAAAAGTTAATCCCTGACATGATCAGACCGGGAAAAGAGAAGACAGGACTCAAAACCTGGTCCGGATTATGACACGGGGCTTTAAAATGACTGTAAAATTGTCTGAGTAAGAACTATGGGGCTGCTAAAGGAAACCAAATGGGTGTAAGAACAAGACAATTTACTTGCAAACAAATGTGGATAGGACAGTGACTAGTGTTGAGCATTCCGATACTGCAAGTATCGGGTATCCGCCGATATTTGCTGTATCGGAATTCCGATACTGAGTTCCGATATTTTTGCAATATCGGAAATCGGAATCGGAAGTGTGCGGTGCGTATGGTTCCCAGGGTCTGGAGGAGAGGAGACTCTCCTTCAGGCCCTAGGATCCATATTCATGTAAAAAATAAAGAATAAAAAATATGGATATACTCACCCTTCCGGCGGACCCTGGACCTTAGCGATGTAACCGGCAGCCTCCGTTCCTAAGAATGCAGGGAGTGAATGACATTCGATGACGTCACGGCTTGTGATTGGTCGCGTGAGCGGTCACGTGACCAATCACAAGGCATGACATCATCGAAGGTCCTTCACTCCCTGCATTCTTAGGAACGGAGGCAGACGCTTGGACCGGTGAGAGCCGGGGCCGTCTGAGGGGTGAGTATATCAATATTTTTTATTTTTATTCTTTATTTTATACATGAATATGGATCCCAGGGCCTGAAGGAGAGTTTCCTCTTCTTCAGACCCTGGGAACCATTCCGATATTTTGTGTCCCATTGATATGCATTGGTATCCGGTATCGGCGATATCCGATATTTTGTGGATATCGGCCGATCCAATCCGATACCGATACCTTTGCATATCGGAAGGTATCGCTCAACACGAACAGTGACTTAAAATAACAATAAAAAAACTGAAAAAATTATAATCTTGATTTAGGAGGTCGAGGAGGATATGGCAGTGTAGGTGGAAAAGGCAGAGTAGAAGGAGGTAGCCAGCACTGTTTGTTTGTTTGTTTATTTATTTTTGGGGTGTACTCTGAAAACAGGCATTGTAATAATCTGTTGGCCACTCTCTCTGTATACAGGCCGTGTAATACTCATCAATGAGAGCATCAAATAGGAGATTTGGTTATGTTGCTGGTGTTGGTGATATAGCTGCTGCAGGGAGAGAGGGCACAGTCAATCTGTGTCTCCTACGTTCCCAAATGAGACACCTTCCTCAGATGACAGGAGGTTTTGTGTAATTTCGTAGGCCCGAGTTCCGTTGGATGAATGGTGAGGCCAGAACAAGTAGAGATGGTTTTATATTGGTTAACTGAGAGTGCCTTCAGTCCTTTTGCTTTGTCTTCCACCCAGTCCCCTACTGAAAGAGCAGCTTTGCACCTGCGCCTCATGGGCATCTGTTTTCCACCTCACCCCCTTGCAGATCAGGCAAGCAGTCTGAGCCTCAAGTCATGCAGCAGTCATTTCTTTTCTTTGATAGTGTGGTTCCATGGGCCATCCACCTGGCCATGCCCCATAATTAGAAAAGATTAAGTGTGTTGATGCCCAACCACTTATTCAATTGGAGGATGACTACTTGGGAGGGGTAATGCAGATGATCAGCGGACCACTGCAGAACATCTCTCATGATGCTGATGATGAAACACAGGTGCCAACTGCTGAAGCTTTCTGCTGTGTGTGCAGCGGCAAGGAGGGCAAGGGAGAAGACTGGGTGGAACAACGTACGGGGATTATTATTATTATTTATTTTTAGAGTAACAATGGTTCCATGGTGCTGTAAATGAAGGGGGTTACATAGAAAAGACAAATACAAATTACAATTAACAAACTAATAGTGACAGACAGGTACAGAGGTGAGAGGACCCTTTCCTTGTGGCCTTACATTCTACAGGATAATGGAGAAGGGGACAGTAGATTTGGGGGCTGCAGCAGTTTTAGTAATGGTGAGGTCACAGCAGGGTGATGTGAGGCTGTAAGCTGTTTGAAAGACATGGGTTTCAAGTTTCTCTTGAAAGATTCGGATGTAGGGGATAATTAGATATGTTGGGCTCCAGAATTCTACAGGATGGGGGATACTCGTAGAAGTCTTGCAGGTGATCAGATGAGGAATGTATGATTGTGGAGAAGAGAAAGATTTTTTGGGAGGACCAGAGATTACGTGGTGGGAGATAAATTCATATATACTGTATGTGAAGAGACAGAATATGGATGCCTTTGCAGAGGGTAGAAGCATAGGAGTAGCGAGGACAAAAGTGGATAAGTTGTGCATCAGAATTACAGACAGACTGGCGAGGTCTGATGATGTAACCCCTGATGGCTTGGGCAATTTGGAGCAAGAGTTGGTGGTCACGCTGCCCCAGCTGCACAGCCAACACCGACCACTAGATATTACATTGGCTACTACTGCTGTTTCTCTGCCCATGTTGCTTCCTCCTTCTCCTACTCCGCTTCCTCCACCGTGTCCTCATCCAGTCAGAAAATGCGAGCAGTGTGTGCATGGTTATGCCCTATGCCCTCCTCACCCTGCTGCGGTGCAGCATCACTTCTGTCTTTCTGCTCCCCGCCTCATATGCGACGTACCAGCAAATTGGAACTACTCCTTGCATATACTGGAAAGACTTGAGAGCCATAGCAGGTGATAGTGGACCTTTTTTCTGGTATTGCTATGGGGAGCAATATTGCGTCTACAAATTTGTTGAGTACTCTCTCCTGGTTCAGAGAAAGATTTGTATGCATCAATCTATTGCAGTTAAAACAAGTAGAAATTATTCATATGTTTCATGAGTGCCATTTGGTGTTTGCTATTCCTATTATACATAAATTGGAGGAATTGAAATGGTTGCTATCCAATCTCTGCAAAACTTGTACTGTAACTTAGTCTTGCAGAGGACAAATCAGACAAGTCATCAAACTGTTTGATAATGGAGACACAGTCGACCACTGCCTACTGCTACAGATTCTTTCTTCCCTTGGCATCAAAGGCCTTGCCCTGTCCTGGATTGCTTCATACCTTTCCAACCACACATTTAGCGTTTCCCACTCCTACACTATCTCCTGCATGCGGACGACACTCAGATCTACCTCTCTGGCCCATATGTCACCTCTCTGCTGTCCAGAATCCCGGAGT
Source organism: Ranitomeya variabilis (assembly GCF_051348905.1). Lineage (NCBI taxonomy): Eukaryota > Metazoa > Chordata > Amphibia > Anura > Dendrobatidae > Ranitomeya > Ranitomeya variabilis. The sequence continues at coordinate 699,268,520 of NC_135234.1, read as the reverse complement.
GTCTATCAGCCATATCCTCCTTCTTCAACTCTCGCTTCCTAAAACCCAATGTAGACAAAACCGAACTCATCATCTTTCCCCCATCTCGCGTATCCCCCCTACCTGATCTATCTATTACGGTAAATGGCATCAAGCTCTCTCCTGCACCTGAAATCCGCTGCCTCGGGGTAACTCTCGACTCTGCCCTGTCCTTCAAGGCCATGTCCAAACTCTTGTCACCTCCTGTCGCCTCCAACTCAAAAATATTGCCAGAATCCGTCCCTTCCTCAGCCCACAATCTGCTAAAACTCTTGTGCATGCCTTCATCATCTCCCGCCTTGATTACTGCAACACCCTCCTCTGTGGCCCCCCTGCTAACTCTCTTGCACTGCTCCAGTCTGTCCTCAACTCTGCTGCCCGGCTAATCCACCTCTCTCCTCGCTACTCCCCTGCTTCGCCCCTCTGCAAATCTCTCCACTGGCTCCCAATTCCCCAAGGAATCCAGTTTAAACTACTAACACTGACCTACAAAGCCATCCACAACCTATCCCCTCCCTATACAGTATCTCTGAACTAATCTCCCAATATCTTTCCTTACGTAATCTCCGATCCTCCCAAGACCTCCTACTCTCCTCCACACTTATTCGTTCCTCACACAAGCGCCTCCAAGATTTCTCCCGAATATCCCCGATCCTCTGGAACTCCACGCCTCAACACCTCCGATTATCAACCACCCTCGGATCCTTCAGACAGAACCTGAAAACCCATCTCTTCAGGAAAGCCTACATCCTGCAATAACCATTCTGCCGCCTCAACACCACACGAGCTGCCGTGTCACCAACCGCCGGAGCTGCCACGTCACCAACCGCCAGAGCTGCCGCTCCCCCGACCTTCTGTCTCCTCCCCATTATCCCGTAGAATGTAAGTCCACAAGGACAGGGTCCTCTCCCCTCTGCACCAGTCTGTCATTGTAAATTTGTTTACTGTAAACGTTATCTATAACCCTGTACATAACCCCTTTTCTCATGTACAGCACCATGGAATTAATGGCGCTATATAAATAAATAATAATAATAATAATGTGCAAAAAAAAAAAAAAGAAAAAAAAGAGAGCATGAACCGCACATCCCAAAATCATACGTTGATCTAAAGCCGCTAGGCAAAAATTTAAATACTGAACATGAGGTTTTCAGTTTAACATTCTGATCAGACTGTATGAAGCCCACTGCCCCTTCACGGCAAACCTCGTACTGGGTCCTAACGCCCTAACGGAGCCATGCGGCGACCACCGCCGCAGCGGCCATGCACCAGCAGGGCGGACGGCCTGTTGCCCCACAGCACCCATGCTGCGAGACTGAGTCCCCAAGACTCCAGACCGCGCCGCCCCACCAGCACAAAGCCACAGCAACAATGGCCGCCACACAGCACCAGCACCAAAATGAAGGGAGCATTTAAACTCACCTTCCTCCAGCTCTTCAGTGAGAGCCAAAATGGGCTAGACCCCTTACTTTGCAGTCTCCTGCTAATTAAAATCACCTGAGCCAAATGGGAGGAGTGCTGGTCCAAAAAAAGAGACAAGTACATGCTATGTGCAAAAAGAAAAAAAAAAAAGAGCATGAACCGCACATCCCAAAATCATACGTTGATCTAAAGCCGCCAGGCAAAAATTTAAATACTGAACATGAGGTTTTCAGTTTAACATTCTGATCAGACTGTATGAAGCCCACTGCCCCTTCACGGCAAACCTCGTAGTGGGTCCTAACGCCCTAACGGAGCCATGCGGCGACCACCGCCGCAGCGGCCATGCACCAGCAGGGCGGACGGCCTGTTGCCCCACAGCACCCATGCTGCGAGACTGAGTCCCCAAGACTCCAGACCGCGCCGCCCCACCAGCACAAAGCCACAGCAACAATGGCCGCCACACAGCACCAGCACCAAAATGAAGGGAGCATTTAAACTCACCTTCCTCCAGCTCTTCAGTGAGAGCCAAAATGGGCTAGACCCCTTGCTTTGCAGTCTCCTGCTGATTAAAATCACCTGAGCCAAATGGGAGGAGTGCTGGTCCAAAAAAAGAGACAAGTACATGCTATGTGCAAAAAGAAAAAAAAGAGCATGAACCGCACATCCCAAAATCATACGTTGATCTAAAGCCGCTAGGCAACGTATGATTTTGGGATGTGCGGTTCATGCTTTTTTTTTTTCTTTTTGCACATAGCATGTACTTGTCTCATTTTTTGGACCAGCACTCCTCCCATTTGGCTCAGGTGATTTTAATTAGCAGGAGACTGCAAAGTAAGGGGTCTAGCCCATTTTGGCTCTCACTGAAGAGCTGGAGGAAGGTGAGTTGAAATGCTCCCTTCATTTTGGTGCTGGTGCTGTGTGGCGGCCATTGTTGCTGTGGCTTTGTGCTGGTGGGGCGGCGCGGTCTGGAGTCTTGGGGACTCAGTCTCGCAGCATGGGTGCTGTGGGGCAACAGGCCATCCGCCCTGCTGGTGCATGGCCGCTGCGGCGGTGGTCGCCGCACGGCTCCGCTCCGTTAGGGCGTTAGGACCCACTACGAGGTTTGCCGTGAAGGGGCAGTGGGCTTCATACAGTCTGATCAGAATGTTAAACTGAAAACCTCATGTTCAGTATTTAAATTTTTGCTTAGCGGCTTTAGATCAACGTATGATTTTGGGATGTGCGGTTCATGGTTTTTTTTTTCTTTTTGCACATACTTGTCTCTTTTTTTGGACCAGCACTCCTCCCATTTGGCTCAGGTGATTTTAATTAGCAGGAGACTGCAAAGTAAGGGGTCTAGCCCATTTTGGCTCTCACTGAAGAGCTGGAGGAAGGTGAGTTGAAATGCTCCCTTCATTTTGGTGCTGGTGCTGTGTGGCGGCCATTGTTGCTGTGGCTTTGTGCTGGTGGGGCGGCGCGGTCTGGAGTCATGGGGGCTCAGTCTCGCAGCATGGGTACTGTGGGGCAAAAGGCCGTCCGCCCTGCTGGTGCATGGCCGCTGCGGCGGTGGTCGCCGCACGGCTCCGCTCCGTTAGGGCGTTAGGACCCACTACAAGGTTTGCCGTGAAGGGGCAGTGGGCTTCATACAGTCTGATCAGAATGTTAAACTGAAAACCTCATGTTCAGTATTTAAATTTTTGCTTAGCGGCTTTAGATCAACGTATGATTTTGGGATGTGCGGTTCATGCTTTTTTTTTTTTTTTCTTTTTGCACATAATAATAATAATAATGGAGGTAATATCTTCCTAACTGCCAGTGGGAAACAGCAGAAGGATGACCTAAAACTCACCTGGTGGGTAAAAAAAAATATCACACCATGCAGGAGCTGTGGATTCCCCTCATCTGGTCAACATAACACCTACACAACCAACTTCAGCGCAGCCAGAAGTAAACTACAGCAAGCTGTTTTGAAAACATATGCTTGTGGGAAAAATTTTACACCTCACAGGAGCTTTGAATGGGAATCAAATAGCTGGCGGATGTGTGGTTGGTGCTAATAAACTTCAAGCCCAGTTTGGTGGTGTGCGATAACGGGCAAAATCTCATAGCAGTTTTGAGCCTAGCCGGTTTGACACACATCTCTTGCCTGGCAAATGCTGAATTTGGGGGTGAACAGCTTCTTTAAAAATTGCACAGGTATGTCAGATCTGTTGCTGAAAATGTAGCCATCTGTGTGCTCTTTTGTTGTTCTCAATCTGATGCTGCTCGTCTGTCTGAGCTGAAGCTTCACTTCTGCCTTTCTGCTCACGGCCTCATATGAGACATATGAACAAGGTGAACTTCCAACTTGCATATGCTTGAAAGACTGTGCAAGCAGCAGCACATGATAGTGGAGTTTAGCTGCATCCACACATGTCTTGGAGGATGGGTTCCTGTACCAAAAGCAGCCAGGTACACAAATGTCCAGCTAGGGGACATTTTTGGAGGAGGAGTAGGAGTATGAGGAACGACCATGTTCACAGCAGCGTGGCACTCAAACCATCTCACAGCCTTTACTGCAGCGTGACTGGGTAATACAGAGGATTCAGATGCTACACCTCCCACTGAGGACAGCTTGTCATTGCCTCTGGTCAGCCTGGCACACATGAGGCAATACATGCGATTGTACCTGCACAATGACAGCCAAGTGGCCCAGATTGTTGTAAGTGCTGATTGCTGGGTGACCATCATGCTGGATCCCTGCTAGAAGCATTGCCAGGTGGGAAAACCAGCAGTATTTTCTCTACTAGCATGTTTTTGTAGTTATGCATTTTACGATCACGCTCCAGTGATGGAAGTAATGATGGTAGCGGGAATCCAGCAGGTTGGCCACCCAGTAATCAGCACTAGGGTTGAGCGAAACGGGTCGATCATTTTCAAAAGTCGCCGACTTTTGGCTAAGTCGGCGTCTCATGAAACCCGATCCGACCCCTGTGCTTGTCGGCCATGCGGTACGCGACTTTCGCGCCAAAGTCGCGTTTCAATGACGCGAAAAGCGCCATTTCTCAGCCAATGAAGGTGAACGCAGAGTGTGGGCAGCGTGATGACATAGGTCCTGGTCCCCACCATCTTAGAGAAGGGCATTGCAGTGATTGGCTTGCTGTCTGCGGCGTCACAGGGGCTACAAAGGGGCGTTCCCGCCGACCGCCATCTTACTGCTGCTGATCTGAGCTTAGGGACAGGTTGCTGCCGCTTTGTCAGAAGCAGGGAGAGCGTTAGGCAGGGTCCACTAACCACCAAACCGCTTGTGCTGCAGCGATTTCCACTGTCCAACACCACCTTCGGTGTGCAGGGACTGTGGAAGCTATTTTATTTTTTTTTTCCCCTCAGCGCTGTAGCTCATTGGGCTGCCCTAGAAGGCTCCGTGATAGCTGTATTGCTGTGTGTACGCCACTGTGGAAACCAACTGCTTTTTTCAAAGCACATATCCTCTTGTTCCTTCCTTTCTGCACAGCTATCTTTTTTGTTTGTCCACACTTTTTATTTAATTTGTGCATCAGTCCACTCCTATTGCTGCCTGCCATACCTGGCTTAGATTACTGCAGGGAGATAGTAATTGTAGGACAGTCCCTGTTTTTTTTTTGTTTTTTTTGTGGGAGATTAAGATTGGCATTTCTGCTACAGTGCCATCCCTGTGTGTGCCATCTCTCACTGAGTGGGCCATAGAAAGCCTATTTATTTTTTCCGTGATTTGTGTTCTAAATTCTACCTCAACACAAAAACACTACATCAATCAGTGGGAGAAAAATATTGGCCTCAGTCAGGGCTTGTGTGCCACTGCTGTGTGTGCTATCTCTCATTCAGTGGGCTATAGAAAGCCTATTTTTTTTTTTTTTTTTTTTAATATTATTTGGTTTCTAAAGTCTCCCTGAAAAAAAAAAAATACCTAAAAAAACAGTGGGAGAGTAATATTGCCCTTTCAGCTTGTGTGCCAGTCTTGACTCCTGGGTGTGCCACCTCTCTCTCTCATTCAGTGGGCCATAGAAAGGCTATTTTTTTTTTTGTTTTTTTTTAATATTATTTGGTTTCTAAAGTCTCCCTGAAAAAAAAAAAAATACCTAAAAAAACAGTGGGAGAGTAATATTGCCCTTTCAGCTTGTGTGCCAGTCTTGACTCCTGGGTGTGCCACCTCTCTCTCTCATTCAGTGGGCCATAGAAAGGCTATTTTTTTTTTTGTTTTTTTTAATATTATTTGGTTTCTAAAGTCTCCCTGAAAAAAAAAAAAAAAAACATAAAAAAACAGTGGGAGAGTAATATTGCCCTTTCAGCTTGTGCGCCAGTCTTGACTCCTGGGTGTGCCACCTCTCTCCCTCTCATTCAGTGGGCCATAGAAAGCCTATTTTTTTTTTTTTTTAAATATTATTGGGTTTCTAAAGTCTCCCTTAAAAAAAAAAAAAACATAAAAAAACAGTGGGAGAGTAATATTGCCCTTTCAGCTTGTGTGCCAGTCTTGACTCCTGGGTGTGCCACCTCTCTCCCTCTCATTCAGTGGGCCATAGAAAGCCTATTTATTTTTTTTTAAAAATATTATTGGGTTTCTAAAGTCTCCCTTAAAAAACAAAAAATACATAAAAAAACAGTGGGAGAGTAATATTGCCCTTTCAGCTTGTGTGCCAGTCTTGACTCCTGGGTGTGCCACCTCTCTCTCTCATTCAGTGGGCCATAGAAAGGCTATTTTTTTTTTTGTTTTTTTTAATATTATTTGGTTTCTAAAGTCTCCCTGAAAAAAAAAAAAAAAACATAAAAAAACAGTGGGAGAGTAATATTGCCCTTTCAGCTTGTGTGCCAGTCTTGACTCCTGGGTGTGCCACCTCTCTCCCTTTCATTCAGTGGGCCATAGAAAGCCTATTTATTTTTTTTTTTAAATATTATTGGGTTTCTAAAGTCTCCCTTAAAAAACAAAAAATACATAAAAAAACAGTGGGAGAGTAATATTGCCCTTTCAGCTTGTGTGCCAGGCTTGACTCCTGGGTGTGCCACCTCTCTCCCTTTCATTCAGTGGGCCATAGAAAGCCTATTTATTTATTTTTTTAAAATATTATTGGGTTTCTAAAGTCTCCCTTAAAAAACAAAAAATACATAAAAAAACAGTGGGAGAGTAATATTGCCCTTTCAGCTTGTGTGCCAGTCTTGACTCCTGGGTGTGCCACCTCTCTCTCTCATTCAGTGGGCCATAGAAAGGCTATTTTTTTTTTTGGTTTTTTTAATATTATTTGGTTTCTAAAGTCTCCCTGAAATAAAAAAAAAAACTTAAAAAAACAGTGGGAGAGTAATATTGCCCTTTCAGCTTGTGCGCCAGTCTTGACTCCTGGGTGTGCCACCTCTCTCTCTCTAATTGTGGGCCATAGAAAGCCTTTTTTTTTTTTTTTTTTTTTTAATATTATTTGGTTTCTAAAGTCTCCCTGAGAAAAAAAAAAAAATAAATTAGGTGGGAGATTAATATTGACATTAGTGCTTGAGTGACAGTCCTGCGTGTGTGTCATCTCTGTGATTTTGTGCCACAGAAAACAGAGTGTGTAACATTGTGCCTGATTTTCCTTGTGGTCTCACCAACCTGTTAAGGGATATTGAAATCATACTGAAGTTATAGCTCACCGTGTAAGTTGTTTGACAGCAACAAATAAAGTTACTTTGGTTAAGATTTTAAAACAATGAGGAAGTCTGGTGCAAGAGGTCGTCGTGGGCGTTCATTGTCAGCTGGTAATGATGGTAGTGGTAGTGGAGCATCAGGTGGTCGTGGGGATAAAAATATTCCACCTAAGTCTGGAGCTGTGGAGCCAGTTTCATCGTCAGGCTACACAAGGCCTCGAACGCTCTCTTTTCTGGGAGTAGGAAAACCGCTTTTAAAGGCGGAGCAGCAACAGCAAGTTTTGGCTTACATTGCAGACTCAGCCTCTAGCTCTTTTGCCTCCTCTTCCGAAACTGGTAAATGTAAAAGCAGCGCGTCGCTTGTGGATGTTCACGGTCAGGGACAAGTCGCTTCCTTGTCCTCCTCAGCAAAAACTACAACAAGAGAGAAGGATGCAGCAGGCGACACAACGGGTCACTCCATGGAGCTCTTTACACATACCGTCCCTGGCTTAGAAAGTGAAACATTTAACAGGCCATGCCCATTACAAGTATATTCTGACATGGAGTGCACTGATGCACAGCCACAGCCAGAGTACTATGCTGCTCCTTTGACTCAGACCACCACATTGCCCTCTCAGGGTACAGATCCACAATCAGACCCTGATGAGACTATGTTGCCCCGCCACGAACGCTATACCACCGACCGACACAGTGACACAAACGAAGTTGCACACGAGCTCGAAGAGGAGGTAATAGATGACCCAGTTATTGACCCCGATTGGCAGCCATTGGGGGAACAGGGTGCAGGCGGCAGTAGTTCAGAAGCGGAGGTGGAGGAGGGGCCGCAGCAGGCATCAACATCGCAACAGGTTCCATCTGCCGGGCCCGTATCTGGCCCAAAACGCGTGTCAAAGCCAAAACCTGTTGGAGCACAGCGTTGCCATCCGGTTAAAGCTCAGTCTGCAATCCCTGAAAAGGGATCCGAGTCTAGGAAGAGTGCAGTCTGGCATTTTTTTAAACAACATCCAACTGATCAGCGCAAAGTCATCTGTCAAAAATGTTCAACTAGCTTAAGCAGAGGTCAGAATCTGAAAAGTCTAAATACTAGTTGCATGCATAGACACTTAACCACCATGCATTTTCAAGCCTGGACTAACTACCAAACGTCCCTCAAGGTTGTAGCACCCTCGGCCAATGAAGCTAGTCAGCAACGCAACATCCCTTCCGTCACTGTAAGGCCACCATTTTCCGCACCACCGGCAGTATCTGTGCAGGTTTCTTTGCCAGCCAAAAGCAGTCAGGGTCAGGGAATCACCAGTTTTGTAGGAGGAAATATTGCATCTAGGGCACCGGCGGAAACAATACCGTCTCCAACCGTCTCTCAGTCTGCCATGTACACCGGCACACCCGAAAGTTCCACGATCTCCAGCTCTCCAGTCCAGCTCACCCTACATGAGACTCTGGTTAGAAAAAGGAAGTACTTATCCTCGCATCCGCGTACACAGTGTTTTAACGCCCACATAGCTAGACTAATCTCGTTAGAGATGATGCCCTACCGGTTAGTTGAAAGCGAAGCTTTCAAAGCCCTGATGGAGTACGCTGAACCACGATACGAGCTACCCAGTCGACACTTTTTTTCCAGAAAAGCCATCCCAGCCCTGCACCAGCATGTTAAACAGCGCATCGTCCATGCACTCAGGCAATCTGTGAGTACAAAGGTGCACCTGACTACAGATGCATGGACCAGTAGGCATGGCCAGGGACGTTATGTGTCCATCACGGCACACTGGGTGAATGTGGTGGATGCAGGGTCCACAGGCGACATCAATTTAGGGACAGTTGTGCCTAGCCCACGGTCTAGGAAACAGTTGGCTGTAGGCGTTCGCACCCCCTCCTCCTCCTTGTCCTCCTGCAGAAGCTACAGCTCTTCCACAGAACGCAGTCTGCCAACCACTCCATCGGCAGATGACACTGTTGCACACCAGTTGTCCCATTATGGGCCAGCTACTGCCAAGCGTCAGCAGGCTGTATTGGCTATGAAGTGCTTGGGCGACAACAGACACACCGCGGAAGTTCTGTCCGAGTTCTTGCAACAAGAAACGCAGTCGTGGCTGGGCACAGTAGATCTTGAGGCAGGCAAGGTAGTGAGTGATAACGGAAGGAATTTCATGGCTGCCATCTCCCTTTCCCAACTGAAACACATTCCTTGCCTGGCTCACACCTTAAACCTGGTGGTGCAGTGCTTATTGAAAACTTATCCTGGGTTCTCCGACCTGCTCCTCAAAGTGCGTGCACTTTGCTCACATATCCGACGTTCGCCTGTACACGCCAGCCGTATGCAGACCTATCAGCGGTCTTTGAACCTTCCCCAGCATCGCCTAATCATAGACGTTGCAACAAGGTGGAACTCAACACTGCACATGCTTCAGAGACTGTGCGAACAGAGGCGTGCTGTTATTTATTTGTGGGAGGATACACGGGCAGGCAGTAGGATGGCAGACATGGAGTTGTCAGGTGTGCAGTGGTCTAAGATACAAGACATGTGTCAAGTCCTTCAGTGTTTTGAGGAATGCACACGGCTGGTTAGTGCAGACAACGCCGTAATAAGCATGAGCATCCCCCTAATGCGTCTGCTGATGCAAAGTTTGACGCACATAAAGGAGCAGGCGTCTGCACCAGAGGAAGAGGAAAGCCTTGATGACAGTCAGCCATTGTCTGGTCAGGGCAGTGTACAGGACGAGGTAGCGGGCGAAGAGGAGGTGGAGGACGAGGAGGATGATGGGGATGAGTATATTTTTAATGCCGAACCTTTCCCGGGGGCACAGGAAATTGGTTGCGTGTCACGGCCGGGTTCTGGTTTTTTGAGGGACACAAGTGACGTAGATTTGCCTGCAACTGCCCCTCAACCAATCACAACCGGAGATTTGACAACTGGAACTCTGGCCCACATGGCGGATTATGCCTTACGTATCCTAAAAAGGGACACACGCATTACGAAAATGATGAACGATGACGATTACTGGTTGGCCTGCCTCCTTGATCCACGCTATAAAGGCAAATTGCAAAATATTATGCCACATGAGAACTTGGAACTAATATTAGCAACCAAACAATCAACTCTTGTTGACCGTTTGCTTCAGGCATTCCCAGCACACAGCGCACGTGATCGTTCTCACACGAGCTCCAGGGGGCAGCAGACTAGGAGTGTTAGGGGTGCACACATCAGAAGTGGCGTTGGACAGAGGGGTTTTCTGACCAGGTTGTGGAGTGATTTTGCTATGACCGCAGACAGGACAGGTACTGCTGCATCAATTGAAAGTGACAGGAGACAACATTTGTCCAGTATGGTTACTAACTATTTTTCATCCCTTATCGATGTTCTCCCTCAACCGTCATTCCCATTTGATTACTGGGCCTCCAAATTAGACACCTGGCCAGAATTGGCAGAATATGCATTGCAGGAGCTTGCTTGCCCGGCAGCAAGTGTCCTATCAGAAAGAGTATTCAGTGCTGCAGGTTCAATATTAACCGAAAAAAGGACTCGTCTGGCTACCCAAAATGTTGACGATCTAACATTCATTAAAATGAACCACAACTGGATTTCGAAATCTTTTGCCCCACCTTGCCCGGCCGACACCTAGCTTTCCTATGAAAAGCTCTTGCCTGTGAATTACTTTTCTAATGTCTAATTTGCTGCAGCTGATTGTACAGCATACGACATGTTTACACCTCCCTAAATGGCAAAACTCCCCACACGGGGCCGTGGTATCGCGACTTGGCGCAAGCACCCGTGAGACTGCTGTTTGTCTGAAGAGGTGGGTGTGCTCGCTTTTGGTTGACGGCATTGCTACTGGGTCCCTCATAGTACAATGTAGTGTCTCTGGCGATGGTGGTGCGCACCCAACGTCAGACACACCGTTGTAACATGAGGGGCCCTGGGGCGGTCCCGCCGGCCTCAAGAGAGTTCCCCCCTACCCCAGCTCAAAATGTGCTCTACCACGTGCAAAATTATGTCGCACAGCTCCACCAATCTTTAGTCTATTCGCTGACATCATTCAATGTCTGGCACTGACAATACAAATTTGTAGACATCTATGATGCAACTTAAAGAAGTCTGTGTCTGTGTCCTATATTGGCACCATTAAATAGTTACTGCCAAATTACTATGTCAGAAACTCAGTAGATGAGCCCACCCCTGTACCTAAGTATGCCACCTTTTTTTTTGTTTTGGTTGTTTTGCGAGACATTAACATCTATTTATATTTTGGGAGTACTGGGACAGACACTCCTTGCACTACTCCTCCACTCACCACCAAGCTGCCTGTGTATCAATGTAACCGCTGTAAAGCTGCCATGAGCCTATTGTTTGTTATTTTAGGCCTTTGATAGCCTGTCTGCGGTCCCTACTTTAAATACTCCTCCACTCACCACCAAGCTGCCTGTGTATCCATGTAACCGCTGTAAAGCTGCCATGAGCCTATTGTTTGTTATTTTAGGCCTTTGATAGCCTGTCTGCGGTCCCTACTTTAAATACTCCTCCACTCACCACCAAGCTGCCTGCCCGTGTATCCATGTAACCGCTGTAAAACTGCCATGAGCCTATTGTTTGTTATTTTAGGCCTTTGATAGCCTGTCTGCGGTCCCTACTTTAAATACTCCTCCACTCACCACCAAGCTGCCTGCCCGTGTATCCATGTAACCGCTGTAAAACTGCCATAAGCCTATTGTTTGTTATTTTAGGCCTTTGATAGCCTGTCTGCGGTCCCTACTTTAAATACTCCTCCACTGACCACCAAGCTGCCTGCCCGTGTATCCATGTAACCGCTGTAAAACTGCCATGAGCCTATTGTTTGTTATTTTAGGCCTTTGATAGCCTGTCTGCGGTCCCTACTTTAAATACTCCTCCACTCATCACCAGCTGCCTGCCCGTGTATCCATGTAACCGCTGTAAAACTGCCATAAGCCTATTGTTTGTTATTTTAGGCCTTTGAAGCCTGTCTGCGGTCCCTCCTTCCACTAGGCCTCCACTGACCAGACCACTGCTGCCCGTGTACCCCTGGAACCAATTATAAAGTGCCTACAGCCAGCCCATTTTTTTATGTTAGGCCTTTGAAGCCTGTCTGCGGTCCCTCCTTCCACTAGTCCTCCACTGACCAGACCACTGCTGCCCGTGTACCCCTGGAACCAATTATAAAGTGCCTACAGCCAGCCCGTTTTTTTATGTTAGGCCTTTGAAGCCTGTCTGCGGTCCCTCCTTCCACTAGTCCTCCACTGGCCAGACCACTGCTGCCCGTGTACCCCTGGAACCAATTATAAAGTGCCTACAGCCAGCCCATTTTCTTATTTTAGGCCTTTGATAGCCTGTCTGCGGTCCCTACTTTAAATACTCCTCCACTCATCACCAGCTGCCTGCCCGTGTATCCATGTAACCGCTGTAAAACTGCCATAAGCCTATTGTTTGTTATTTTAGGCCTTTGATAGCCTGTCTGCGGTCCCTACTTTAAATACTCCTCCACTCACCACCAAGCTGCCTGTGTATCCATGTAACCGCTGTAAAACTGCCATGAGCCTATTGTTTGTTATTTTAGGCCTTTGATAGCCTGTCTGCGGTCCCTACTTTAAATACTCCTCCACTCATCACCAGCTGCCTGCCCGTGTATCCATGTAACCGCTGTAAAACTGCCATAAGCCTATTGTTTGTTATTTTAGGCCTTTGAAGCCTGTCTGCGGTCCCTCCTTCCACTAGGCCTCCACTGACCAGACCACTGCTGCCCGTGTACCCCTGGAACCAATAATAAAGTGCCTACCGCCAGCCTATTTTTTTATGTTAGGCCTTTGAAGCCTGTCTGCGGTCCCTCCTTCCACTAGTCCTCCACTGACCAGACCACTGCTGCCCGTGTACCCCTGGAACCAATTATAAAGTGCCTACAGCCAGCCCATTTTTTTATGTTAGGCCTTTGAAGCCTGTCTGCGGTCCCTCCTTCCACTAGTCCTCCACTGACCAGACCACTGCTGCCCGTGTACCCCTGGAACCAATTATAAAGTGCCTACAGCCAGCCCATTTTTTTATGTTAGGCCTTTGAAGCCTGTCTGCGGTCCCTCCTTCCACTAGTCCTCCACTGACCAGACCACTGCTGCCCGTGTACCCCTGGAACCAATTATAAAGTGCCTACAGCCAGCCCATTTTTTTATGTTAGGCCTTTGAAGCCTGTCTGCGGTCCCTCCTTCCACTAGTCCTCCACTGACCAGACCACTGCTGCCCGTGTACCCCTGGAACCAATTATAAAGTGCCTACAGCCAGCCCGTTTTTTTATGTTAGGCCTTTGAAGCCTGTCTGCGGTCCCTCCTTCCACTAGTCCTCCACTGGCCAGACCACTGCTGCCCGTGTACCCCTGGAACCAATTATAAAGTGCCTACAGCCAGCCCATTTTCTTATTTTAGGCCTTTGATAGCCTGTCTGCGGTCCCTACTTTAAATACTCCTCCACTCATCACCAGCTGCCTGCCCGTGTATCCATGTAACCGCTGTAAAACTGCCATAAGCCTATTGTTTGTTATTTTAGGCCTTTGAAGCCTGTCTGCGGTCCCTCCTTCCACTAGGCCTCCACTGACCAGACCGCTGCTGCCCGTGTACCCCTGGAACCAATTATAAAGTGCCTACAGCCAGCCCGTTTTTTTATGTTAGGCCTTTGAAGCCTGTCTGCGGTCCCTCCTTCCACTAGTCCTCCACTGGCCAGACCACTGCTGCCCGTGTACCCCTGGAACCAATTATAAAGTGCCTACAGCCAGCCCATTTTCTTATTTTAGGCCTTTGATAGCCTGTCTGCGGTCCCTACTTTAAATACTCCTCCACTCATCACCAGCTGCCTGCCCGTGTATCCATGTAACCGCTGTAAAACTGCCATAAGCCTATTGTTTGTTATTTTAGGCCTTTGATAGCCTGTCTGCGGTCCCTACTTTAAATACTCCTCCACTCACCACCAAGCTGCCTGTGTATCCATGTAACCGCTGTAAAACTGCCATGAGCCTATTGTTTGTTATTTTAGGCCTTTGATAGCCTGTCTGCGGTCCCTACTTTAAATACTCCTCCACTCATCACCAGCTGCCTGCCCGTGTATCCATGTAACCGCTGTAAAACTGCCATAAGCCTATTGTTTGTTATTTTAGGCCTTTGAAGCCTGTCTGCGGTCCCTCCTTCCACTAGGCCTCCACTGACCAGACCACTGCTGCCCGTGTACCCCTGGAACCAATAATAAAGTGCCTACCGCCAGCCCATTTTTTTATGTTAGGCCTTTGAAGCCTGTCTGCGGTCCCTCCTTCCACTAGTCCTCCACTGACCAGACCACTGCTGCCCGTGTACCCCTGGAACCAATTATAAAGTGCCTACAGCCAGCCCATTTTTTTATGTTAGGCCTTTGAAGCCTGTCTGCGGTCCCTACTTCCACTAGTCCTCCACTGACCAGACCACTGCTGCCCGTGTACCCCTGGAACCAATTATAAAGTGCCTACAGCCAGCCCATTTTTTTATGTTAGGCCTTTGAAGCCTGTCTGCGGTCCCTCCTTCCACTAGTCCTCCACTGACCAGACCACTGCTGCCCGTGTACCCCTGGAACCAATTATAAAGTGCCTACAGCCAGCCCGTTTTTTTATGTTAGGCCTTTGAAGCCTGTCTGCGGTCCCTCCTTCCACTAGTCCTCCACTGACCAGACCACTGCTGCCCGTGTACCCCTGGAACCAATTATAAAGTGCCTACAGCCAGCCCGTTTTTTTATGTTAGGCCTTTGAAGCCTGTCTGCGGTCCCTCCTTCCACTAGTCCTCCACTGGCCAGACCACTGCTGCCCGTGTACCCCTGGAACCAATTATAAAGTGCCTACAGCCAGCCCATTTTCTTATTTTAGGCCTTTGATAGCCTGTCTGCGGTCCCTACTTTAAATACTCCTCCACTCATCACCAGCTGCCTGCCCGTGTATCCATGTAACCGCTGTAAAACTGCCATAAGCCTATTGTTTGTTATTTTAGGCCTTTGATAGCCTGTCTGCGGTCCCTACTTTAAATACTCCTCCACTCACCACCAAGCTGCCTGCCCGTGTATCCATGTAACCGCTGTAAAACTGCCATAAGCCTATTGTTTGTTATTTTAGGCCTTTGATAGCCTGTCTGCGGTCCCTACTTTAAATACTCCTCCACTGACCACCAAGCTGCCTGCCCGTGTATCCATGTAACCGCTGTAAAACTGCCATGAGCCTATTGTTTGTTATTTTAGGCCTTTGATAGCCTGTCTGCGGTCCCTACTTTAAATACTCCTCCACTCATCACCAGCTGCCTGCCCGTGTATCCATGTAACCGCTGTAAAACTGCCATAAGCCTATTGTTTGTTATTTTAGGCCTTTGAAGCCTGTCTGCGGTCCCTCCTTCCACTAGGCCTCCACTGACCAGACCACTGCTGCCCGTGTACCCCTGGAACCAATTATAAAGTGCCTACAGCCAGCCCATTTTTTTATGTTAGGCCTTTGAAGCCTGTCTGCGGTCCCTCCTTCCACTAGTCCTCCACTGACCAGACCACTGCTGCCCGTGTACCCCTGGAACCAATTATAAAGTGCCTACAGCCAGCCCGTTTTTTTATGTTAGGCCTTTGAAGCCTGTCTGCGGTCCCTCCTTCCACTAGTCCTCCACTGGCCAGACCACTGCTGCCCGTGTACCCCTGGAACCAATTATAAAGTGCCTACAGCCAGCCCATTTTCTTATTTTAGGCCTTTGATAGCCTGTCTGCGGTCCCTACTTTAAATACTCCTCCACTCATCACCAGCTGCCTGCCCGTGTATCCATGTAACCGCTGTAAAACTGCCATAAGCCTATTGTTTGTTATTTTAGGCCTTTGATAGCCTGTCTGCGGTCCCTACTTTAAATACTCCTCCACTCACCACCAAGCTGCCTGTGTATCCATGTAACCGCTGTAAAACTGCCATGAGCCTATTGTTTGTTATTTTAGGCCTTTGATAGCCTGTCTGCGGTCCCTACTTTAAATACTCCTCCACTCATCACCAGCTGCCTGCCCGTGTATCCATGTAACCGCTGTAAAACTGCCATAAGCCTATTGTTTGTTATTTTAGGACTTTGAAGCCTGTCTGCGGTCCCTCCTTCCACTAGGCCTCCACTGACCAGACCACTGCTGCCCGTGTACCCCTGGAACCAATAATAAAGTGCCTACCGCCAGCCCATTTTTTTATGTTAGGCCTTTGAAGCCTGTCTGCGGTCCCTCCTTCCACTAGTCCTCCACTGACCAGACCACTGCTGCCCGTGTACCCCTGGAACCAATTATAAAGTGCCTACAGCCAGCCCATTTTTTTATGTTAGGCCTTTGAAGCCTGTCTGCGGTCCCTCCTTCCACTAGTCCTCCACTGACCAGACCACTGCTGCCCGTGTACCCCTGGAACCAATTATAAAGTGCCTACAGCCAGCCCATTTTTTTATGTTAGGCCTTTGAAGCCTGTCTGCGGTCCCTCCTTCCACTAGTCCTCCACTGACCAGACCACTGCTGCCCGTGTACCCCTGGAACCAATTATAAAGTGCCTACAGCCAGCCCGTTTTTTTATGTTAGGCCTTTGAAGCCTGTCTGCGGTCCCTCCTTCCACTAGTCCTCCACTGACCAGACCACTGCTGCCCGTGTACCCCTGGAACCAATTATAAAGTGCCTACAGCCAGCCCGTTTTTTTATGTTAGGCCTTTGAAGCCTGTCTGCGGTCCCTCCTTCCACTAGTCCTCCACTGGCCAGACCACTGCTGCCCGTGTACCCCTGGAACCAATTATAAAGTGCCTACAGCCAGCCCATTTTCTTATTTTAGGCCTTTGATAGCCTGTCTGCGGTCCCTACTTTAAATACTCCTCCACTCATCACCAGCTGCCTGCCCGTGTATCCATGTAACCGCTGTAAAACTGCCATAAGCCTATTGTTTGTTATTTTAGGCCTTTGATAGCCTGTCTGCGGTCCCTACTTTAAATACTCCTCCACTCATCACCAGCTGCCTGCCCGTGTATCCATGTAACCGCTGTAAAACTGCCATAAGCCTATTGTTTGTTATTTTAGGCCTTTGATAGCCTGTCTGCGGTCCCTACTTTAAATACTCCTCCACTGACCACCAAGCTGCCTGCCCGTGTATCCATGTAACCGCTGTAAAACTGCCATGAGCCTATTGTTTGTTATTTTAGGCCTTTGATAGCCTGTCTGCGGTCCCTACTTTAAATACTCCTCCACTGACCACCAAGCTGCCTGCCCGTGTATCCATGTAACCGCTGTAAAACTGCCATGAGCCTATTGTTTGTTATTTTAGGCCTTTGAAGCCTGTCTGCGGTCCCTACTTTAAATACTCCTCCACTGACCACCAAGCTGCCTGCCCGTGTATCCATGTAACCGCTGTAAAACTGCCATGAGCCTATTGTTTGTTATGTTAGGCCTTTGATAGCCTGTCTGCGGCCCCTACTTGCAATACTCCTCCACTGACCACAATGCTGCCTGGAGTGCCTGCCTGTGTATCCATGTAACCGATGTAAAACTGCCATGACTGCCTACTGTTTGTTATTTTAGGCCTTTGATAGCCTGTCTGCGGCCCCTACTTGCAATACTCCTCCACTGACCACAATGCTGCCTGGAGTGCCTGCCTGTGTATCCATGTAACCGATGTAAAACTGCCATGACTGCCTACTGTTTGTTATTTTAGGCCTTTGATAGCCTGTCTGCGGCCCCTACTTGCAATACTCCTCCACTGACCACAATGCTGCCTGGAGTGCCTGCCTGTGTATCCATGTAACCGATGTAAAACTGCCATGACTGCCTACTGTTTGTTATTTTAGGCCTTTGATAGCCTGTCTGCGGCCCCTACTTGCAATACTCCTCCACTGACCACAATGCTGCCTGGAGTGCCTGCCTGTGCATCCATGTAACCGATGTAAAACTGCCATGACTGCCTACTGTTTGTTATTTTAGGCCTTTGATAGCCTGTCTGCAGCCCCTACTTGCAATACTCCTCCACTGACCACACCAATGCTGCCCGTGTACCCCTGGAACCTATTTAAAAGTTCATAGAGCCTAGTTATATATTTTATTTACTATTAATAAGGCCATGATGGACTACGCTGTACCACGCTACAAGCTAACCAGTCGACACTTCTTTTGCGAGAAAAGCCAATCCAACCCTCCACCAGCATGTAGAAGACCGCATTGTCCATGCACTCTGGCAATCTGTGAGTACAAAGGTGCACCTGACAACAGACGCATGGACCTGTAGGCATGGCCACGGAAGATTACGTGTCCATTATGGCGCAATGGGTTGATGTGGTGGATGCATGGTCCACAGGGGACAGCCTACTAAGTCTGTCTGCAGTCCCTAATTCAAATTGTCCTCCACTGTCTAAATCGGAGCTTCCACCTTCTGGCTTTCGGCCTATAGTATCAGAAATTAAACTGCATTTGGCCTTCAACGTTGGTTAGGGCCTACTAACGGCTTCTGCCCCTCCCTGGTGTTGCCCTCAACTAAATAAAGCTGAGCTTCAACCTTCTGCTCCAAATTACCATTTTAAAAAATGCAATAGGCTTTTCCGGCCTACTAAAGGTGTCTGTCTGTGTGCCCCTGCCTGGTGTTGTCCTCAACTAAATAAAGCTGAGCTTCAACCTTCCGGCTCTCATTAAGTGGTTTTTAAAAAAAAAAATGGTGGTTAGGGCCTACTAACGGCTTCTGCCCCTGCCTGGTGTTGCCCTCAACTAAATAAAGCTGAGCTTCAACCTTCTGCTCCAAATTACCATTTTAAAAAATGCAATAGGCTTTTCCGGCCTACTAAAGGTGTCTGTCTGTGTGCCCCTGCCTGGTGTTGCCCTCAACTAAATAAAGCTGAGCTTCAACCTTCTGCTCCAAATTACCATTTTAAAAAATGCAATAGGCTTTTCCGGCCTACTAAAGGTGTCTGTCTGTGTGCCCCTGCCTGGTGTTGTCCTCAACTAAATAAAGCTGAGCTTCAACCTTCTGCTCCAAATTACCATTTTAAAAAATGCAATAGGCTTTTCCGGCCTACTAAAGGTGTCTGTCTGTGTGCCCCTGCCTGGTGTTGCCCTCAACTAAATAAAGCTGAGCTTCAACCTTCTGCTCCAAATTACCATTTTAAAAAATGCAATAGGCTTTTCCGGCCTACTAAAGGTGTCTGTCTGTGTGCCCCTGCCTGGTGTTGCCCTCAACTAAATAAAGCTGAGCTTCAACCTTCCGGCTCTCATTAAGTGGTTTTAAAAAAAAAAAAATGGTGGTTAGGGCCTACTAACGGCTTCTGCCCCTCCCTGGTGTTGCCCTCAACTAAATAAAGCTGAGCTTCAACCTTCTGCTCCAAATTACCATTTTAAAAAATGCAATAGGCTTTTCCGGCCTACTAAAGGTGTCTGTCTGTGTGCCCCTGCCTGGTGTTGTCCTCAACTAAATAAAGCTGAGCTTCAACCTTCCGGCTCTCATTAAGTGGTTTTAAAAAAAAAAAATGGTGGTTAGGGCCTACTAACGGCTTCTGCCCCTGCCTGGTGTTGCCCTCAACTAAATAAAGCTGAGCTTCAACCTTCTGCTCCAAATTACCATTTTAAAAAATGCAATAGGCTTTTCCGGCCTACTAAAGGTGTCTGTCTGTGTGCCCCTGCCTGGTGTTGCCCTCAACTAAATAAAGCTGAGCTTCAACCTTCTGCTCCAAATTACCATTTTAAAAAATGCAATAGGCTTTTCCGGCCTACTAAAGGTGTCTGTCTGTGTGCCCCTGCCTGGTGTTGCCCTCAACTAAATAAAGCTGAGCTTCAACCTTCTGCTCCAAATTACCATTTTAAAAAATGCAATAGGCTTTTCCGGCCTACTAAAGGTGTCTGTCTGTGTGCCCCTGCCTGGTGTTGCCCTCAACTAAATAAAGCTGAGCTTCAACCTTCTGCTCCAAATTACCATTTTAAAAAATGCAATAGGCTTTTCCGGCCTACTAAAGGTGTCTGTCTGTGTGCCCCTGCCTGGTGTTGTCCTCAACTAAATAAAGCTGAGCTTCAACCTTCCAGCTCTCATTAAGTGGTTTTAAAAAAAAAAAATGGTGGTTAGGGCCTACTAACGGCTTCTGCCCCTGCCTGGTGTTGCCCTCAACTAAATAAAGCTGAGCTTCAACCTTCTGCTCCAAATTACCATTTTAAAAAATGCAATAGGCTTTTCCGGCCTACTAAAGGTGTCTGCCCCTCCCTGGTGTTGTCCTCAACTGAACAAAGCTGAGCTTCCACATTCTGGCTTTCGCCCTATACTATCAGATATTAAACTGCATTTGGCCTACTAGTGTGGTTAGGCCCTTGAAACAGTGTCTGCTGCTCTTGGGTTTGCTACTCCACTGAACAAAGCAATGCCGCCTGTTTAGTCCTGTTACCAATTTTGAACTGCATGTAGCCTACTTTATTCTTTGGCCCTATATCTGTTTCCTCCTCATCCTGCCCATTGCCCAGCCACTGCTAAATGAGTCTGCTGGTACATTGACCTAGACCACTACATTCCCCTTGTACTCTACACAGCCAGAATCTGACCCTGCTGAAAGTAAGGTTCCCCTTCCCGCATGTTATACCACCTTACACAGGGACAAAGAGGAAGGTGCAGATGAAAGTGCAGGTTCCTTCATCAGGTGGGGGGGCATACTCGTTGGCGACGTCACTGGCACAGGGCCCCTCAGAGTACGCAAAAGTGTCGCTGCTGGTGGGAGGCGCCCCCGCCATGCAAACACACCGCCGTACTTTGAGGGGCCCTGTGCCAGTGCCAATGCGAACGAGTGGGCCCCCTCTGCTTGCTCAGGATCACAGCACTTGCAACGTTTAAATACTTACCTTTCCCTGCAACACCGCCGTGACGTAGTCCGCATTTCCTGGGCCCACGAAAAACTTGAGCCAGCCCTACTCCCCCCACAACTTTCCCCCAATTCCCTATGCCCAACTATTATTATACAGTTAATTAAGATTGGCAAGCTTCAGAAACAAGAATGGATGTTTTTGGCATTAAAATGGGCACTGTAGGTGTTTTCCTGGCCTCCACTCACTGCCGACTATGCTTCCCCATTGACTTGCATTGGGTTTCGTGTTTCGGTCGATCCCCGACTTTTAGCGATAATCGGCCGACTGCACTCGACTCGACTCTGGACAAAATCGGGTTTCCCAAAACCCTACTCGATCTTAAAAAAATGAAAGTCGCTCAACCCTAATCAGCACTGGTAACAATTCGGGCAACTCATCAATTGTTAAGCAGGGACCGCAGCATGCATTGGCTTATGATTGCCAGACTGACCAGAGGCAATAACAAGCTGTCACAGTGGGAAGTATATGGTCTTGGTCCTCTGTATCCTCCCAGCTATGCTCCATTGATGCCCCTGAGCTGATTTATTAAAATTACTTCTTTGGCCTATAAATGGCAACGAGATTGCGGATGCCATTTATTTATTTGCAACACTACTGAAAAACACAGCAGTACTTAAAAATTATTTATTTGGCCTATAAATGGCAACATGATGGCTGATATCTTCTATTTATTTGTAAAACTACTAGAAAACATACACCGGTCCAGAAATGTTTTTTGGTTTACTAATGGCAACGAGATGGCTCATGCCAGAAAACACATACCAAAAAAATATTATTTATTTGGCATTGAAAAGGCAATGAGACAACGGATGCTAATTATTTTTTTTTGCAACACTACTTGAAAATACAGGAAAGATATATATCTTGGTACCGTGTTAGCCAGTAGATAGAAAAATGTTTAGAATTGAGAGTCCTCAGTGGTTGATACCTTTTAATGGCTAACTGAAAAGATGGTAACAAATTGCAAGCTTTCGAGACTACACAGGTCTCTTCATCAGGCATAGACTAATACAAATTCTGAAGAATCACATATTTATTCACAACATAGCACAGAAAAAAAACCCAAAAAACAAACAAAAAAAAACATGGATAAGACAGGTGGCCTGCTTCATGCCACCTGTCTTATCCATGTTTTTTTTTGTTTGTTTTTTGGTTTTTTTTCTGTGCTATGTTGTGCATAAATATGTGATTCTTCAGAATTTGTATTAGTCTATGCCTGATGAAGAGACCTGTGTAGTCTCGAAAGCTTGCAATTTGTTACCATCTTTTCAGTTAGCCATTAAAAGGTATCAACCACTGAGGACTCTCAATTCTAAACATTTTTCTACTTGAAAATACACACTCATCCAGATGCGTATCAAATTGGAAGCTCATCTAAGATCAAGTTTTGAAAACACCCTGGCACACAGAAGCTGATTACATTTGTTTGGGGATAAGTGGAAATGGGTAAGTAATTTTAACAGTGATTTTGTTTAGTTCTCAGAAATTGAGGCAAAGACGGAGACCCCCATCTTTCTTTCTTACAAAGAAAAGCCAGCAGCTAAAGTGGAGGAGAAAGGATGGATTTGACCCTTACATAAACTTTCGTTAACATATTTTTCATGGCGTTCTGTTCAGGCCCAGACAAATTGTAAAAGTGAGCTTTAGGTAATTTGGCATTAGGTACAAGATTAATAGCACAATCATAAGGATGATGGGAAGGTAGCATCTTCGCCTCTTTTTACGAGAACACATTTCCAAAGTCCTTCAGGTCCCCGGGCAGTGCCTTAAACCTAGCGCAGCATATTTGTCAGTTTTTAGACCCTTTTTTTCAACAATTGGGGCATCATTTAACAATCTCCTGACACCAATCATTAGCAGGATTTTGATTCTGCAACCATTGAAGCCCCAGTACCAACCCAACAGGTAAATTATCCAAAACAAAACAGGAGATGGATTCAGAGTGGAGTGCTCCCACTTGAAGAGTGAAATCCACCATTACCATTACCCTCTTGACCAAATTCATGCTGTCTTAGCAAGGATGAAGATTTAAATTAGTCTTTCTAAGCTAATTGTCCTTAACTCTAACTTCAGAACAAGTCCCGAATCAATAAAGTTAGCAGCAGACCCACAATCAATGAACACCAATTTTGATAACAACTGATTCTTGAAGGATAACACCTTAATCATCAGTACTTCATCAGAGGAAGAAGAAGGTACCTGGGAGTCTGGGTGACCTCCTCGGTCATCACCCAGACTTACACGTTCTCCCAACGGTTTGCTATTCTGAGGACAAGTTGGGCAATTCTTGGAAAAAGGTCCAGAGAGATGACACTACAGACAGAGTCTAAGATCCTGTCTAGGTCTTTTCTTCACAACACGATTACTGGCAACTCTGCCTTCCAATGGCTACACATCCGGTAAATGGACCTGCTCTGTGGAAGTATAATGGGCAGCCTGCTGTTCCCCATGTCACTCACGGATTCTATGGTCCTTTCATATGGCCTGGGTCATGTCCTCCACCAGAGAACAAGGGATGCTATGGTCATGGAGGACCAGAGCATACTTAAGAGTTTCAGAAAGGTCTTTGTGGAACTGGCACGTGAGAACTGCAACTTCAGTGGGCCACGGCCAGGACTCTGTACAGTAGTTCTCAGCTGTGTGACCCCCCCTCTGATGCCAGGTTCATGCTCTTAGCCTCAGCGAGCTGGTTCCTGTCTGGATCCATCATAGATCAGACTTAAACTGTCAAAAAAGCATCAACAGAAGACGGTTCTGGGGCTTGTTGGAAAAAGGAAAATGCCCATGGCTGAGGACCCCCTTGCAGTAGGGGCATGATTAGTCCCACCCACTGAAAGTCATCCCCTGAAGACTATTTATAAAAATAACCTTCACCGCTCCCTCAATATCTTAAGCTGGTATTTCTCTAACAAATTTATCAGGGAGGGCCATTACAGATTTGGGAGACTGTACATCAGAGGGTACTGACGTCACAGATTTGGGAGACTGTACATCAGAGGGTACTGACGTCACAGTCACTGTCAGCAGTGGAGGGCTGTATGAGGTATTCATAAAATTAATAATCTGACCCTGCAAATGATATTGTGATTACTCCATACTCTAGCATTCCTTAGCCAGATCCTGAGTCATCTGCATCAAATTCACCAGTTGGTCACTAAGCATGTGAACAGGATCCATGAAATAAAGCAAGATTTTTAAGGATCAGTGAGTGCTATCCGTTTTTTTCTATTTTCTGCATACTCTTTATGATGTTTTTTCTTGGATAAGCACCCGGTATCCTATGGTATAGTTGACGCATGTGTGCCACATATGTGATTATCAGACTTTGCTGCAAAGTGGTGCCGTCACCTTTTTTTCTCTCCCTTTTTTATTGTTAATACATGATAATGTTCTAAGTGTAAGGCCTATGGTTTGCATTGTTAGGCTATGTTCACAAAAGAGTCATAATTCCCATTTGTAAGAGCAGCCAGAAAACTTTGACTGATCTATAGTCTGAGAGATGCACATGTTCACGGACAGACCTTAATGGCTTTAACAGCATTTGAAAGGGCTCTGTTGGAGTTTCTGACATCTTTGATGGCAAGAATAGCTATGCATAATGCACCATTTTTGCTATTACAAATCATGAAACCTGCAGATTCTACCAACACATGTGAAAAGAGAGTGGCATAACTTTGATGGGCCCTGGTGTAAAATTAGGACAAAGGCTCCTCCTGTAAGGTCATCAGGGCCCTTGTAGCTTTTCAGATCCTGTTAAGACATACAGTATGTGTTCTCCCTCATTGTATCAATGTCTCCCCATCCTGTGCCCCTTCCAGTAATATACGTTCTGCATTCTGTTAAAATGACCCCCATCCTGGGCCCCTACATACAGTATATGTCTCACATTCTGGTATAATGCCATCCATCCTTGGCCCCTTCTATTGATATATGTCCACCATCATGGTGGAATGTTCTCCATCCTGGGTCCCTTACAGTAATATATGTTCACCATCCTAGTATAATTCCAACACAATACCGGTCTATTCCCAGTAATATATATCCTCCATCCTTGTATATTTCCCTCTATCCTGGGCTCATTCCAGTAATAATATCGCTGTTCTGGGGCTCTTCAACAAATGTAGAAAAAAAAATTATATTCTTCTCACTTTTCCCTGTTCTCACATCTTCCTCCATAGCCAACGCAGAAGTCGGTAGCTGACTTCAACATACAAACGACTGTAAGTCTCTGATTCGCCAGCAGCATTTACGTAAGTGCAGGGACCTGGTGGGTCTTTGCTCCACAATACTTTTCAGCTGAATGTGTGTTCTTGGGCGCACATCCAGCTGAAATAACTGCTGGCATCAGAGGGCCTTCTTTTGGCATGAGACCAGTCACAATCACATCGTTATGTCCCTGTGAAAATCTGCTACATTCAGGATTTATTTAAAATGTATATATGCTTAGAGAAACCTAAGATCCTTCCACAGCAGATAGACCTGCAAATTGCACGGTGACTAATTTGCAATACAGGCATGCAGCATGTGTTAACCAGATGTGTCCAGATTGGTGAATCTATGTACAACTGCTTTACATAAGTGACCAAAGTCATAAGCTCAGTTTAATAGCAAGAAGATGAAAATATCGCACATCGTACAGGAAACTGTTCCAAACCACAAGTCAAGCACAAGCCAAGCAAAACAATTACGTTGACTTTTTAAAGTAATCAAAACTGTTAAAGAAAGACTTTTAAAAATGATTTTAGTTTAATACTCAAGTGCTTGTTCTAGTGAAATAAATGCTAGGACAAGGTCATGTGCACCAGTTATGTAACCCAGTGCTAATATTCCAAAATATGGCTGCAAATCTAGCTCAAGAGGAGAACACTAAATGAGGTCCTCTTGTCAAAAAGAGAGTGTCTCTTTACTGACAGAAAGTTCTGTGTATTTATCAGAGTATCACTCTATAAATCCCTTAAAGCCAGAGAGATTTTTTCATTTTTGCGCTTTCGTTTTTTGAGGGCTTGTTTTTTTTTTCCAGGCAGTATTGCATTTTTAAATAACACAATTCATTTTATTTTGAAAAACAAGAAAAAATGTAAAGTGGGCCAAAATGTTCAAAAAATGCCATTATGCCATAGAGTTTTTAGGGGTTCTGTTTGTACAATATTAATTTGTAAAAAAAAAAATAATCTGTTTGCAAAAAATAAAAAATTGGTTTTTGTCACCATTTTCTAAAACTCATGATGATTTTGTTTTTTCATTGATGGAGCTGTGTGAGAATTTTTATTTTTTTAGTGATCTGATAGTTTTATTGAAACTATTTTGGGGTAGGTATGACACTTCTTATTGTATTTTTTTTTTAGGGAAGTGTGGTATCTGAAAAATAGGCAATTCTAGTGTTTTGATTATTTTTATCTTTGCTTTCTTTACTGCATTAATTAATTTGATAATTTGACAGTTTGAATTTTCACTCATGTAGTGATACCAGATATGTTTATTTTTTCATCGTTGTATTTTTTTTTATGGAGGAAAAAGAGAGTGGTTCGAATTTTTACATTTTTTTATTTTTTTTTATATTTGTAAAAACTTTCATTTATTTACCGTAATCTTTTTGCTTTTATCGTTTAGTCCCTTCAGGAGACTTGATGCTGCTTATGTTTGATTGGTAATACTATATCTTGCAATAGAACAGTTTTTATGGAAAATTATGGTCACCTATGAAGCCTAAGGCTGAGCTTTACAAGTGTACCAAAATGGCACTAGCAGGGGCTTCCAGTGACCCATCGGCTCCCCGCGATCACGTCCTGGAGATCCAAAAAAACGCAGTCAACGCAAGCACTGGCAACTGCACAATTTATATGCCACTGTCAGAGATTAAACTCATCTCTGGCAATGGCTGCGGCTATTAGACACAGAAGTCAGATCATTAATTTAGCGTGAATCTGACCTGTGTGGAGCAGAGCCAGCTCCACACACCCTGACCCGCTCAATGATGGATATACATATCATGGGGTGTTAAGGAGTGAAATTAACAAATGAAAAAAAATAACAAAATGTTTTTTTATCTTGCTATAGTTTTGAATTTTTATGGAACCTGTTTTTTAGTGCTATATTTTACTCTTTGTATTATGGAATCAATAAATTAATATGAGCTGATTTCAATATAGCTATAATAGTTTACAAGTTACCAATATTGCTTAGCTGAATTAATAAGTTATTATGTTCTTATTAGTAGTTATTATATTGAATTGTACATTCTCCTGCACAATTTCTTTTGGGAAACAACGACTTCTTGCTTATATCTGAACTGACATATTTTACTTGATTATTGGCATGCGACCACAATGTTTTCAGCATAAATTAATCTGAAAAACTGAAATTGTTTATGCATTCCATAGTTATTGCTTATGTGCAAAATAATCTTGGTTTGGTGTGTGTGCAGTATGTTTATGGCTTTTTCAATACTACACACGTTGGGGGTGCAAGCAAGATCTGTAACTCTATGGTATGGGCTCTCCATGTTTGTATTTATTTTATCTTCATCTTTCTCTGTTTAATTGTTACTTTTGTACTAATTAAATCTATTTTTAGTAAAATCACCTGTAATGACAAGATCTTTGCTAGGAGCACAAATTTTCATATCAGTTTAATATAGTCAAAATACACTAGATAAAAAATACCACTGGTCATTACATTATAGGTTTTGCCTACAGCATAAATCTAAAATAATAATGAAATTCTTTCTATCTACCAATTAATGTGGATTTCCACTAACATAGCAACAAATCATTTCATTTTGGTGACAGGTAATCTTTTAAAAGGGTTTCCCATCCTTGTAGGAATCGGATATCACTATGATATGCCCAAATTTGATAATTGTTGGGCATCCTGCTTGGATTCCATCCATCCATAGAATGAAGGGGCTGCAGTGATGGCTCTTTTTCAGTGTAATCAACAAAGGCAAAAAGATATAACAACAGAAAAAAGTCAGCTACAATATCAGTAACAGTATAAGAGTACTATAGGCCATGTATAGATTTTTGTAGCACATCCATTTCAAATTCAACTGTTGGATCTTGTTGGTTACAGCTTCAAATGCAACTATGTACATCTTCCGTGAATCAACAATATTCTTTTTTGTGGTTGATTATTTCATGATTCCATCTCTTTCCATAAGGATTCTTATCCTGTTCTGTATGCAATTATAAATCTCTTTATCACATCTTGAAGATATTTAACCCTTCTAAAAATCCCCCATGTAAAAATTTCTCCGAATTACTCTGAATGTTTTAATTGCTATCGACACTTGTTCTTTAAGAAAACTTAGTTTCTTGGAAGTTTCTTCTGATTTATCCTCTTAGCTTATTTTTCTTTTATTTAAAGAGTAACTAAACTTTCAAAAAATGTTTTTGCTTATCTTTTCTAGCATTGAAAGTTTTTTAGCTTCACAATTTTTTTTCATTAAGTGATTTGGTGTCAGTCCTATGAAAACCTTGCATCTAAGTGGCCTCGAAACCACTGCTTACTCCTTAGTCTGCTTTTTCTGTACTCTACAACAAAACCAGAAAGCATGTTTTGAAGAGAAAAGGGGCTATTAGCACTAAATAGTGGCAAGAGACCCAAAGCCTAAAAGAGAGGCAACCCACTCCATACTTATAATAGAAATAAGGAGAAAAAGGAGTATCACAGGTATAACAATATATAAATTTTATTAAATGTACAAAATAATCATAAACAATATCAAGAAGGATACAAAACAAATAAATAGAGGTGCATAAGGGTGATTTGAGGAAACAGGTATCCACCGGTGTGCAATGCCAAAGATATAAACCAGTCTGATAAAATCAGCTAGCTGGTGAAAACGAAAGCCGCAAGTTGCCGCCGTAATTATTAATCCAGTAAGATAACACAGAGTCTCTACTCATGCACACATATTATGCAACGCTCACCGCTAGAATGGAAGGCAATATAGCACACCGGGCTGGAACCAGGATGGAGCAAAGACCCCCGACGCACGTTTCGTTTTTGGTATTACCGCTTTCTCAAGGGGAAGTGGTCTGTCATGCAGAAAAGGACCTTAATATGGGCCGGTGCTAGGACATGTGACAAGTCACATGTTATGCATCGGCCAACGAGATGTGGCAATAGCGGCGCATGCGCCGGAAAATCGGCAGGTCCTGTGCCAGAGACCGGCATCAAGTGTCCCAACATGTGGGCAGGGGGAAAGCCCCGGTCACATGTGGGAGGCAGAGAAGACACCGCTCGGGAACAGGAGACCGCAGACCAAACCAACGCCTGCGCACTGCCACATATGTGGGGAACAAAATCACTCCACATAAAAGGTACTGGTGACAATAAAAGCACATATAAACCCCTAACCACAAGTGAAGATAAGAGAAGTCCAAAGGGACAGTATGTCCCAGAATGCAAATAGCAAAAAGTCCACCTTGAAGATTAGAGCATACATTAAATGATAACATGATCCCGCAATAAAGTCCGATAATTTTAACGGATATAACATAATCATTGATATTGGTGGGACAATCTAAATCTTCTGTGGGCTTGATGCCAAATTCTCCACTGGGAAAGGTTACAATATACGTCCTCCCCGGCATGACACATAGTAAAGGGAAACTATATAAAAAAAGAAAAAAAGAAAAAGTAAGAGATACAACATCACAGTGAAAAATAAAAAATTAAAACCATAATAAAAACAGGAACCAGTAACTGGAAAACCTGTTCCTATGAAAGGAGGACCGGATAGGGTAACAGGATAAAAGGAAGAGCACGCCAATGCAGAAAGTTATTTATTTCCTGAGCGACACAATTTAAAGAAATGAGGAAAAACTAAGCGATTCGTTCAAACCGTTGGGCGCAACAGTATTGAGTATGACAATCCAACTGGCCTCACGTTGTGCCAGTATCTTTTTGTAATTACCCCCTCGTGTGCCTAAGTGTACACAAACATTAAAGAACATCCACATATGGCATAGTATATAACATTTGTGGTGCCACATGATATATAGTGTCTGATGGAAAATGTCCTAGATCCATCAGATGATGAGAAGGAAGCTGTCCATACAATATTGGCGCAAGCCAAACAGTGACCGCACTGGAAACATCCAAGCAGGGGGCCCCTGGTACCAAAGGGGCTACTGGCAGGAGGAACATAATGGCTCCAAACAAGCATGTTGTTCAAATTTGGGGACCTCTTTGCTGTCATGGAGGGAAAATCATCCAGGACGGGACCCAGGGATGGCTCTGTTGCTAAAATTGACCAATACCTGGTAAGGATGTCTCTCATATTAAACCACTCATGGTTATACGTTGTTATAAACCTTATTTTCTCATCCTTTAACCTGGTTTTGGCTTTATCACCTGTTGTATAAAGAAGATCCCTACGATGCGTCCTCCTGGCCCTGTCGTAACCATGCCTGATACACCTACGGCTATAGCCACGTGCCTCAAAGCGTGCCTTAAGGGCCACAGCTTGGGCCTGGAACCTACCCTCTGTGGAGCATATCTGCCTCATCCTCAAAAACTGTCCGACCGGGATGGCCCTCACTGTTGCTGGGTTATGAGCTGAGTCAGCATGAAGTAGAGCATTGACAGCAGTTGGTTTTCTGAAAACATCAGTCTGGACGTGATGTGTGTTGTCAATCTCCAGGCTGATGTCCAGGAAGTCAATATGGCTCTTGTCATATTGATAGGTTAAAGAGATATTAAATGGATTGTCATTCAGCTGGCTCATAAAAACCTCGAGCTGCTGCGCCGTTCCCCCTACAAAAATAGAATGTCATCTATATACCGAAGCCAGCACAGCACGTGGTCAGCGGCCTGTGCCCCCCGTCACCAAACAAGGATCTCTCCCAGTGGCCCAGGAAGAGATTGGCGTACGAGGGCGCACAGGCCGCACCCATGGCCGTGCCGTGCTTCTGCAGATAATAAGAGTCTTTAAATACAAAAACGTTGTGGGTGAGGACAAAGCGCAGCAGCTCAAGGATAAAATTGCAAAGAGGGCCGCCCAGGTCGGAGGTTCCCCGGAAGAGGCGGACCGCTTCTAATCCGTGCTCATGGTCAATGCAAGTGTACAGAGTTTGAATATCCGCAGTGACCAGGAGAACATCAGGGTCCACAAAGACCCCGTCCACCCTAGTAAGGACGTCCGTCGTGTCCTTGACATACGACGGTAGGACCTCAACCAGTGGTTTGAGGTAGAAATCTATAAACTTACATATAGGGTCACAAAGACTGTCGATGCCCGACACGATCGGATGTCCTGGGGGGTTGATGGCATTCTTGTGGACCTTTGGTAGAAGGTAAAAAGGGGTGTCTTAGGGTACCTGACCGTCAATCCCTCCCACACCTTTTTATCAATTATATCCTCATCCAAAGCACGAGTAAGTATTACTTGTAACTGAGACGAAAAAGAGAGCATTGGGTTATAAGTAAGTTTGGTATATGTTATGGTGTCCCTGAGCTGTCGAAACACCTCTTTTTCATACTTATAACATGGCCAGATCACGATGTTCCCCCCCCTTGTCAGCTGGTTTGTAAACCACATCTGTGTAGGACTGTAATTCCTTAATGGCGGACCGTTGGCTATATGTCAGATTGTCAAATTGACGTTTTGACGAAAGTTTTTTCAGATCTGCACTTACCAACTTGGTAAACATGTCAACCGCCGGACAGAGTGACAAGGGGGGAAACCTCGTTGATCTGGGCATGATGGCAGGTGGAAACCTACCTTGAGGTGTCGGAGATTGTTCGTCCAACAATTCCTCCAAAATCCGCAATGTATCTCTTTCCATCTCAGTTAGGGACTCAGATGGATCATAGCTTTTGTGATGTAGTTTCCACAGAATTAATTTTCTAGAGAAAAGGTGAAGGTCTTTCAGTGCTGTGAAGAAATTAAAAGGGTGAGTGGGTGAAAAAGTCAGGCCCTTGCTCAACACTGCAATCTGTGTACTGGTAAATGTTCTCGTAGATAAATTAAGTACCTGAAGGCCACCCTGGGTACCCATCCCCTGTCGTCTCCCAGCTGGACCTTTATTCTTAGACGTTTGTCTGGTGGTAATCCTGTTCTGAGAAGTAGTAGGTCCTACTTGGTCTTCTGATATCTGGGTATGTTGTACATCCCGAGAAATATTTGATGCCACTAGATCTAGAGCTTGACATGTTTCTGTAACGGGAGCGGGAGCGTTCACCCGGGTCACGCCATCTGTCTACATTAGCAGTTTGTTTGTCGCGCACATCGCGCTTCAACTTTCTCGACTTATTAGTCTGTATTTCAGTTGCCCATTTCTGCAGGTCAACGTCAATAGTGTCATTCAATTTTTTGAGTGCATCCGCAGACATCTCCTTTTTCAAATTCAATTGAATGGACTCAATTTCAGTTTCTATGTCGCTCAATGTTTGTGAGTCCATCTCCTTTAAAAGCGTCATATAACACAGGGAACATGTATTAGATAACTCCTCCCATTTATCCTTAAAGTCACCATCAGGGATAGGGAAAGATGGAAACACATGTATCCTTAGACCACGGGGGATCAATTTCCCTCCTAGATATTTTTCAAAATAGGCGTGACTCCACCAGACTCTAGTCCTCTTACAGAGGAGGTCTTTAAACCGGGTTATAGATTCTTGTAAATCACCTCCCAACCCGTCTAATCCCCCATCCAAACCATCCTTAAATGCATCGTCAATTTGAGCCCACCAGGTGGAGTCATGGGCCCTGAAATCCATGGTAAATCTGGAAACAGCTGTGATGAACACAGAAACAATTACTACAACAAAACCAGAACGCATGTTTTGAAGAGAAAAGGGGCTATTAGCACTAAATAGTGGCAAGAGACCTAAAGCCTAAAAGAGAGGCAACCCACTCCATACTTATAATAGAAATAAGGAGAAAAAGGAGTATCACAGGTATAACAATATATAAATTTTATTAAATGTACAAAATAATCATAAACAATATCAAGAAGGATACAAAACAAATAAATAGAGGTGCATAAGGGTGATTTGAGGAAACAGGTATCCTCCGGTGTGCAATGCCAAAGATATAAACCAGTCTGATAAAATCAGCTAGCTGGTGAAAACGAAAGCCGCAAGTTGCCGCCGTAATTATTAATCCAGTAAGATAACACAGAGTCGCTATTCATACACACATATTATGCAACGCTTACCGCTAGAATGGAAGGCAATATAGCACACCGGACTGGAACCAGGATGGAGCAAAGACCCCCAACGTGTGTTTCGCTTTTGGTATTACTGCTTTCTCAAGGGGAAGTGGTCTGTCATGCAGAAAAGGACCTTAACATGGGCCCGTGCTAGGACATGTGACAAGTCACATGTTATGCATCGGCCAATGAGATGTTGCAATAGCGGCGCATGCGCCGGAAAATCGGCAGGTCCTGTGCCAGAGACCGGAATCAAGCGTCCCAACATGTGGGCGGGGGGAAAGCCTCGGTCACATGTGGGAGGCAGAGAAGACACCGCTCGGGAACAAGAGACCGTGGACCAAACCAACGCATGCGCACTGCCACATATGTGGGGAACAAGATCACTCCACATAAAAGGTACTGGTGACAATAAAAGCACATATAGACCCCTAACCACAAGTGAAGATAAGACAGGTCCGAAGGGACAGTATGTCCCAGAATGCAAATAGCAAATAGTCCACCTTGAAGATTAGAGCATACATTAAATGATAACATGATCCCGCAATAAAGTCCGATAATTTTAACGAATATAACATAATCATTGATATTGGTGGGACAGACAATCTAAATCTTCCGTGGGCTTGATGCCAAATTCTCCACTGGGAAAGGTTACAATACACGTCCTCCCCGGCATGACACATAGTAAAGGGAAACTATATATAAAAAAGAAAAAGTAAGAGATACAACATCACAGTGAAAAATAAAAAATTAAAACCCTTGAGATAGCGGTAATACCAAAAGCGAAACGCGCGTCGGGGGTCTTTGCTCCATCTTGGTTCCAGCCCGGTGTGCTATATTGCCTTCCATTCTAGCGGTAAGCGTTGCATAATATGTGTGTATGACTAGAGACTCTGTGTTATCTTACTGGATTAATAATTACGGCGGCAAATTGCGGCTTTTGTTTTCACCAGCTAGCTGATTTTATCAGACTGGTATATCTTTGGCATTGCACACCGGTGGATACCTGTTTCCTCAAATCACCCTTATGCACCTCTATTTATTTGTTTTGTATCCTTCTTGATATTGTTTATGAATATTTTGTACATTTAATAAAATGTATATATTGTTATACCTGTGATACTCCTTTTTCTCCTTATTTCTATTTTTCTGTACTCTGTTACTTTTCACTGGGAGTATGAACTCTGGCAGTGGAGGAGGCACCATGGGAGTGTGCTCCTCCCACTTAGTGTCCATACTGCAGGTATCCTTAAGAACTACTCCATTGTGTGTCTCCTGTCCCATCTGCAGTAACTCGCCATCATGGTTGTACCCAGCTCTAGGGATAGTAGGCAGCACTGCCTTGCTGTACTTATTTGTTTCGAGAGCTGGCACTGCCTTCAGCAGGTATCCGGCTGTCAGAGTAACCCATCAGAGCCCCATGATCATACCACAAGGGGCCGATGGGAGCCGTTGTGAGAGCACAGCAGCTGTGATATCATGTAAGCATTGCTGTCAGAGATTTACAGTGGTATTTAAAAGATTGTGCTCTTCTCATCCTCAGATGCTGGAGAAAGATCAGCTGGCATCCTCTACATGTGGAGGGAGATCAGTTCCTGAGATTCCTCCATATGCAGTTACAACAAGCTCAGGATATACAGTAATGTCCATATGTGTGAAGGGGTTAAAGAGCCTTTAAGGGGTTAAATATAATGTCATGTTAGGAGACATGTCATGTTAAATATCATGTTAGGAGACATGAGAGTGTCAGTCCTGACTTTCAGGGTAATTTGTGGCTTTGGAGCACTTTTGTTTAGCTGTGAATTAAAATTTCCTTGAAAAATTCAGTGTAGCAGGTCAACTTAAATTTCAAAAGATTTCTTCATCTTTAATTAGAATCACTTGTCCTACAAGATCATTAAGTTTCTTAAAGAAGCATTTCCACTAACTTTTTTTATTTACTAAATGTGTGTTTATGTTGTGGTAGGCCTACTCATTCAGCATGTTAAAAAGGTAGATACAGGAAACATTTCTATTTAAAGTCCGGCTGGTTTATTGCAGTCCTCGTAAAACACATCGCCAGAAAGCATAAATACAGTGTTTGTCTGGCACAAGGTAAAAGAAAAAGAAACAAGTTCATACAATAGTGCTGATTAGCCCTCCTAGCTTAGAGTCCAACTTTTTAGTCCTTTAAGCAAAGGCATTCTGTCCCAACTCATCAGCTGCTCATAATGAATCCGTCATGGCCGATTAACCCTTCTCAGCACTTAGTGTGCTGGAGTATTTTCCTATATGTACTAAAGCATTACTTCAAGTTTATCACCCAACAACTAGGTGTATGACAGCCACCTTACAATGTGCATATAAAGTAATGTGAATATGTGAAGGTATTCGCCTGTCGCTGCTCTCTCTGATGTCCAGAGCCATTCTTGTTTGCTTCTCTGTGCAGTCACCAATAGAGATGGATGAACCTGTACACACAGTAAAGTTTGGAGTCTGTACCAAACAGCTAGTGCTTGGTCACGGACCCAGAAAATGGACTTCTCCAGTAAGGCTACTTTCACACTAGCGTTAACAGCATTACGTCGCAAATGCGTCGTTTTGCCGAAAAAACGCATCCTGCAAAAGTGCTTGCAGGATGCGTTTTTTCTGCATTGACTAACATTAGCGATGCATTTGCGATGCAATGACACACGTCGCAACCGTCCTGCGACGGTTGCGCCGTGCTGTGGCGGACCGTCGGGAGCAAAAAACGTTACATGTAACGTTTTTTGCTCCCGACGGTCCGCTTTTTCTGACCGCGCATGCGCGGCCGGAACTCCGCCGGAACTCCGCCCCCACCTCCCCGCACTTCCCCGCACCTCACAATGGGGCAGCGGATGCGCTGGAAAAATGCATCCGCTGCCCCCGTTGTGCGGCGGGGACAACGCTAGCGTCGGGGACCTCGGCCCGACGCACGGCGACGGGCCGAGCCCGACGCTAGTGTGAAAGTAGCCTAAGTCACTGTTACTGTTCAAATTTGGAAGCCTGAACATTGGGTGTTTCCCAAGGTGTCATTTAAAAAAAATGATGTGGGGTCTCTTTTATTTTTAATAACCAGCGCATTCAAAACTGACATCTGCGAACTGCAACGCTCAGCTTTCTGCTTTATCATGGCTGTTTATCAAGAATATTGGGGTCCAAAGTGTTTTTTTTAGCTATTTAAAGAAATAATTTATAAAAACGGCATGGGACCCCCTCATTTTTAGCAACCAGCCAAGCTAAAGAATAGAGCTGGGGGCTTATATTCTCAGACTGGCAAGGGACCATGGTTATTGCATCCCCAAGTCTAAAAATAGCAGCCTGCAGCCACTGCAGAAAAAGCGCATCTATTAGATGCACTAATTCTGGCACTTTTTCTGGCTCTTCCCACTAGCCCTGGTGCGGTGGCAAGTGGGGTAGTGGTTGTCGAGTTGATATCAGCTGTTTCATGGCCACTGACATCAAGTCCAGAGGTTAGTAATGGAGAGGGGTCTTTAAGATGCCCTATTACTATCCCCATAGTTAGATTGTAAAAAAGCACAACCAGAATAAAATCCTTTAATTGAAATAATGACACAGACTCACTTATTTGAAATAAAAATAAAGCACAGTTATACTCACCTTATGCCTAATCAATTGAAGCCCATGCCACCTGTAATAGACAGAAAGTAATAAACAACCATAATACTCATTTTTACGCCTAATTCACCAATGCCCATCCACAGGTTCGCCCATCACTAGTCACCACTTTGCAGACTCTCAGAAAGAGGCTCCATTGGCTTTCATTGTACTGTATAAGAGACTTCTGGTTCATGCATAAAGCATAGAGTGATCCAGATATCTTAAAATTTTGGTGAAGTTCCTGAGAAGCAGGAAAGAATGGCATTGGACACCGAAGAGAGAGCAACGGTAGGTGAGTATGCTAATACACTCACACTACATTACATGCATCTACACAAACATGTACTGAATAAAAATTTTGCATTTTCACAAGGGTTACAGGAGACAATGCACCACAAAATTTGTTATACAATTTCTCTTCAGTATGATGATACACCATAATAGGTGTAAACTACTGTTTGGGCACATGGCAGGACTCAGAAGTTAAGAAGCGACATTTGAATTTTGAAGCACAAAATTATCTGGAATAGGTAGAGGACACCATGTCACATTTGGGGAGTTTGTGAGGTGCCTATCAGTGTAAAC
The DNA here is from genome assembly GCF_051348905.1 of Ranitomeya variabilis. Classification (NCBI taxonomy): domain Eukaryota; kingdom Metazoa; phylum Chordata; class Amphibia; order Anura; family Dendrobatidae; genus Ranitomeya; species Ranitomeya variabilis. The sequence goes on along the minus strand of NC_135234.1, from coordinate 699,231,239 downwards.
CTCTCAGAAGTAACACTATATGGAAAATAGACCCCCCCAAGTAATTTATATAGCTGTGTGGTGAGCACTTTCAACCCCCAGGTGCTTCACAGAAGTTTATAATGTTTATCTGTGAAAATAAAAAGTCAACTTTTTCCTAGAAAAATGTGATTCATTTATGTTGTGCCTCAAAAGGATTTCCCATATTGCATGTATGATATTGGCACACTCAGAAGAAATTGCATAGCAAACTGAGAGGTCCATTTTTTCCTATTAATCATCATTAAAATTACAAATTTGGTTCCCAAACATCCTTTTAGAGGTAAAAATGTAATTATTTTTTCTTCACCCACCAATGGTATACATTTCTGTGAGTCACATGTGGTGTTAATATGCTCGCTGCAACCCTAGATGAATTCACTGAGAGGTGTAGTTTGTAAAATGACATACTTTTTGGGGGTTTCTGCTGTTCTGGCACCTCAGGAGCTCTGCCAATGTGACATGGCACCCTCAAACCATTCCAGCAAAAGCACATCTTCTCTTCTGATATTTGCACTGTGGCTCAAAAGTAGTTTTCAAATACATAGGGGAATTATTGCACTCAGGACAAATTTTACAGTCCATTTTGTTCGTTACCCTTGTGAAAATAATAAATTTAAGGCAAAACTAACATTTTTGGGGGAAAATTGAATTTTTCATTTTCACAGTTCAGCATTCTAAACTTCTGTGGAGCACTTGGGGATTCAAAGTTCTAATTTCCTAAATAATATCACTTGTGGAGAGTTTCCTTTGTTTTGGTACATCAGGGGATCGCCAAACCCAAAATGGTGTCCGATAAAGATTCCAGCCAATTTTCTGTTCAAAAAGTCAAATGGCGCTCATTCCGTTCCAAGCCCTGCCCTATACCCAAACAGTAGGTTTTTTCCCATATATGAGGTATTGGCCTACTCAGGAGAAGTTGCTAACAAATTGTATGATGCAGTTGTAGCGCCCCCACTGCCGCAGGGCCGAGGGGTACCCGGTACCGGGCCTCTGAGTCTCTGTTCTGGGGTTGTCACGGTGGCTAGACCCGGTCCGTGACCCTGCTGAGGGGCGTACAATGAAGGTGGAGGTATGGTGATGATGTTATGATGTGGTGCAGGCCGCAGTAAATAACGAGGACACCAGGTTGCAGTCTCTTTACCTCTTTACTGAAGGCTTCAGGATCCTCAGTCCGGAATACGGTTAACCAGGCTGCGCAAGTCCGGCCGGTCCGATGGCACCTCCAGAGTTCCCTTTGCAGGTGGAAATCTGTGCCTACCTTCAAGCGCTTGTGTGTTGTGGTCCTCCCCTGCTGTGCTTATGGGATAGTCCCCACAACTGTTGTGTCTGTTTCTGAAGTTCCCTCACAACTCGATTATGATGTTCTTCTTCGTCCCCCAGATGATATGGCTAGGACGCACCCGTATGACGGGTAGGCTCAGAGCTCTTCCTGGACCCTAGTGTCGCCCCTCTCCTGTTGTTGCCCCCTATGTCTTCTTAGGTGATTTGGGTGAGACAGCCCGCCTATAACTGACTGTCCTGCCGTAGGTTTGAAGTTAGGCCTGGAGCTCTATACTTCCTCGGCGTTCCGGCCACCGGCTGCGCACCTCAGTAGGATGTTGCCTCGTCTTACAGCACGACTCCTACTGGTGTTTCTCCTTGTTGCGTTGATCTCGTTTCTCACTCAGCACAATAAACCTCGCTTCTTGTCCTTTCTTAGGGTACCGCCACGATCAGGTGCAGGCGCGGTCCTGTAACGTTCTCTCAGTTCGCTAGGCCTCTGTCAAGATCCCACCCCTGACAGGGACCCCCCTGAATCTTCCCCTGCAACACCCTCTGCCACAGGATGTTGCCTGGTTCCAACCCAGTCAGCTTCTCTCTAACTTCCTATCCAACCCCCAGTTTTACCAGATTGTGAGGAGTGGCCTAATACATAGCACCCTTAGCTCCCCCTGGAGGCCAGACTGTGAAGTGTATTGGTGTCTGTGATACCTGGTCAGGTGAACTCCTTCAGTGCCATCAGACGTACCATAGCCCCCCTTAGCGGCGGAGCATCAGTACTGCAACGACCAGGACTCTGGGGCGCTGCACAATTTCTTCTGTTAACCTTGTGAAAATAAAAAAGGGACTAAAAGAACATTTTTATAGGAAAATGTGATTTTTTTTATTTTCACAGTTTTATAAACTTCTGTGAAGCACCTGGGAGTTCGAGGTGGTCACCACACATTTAGGGACATTCCTTGAGAGGTCTAGTTTAAAAAATGGGGTCACTTGTGAGGGATTTCCACTGTTTAGGCACAACAGAGGTTCTCCAATGCGACATGGAATCCGCTAAAGATTCCAGCCATTTTTGCTTTTTAAAAAATCAAACGGCGCTCTTTCCCTTCTGATGCCTGCCGTGTGCCTAAACAGCAGTTTTCCTCCACATATGGGGTATCAATGTCCTCAGGAGAAAATGCACAACAAATTGTATGGTGCATTTTCTCCTGTTACCCTTGGAGGTAAGAGCAGAACAATTGCCCTGCAAACAATTTTGAATATGGAAATAACTTAAAATAACAGAATTAAAAAAAAGAAAATAAAGTTCTTTCTCTGCCTAAATTAATCAGTCATTCTCAAATGTTCAATTCTGAGGTAAGATCGTATTCAGTGAAGATAACTGAGATATGCAGTTGCTACAAATAAGATTCTATCTATAAAAAAGAGTAAAAGGCTAGGTTCACATTGCGTTAATGTGTGCACGCTAACGGACAGCGTTGCACGGCGAAAATGTCGCAATTAACGCCGTGCAACGGGTCCGTTAGCGTGCCCATTGACAGCAATGTAAATTTCTCCTGCAGCGCATCACTAGCGCGTGCCTTTTTCGGCTCGCGCTAGTGATGTGCCGTTCTTCTGTGACGCGCCTCGGACGCTGCTTGCAGCATCCGCGGCGCGCCCGAGGTCCGTTCCTCGCTAGTGCAGATCGGGGATCTGCGCTAGCGGGGACACCGAACGCGGACCCTAGGGAAGCATTGCGTTAGCGCAACCCGCTAGCGCTATGCGCTAAACGGATTGCCCTAACGCAATGTGAACCTAGCCTAAGGAGGAGGGAGCAGCTCTACCTTTTGCTCCTCGCTTCTCTGGTCTACATAGAATCTCATCATCATCAGCTGCCATCTCCTATCTCAGTAATGGGAAAGTCTGTCTTCATTGAATACAGATTTTACTTCAGAATTGAGAGTTTTGAAAATGGCTGATCAATTCTGGCAAGGAAAGAAGCAGATTTCTCTGATAAGATATTTTATAAAGTTCCTTATTTTCATCTGTACCACTGATTTATGAATTTAAAATTAAAACAATGGCTACACTTTAAAGTTTAGATGGCCTTTTATGGTGCAGAAAAATAGTGGCCAGTTGTCGCCTATTGCCTACAGTGCAGAAGTGAACCACAAAAAAGTCTGTATTTTGGGTTATGTGACTTTTTGTAAAATTCAATTTCTTTTGAATTTATTTTCTCACCTCTACTGGCAGCAGGGCGCACCTATAATGAGGCCAGTTGAGCACTTTGCCTCAGGCGGCAGTAAGTTCATGAAGACAGGGGCGGTAGTGTGGCGCCGTCCCCTGCAGTCAGATAACTTGGTGCCCTGCTCCTGTGTGAATTTCTGTGTGTTGTCAATGAGTCAGAAGAGCAAGCTGCGGTCAGGACTTGGGAGGGAGGAGGCTGCCTGGTTGCACTTTCATTTACAATACAGCAGCAATTAACTCTGCCTCCTCCGCATCTGCCCCCTCCAGCCAGAGAGTGTGAATGATTGGTCCATCTGTGAGTCATTCTACCTCTCTGCATCAAGTGACTGTGTTTCTGTTACTCAGACTCCAGGTTCTGTATATGGGGGGTGCTTATGGGGGGTGCTATGCTGTATATAGGGGGTGCTGTGGTGTATATGGGGGTGATGTGCTGTATGTGGTGGGTGCTGTATGTTGGGTGTGCTGTATGTGGGGGGTGCTGTTCTGTATGTGGGGGTGCTGTGCTGTTTATGAGGGGTGCTGTAATGTATATGGGGGTCCTGTGCTGTATATGAGGGGTCCTGTGCTGTATATGAGGGGTCCTGTGCTGTATATGGGGATCCTGTGCTGTATATGGGGTCCTGTGCTGTATTGTATATAGGGGTGCTGTATATGGGGGTGATGTGCTGTATATGGTGGTACTGTATATGGAGGGTGCTGTGCTGCATGTAGGGGTGCTGTCGTGCTGTATATGGTGGTGCTGTGCTGTATATGGCAGTGCTATGCTGTATATCGGGGGTGCTGTATATGGCGGTACTGTGCTGTATTGTATATGGGGGTGCTGTGCTGTAAATGGGGGTGCTGTGCTGACATACTTGTGTTTGTGGGGGAGTGCCGTTTTGAAATTTGCCTGAGGCAGCAGAGAGGCTAGGTTCACTCCTGACTGGCAGCATCAAAATGTTGTGTGCATGAGGGTGTAGTGATAAGTACAACCCTGTCCTCAACAGCTGAATATAGTGGCAGGAGGCCAACAGCTCCATTACTCTATGTTAAGTAGGCAGTTCGGTGTAAACATACCACAGACCTTCTCATTTTACAAATGGAATCCAACTATACCAAAATTCTTTTCTGCTGTGGTGTCGATTTCTATCAGATTCTCCCAAATTTGAATCATTTAACTTGCTTCCGCACTAGACAAATCTATAAGATTTCACCTTTTGACTCATACATGGTCAGTCAACACTTTGACCTAATTTCACAAAATTTCCTAAAAAAGGGCTCAACAAGATACAAAAACCTCAAATCAATCATCAACTGAGTGATTCAAGGAGAATTTATTCAATGGTAACATTCCTTATTGTGCTACAGATCACATACGCTAACAGAAGGCCCAGTGTACCGTATATTTACTTTATGAAGTTGCATCCTAAAGCTAAATGTAGGTGAGCAATAAAGTGTAACCTCAATGGATTCATAGTGTTGTAATATGTCTATTCAGCGCCCCAGAGTCCTGGTTGCTGCAGTAGTATTATTCCTCCACCAGGGGGAGTGATATTATGTCTGGAGGCAATAAAGGAGATCTCCTGTCCAGGTATCACAACAACACACACCCGCACGCTTCACACTCCAGTCCACCAGGGGGAGCAAAGGTTCTATCTATTAGGCCACTCCTCACAGATAGGTAAAACTGGTGGTTTGGTTAGGAAGTTAGACAGAAGCTGACTGGGCTTCACACAGACAGTCAGATCCCTACGGAGTTTGGCAGAAGCTGGCTGGAGTGGGATCCAGCCAGATCCAGATTGCGGTCTGTGGAAGACGAGGGTCCACGGAGCTGCACCTGCCCAACGTGCGGCAGCATCCAAAGCGAGAGACATTGAAAGGAAGCGTGTTGTAGTGAGTGAGAAACAAAGACATAGCAACAAGTGGATACCAGAGAGGATAGTGGCTGAGAGAAGCGGCATCCTTCTGGTGCGTGTTCCGGTAGCCAGAACACCGAGGGAGTAAAGTGCTCTACGCCATTGCTTCAGAGACTGGCAGGACAGTCAATTCCAAGTTGGCTGCCCGACTTTAATACCTAAGAAGACAGGTGGCAACTTGTGGGGGTCGGGGCGTCTCTAGGGTCCCTATAAACAAGCCTCAGGCCATCAGTCATACTGGCTTTGTTCTATCCGACCACGGGAAACAGAGAGAGAAGAGTAATAACAGTGAGGACCTCATTAGAGCTTAAGCAAGTGAGGACCTACTGTGTTGCTGTGCACATAGGAAGGCTATTGCATTCCACCTGGATAAGGAGACTCTGGATTTGCCTTCAGACCAACCGGACTCTGCCTACCCTGTGATCCGGTGCCCAGGACTGTGGATACTGAAGCCTTCAGTAAAAGGTAAAGAGACTGCAACCTTGTGTCCTCGTTCTTCACTGCGCCTTACATCATCTACCATCACCACCTACACCTCTGGGAAGCCCTGGGGATACACTTCACCTGTGGGAAGGTATACCATCTAGCTGCCATCACACCACTCCAGCAGACCCCTAAGCAGCGTCAGTCACCCTGACCGAATACCACAGGTGGCATCATGAATACTATCCCTTTAAAGACCTTTCCCTTTTAATACGGACGCCCCTAGGGCCACGTACCAGGTCAGCCACCGTGACATCCCCGCTGAGAACTGAAGGACCTGGCTCTGAGTACCCCACTGCCCTACTGGGGGCGCTCCATCTATAAAAGAATAAGAGACAAAAGAGGGGGCTTAGTCGTATTTCTTCCCTCCTCTACAGTCTATCTAAGTTTATATGAATATTATTTTTATTTAATACATTTTTTACCTTTCATTGCACTCTGGAACTAAACTGTTTTTAATTACTGTATCGAAGGTATTAGGTTAAACAAAGCTAAACACCCTATAGTGCCACATGAAACGCACTAAAGGGAGCAAGTTTATAATATGTAGGGGGGGGGTAGTGACATATATCTGCAGGATATCTCTCTCTATCCAATGTATTTTTATCATCCATCTGGCTATATTGTTATTTTTTTTGTGTTTGTATATGTGATTAAGTGTTAATTGAAACTATTTGCTTTAGGCAACTTCCTATTTGCTCTGCTGCCTGTACTTCAACAAACCGTATTGAGCCAAAAATGCATGCTTCAAAAACGCAAGCAAACTAACTTGCGGAATGTTTGTTGAAGCGTCAAAAACTCAATAAACACCGATAGTAGGAACGTAACCTTAGAGGGGAATTGTACATACAATATAGACATTACAAAATATAACACATACATCAAAAGATCCTAAAAGGAGTGAGTTCTCTGCTCACAAGCTTACAATCTATGATGATTAGGGAGGGGACACAAAAGGTGAATGGTAAAAAGTCCTTGTATTGTATGGTCCAGCCATAATATAATAAATGGGGTATTCATATAATGTTGCAAAAAACGGTAACCGGCCTGTATCTGTACATGTACAGACACAGAGGGCTATTAATTGCATGTAGGGAGTGTGAACAGATGATACGAGAGTCCCGATTTTGACGAAAATGTTGCATGGTCAAAACAGGGATAGTTAGATAAGTATGGGGAGACAATAGGCCAATCCGAAGAAATACATTTTTAAGGGCCCGCTTAAAGCTGTGGGTATTGGGAAATAATCAAATTGTCCTGGGTAGCGCATTCCAAAGAATTGGCGCAGCATGTGAGAAGTCATCTTGTACCTTACTGCATTAAAGTACGGACATATCAGTTCAGACATATCGAGCGTTTCCAACACTAGTATAGCTGCACTAGAAGAGTATAGATCAATCCTCAATTGTCATAAAAAGGGTTTTTACATACGACTGTAAATTATTAAGAGTAGTTATTTGATGGAAACACAGGAGGGACTGTGTGATTGAGTTTTGGCTTACTTTCTAGAAATTCTGTCAAGGATTTAACCACATTAATCTACCACGTAGAGCTATGGAAATAATTTAGCAACTTTTCCTAAGAAGTACTTCTACTTTTACGATGTAAATATTAATGAATTGTTAGTCTGGCATGCTATACAAAGTACAACATAAATTACTTATTATCTAGCAGTGAGCTGGCAAGGATTTGATCTAACTGAATGTTTCTGCCAGAATTTCATGTTATACATTATTAAAAAGTTGAGATTAAGAAATAGGAGGTACTGATCTGGGACTTAGAGGCTTGTATATTATATGTGTAACTGATTGTAAATGTGAGGAAAATAATATCAGGAATGATAGGAGAATCCTTGTTATTCTACACATCAATGATCTTCACAATGCGCAATGACATAATTATTACACATTCATGTATATGTTATGCATATGGAGAAGGAGATCATTGTGGTTCATACTATCTATATAGGAGGAGGATGTGGAGAAATCATACTGCAGGCCCCCTTCCTCCATTGTGTCCTATATCAGCTATCTTATATCACTTGCAGGAGCAGTGCTGGTATGTATCTTACAACACAAACTGACAGTGCGCTCTGTTGCCATTCATTAATACTAATGTGAGCGGGTGAGAGAGCGCACTATCTTTGTGCACATCACACAGGGACTAGCCCAGATCCTGAAATGAGTGTCACTTATACCCCTTTGTTTCAAGGAAGGGGCAATGGCTGCAGCAGTGACCGCAGCCTTTGCTTCCTGATGACGCTTCCTGCGACTATGCCAGCCAGCATGCACTGGGATTCTCAAACAAAGTGCCATCAAAGAGGAAATTGTAAAAAAAAGAAAAGCAATTAGATGCAGCTAGGGAAGATTAGGGAATTTTTAATTTTAACATATTAGAAAATAGATTAGATTACGGCATTAAATAGATATTTATGATTCAAATTAAGTTGTATTTCGGACCACCACTTTGAGATTGTTTTCGTATTTTATGACATTTATGTTGTGAATTCTGCTCTTGGGCTCCCTCCGGTGGTTATAAGTGGTAGCGCTGCTGTCTTTGGATCGCAGCATTCATCAGGTGTGTCCACTTTTTGCAATTCTGACTGGGCTATTTAGTCTTGCTTGACCCTTTAGTCAGTGCCAGTTGTCCATTGTTCCTGGAGGATTCACATCCCTGCCTGGTCTCTCCTGCTTTGCTGTTCATTTCAACAAAGATAAGTTCTGGCTTTGTTTTTTGCAGTCCACATGCTGTGGGCTTTATTGTTCAGTTCTTTTCCATGTTTTGTCTTGTCCAGCTTGGTCTGTATAAGGATTTGTTCAGCCAAGCTGGGATCTCTGGAGATGCAGATATACCCTCCATATCTTTAGTTAGATGTGGAGATTTTGTATTTTCTGAGGTGGATATTTTCTAGTGTTTTAATACTGACCACACAGTACTCTGTCCTATCCTTTCTATTTAGCTAGAGCGGCCTCCTTTGCTAAATCCTGATTTCAGTCTGCGTATGTTTTTTCCCTCTCCTCTCACAGTCAATATTTGTGGGGGGCTGTCTATCCTTTGGGGATTTTCTCTGAGGCAAGATAGTTTTCCCTTTTCTATCTCTAGGGGTATTTAGTCCTCCGGCTGTGTCGAGATGTCTAGGGAGTGTTAGGTACATTCCACGGCTACTTCTAGTTGCGGTGTTAAGTTCAGGGTCTGCAGTCAGTACAGGTACCACCTTCTCCAGAGTACGTCTCATGCTGCTCCTAGGCCACCAGATTATAACACATTTATTGCAGTTTGTCTAAGTTTTGTGGATCAAATAAAACCAATTTATTTTAATATACAAAATAAAGGGAACACTAAAATCCCACATCCTAGATATCACTGTTTGAAATATTCCAGTTGTAAATCTTTATTCATTATATAGTGGAATGTGTTGAGAACAATAAAACCTAAAAATGATCAATGTAAATCACAACTAATATCCCAAGGAGGTCTGGAGTGGGAATGATGCTCAAAATCAAATTGGAAAATGAAGTTACAGGCTGATCCAACTTCAGTGGAAATGCCTCAAGGCAAGGAAATGATGCTCAGTAGTGTGTATGGCCTACACTTGCCTGTATGACCTCCGTACAATGCCTGGGCAAGCTCCTGATGAGGCGGCGTATGGTCTCCTGAGGGATTTCCTCCCAGATGTGGACTAAAGCATCCGCCAACTCCTGGACAGTCTGTGGTGCAATGTGACATTGGTGGATGGTGCGAGACATGATGTCCCAGATGTGTTCATTTGGATTCAGGTCTGGGGAACGGGCGGGCCAGTTCGTAGTTTCAATGCCTTCATCTTGCAGGAACTGCTGACACACTCCAGCCACATGAGGTCTGGCATTGTCCTGCATTAGGAGGAACCCAGGGCCAACCACACCAGCATATGGTCTCACAAGGGGTCTGAGGATCTCATCTCGGTACTTAATGGCAGTCAGATTACCTCTGGTGAGCACATCAAGGGCTGTGCGGCCCTCCAAAGAAGCACATGGAGGGCTGTGTGGCCCTCCAAAGAAATGCCACCCCACACCATTACTGACCCACTGCCAAACCGGTCATGCTGAAGGATGTTGCAGGCAGAAGATCACTCTCCACAGTGTTTCCAGACTCTGTCACATCTGTCGCGTGCTCAATGTGAACCTGCTTTCATCCGTGAAGAGCACAGGGCACCAGTGGCGAATTTGCCAGTCCTGGTGTTCTGTGGCAAATGCCAAGCATCCTGCACAGTGTTGGGCTGTGAGCACAATCCCCATCTGTGGACGTCGGGCACTCACACCATCCTCATGGAGTCTGTTTCTAACCGTTTGTGCAGACACATGCACATTTATGGCCTGCTGGAGGTCAATTTGCAGTGCTCTGGCAGTGCTCCTCCTGTTCCTCCTTGCACAATGGCTGAGATAGCGGTCCTGCTTCTGGGTTGTTGCCCTCCTATGACCCCCTCCATGTCTCCTGGAGTACTGGCCTGTCTCCTGGTAGCACCTCCAGCCTCTAGACACTACGATGACAGACACAGTAAACCTTCTTGCCACAGCTTGCATTCATGTGCCATCCTGGATGAGCTGCACTACCTGAGACACTTGTGTGGGTTGTAAAGTCCGTCTCATGCTACCACGAGTGTGAAAGCACATCCAACATTCAAAAGTGACCAAAACACCAGCCAGAAAGCGTTGGTACTGAGATGTGGTCTATGGTCCCCACCTGCAGAACCACTCCTTTATTGAGTGTGTCTTGATAATTGCCAATAATTTCCATCTGTCTATTCTATTTGCACAACAGCATGTGAAATTGATTTTCAAACAGTGTTGCTTCCTAAGTGGACAGTTTGATTTCACAGAAGTTTGATTTACTTGGAGTTATATTCTGTTGTTTAAGTGTTCCCTTTATTTTTTTGAGCAGTGTATTATTCCCAATATATTTATGTAGTATACATTACTATTAGATATCCTAGATAATTGTCAAAACAACTGATGTCTACCAGGATTTATGAACAGGATAGCCTTCTTAAAACAGCTATTTTCTGTATGCAAAATATTAAAATATCATAGGAAAGGAAAATATGCAAATTGCCTCTTCTGAGAAAAAGAGGACTTAACTCTATAGCGCCACCTGTTGGTAGTAGCGATCCCACAAGTCACAATCAACCCTTTAACGAGTCGTGCAATATGACTTATGATAAAAGCCAAATCAGTATCTCAATTCGCAGACACAGTGTTTATGGCTGTTGGCCCTCAGTGCGAAGCATGAGAACTGATTTGGCTAGGTGAGAGGCTCTGGACTGGGGTCTAAGGGGTAACGTTTCTCCTTATGGAGAGTGACATACCAGCTGGCTTGTCAAGGTAAGGAGGCTTACTCGCCGTGCAATGCTCCTCTGGGAAATTAACCCCTTAACGTCCGCCGATACGTCTTTTAACGGCGGCAGTTAAGGGTACTTAAACCACAGCGCCGTTAATTAACGGAGCTGTGGAAAAAGTGAATAGCGCCCCCCAGAGTCGGATTTTCTCTGGGGTCTCAGTTGCTGGGGGTAGCTGAGACCCCAGAGAACTTGATTTGGTTTTTTTTTACCGACCCCTGAGTTGCGATCGCCGGTAATTAACCGTTTACCGGCAATCGCAAAAAAAACCCAAACGCGATTTCCCTTTTAATTTCTCTGTTCTCTGATGTGATCGCACATCAGAGGACAGAGAAATGGGGTCCCCGATAGCCCCCCGATACTCACCTGTCTCCCCCGGTGCTCCTCGTGGCTCCCGATGGGCGCTGCCATCTTTTTCCGGCAAAAAAATGGCGGGCGCATGTGCAGTGCACCCGCCGGCCGGCACCCGTAGGATCTTTGGGGTCTCGGCTGCCGGGGGTAGCCGAGACCCCAAAGAACATGATCGGGGTCGGTTTTTACCGACCCCTGTTTTGCGATCACTGGTAATTAACTGTTTACCGGCGGTCACAAAAAAAAGCGATCTGTCATTCTCTGTCCTCTGATGTGATCGCAGAAATAGGGGGATTCGGGGACCCTATCATACTTACCGGTGTCCCTGGGTCCTCCTGCATCCCCCGGCTTCTTCATCAGGAAAGAAAATGGCGGGCGCATGCGCAGTGTGCCCGCCATCTGCCGCCATCTGCTGGCCGGCAGGAGAAAGGAGTCGGGGCTAAAATTAGGGTTAGGGTTAGGGTTAGGGTTGGGGCTAAATTTAGGGTTAGAGTTAGGGTTGGGGCTAAATTTTGGGTTAGGGTTAGGGTTAGACTTCTTTCACACTTGCGTCGGTACGGGGCTGTCGCAATGCGTCGGCCCGACGTACCGACGCACCTTGTGAAAATTGTGCACAACGTGGGCAGCGGATGCAGTTTTTCAACGCATCCGCTACCCAGTCTATGTCCTGGGGAGGAGGGGGCCGAGTTATGGCCATGCATGCACGGAAACGGCGGACGCGACGTACAAAAAAAAGGTTACATTGAACGTTTTTTTGTGACAACGGTCCGCCAAAACACAACAAATCCAGTGCAGGACAGATGCGACGTGTGGCCATCCGTCTGCAATACAAGTCTATGGGCAAAAAAGGCATCCTGCGGGCACATTTGCACGATCCGTTTTTTGTCCAAAATGATGGATTGCGACAGATGCCACATGACACAAGTGTGAAAGTAGCCTTAGGGCTAGGGTTAGGGTTGGGGCTAAATTTAGGGTTAGGGTTAGGGCTAAAGTTAGGGTTAGGGCTAGGGTTGGGGCTAAAATTAGTGTTAGGGCTAAAGTTAGGGTTAGAGTTGGGATTAGGGTTAGGGTTTGGATTAGGGTTGGTGTTGTGAATTAGACCTTTTGGCTCCCTCTTGTGGTCACTAGTGATATTACACTTTGATATTCCTTCCCTTGCTTGGTATCCACCTGGCCTCGTTAGTCCAGGGGTGTCGCTATTTGAACTTCCTGGATTTTCAGTCTGGTGCCTGGCATCGTTGTAATCAGATCCTTCTGTTTGCTCCTATCTGCTGGTCCTGGTTCTTTGCAAAATTAAGCTAAGTTCTGCTTTCTTGTTTTTGGTTATTTTCTGTGCTCTTATTTTTGTCCAGCTTGTACTAAATGTGATTCCTTATATTGCTGGAAGCTCTAGGGGGTGGATTTTCTCCCCCCGTGCCGTTAGACGGTTCGGGGGTTCTTGAATATTCCGCGTGGAGTTTTTGTGAGGGTTTTTGCTGACCATATAAGTCATCTTCCTATATTCTGCTATTAGTTAGCGGGCCTCTCTTTGCTAAAACCTAGTTCATTTCTTGCATTTGTCTTTTCTTCTTGCCTCACCGTTATTATTTGTTGGGGGCTTGTATCCAACTTTTTGGGGTATTTCCTCTGGAGGCAAGAAAGGTCTTTCTTTTCCCTGCTAGGGTTAGTTAGTTCTCCGGCTGGCGCGAGACGTCTAGAATCAACATAGGTACATTCCCCGGCTGCTGTTATTTGTGTGCTAGGTTCAGGTATATGGTCAGCCCAGTTACCACTGCCCTATGAGCTGGGTTTTATGTTTGCAGACTTCGCTATTGTCTCTGAGACCCCCTGCCATTGGGGTCACAACAGTATGCCAGGCCATAAGTGAATATTTAATGCATTGCAGAAGTGGGATTATAAGAAAGGAAATTCTGAGTTTTTTTTTTTTTCCTTTCTTTCCTCCCCTTTATCTCAGAGTGGCTGGAGCCTTGCTGCAGACATGAATGTCCAGACCTTGATTACTAGTGTGGATCAGCTTGCTGCTCGTGTGCAGAGTATTCAAGATTTTGTTACTAGCAGTCCTATGTCAGAACCTAAAATACCTATTCCGGAATTGTTCTCTGGAGACCGATTTAAATTTAGAAATTTCAGGAATAATTGTAAATTGTTTCTATCTCTGAGACCTCGTTCGTCTGGAGAACCAGCTCAGCAAGTAAAAATTGTTATCTCTTTCTTACGGGGCGACCCTCAGGATTGGGCCTTCTCGTTAGCGTCAGGCGATCCGGCTTTGGCAGATGTTGATGCATTTTTTCTGGCGCTTGGGTTGCTATACGAGGAGCCCAATCTTGAAATTCAGGCAGAAAAAGCTTTGCTGGCTATCTCTCAGGGCCAGGATGAAGCTGAAGTTTATTGCCAAAAATTTCGGAAATGGTCCGTGCTTACTCAGTGGAATGAGTGTGCTCTGGCCGCAAATTTCAGAAATGGCCTTTCTGAAGCCATTAAGAATGTGATGGTGGGTTTCTCCGTTCCTACAAGTCTGAATGATTCCATGGCGTTGGCTATTCAAATTGACCGGCGTTTACGGGAGCGCAAAGTCGCTAATCCTCTGGTGGTGTTGTCTGAACAGACACCTGAGTTAATGCAATGTGATAGAGTTCAGACTAGAATTGAACGGAAAAATCATAGACGTCAGAATGGGTTGTGTTTCTACTGTGGTGATTCTACACATGTTATATCAGCATGCTCTAAACGCTTAACAAAGGTGGTTAGTCCGGTCGCCATTGGTAATTTGCAACCTAAATTTATTTTGTCTGTGACTTTAATTTGCTCATTGTCTTCCTATCCTGTTATGGCGTTTGTGGATTCAGGTGCTGCCCTCAGTCTTATGGATCTGTCGTTTGCCAAGCGCTGTGGTTTTGTTCTGGAGCCTTTGGTTAATCCTATTCCTCTGAGAGGTATTGATGCTACGCCATTGGCGGAAAATAAGCCGCAGTTTTGGACACAGGTGACCATGTGCATGTCTCCTGAACATCGAGAGGTGATTCGTTTTCTTGTTTTGCATAAAATGCATGATTTGGTCGTTTTGGGTCTGCCATGGTTACAAACTCACAATCCAGTTTTGGATTGGAAGGCTATGTCTGTGTCAAGTTGGGGCTGTCAGGGAATTCATTGCGATTCCCCGCCGGTGTCTATTGCTTCCTCTACTCCTTCGGATGTTCCTGAGTATTTGTCTGATTATCAGGATGTATTCAGCGAGTCCAGGTCCAGTGCTCTTCCTCCTCATAGGGACTGTGACTGCGCTATAGATTTGATTCCAGGTAGTAAGTTAAATAAAGGGAAGATTATTTAATCTGTCTGTACCTGAGCATACCGCAATGCGTTCGTATATTAAGGAGTCTCTGGAGAAGGGACATATTCGTCCATCCTCTTCCCCTCTTGGTGCGGGATTTTTCTTTGTGGCCAAGAAGGACGGATCTTTGAGACCTTGTATAGACTATCGACTTCTGAATAAAATCACTGTTAAATTTCAGTATCCTTTGCCTCTGTTGTCGGACTTGTTTGCCCGGATTAAGGGTGCCAAGTGGTTCACCAAGATAGACCTTCGTGGTGCGTACAACCTTGTGCGCATTAAGCAGGGAGATGAATGGAAAACTGCATTTAATACGCCCGAAGGTCATTTTGAGTACTTGGTGATGCCTTTTGGGCTCTCTAATGCTCCTTCAGTGTTTCAGTCCTTTATGCATGACATCTTCCGGAAGTATCTGGATAAATTTATGATTGTTTATCTGGATGATATTCTGTTTTTTTCTGATGATTGGGACTCCCATGTAAGGCAGGTCAGGATGGTGTTTCAGGTTTTGTGTGAGAATGCTTTGTTTATTAAAGGCTCAAAGTGTCTCTTTGGTGTGCAGAAGGTTCCCTTTTTGGGTTTTATCTTCTCCCCTTCTGCTGTGGAGATGGACCCAGTCAAGGTCCGAGCTATTCATGATTGGACTCAGCCCACGTCGGTTAAGAGTCTTCAGAAGTTCTTGGGTTTTGCTAACTTCTACCGTCATTTTATCGCTAATTTTTCTAGCGTTGTTAAACCTTTGACGGATATGACCAAGAAAGGTTCTGATGTTGCTAACTGGGCTCCTGCAGCCGTGGAGGCTTTTCAGGAGGTGAAGCGCCGGTTTACTTCGGCGCCTGTTTTGTGTCAGCCTGATGTCTCGCTTCCCTTTCAGGTTGAAGTGGATGCTTCTGAGATCGGTGCAGGGGCCGTTTTGTCGCAGAGAAGCCCTGGTTGCTCAGTAATGAGACCATGTGCTTTTTTTTCTAGGAAATTTTCACCTGCTGAGCGGAATTATGATGTTGGCAATCGGGAGTTGTTGGCCATGAAGTGGGCATTTGAGGAGTGGCGTCATTGGCTCGAGGGTGCTAAGCATCGTGTGGTGGTTTTGACTGATCACAAAAATCTGATGTATCTCGAGTCTGCTAAGTGCCTGAATCCTAGACAGGCCCGTTGGTCATTATTTTTCTCCCGTTTTGACTTCGTGGTCTCGTACCTGCCTGGTTCAAAGAATGTTAAGGCTGATGCTCTTTCTAGGAGCTTTGTGCCTGACTCTCCTGGAGCCTCAGAGCCAGTTGGTATTCTTAAAGAGGGTGTAATCTTGTCGGCCATTTCTCCGGATTTGCGACGTGTGTTGCAGAGATTTCAGGCTGATAGACCTGACTCTTGTCCACCTGACAGACTGTTTGTTCCTGATAAATGGACCAGTAGAGTCATTTCCGAGGTTCACTCCTCGGTGTTGTCAGGGCATCCGGGTATTTTTGGCACCAGAGATTTGGTGGCTAGGTCCTTTTGGTGGCCTTCCTTGTCACGGGATGTGCGGTCATTTGTGCAGTCCTGTGGGACTTGTGCTCGGGCTAAGCCTTGCTGTTCTCGTGCCAGCGGGTTGCTTTTGCCCTTGCCTGTCCCGAAGAGGCCTTGGACACACATTTCCATGGATTTCATTTCGGATCTTCCAGTGTCTCGGGGCATGTCTGTCATCTGGGTGGTATGTGATCGCTTTTCCAAGATGGTCCATTTGGTGCCCTTGCCTAAGCTGCCTTCCTCTTCTGATCTGGTTCCGTTATTCTTTCAGAATGTGGTTCGTTTGCACGGCATTCCTGAGAATATCGTGTCTGACAGAGGATCCCAGTTTGTTTCCAGGTTCTGGCGATCCTTTTGTGCTAAGATGGGCATTGATTTGTCGTTTTCATCTGCCTTTCATCCTCAGACTAATGGCCAAACTGAGCGAACAAATCAGACTCTAGAGGCTTATTTGAGATGTTTTGTTTCTGCAGATCAGGATGATTGGGTGACCTTCTTGCCGTTGGCTGAGTTTGCCCTTAATAATCGGGCTAGGTCCGCTACCTTGGTTTCGCCATTTTTCTGCAACTCTGGTTTCCATCCTCGTTTTTCCTCGGGACATGTGGAGCCGTCTGACTGTCCTGGGGTGGATTCTGTGGTGGATAGGTTGCAGCGGATTTGGGATCATGTGGTGGACAACTTGAAGTTGTCACAGGAGAAGGCTCAGCGTTTTGCCAACCGCCGCCGCGGTGTGGGTCCCCGACTTCGCGTTGGGGATTTGGTGTGGCTGTCTTCTCGCTTTGTTCCTATGAAGGTCTCCTCTCCTAAATTTAAGCCTCGCTTCATCGGTCCTTATAAGATTTTGGAAATTCTTAATCCAGTGTCCTTTCGCTTGGAACTTCCTGTGTCGTTTGCCATTCACAACGTGTTCCATAGGTCTTTGTTGCGGCGGTACGTTGTGCCTGTGGTTCCTTCTGTTGAGCCTCCTGCTCCGGTGTTGGTTAGGGGCGAGTTGGAGTACGTGGTGGAAAAGATCTTGGATTCTCGTCTCTCCAGGCGGAGGCTTCAGTATCTGGTCAAGTGGAAGTGCTATGGTCAGGAGGATAATTCCTGGGTGGTCGCCTCTGATGTGCATGCGGCCGATTTGGTTCGTGCCTTTCACGCTGCTCATCCTGATCGCCCTGGTGGTCTTGGTGAGGGTTCGGTGACCCCTCCTTAAGGGGGGGATACTGTTGTGAATTAGACCTTTTGGCTCCCTCTTGTGGTCACTAGTGATATTACACTTTGATATTCCTTCCTTTGCTTGGTATCCACCTGGCCTCGTTAGTCCAGGGGTGTCGCTATTTGAACTTCCTGGATTTTCAGTCTGGTGCCTGGCATCGTTGTAATCAGATCCTTCTGTTTGCTCCTATCTGCTGGTCCTGGTTCTTTGCAAAATTAAGCTAAGTTCTGCTTTCTTGTTTTTGGTTATTTTCTGTGCTCTTATTTTTGTCCAGCTTGTACTAAATGTGATTCCTTATATTGCTGGAAGCTCTAGGGGGCGGATTTTCTCCCCCCGTGCCGTTAGACGGTTCGTGGGTTCTTGAATATTCCGCGTGGAGTTTTTGTGAGGGTTTTTGCTGACCATATAAGTCATCTTCCTATATTCTGCTATTAGTTAGCGGGCCTCTCTTTGCTAAAACCTAGTTCATTTCTTGCGTTTGTCTTTTCTTCTTGCCTCACCGTTATTATTTGTTGGGGGCTTGTATCCAACTTTTTGGGGTATTTCCTCTGGAGGCAAGAAAGGTCTTTCTTTTCCCTGCTAGGGTTAGTTAGTTCTCCGGCTGGCGCGAGACGTCTAGAATCAACGTAGGTACGTTCCCCGGCTGCTGTTATTTGTGTGCTAGGTTCAGGTATGGTCAGCCCAGTTACCACTGCCCTATGAGCTGGGTTTTATGTTTGCAGACTTCGCTATTGTCTCTGAGACCCCCTGCCATTGGGGTCACAACAGGTTGGTATTAGGGTTAGGATTGGCATTAGGGTTACGTTTGGGATTAGGGTTAGGTTTGGGATTAGGGTTAAGGTTATGGTTGGGATTAGGGTTAGGGGTGTATTGGGATTAGGGTTAGGTTTGAGGTTAGGGTTGAGATTAGGATTAGGTGTGTGTTGGATTTAGGGTTTTGATTAGGGATATGGTTAGGGTTGAGATTAGGGTTGTTTTGGGGTTAGGGTTGTGATTATCGTTAGGGTTGTGATTAGAATTATGGATTGGGTTGGGATTAGGGTTAGGGGTGTGTTGGGGTTAGGGTTGGATTTAGAATTGGGGGATTTCCACTGTTTAGGTACATCAGGGGGTCTCCAAACACGACAGCCAATTTTGAGCTCAAAATGTCAAATGGTGCTCCCTCCCTTCTGAGCTCTGCCGTATGCCCAAACAGTGGTTTACCCCCACATTTGGGGCATCAGCGTACTCGGGATAAATTGGACAACAACTGTTGGGGTCGAATTTCTCTTGTTACCCTTGTGAAAATAAAAACTTGGGGGCTAAAAAATCTTTTTTGGGGAAAATAAAAATATTTTTTTATTTTCACGACTCTGCCTTATAAACTTCTGTAAAGCATTTGGACATTCAATGTTCTCACCACATATCTAGATAAGTTCCTTGGGGGGGTCTAGTTTCCAAAATGGGGTCACTTGTGGGGGGTTTCTACTGTTTAGGTACATCAGGGGCTCTGCAAATGCAACATAACGCCCGCAGAACATTCTACCAAAGTCTGCATTCCAAAACGGCACTCCTTCCCTTCCGAGCTCTGCCGTGCGCCCAAATAGTGGTTTACCCCCACATATGGGGTACCAGCATACTCACGAAAAATTGACCAACAACTTTTAGGGTCCAATTTCTCTTGTTACCCTTGTGAAAATAAAAACTTGGGGGCTAAAAAATCTTTTTTGTGGAAAAAAAATATATTTTTTATTTTCACGACTCTGCATTATAAACTTCTGTGAAGCACTTGGGCATTCAAAGTTCTCACCACACATCTAGATAAGTTCCATGGGGGGTTTAGTTTCCAAAATGGTGTCATTTGTGGGGGGTTTCCACTGTTTAGGCACATCAGGGGCTCTCCAAACGCGACATGGCATCCGATCTCAATTCCAGCCAATTCTACATTGAAAAAGTAAAACGGCACTCCTTCTCTTCCAAGCTCGGCGGTGCACCCAAACAGTGGTTTACCCCCACATATAGGGAATCGACGTACTCAGGAGAAATTGCACAACAACTTTTGTGGTCTAATTTCTCCTGTTACCCTTGTGAAAATAAGAATTTGTGGGCAAAAAGATCATTTTTGTGTAAACAAATGTGATTTTTTATTTTCACGGCTCTACGTTATAAACTTCTGTGAAACACTTGGGGTTCAAAGTGCTCACCACACATCTAGATAAGTTCCTTAAGGTTTCTAGTTTCCAAAATGGTGTCACTTGTGGGGGGTTTCTACTGTTTAGGCTCATCAGCGGCTCTCCAAACGCAACATGACGTCCGATCTCAATTCCAGCCAATTCTGCATTGAAAAAGTCAAACGGCGCTCCTTCACTTCCAAGCTCTGCTGTGTGCCCAAACAGTAGTTTACCCCCACATGTGGGGTATCGGCGTATTCAGGAGAAATTGCACAACAAAATTTATGGTTAAATTTCTGTTTTTACACTTGTGAAAATAAAAAAAATGGTTCTGAAGTAAAATGTTTGCAAAAAAAAGTTAAATGTTCATTTTTTCCTTCCACATTCTTTCAGTTTCTGTGAAGCACGTAAAGGGTTAATAAACTTCTTGAAGGTGGTTTTGAGCACCTTGAGGGGTGCAGTTTTTAGGATAATGTCACACTTGGTTATTTTCTATCATATAGACCCCTCAAAATGACTTCAAATGTGATGTGATCCCTAAAAAAAATGGTGTTGTAAAAATGAGAAATTGCTGGTCAACTTTTAACCCTTATAACTCCCTAACAAAAAAAAAATTTGTTTCCAAAATTGTGCTGATGGAAAGTAGACGTGTGGGAAATGTTATTTATTAACTATTTTTTGTGACATATCTCTCTGATTTAAGGGCATAAAAATACAAAGTTTGAAAATTGCAAAATTTGAAAATTTTTTGCCATATTTCCATTTTTTTCATTCGCAAGTAATATCGAAGAAATGTTACCACTAACATGAAGTACAATATGTCATGAAAAAAAATCTCAGAATCAGCGGGATCCGTTAAATTATTCCAGAGTTATAACCTCATAAAGTGACAGTGGTCAGAATTGTAAAAATTGGCTCGGTCATTAAGTACCAAATTGGCTCTGTCACTAAGGGGTTAAATATGCAAATTGCCTCTTCTGAGAAAAAGAGGACTTAACTCTATAGCGCCACCTGTTGGTAGTATTGATCCTACAAGTCACAATCAACCCTTTAACGAGTCGTGCAATATGACTTAGGATAAAAGCCAAATCAGTATCTCAATTCGCAGACACGGTGATTCGGGCTGTTGGCCCTCGTCAGTGCGAAGCATGAGAACTGATTTGGCTAGGTGAGAGGCTCTGGATAGGGAAGGAATGCGTTGATACAGTATGTCTCTATCTTTTTAAGGCTAAACCATGTCTAATCTGAACCTGGAAGTTACATGTTATGAGCTAACAAACTTTGGCCATGACAAAAAGAATTGTGAGAAAACATCAGTCCACAAAAATGTCTACATTTTGCAACTCAAAATTTTAAAATTCTTAGATAAAATACCTGCGGAGTGTCTTGGAACTATATAACTTACAGGAAATAAAGGAATAAAATACAGAGATATGTACAGCTGTGACGACTGTGAATTCCTTGTCTTGGCCAGCAATATTAACAACTCCCTATAGTCCTAGAGGTTTCAGCCAACAATGGGAGTCTATTCATTCGGCTTAGGATACAGTGTGTGAAAACAGGAGACGTTCAGAGGAGACATGGAGGATGGAGCTGACAGGAGATGCAATACTGGCGGCAGCCAGCCATAATTTGTCTGAGCTATGCCCCCACTGGAAGACTCCTTCTCTCAAGTGAAAGTGGGAGATCTTTTTGTGAGAGCAGACAAAGTTCACCAGGGCCAAGAGGAAACCCAGGGGACTGAGCTATCAGGAGATGCTAGGAGGAAATTTTAACTTCCAAATTAATTTTCCTGCCTCTGCTACTTCCTCCTCACGTTGTGTCTCTCTGAGACCAATAAAGTGTTAAGCTGTAAATAAAAAAAACAAACAACTTAATTGAATAAACCTGTATTATAGGAAAGATATATACAATTTTTACGTCGGCCTTTCACTTTTTAAAAATAGGGAGGTGATTTTGCAAAGACCAAACAAATTCACTATATTTTATGATAATTGCTGTGGACATTTATTTACAATTTTTAAGTCGGCCTTTCACTTTTTAACCCCTTAGTGATGGAGCCAAATTTTTGAAATCTGACCAGTGTCACTTTATGTGGTAATAATTCTGGAACACTTCAACAAATCTCAGTGATTTTGAGACTGTTTTTTCATGACACATTATACTTTATGATAATGGTAAATTTAGGTCAATATGTTTTGTATTTATCTATAAAAAAAACATCGGAAATTTGAGAAAAATGTTAAAAAATTAGCAATTTTCAAACTTTGAATGATTATCCCTTTAATCCAGATAGTCATACCACGGCAAAACATTAATAAATAACATTTCCCATATGCCTGCTTTAAATTGGCACCATTTGCAAAATGTTCTTTAATTTTGTTAGCATTTTAGGAGATTTACAAATGTAGCAACAATTTTTTTTTTTTTTCAAGGAAATTTACAAAATGAAATTTTTTAGGGACCTATCCATGTTTGAAGTGACTTTAGGGGTCTTATATATTGGGAAACCCCCAAAAGTGAGACCATTTTAAAAACAGCACCCCGTGACATATTTGAAACTGCTGTCAGGTAGCTTATTAACCCTTTAGCTGATTTTCAGGAATTAATGCAAAGTGACATGACAGAAATGAAAATGTGTATTTTTACCAACTAATTGTCGCTACTTCTGAACAGGTTACAACAGCCGTCAGACTCTAAGGCCGCTATATGGCCATGAAATGCCATCGCAAACATCAGGACCACAAAATCATGATCTGAGGGCACCAATTGGGATAAAAAGGAAGCCCCCACACTCTGTTAACCATTTATATGATGTAGTCACTATAGAGAGTAGCATCTAAGGGGTTAAACAGATTTGGATGGTGCAAACACTGATCGTGGCTGATGCAGCAAGTTGTCAGTTTTAGTGTACAGCCAACAGCTGCTGGATTGTCACCTGTATGGGGATTCTATTCTCCTATTTCTCAGGTCAGTTAAAAGACATATTGGCAGTCATTAAGGGGTTAAAAATAGGGAGGTGATTTTGCAAAGACCAAACAAATTCACTATATTGTGGAAATTTACTCCAACTCTTTGCTAGTTTAGATTTTTGGGTTGGGCCTAACAGCAAGCAACTGAGCCTTAAATTATTCCTTTGACTTGTGGTACGCGTAACATTGCATTTTTCTTTGCCTGCGGTGTGACAGTATATAGCTTGTATAGTTTTTATATGATATACTAACACAAAGTTGCAAGTATATGTGTAATGCGAAGGAAAAAATATTTGAACTTCTATATATTTAAAAAATATAAATCTGAAAATTGTGAAGTGCATTTGTACTCAGCCCCCTGAGTCAATACTTTGTAGGACCACCTTTCATGGCAATTACTGCTGCAAGTCTTTTGGGGTATGTCTCTACCAGCTTTGCACATCTAAATTTGTACCCATGCTTCTTTGCAAGCTAGCTCTAGCTCCAACACTATGTTTGACGCTGGGGATGGTGTTTTCAGGGTGACTGGTAGCGTTAGTTTTTCTGCCACACATAGAGTTTTCCATATAGCCCGTAAATTTCTGCTTTGGTCTGATCTGGTCAGAGTACCTTCTTCTATATGCTAGTAGTGTCCCCTACTAGACTTTTTGCAAACTGCAAACCAGACTTTATATGGCTCACTTTCAAAAATTGCTTTCTTCTTGCTACTTTTCCATTAAAGCCAGATTTGTGGCATATACAACCAATAGTTGCCTGTGAACAGAGTTTCCCACCTGAGCTCTGAATCTCTGAATGTCCTTCAGAGTGACTATGGGTCTTTTGGCTGCTTCTGTAATTAGTGCTCCTCTTTCTGTTGCTCCTTTTGGGATGTCATTTTAGGTGGATGGCCATGTCTTGGTAGGTTTGCAGTTGTGCCATACTCCTCCTATTTTTGGATGAAGAGTGCTCTGTGAGATGTTCAGAGGTTAAACTATTTTTTAAAAACCTAATCCTGCTTTACTCTTGTCCACAACTTTATGACTGATGTGAGGCTGAGTCACTTATCACAGACAGACCAGTGAGACACTAAAGTCAAGGAGTACAAGGTCAAATTCCAGGAGAGTATGTCTGAGACAAAGGGATAAGACAGCCGAATATTCAAAGGCAAAATGGGCAATATGAGTGAATAGTGAGAGGCAAAATCCAAGGTCAGGCAATGAAGATCAGAATAACACAGACACAGATCTCAATGCGCACATACCTTAGGGCAGCTGAGCTGTCACTTACTGCATCCCTAGGACACAGTGAGTGGTGGGATCATGACACCTGAACTGTCTTGTGTGTTTCTTGGTTTCCATGGTGCTGTTATCAAACGAGCCTCTGAGGCTTTTTCACAGAACAGCTGTAGTTATATTGAGAACTAGCTGAAGAGCCCGGCGTTGCCTGGGCATAGTAAATATCTGTGGTTAGTTATAGCACCTCACTTCTCTTATTTTCCCATCACGCCTCTCATTTTCCCCATCACATCTTTCATTTTCCCCCTCACATTTCTCATTCTCTCCCTCACACCTCTCATTTTCCCCCTCACTCCTCTTATTTTCCCCCTCACTCCTCTCATTCCCCCCTAACACATCATTTCGACCTCACATCTGTCATTTTCCGATCACTCCACTATTTTCCCTCACTCCTCTCATTTTGCACTCACACCTTTTCATTTTCACCTCACACCTCTCATTTTCACCTCAGTATATACATGTTTGTCATCTCCCTTATATATAGTATACACCTGTATGTCATCTCCTGTATATAGTATATACCTGTATGTCATCTCCCCTGTATATAGTATATACCTGCTGTGTGTCATCTCCCCTGTATATAGTATATACCTGTATGTCATCTCCTCCTATATATAGTATATACCTGTATGTAATCTCCTCCTGTATATAGTATATACCTGTGTGTCATCTCACCTATATATAGTATATATCTGTGTGTCATCTCCTCCTGTATATAGTATATACCTGTATGTCTTCTCCTCCTATACATAGCATATACCTGTATGTCATCTCCTCCTGTATATACTATATACCTGTAGGTAATCTGCTCCTGTATATAGTATATACCTGTGTGTCATCTCCTCCTGTATATAGTATATATCTGTATGTCATCTCCTCCTGTATGTAGTATGTACCTGTATGTCATCTCCTCCTCTATATAGTATATACCTGTGTGTCATCTCTCCTGTATATAGTATATATCTGTGTGTCATCTCCTCCTGTATATAGTATATACCTGTGTGTTATCTCCCCTGTAAATAGTATATACCTGTGTGTCATCTCCTCCTATATATAGTATATATCTGTATGTCATCTCCTCCTGTATTAGACCTCGTTCACACGTTATTTGGTCAGTATTTTTACCTCAGTATTTGTAAGCTAAATTGGCAGCCTGATAAATCCCCAGCCAACAGTAAGCCCACCTCCTGGCAGTATATATTAGCTCACACATACACATAATAGACTGGTCATGTGACTGACAGCTGCCGGATTCCTATATGGTACATTTGTTGCTCTTGTAGTTTGTCTGCTTATTAATCAGATTTTTATTTTTGAAGGATAATACCAGACTTGTGTGTGTTTGAGGGCGAGTTTCGTGTGTCAAGTTGTGTGTGTTGAGTTGCGTGTGGTGACATGCATGTAGCGACTTTTGTGAGATGAGTTTTGTGTGGCGACATGCATGTAGCAACTTTTTGTGTGTCGAGTTGCATGTGACAGGTTAGTGTAGCAAGTTGTGTGCAGCAAGTTTTGTGCATGGCGAGTTTTGCGCGTGGCGAGTTTTATGTGTGGTGCCTTTTGAGTATGTGCAAGTTTTGTGTGAGGCAACTTTTGCATGTGTTGCAACTTTTGTGCATGTGGCAATTTTTCCGCGTGTGCAAGTTTTGCGTGTGGCGAGTTTTCCATGAGGTGAGTTTTGCACGTGTGGCGAGTTTTGCATGTGGAGAGTTTTGCGCGTGGCGAGTTTTGAGCAGCGACTTTTGTGTTTCGACTTTTATGTGGCGAGGTTGGTGTATGTGTGGTGAAATGTGCGCTGAGGGTGGTATATGTGTTCGAGCACGTGGTAGTGTGTGGCGCATTTTGTGTGTGTGTTCATATCCCCGTGGTGGTGTGGTGATTATCCCATGTCGGGGCCCCACCTTAGCAACTGTACAGTATATACTCTTTGGCGCCATCGCTCTCATTCTTTAAGTCCCCCTTGTTCACATCTGGCAGCTGTTAATTTGCCTCCAACACTTTTCCTTTCATTTTTTCCCCATTATGTAGATAGGGGCAAAATTGTTGGTGAATTGGAAAGCGCAGTGTTAAAATTTCACCTCACAACATAGCTTTGACGCTCTCGGGGTCCAGACGTGTGACTGTGCAAAATTTTGTGCCTGTAGCTGCGACGGTTCAGATGCCAATCCCGGACATACACACATACACACATACACACATTCAGCTTTATATATTAGATAAATTACACAAAGGTGCACTCAATTTACTAATTATATGACTTCGGGAGGCAATTAGTCACTCAATATTTTATTTATGGTTATCAGACTACAGGGGTCTAAAAAAATGCATGTCACAATTTTTAGATTTATATTTTTAAAATATTTAGAAAACCATGTATCATTTCCTTTACACTTCACAAATACTTCATACTTTGTGTTGGTATATCACATAAATTACCAATAAAATACAATTTAGTTTTGTGGATATAATGTGAAAAAATGTGGTAAAAGTTCATGGGGTATGAAAATTGTCTCTTCACAGAGGAAGAGGACTAGAACTCTAGTGCCACCTATTGGAAGTAGCAATCCTAACAGTCAATGTCGACCCTTTAAAACCCCTTCATGACCTCTGCCGTACTATTACCACGGAGGTCGGATCTGCTTTGATGTGGGCTCCGGCGCTGAGCCCCGGCCCTTACTGACACTGGCTCTGCATTGGGGCCAGGAGCGCGGTTACAGCTGCCGCTCTGTAGGTGACTGAACCAACAGCGCCCCTATGACTAAAACAGGAATGCAAGGGGGTGAATAATTTTTAGGGGCACCAGGCAGGTTAATAAGGCTATTTGTTATGATCCTTAGTGGCTGAGGATCACAAAATGGACTAGCTAAGTTACTGAACATAGAAACGAGCTCTAGGGAGGTGGTAACTGGACTGACCGCAAACCTGATCCTAACCAAACACACTAAAGGTAGCCGGTGAACGTGCCTAAATTCCTGGATGTCTCGACGCAGCCTGAGAAACTAGCTCCCTCTAGAGGGAAAGTAAGACCTCACTTGCCTCAGAGAAATAACCCCAAAGATATAGGAAGCCCCCAACAAATAATAACGGTGAGGTAAGGGGAAAATACAAACGTAGAAATGAAAACAGATTCAGCAAATGAGGCCCGCTAATACTAGATAGCAGAAGACAGATAGGGAACTGTGCGGTCAGTAGAAAACCCTAAGCAAAATATCCACGCTGAGAATACAAGAACCCCCACACCAACTAACGGTGTGAGGGGAGAAACTCAGCCCCCTAGAGCTGCCAGCAAGCAAGGAAATCACATACTAGCAAGCTGGACAAGGACTAATAATCAACCAAGAAACATATTGATCACTGGTGATCAAAAAATGAATAAACAGAAACTTAGCTTCTCTTGAAGAGACTGATAACGAAGGAATGCAGGAAAGCTCAAAAATAGCACTGAATACATTGACAGCAGGCAACAACTGAAAGTCCAGGTGAGCTAAATAGGAAACCAACTACCAGATAACGAGACAGCTGATCCCAGCCACAAACCTGCAGAAAGATACAAAGAGCCACCAGAGGGAGCCCAAAGACAGAACTCACACAGTACCACTTGTGACCACAAGAGGGAGCCCAAAAATAGAGTTCACAACAGCTATTATCTTGCAGAGTAACCCCATACCTGCTGGTTATTAGCATTTTTCTGGTGGCAGTATCTATTTAATACATCTCCCCAGTGTATTATGACTGGCAAAATTGGTGCACCCTACAACAATATGGAAAAATCTTTAAAATTATTTAAGTTTGATGTTTCTTCCTTAGACCATTACTTAGAGCCTGTAATAATATTTCCTTTGTTCACTATGGTAAATGCATACTTTCTGCTCAATTCCCCTGTCTGTACTTTCTTTCTACCCCTGTTCTCGGGTTATATAAATATGTTATACAATTTCAGAGACATAAATATTAACTGACATCAGCTACTTCCATTAAGTCTTCCACAAAATTGATGGCATAGAGCTATTTAACTTAACCACATACTATCCCAATTGCAACTTTTGAAAGGGTTGAATGATTTGTCTCAGCCGCAAGTCATCAATGAAACCTATCTGATTCTCACTTTGTGGCTGATTTCCATAAAGGGATACTGTACAAGCAACGTCTCGACTCCAGGACTTTTTGTGACCAAGTAGAATTTTTTATTCAATTCATTCTGCATCATTATCTGAATTATATTTAATAGGCGTCACATAACTGCTCCTTTCTCTATTACGTTTTATAGTGTCTGGTAATCTAGAACAAAGGATGATTTCATAGTTACAGTAAGTCGTTTCAATGTGATCCTTCCTATGTTGGATTTTTATCCATAGAAAAGTGAAGTAAGTGTAGAAGTGGGATGAATGGGGATTTCTATTACCAGATTATAAATTATTATTTATCTGGAGAAACACCCCAGCTGTGATAAACTCCTTCCACACAAGGAGCATATTCAGGAGAAGATTGGATTGTGTCACACCAGATAGTGAACTGTGGCTTCTGCCCCAAATTCATGACAAATGACTAATATAAGACCATTCTTTATTCCAAGAATCAGGTCAGCAATTGTAACAGAGCAAAATACTTCTGATTGCATTACCATGGGGAAAAAGAACTTAAATCTAGAAAATGTAATGAGAAAAGCAGTTTTTTGCTCTGATACATGACTGCACAAACGTCTGAGACAATAGTTCATCACCAAGAGCATCTGGTACAAACACTAGTACCATTATGTTTCTATTTAAAGAACAGTCGGGAGGAATTAGTCCCAGATGTTCCTCTCCATCCCATATTAACTTGCGGTGTGTTTCCATTCTAGAAAAAAAATTTGAGAATAGAATAAAAGTAATTTGTCCTTCAATAATCCCAAATGGAAAGAGATGTGGACAATTAATATTAACTGTTTCTTAGTTCCAATCTCTAATTTTCAGGACACAAATATTTGACTGAAATGCTGTTGAAGATGGAGTAGAAATGAGTTAATTTAGAATGATTTTCCATAAGATTGTGATGTGACGTCTACCTGGAATATGTGGACTCTGGTTTGCAAGAGAATTGGCTTAGGATAAAACTGAGCAGCAAAGTCTAAGGGTATGTGCACACGTTGCGGATTTCTTGCAGAAATTTCCTGAAGAAAACCGGAAATTTTCTGCAAGAAATCCGCATTTTTTTTTTTGCGTTTTTTTTCCGTTTTTTTAGCATTCTGCAAGCGTAATTAGCTTGCAGAATGCTAAAGTTTTCCAAGCGATCTGTAGCATCGCTTGGAAAACTGACTGACAAGTTGGTCACACTTGTCAAACATAGCGTTTGACAAGTGTGACCAACTTGTTACTATAGATGCTGCTTTTGCAGCATCTATAGTAAAAGATAGAACGTTTAAAAATAATAAAAAAAATTAAAAAAATGCTTATACTCACCCGCAGACATCAGATCTCCTCACCGGCGTCCGTTCCTATAGCTGATGTGTGCGCGCAGGGCCTTCCATGACGTCACGGTCACGTGAGCGGTCTCGGCCAATCACAGGACAGTGACGTCATTCGGCAAGGTCCTTCACCGCACACCAGCTACAGGAACCGAAGCCAGCGTGCAGCACAGAGGCGGGAACACTTCGGGGGCCATCAGAGGGTGAGTATAGGACTATTTTTTATTTTAATTCTTATTTTTTTACCAATTATATGGTGCCCAGTGCGTGGAGGAGAGTCTCCTCTCCTCCACCCTGGGTACCAACCGCACATAATCTGCTTACTTCCCGCATCGTGGGCACAGCCCCGTGCGGGAAGTAAGCAGATCAATGGACCCCTAGGTGTGCGGAATCCCCTGCAATTCCGTATTTTAATGAACATGTTGCTTTTTTTTCCACGATGCGATTTTTTTCGCGGAAAAAAAGGCTACATTTGCACAAAAAATGCGGAATACACTGAAAATAATGGGAGGCATATGTTAGCGTTTTTTTTCGCGTTTTTATCACGTTTTTATAGCGAAAAAACGCGAAAAAAACGCGAAAAATACTGAACGTGTGCACATGGCCTAAGGCTTTCCAAGGATCTGGACTTTAGCTCTAATGAAGTAGTCAGGGCGGTCGGACATTGCTTGATAGAAAGAGCTCTGAAGCATTAGTGCTCTAAAAGTAACGATGGCTGGTAAAGAGTGTGATGGAATGTGGGTTAATGTTGTCTACTATCTATAGATATACAGTACAGACCAAAAGTTTGGACACACCTTCTCATTTAAAGATTTTTCTGTATTTTCATGACTATGAAAATTGTAAATTCACACTGAAGGCATCAAAACTATGAATTAACACATGTGGAATTATATACTTACCAAAAAAGTGTGAAACAACTGAAAATATGTCTTATATTCTAGGTTCTTCAAAGTAGCCACCTTTTGCTTTGATGACTGCTTTTCACACTCTTGGCATTCTCTTGATGAGCTTCTAGAGGTAGTCACCGGAAATGATCTTCCAACAATCTTGAAGGAGTTCCCAGAGATGCTTAGCACTTGTTGGCCCTTTTGCCTTCACTCTGCAGTCCAGCTCACCCCGAACCATCTCGATTGGGTTCAGGTCTGGTGGCTATGGAGGCCAGGTCATCTGGCGTAGCACCCCATCACTCTCCTTCTTGGTCAAATAGCCCTTACACAGCCTGGAGGTGTGTTTGGGGTCATTGTCCTGTTGAAAAATAAATGATGGTCCAGCTAAACGCAAACCAGATGGAATAGCATGCCGCTGCAAGATGCTGTGGTAGCCATGCTGGTTCAGTATGCCTTCAATGTCCATTCCTTGTGTTCTTTAGCCCAAACAAGTCTCTTCTGCTTGTTGCCTGTCCTTAGCAGTGGTTTCCTAGCAGCTATTTTACCATGAAGGCCTGCTGCACAAAATCTCCTCTTAACAGTTTTTGTAGAGATGTGTCTGCTGCTAGAACTCTGTGTGGCATTGACCTGGTCTCTAATCTGAGCTGCTGTTAACCTGTGATTTCTGAGGCTGGTGACTCGGATAAACTTATCCTCAAAAGCAGAGGTGACTCTTGGTCTTCCTTTCCTGGGGTGATCCTCATGTGAGCCAGTTTCTTTGTAGAGCTTGATGGTTTTTGCAACTGCACTTGGGGACACTTTCAAAGTTTTCCCAATTTTTCGGACTGACTGACCTTCATTTCTTAAAGTAATGATGGCCACTCGTTTTTCTTTATTTAGCTGCTTTTTTCTTGCCATAATACAAATTCTTACAGTCTATTCAGTAGGACTATCAGCTGTGTATCCACCATACTACTGCACAACACACCTGATGTTCCCAACCCCATTTGTAAGGCAAGAAATCCCACTTACTAAACCTGATAGGGCACACCTGTGAAGTGAAAACCATTTCTGGTGACTACCTCTTGAAGCTCATCAAGAGAATGCCAAGGGTGTGCAAAGCAGTCATCAACACAAAAGGTGGCTACTTTGAAGAACCTAGAATATAAGACATATTTTCAGTTGTTTCACACTTTTTTGTTAAGTATATAATTCCATATGTGTTAATTCATAGTTTTGATGCCTTCAGAGTGAATTTACAATTTTCATAGTCATGAAAATACAGAAAAATCTTTAAATGAGAAGGTGTGTCCAAACTTTTGGTCTGTACTGTATATACACAAAAAGATATCCAAAAGCATATCTATGCTAATAATAGGGTTCCTTCACCGTGAAGAGAAATCCCAGATAGCATGGAAGGGGTGTGTGCAACTACACTGAACCCAATATACAGGTACAAACATACCTTTAACACACCACTCAAGAGAGGAGGTAGAAAGATAACAAATTTTATTAAATCACATATAGTACAAATATCACATATAGATTAAAATAAGCGTAAGAGGAAGGATTTTACTCAAGCAAAGTACACAGACAGGATAGAGGAAGTACGTATATTCAGGCTCTGGGATAGTGTGTGAAGCATGATTATTTGAGTAAATCTAAAGAGTCATACCAAGGCTGGCCTTAAGGTGCATAATACAAACTTCATGCAAAAATAAGTAAAGTCAGTAACTAACACATACCCATGTCGTCCGCCTGTCCTCAATCACTGAAACCCCAACGCGCGTTTCCATGGACGCTTTATCAAGGGGAGAGAGAGGTGTGCCTGTCATATCTCCACACATCCAGGTTTAAAAATGCCTCCGTGCTCACATATCATCCAATGACGTGTCGCGCATGGCACCGCCGCCCCCGGTTCCAGACGCATCTGTTTCCGGCATTCTTAATCGACATGCGGGGAGGAAATCCTCCATGTCGTCACATCCGCACTGTCGACTATACCAGAAGTTTTCAACAAAATGGCAGATCCCGAGCGCGGTGCGCATGCGCGTCACCATATTCTGGAGGCCTAACACTGATAAAGAATATAACCGCATGTGAATAGCGGTGCATACCAGAAGAGGCGTATCGCCGCATATCCCGATCCCAGGGCACAAAGGTCTACATCACAAAGGTAATAACACATAATTAATAACAAAATACCCAATATTAT
Organism: Ranitomeya variabilis; assembly: GCF_051348905.1. Taxonomy (NCBI): domain Eukaryota; kingdom Metazoa; phylum Chordata; class Amphibia; order Anura; family Dendrobatidae; genus Ranitomeya; species Ranitomeya variabilis. The sequence goes on along the minus strand of NC_135234.1, from coordinate 699,198,683 downwards.
ACTAAGACGATACTCAATTGTAATGTCTAATATATGCAGACCATATCAACATATTAAACCAAGAGAGTCCATTTAATATGGTCTTAATTTCCGGGCGACGTCAGTAAAGGCATTCAAGATCAATATCACCAATCTTCAGTAAGGGTACTGTCACACAGTGCAATTGTGAGCGCTACAACGGCACGATTCGTGACGTTGCAGCGTCGTATAATTATCGCTCCAGCGTCGTATACTGCGGTCACACGTTGCAATACACTGCGCTGGAGCGATAATTTCATGACGTATTTGCGATGTAGAAGCCGTTGGTTACTGTGCGCACATCGTATACAACCTGTGTCACACGATGCAATCATGCCGCCACAGCGGGACACTAGACGACGAAAGAAAGTTTCAAACGATCTGCTACGATGTACGATTCTCAGCGGGGATCCGGATCGCAGTAGCGTGTCAGACACAACGATATCGTAACGATATCACTAGAACGTCACGAATCGTGCCGTCGTAGCGATCAAAATTGCACTGTGTGACAGTACCCTAAGATGAAGTCTTTACAAAATTCCCCTAAAGTGCCGATGAGTTAAGAGATGTCGATCACTGCAGATAAGTGGCAGGAATGGTATCACAAACCAGGACAAATATGGAGACAGTTCTTTCATGATCATTACTAAAGTAAAACATTTTTTAAAAAGTTACAGAGAAAAGAAACACATAATTAAAATCACATACAGACAACACAGAAAAAATATATATAATACTTAAAAAGCAGAGACCTATAAAAACGGAGCAAAACTCAGCTTTTCGTTAAGTCCAACAGAGGACAAGGTGCCTAATTCCACAATCCATTTAGTTTCCGATTGTGCAAGCAGTTGTTTTAAGTTCCCCCCCTAATACCTCCATGTATTCTATCAATGCCAAAGACTTTAAGGCCACGTGGATCAGAATTATGGCACAGTTGGAAATGCTTTGGTATGGTCTTTAGCATTGATGGATCCTCCTCTTCTCTAGCCGCAAGGATATCCCTAACGTGCTCTCTAACCCTGACACGCAATTCCCTTGAAGTTAACCCGATATAGGTCTTAGAGCAGGGACATTGGGCAAGATAAACAACATATGAGGTGGTACATGAGATGTAGTGAACAATGTTATATTCACGAACACCATCGGTAGTCTTAAAGGTTTTAGCCCACATAATGTCTTCTCACCAATTGATCTCTAAGGTTCTTACCCCTCCTTGCAGTAATGATGGGTCGCTCAGAGATTTGCTTGTTAAGTACAGGGTCTGTCTGGAGAACAGGCCAATGTTTTATTAAGACCCGACGCATAGTATCCCACTGGCAGTTAAATGTTGCAATAAATCTAATTTGAGTATCACTCTTTTCTTTGAGTGTACCAGAATTACATAATAATCCCTGTCAAGGGGTATGCTTTGCACGGTGATAACCATGTTTGATGTTTCTCTGGCTATACCCTCTTTCCAAAAAACGATTTCTCAGGTCTTTTGCCTGCTCCTCAAACTTATCTACTGTAGGGCAAGTACGTTTAGCTCTAAGGAACTGGCCGGTAGGGATAGCCTTAATAGTGGAATAAGCATGTCCCGAGGAGGCATGGAGGAATGAATTTACAGAGGTTTTCTTCCGATAGATGTCAGTCTGGACAGACCCAAATCTGTCAACTGATAGAGCAATATCTAAAAAGTCAATCCTGTGTTCATGCCAATTGTATGACAGTTTAATATTATAGATGTTTTCATTCAAGGAGGACATGAATTTTTCCAAATCAGGGACCGGGCCCTGCCAAATAACCAAAAGATCATCGATGTAGCGAAACCAGCACTGCACATGGTCAGCGGCGCATGCCCCGTCCCCGCGAAACACCTCCCTCTCCCAAAAGCCGAGGAAGAGGTTCGCGTAGGCTGGCGCACACGCCGCCCCCATGGCAGTGCCACGTTTCTGCAGGTAGAACAGGTCCCTGAATGTAAAAAAAATTATGATACAAAACGAACTGTAACAGTTCGAGTAAAAGATCAACAAGGGGTCTGTCCAGACTGCTCATCTCAAGAAAAAAAAACAAAAAAAACCGCACAGCTTGCAGACCATGTTTATGGTCAATGCATGTATATAAGGACTCGACGTCCGTGGTGACAAAGAGCATATCGGAGTCTAAACAGAGACCGTCGACCCGTACCAGGATGTCCACAGAGTCCCTGACATAGGAGGGCAGCGTTTCGACCAAAGGTTTGAGATAATGGTCAATAAATTTGCATACAGGGTCACACAGCCCTCCAATGCCAGAGACTATGGGACGCCCCGGGGGGTCGACTGGGTCCTTGTGGATTTTTGGCAGGAGGTAGAGGGTAGGGACTTTAGGGAATTTTGTCACTAACCCATCCAGAATTTTCTTGGGAATAATTCCCTTTTCCCAGGCCTGAATCAAAATTGAATCAAGTAATAATGAGAATGTGGTCAAAGGATTTCCTGGAAGTATCTCATAATAATTTTTATCTTTCAATTGTTTGAAGACTTCTTTCTCGTATTTATCCACCGGCCAGATCACGACATTTCCTCCCTTGTCCGCTGGCTTAATCACCACGTCATCCAAAGTTCTCAGTTGTTTTAGAGCACGTCTGTGTTCAAAACTGAGGTTATCCCTTCTTATTTTAGTTGATATATTTTTAAAATCTTCAGTAACCAGACGTGCAAAAATATCAATTTGTGGATAAATGGACAAGGGAGAAAATGTCGCCGATCTGGGCACGATGGATCTCGGAAAGTTGATCACACTCTCAGGATCCTGCTCATCAAGTAATCCTTCCAATACCTCCAATGCCTTCTGCTCAGCCCCACCGCGGACGCCGACATCTTCCCCTGATCGATGGTGTAGCCTCCTCAGGACCAGCTTGCGGCAGAAATGATGGAGGTCCTTTACCGATGTAAAATAGTGAAAATTGTTAGTAGGAGCGAATGATAGGCCAAACTAAGGACCTCCTGCTGTGCCTGAGATAGAGTATGTGTGGACAGATTGATTACCTCTAGATTATTAGTGGCACTGTATATACAGTCTGAAATTATCATTAAGGCACTAATGGCATATTCACAGATTACGGTGTGTCATATATGTTTTATTAGTGAAAATCTGATATTTGGAAATTATGTCTGACCCATGAGTTATATGTATCCATAGGAACCTATTCATCCAATGAAGGCCAAAGAGTGTCCTTTGGATCCCATTTCCCTGGTGTGTCATTTTTGGTTGCTGTATGGAATAGTGCAGTCTTTTGCAGTATTCTATACAGTGGTTTTTAGTAAAGATGAGCGGATCAGACAAATTTGAATTTACCTGCTTGCTTGTTTTTTTCCTGGGAAATTTGATATGCGGAGAAGTTATTCTCCGCAAATTTAATATCCCTATCATATTCTGGGGTCTCTACTGACCCCAAACCATAATAACAGCAATATGTGCTAAAGTGATAAAATCTTTATTCTCACCTCACCACTCACCTCTCCGACCCCTTCGCTCTTCTCCACCACTTGCCCAGTGCTCTTTGCATCTTCAGATCGGAGTTGGCGGCACTGAAATCTTCAGTGTCACGGTCACTAGGCCAAGTGTTCCAGATTTATTAAAATCCAGGAAGGTTCTGAACATGCACTCAAAAAAGTATTGGTGAGAAAGGTTTATTTTTTTATTTTCTAACCTTTTGATGGCCTCTTATGTTTCAGACAAATGGCGGCCAGCAATTACAACTTTACTGAATCCACGAGGAAGCAAATTTAAAAAAATTCATATTTTGGTGAATGTGAATTTTTTTGTAAATTCAAGTAGAATTCAATCCCACTTTAATTTATTTGCTCATCTATAGTACTTTGCTAAAGAATGGTTACCACACTATATGACTTCCTTTTTCTTGGGAGCCTGTTATGATGGCCTGGTGGTTAGGAGCACCCAGAATGACCTGATGGTTAAACTGGAAATCGGGACGAGCTCTGGGGAGTGGGAGCTCTGCTGACCGCAAACCCTAATCCTATCACACAAACACTAGAAATAGCCGTGGAGCGTACCTAACTCTCCCTAGACGCCTCTTCACAGCCTAAGAGCTAACTACCCCTAAAGATAGAAAATTAAGCCTTACCTTGCCTCAGAGAAATTCCCCAAAGGAAAAGGCAGCCCCCACAAATATTGACGGTGAGTTAAGAGGAAAGTCACAAACACAGGAATGAAACAGGTATTAGCAAAGGAGGCCAGTCTTCACTAGATAGGCAGAGGATAGTAAAGGGATCTATGCGGTCAGCACAAAAAACTACAAAAACCACGCAGAGTGTGCAAAAAGCCCTCCACACCGACTCACGGTGTGGAGGTGCAACCCTGCACCCCCAGAGCTTCCAGCTAGCAAGGAAATATCATGAAAGCAAGCTGGACAGAACTTAGCATGTACTAAGAAATATATCAGAACACAATGAACAATAAATGAGCTAGCAGTGACTTAGCTTCTGCTGGAACAGTCAGGTCATCAGAGAAATCCAAGAGAGATCTGAACCAGTACTGAGACATTGACAGCAGGCATGAGGTAACGATCTGAGTGGAGTTAAATAGAGAAGCCAGCCTAGCGATAAACGAGGGCAGCTGGGAAAGCCAACCTCAAGGATCAGCAGTACCACTCAAAGCCACCAGAGGGAGTCCAAGGACAGAACTCACTGAAGTACCATTCATGACCACAGGAGGGAGTCCAAGAACGGAATTCACAACAGGAGCCTATGGGCAATGTATAGTTTCCTAAGCGCCCATACACATTAGACTAAAGTTGGCTACAACTCCTGATATCAGGGTAATTGGCCAATGATGTTAGGGGAATGAGAAGAAACCAAGCCAAGGGTTCCTATGTATGAGGGAGTTGTAATAGTCTTTAACCCCTTAACGACCGCCGATACGCCTTTTAACGGCGGCCGCTAAGGGTACTTAAACCACAGCGCCGTTAATTAACGGCGCTGTGGAAAAAGTGAATAGCGCCCCCCAGAGTCGGATTTTCTCTGGGGTCTCGGTTGCCGAGGGTAGCCGAGACCCCAGAGAACATGATTCGGGGGTTTTTTACCGACCCCCGAGTTGCGATCGCCGGTAATTAACCGTTTACCGGCGGTCGCAACAAAAAAAAAAAAACGCGATTTGCCGTTTAATTTCTCTGTCCTCCGATGTGATCGCACATCGGAGGACAGAGAAATGTGGTCCCCGATGGCCCCCAATAGCCCCCCAATACTTACCTACCTCCCCCGGTGCTCCTCGTGTCTCCCCATGGGCGCCGCCATCTTTTTTCCGGGAAAAAATGGCGGGCGCACGCGCAGTGCGCCCGCCGCCCGGCACCCGGATGTTCTTTGGGGTCTCGGCTGCCGGGGGTAGCCGAGACCCCAAAGAACATGATCGGGGTCGATTTGCACCGACCCCTGCTTTGCGATCGCCGGTAATTAACAGTTTACCGGCGACCGCAAAAAAAAAAAAAAAAAAAAAGCGATCAGTTATTTCTCTGTCCTCTGATGTGATCGCACATCAGAGGACAGAGAAATAGGGGGATTCGGGGACCCTATCATACTCACCCGGGGTCCCTGGGTCCTCTTCTGTCTTCTCCTGCCAGCCGGCTTTTTCATCATGGCGGGCGCATGCGCAGTGCGCCCGCCATCTGCTGCCATCTGCCGGCCGGCAGGAGAAGACAAGTTGGGGCTAAAATTAGGGTTAGGGTTAGGGTTAGGGTTAGGGTTAGAGTTAGGGTTAGGGTTGGGGCTAAATTTAGGGTTAGGGCTAGGGTTAGGGTTAGGCTACTTTCACACTAGCGTTTTTTGGCTTCCGTCGCAATGCGTAGTTGGAGAAAAAACGCATCCTGCAAAAGTGCTTGCAGGATGCGTTTTTTCTCCATTGGCTTGCATTAGCGACGGATTGCCACATGTCGCATCCGTCGTGCGACGGATGCGTCGTGCTTCGGCGGACCGTCGACACAAAAAAACTACATGTAACTTTTTTGTGCGACGTGTCCCACATATTTCAGTGCCACGTGCCACGTATTTAAGTGACACGTGCCACGTATCAAAGTGCCACGTGCCACATATTTCAGTGCCACGTATCAAAGTGCCACGTGCCACGTATCAAAGTGCCACGTGCCACGTATCAAAGTGCCACGTGCCACGTATCAAAGTGCCACGTGCCACATATTTCAGTGCCACGTGCCACGTATCAAAGTGCCACGTGCCACGTATCAAAGTGCCACGTGCCACATCTTTCAGTGCCACGTGCCACGTATTTAAGAGACACGTGCCACGTATCAAAGTGCCACGTGCCACATATTTCAGTGCCACGTGCCACGTATTTAAGTGACACGTGCCACGTATCAAAATGCCACGTGCCACATATTTCAGTGCCACGTATCAAAGTGCCACGTGCCACGTATCAAAGTGCCACGTGCCACGTATCAAAGTGCCACGTGCCACGTATCAAAGTGCCACGTGCCACATATTTCAGTGCCACGTGCCACGTATCAAAGTGCCACGTGCCACGTATCAAAGTGCCACGTGCCACATCTTTCAGTGCCACGTGCCACGTATTTAAGTGACACGTGCCACGTATCAAAGTGCCACGTATCACGTATTTCAGTGCCACGTATTTAAGTGACACGTATCACGTATAAGTGCCACGTGTCACGTATTTAATTGCCACATATTTAAGTGCCACGTATCAAGATTTTCCATGGAGAACAGACACATCCAGAGATATGTCTGCTCTCCACGGCTGCAGCAACACACTGACAGGAGCCATAGTTCCTGTCGGTGTGTCACTGCGCATGCGCGAGCGAGTTTACCGGCGGTCATTGACCCCGGCACTCTCGCTTAACGGCAGTGCTGCGTGGGAAAGTTCAACGCAGCTGTACTGCTGTTAACCGAGACGCCGGAGTCATTGAACTCCGGAACAGTACGCGATACACTGCTAGGAGCTTCGCTCCTGGCAGTGTATCGCCGGAGAGCAGCCGATCGGCGTGGGACACTCGTTTTATGGATTCTGCGGACAGGGAGTATGAATTTGGTTTATTATTTTTGGATTTTTTCCTGGAGGATCGAGGGCTTCGCCTACAAGTGTGCTGTTGGTGAGTATATACTCTGTGTTATATGTTGTATGTACTGTGTGTCATGTATGTGTATTGTGTGTAGGTGTTTTGTGTAACTTTACAATTGTGCTAAGTCGCCGGACACAGGGACAACTCTCCCATCCTAATACCAGATGGGAGTAGTAGTCCCATACGGCGACTTAGCACAATGGTGGCACTAGCGTCGCATGGGGACACACACACGCACACACACGCACACACACGCACACACACACACACAGAAGGACTCCATGCTGCTTCACTGGGGGGCGGGGGCTTCCCTCTTCCTGTCCGACGTCACGTCCGGTCCTGGGTGTCAACCCCTCCGTACAAAGATGCCGACACCCAGGACAAAGGCGCTGTGTGTGGAAGGTAATATGGGGCCCTAGGGGGATACGCAGACACGCCGCTGCGTAAAGAATTGACATGTCAATTCTTTTTACGCCGGCGTGTTTGCAGACAAAAGCGCCGCGTTTTTTTGCGGTGTGTCTGAACGGCAAAGTGAATTTCTCATTCACTTTGCCGGCAGACGAAAATGACATTGCGCATTTTTGAAAAGCGCCCGCAAAATAGCGCTCAAAAATGCGCTATGTCTGAAAGTAGCCTAAGGCTTCTTTCACACTTGCGTCGGTACGGGGCGGTCGCAATGCGTCGGCCCGATGTACCGACGCACGTTGTGAAAATTGTGCACAACGTGGGCAGCGGATGCAGTTTTTCAACGCATCCGCTGCCCAGTCTATGTCCTGGGGAGGAGGGGGCAGAGTTACGGCCACGCATCCACGGAAATGGCGGACGCGACGTACAAAAAAAAGGTTACATTGAACTTTTTTTGTGACGACGGGGGCTAAAGTTATGGTTAGGGTTGGGGCTAAAGTTAGGGTTGGGGCTAAAGTTAGGGTTAGAGTTGGGATTAGGGTTAGGGTTTGGATTAGGGTTGGGATTAGTGTTACGTTTGGGATTAGGGTTGGGATTAGGGTTAGGGTTGGGATTAGGGTTAGGGGTGTGTTGGATTTAGGGTTTTGATTAGGGTTATGGTTAGGGTTGAGATTAGGGCTGTTTTGGGGTTAGGGTTGTGATTATCGTTAGGGTTGTGATTAGGATTATGGATCGGGTTGAGATTAGGGTTAGGGCTGTGTTGGGGTTAGGGTTGGAGTTAGAATTGGGGGGTTTCCACTGTTTAGGTACATCAGGGGGTCTCCAAACACGACAGCCAATTTTGCGCTAAAAAAGTCAAATGGTACTCCCTCCCTTCTGAGCTCTGCCGTGCGCCCAAACAGTGGTTTACCCCCACATATGGGGCATCAGCGTACTCGGGATAAATTGGACAACAACTTTTGGGGTCCAATTTCTCCTGTTACCCTTGTGAAAATAAAAACTTGGGGGCTAAAAATCTTTTTTGTTGGAAAAAAATATATTTTTTTATTTTCACTACTCTGCATTATAAATTTCTGTGAAGCACTTGAGCTTTCAAAGTTCTCACCACATATCTAGATAAGTTCCTTAGGGGGTCTAGTTTCCAAAATTTGGTCACTTGTGGGGGTTTCTACTGTTTAGGTACATTAGGGGTCTGCAAACGCAACATAACGCCCGCAGACAATTCTATCAAAGTCTGCATTGCAAAATGGCGCTCCTTCCCTTCCGAGCTCTGCCGTGCGCCCAAACAGTGGTTTACCCCCACATATGGGGTACCAGCATACTCAGGACAAATTGGACAACAACTTTTGGGGTCCAATTTCTCTTGTTACCCTTGTGAAAATAAAAATTGGGGGGCTAAAAAAATCTTTTTTGTGGGAAAAAAAATATTTTTTATTTTCACTACTCTGCATTATAAACTTCTGTGAAGCACTTGGGCATTCAAAGTTCTCACCACATATCTAGATAAGTTCCTTGGGGGGTCTATTTTCCAAAATGGGGTCACTTGTTGGGGGTTTCTACTGTTTAGGTACATTAGGGGTCTGCAAAGGCAACATAACGCCCGCAGACAATTCTATCAAAGTCTGCATTCCAAAATGGCACTCCTTCCCTTCCGAGCTCTGCCATGCGCCCAAACAGTGGTTTACCCCCACATATGGGGTACCAGCATACTCAGGACAAATTGGACAACAACTTTTGGGGTCCAATTTCTCTTGTTACCCTTGTGAAAATAAAAACTTGGGGGCTAAAAAATCTTTATTGTTAAAAAATATATATTTTTTATTTTCACGACTCTGCATTATAAACTTCTGTGATGCACTTGGGCATTCAAAGTTCTCACTACACATCTAGATAAGTTCCATGGGGGGTCTAGTTTCCAAAATGGGGTCACTTTTGGGGGGTTTCTGCTGTTTAGGCACATCAGGGGCTCTCCAAACGCGACATGGCGTCCGATCTCAATTCCAGTCAATTTTGCATTGAAAAGTCAAATGGCGCTCCTTTGCTTCCGAGCTCAGCCATGCGCCCAAACAGTGGTTTACCCCCACATATGGGGTGTCGGCGTACTCAAGATAAATTGTACAACAGCTTCTGGGGTCCATTTTCTCCTGTTACCCTTGGTAAAATAAAAATTTGGAGGCAAAAAGATCATTTTTGTAGAAAAAATGCGATTTTTTTATTTTCACGGCTCTACGTTATAAACTTCTGTGAAGCACCTGGGGGTTTAAAGTGCTCACCACACATCTAGATAAGTTCCTTAAGGGGTCTAGTTTCCAAAATGGTGTCATATGTGGGGGGTCTCTACTGTTTAGGCACATCAGCGGCTCTCCAAACGTGACATGGCGTCCGATCTCAATTCCAGCCAATTCTACATTGAAAAAGTAAAACGACACTCCTTCTCTTCCAAGCTCTGCGGTGCGCCCAAACAGTGGTTTACCCCCATATATGGGGTATCGACGTACTCAGGAGAAATTGCACAACAACTTTTGTGGTCTAATTTTTCCTGTTACCCTTGTGAAAATAAAAATTTGGGGGCAAAAAGATCATTTTTGTAGAAAAAATGAGATTTTTTATTTTCATGGCTCTACGTTATAAACTTCTGTGAAGCACTTGGGGGTTCAAAGTGCTCACCACACATCTAGATAAGTTCCTTGGGGGGTCTAGTTTCCAAAATGGTATCACTTGTGGGGGGTTTCCACTGTTTAGGCACATCAGGGACTCTCCAAACGCGACATGGCATCCGATCTCAATTCCAGCCAATTCTGCATTGAAAAAGTCAAACGGTGCTCCTTCACTTCCAAGCTCTGCGGTGCGCCCAAACAGTGGTTTACCTCCACATATGGGGTATCGACGTACTCAGGAGAAATTGCACAACAACTTTTGTGGTCTAATTTCTCCTGTTACCCTTGTGAAAATAAAAATTTTGGGGCAAAAAGATCATTTTTGTAGAAAAAATGAGATTTTTTATTTTCACGGCTCTACGTTATAAACTTCTGTGAAGCACTTGGGGGTTCAAAGTGCTCACCACACATCTAGATAAGTTCCTTGGGGGGTCTAGTTTCCAAAATGGTATCACTTGTGGGGGGTTTCCACTGTTTAGGCACATCAGGGACTCTCCAAACGCGACATGGCATCCGATCTCAATTCCAGCCAATTCTGCATTGAAAAAGTCAAACGGTGCTCCTTCACTTCCAAGCTCTGCGGTGCGCCCAAACAGTGGTTTACCTCCACATATGGGGTATCGACGTACTCAGGAGAAATTGCACAACAACTTTTGTGGTCTAATTTCTCCTGTTACCCTTGTGAAAATAAAAATTTTGGGGCAAAAAGATCATTTTTGTAGAAAAAATGAGATTTTTTATTTTCACGGCTCTACGTTATAAACTTCTGTGAAGCACTTGGGGGTTCAAAGTGCTCACCACACATCTAGATAAGTTCCTTGGGGGGTCTAGTTTCCAAAATGGTATCACTTGTGGGGGGTTTCCACTGTTTAGGCACATCAGGGACTCTCCAAACACGACATGGCATCCGATCTCAATTCCAGCCAATTCTGCATTGAAAAAGTCAAACGGTGCTCCTTCACTTCCAAGCTCTGCGGTGCGCCCAAACAGTGGTTTACCTCCACATATGGGGTATCGACGTACTCAGGAGAAATTGCACAACAACTTTTGTGGTCTAATTTCTCCTGTTACCCTTGTGAAAATAAGAATTTGTGGGCGAAAAAATCATTTTTGTGAAAACAAATGCGATTTTTTATTTTCACGGCTCTACGTTATAAACTTCTGTGAAGCACTTGGGGGTTCAAAGTGCTCACCACACATCTAGATAAGTTCCTTGGGGGGTCTAGTTTCCAAAATGGTGTCACTTGTGGGGGGTTTCCACTGTTTAGGCACATTAGGGGCTCTCCAAACGCGACATGGCGTCCGATCTCAATTCCAGCCAATTCTGCATTGAAACAGTCAAACGGTGCTCCTTCACTTCCAAGCTCTGCGGTGCGCCCAAACAGTGGTTTACCTCCACATATGGGGTATCGGCGTACTCAGGAAAAATTGCACAACAAAATTTGTGGTTAAATTTCTGTTTTTACACTTGTGAAAATTAAAAAAAATGGTTCTGAAGTAAAATGTTTGCAAAAAAAAGTAAAATGTTAATTTTTTTCTTCCACATTGTTTTAGTTCCTGTGAAGTACGTAAAGGGTTAATAAACTTCTTGAATGTGGTTTTGAGCAGCTTGAGGGGTGCAGTTTTTAGAATGGTGTCACACTTGGTTATTTTCTATCATATAGACCCCTCAAAATCACTTCAAAGGTGATGTGGTCCCTAAAAAAAACATGGTGTTGTAAAAATGAGAAATTGCTGGTCAACTTTTAACCCTTATAACTCCCTAACAAAAAAAAAAATTGTTTCCAAAATTGTGCTGATGTAAAGTAGACATGTGAGAAATGTTATTTATTAACTATTTTTTGTGACATATCTCTCTGATTTAAGGGCATAAAAATACAAAGTTTGAAAATTGCAAAATTTTAAAAATTTTCGCCATATTTCCATTTTTTTCATAAATAATCGCAAGTAATATCGAAGAAATGTTACCACTAACTTGAAGTACAACATGTCACGAAAAAACAATCTCAGAATCAGCGGGATCCGATAAAGCGTTCCAGAGTTATAACCTCATAAAGTGACACTGGTCAGAATTGTAAAAATTGGCTCGGTCATTAAGTACCAAATTGGCTCTGTCACTAAGGGGTTAAAGATACATGTGTAATAATTATAGGGGATAACTCAGGAGACTCTTTGCATGGAACAAGACAACTACAGGACACAGTTTTATAAGTGGTAAAGTCCATATTATCACACGGTGATTCAAACAGGTGCAGAGAGAAACTCAAGTCCACAACACTTGGTGCAAATATCAAATGCAGCTCAGCAGTCTATAGGAAACTTCAGAGGAAAATGCAATCACGCAGAAAGTCTATGAAGCACAATTATTCTTGAGGATACTTTACACGAATAAGTCCTTGCTTAGTCCACAACACAGATAGATATCCTTATAAGGCAGTTCAAATAATATCTTAGCTCAACCAGAGAGGTCTGGGTAATAGTCTCAGGTTCTTGCAGAGCAGAAACAGCTTACATGTCCAGCAAATGCAGATGGAAGCAAACACGAGCAGCAGATGAAAGAGGACTACTGGAACTGGTGTATGCAGCAGGAACTCAGAGCAGAGTAGCAGGATAACCCCACAGGTTCACAGGAGCAGGTATATAGCCAGGGAGTCACCAGAGGTCAGGAGCTGGATGCAAGGCAGAATACTCTAGCACAGACTGAAGGCTGGGGTGAAGTTTTATAGCAGGAAGACACAGTGCACATGAGACCAAAGACGCCATCTTGGAAAAGGGCAGTAATGCACAAAAAGGTAATAAAAAATGTTCAGAGTCCTGACAACTTGAGGTTTTATGATTAGTAACTACACTTTGTCAACGTTACTCAAATAGCCACTCGATGGCCCATTGCCCCACATCTTTGGTGTTGTAATGCCTTTCAGATTAAGAATAATTTGACTAAAGATGTTGTTCTACTGTAATTCTATTAAGGATTGTATCAACTAAAACAGCAAAATTGTTATACTACATTTTTATAATATTAAATTTTTTGTTGCACCTTTGGCCTTGCCAGCCTCCTGCTGCGTGACATCTTGACTGTCCTGCTGCTGCAAACCTGACTGACTATATTGGACTTTGTTCTTACTATTCATTCAGCTTGATCTATCCCGCACGCCTTCCTGGCTACTGCACCAATTCCCGGGGTCTGAGTGCCCACCCAGACCTGAGACTTCATGGATCCATCTCAGCAGGTGATCCTAACATTCATCAAATTCAACTTTTTCAGCAAGTTATATATTGTATTTTGTTAGATCATTTACAACTCACAATGTAATTTGTACTAAGAAAAACATCTATCCCATTTTTAAACGCTGTTATAGTATCTGCGTATCTACCATTACTACCACTTTCACTTTGGCGTTCCAATCTGACTGCTCTAACTATAAAGAACCCTTTTCTATTTAGCTACCAAAATTGCCTTTCCCCCACAGGCAATGAAGGGCCCATGGTCATTTCTAAGTTCCTTGGAATTAATAAATCATGTGCCAGTCCTCTGTAATCCCAGTGATCTAGCGCATGCCTGTGTAACAACCCTAGCTTTCCAATAACCTTTTTACAATGTGGAGCCCCAAACCGGAACCCTTATTCAAAGTGTGGTCTTGAAAGGGATTTCAAGAATATTAACATTATATTAGGATCCAAGAATTGTTTATCTCTTTTTATATACCTTCAAATCTTGTTTGCCTTTGCAGCTGCTGCTTGACATTACTACTGCTACTTAGCTATCTTGTCAATAGACTACCTAAGCTCTTCTCCTGTTCTACAATCTCTAGCATATGTCCATCTTTTATATGTGCAGTAATGTGATTAATACAGCCTAGGTGCATCACTGTACATTTCTCAATATTAAAATTTATATGCCATGCCTTTGCTCATGCAGACATCTTATTTACAACCCAAAGTCTTGAAGACTTAGGTCTCTTTGTAAACTGCAATAAAATGCAAAGAAAACAAGAATGCAATGATTAGGAGATTTCTCATACCCATATTTTACTTACATCAGAACATAGAACACAGATGAGAAGTTGGATGCTAGACATTTATTTTATTTTATTTGAAAAATGTAATTCATTTATAAATTGAAGGCAACAACACACGTTTGGTCTGGGTCATGTCTATCATTGTGTAGAATCTCCGCTGTATAGCAGTCAGTAAACATTTGGGAAGTGAAGTGACCAAATGCTGGGGTTTTTGGGAGAGTTTTGTTGTCCCATTCTTGTCTAATGGAACTATTGCTGCCCAACAGTCCTAAATTTTCTGTGTTGGATCTTTCATTTCATAAATTGCAGTGTAATTTATGAAGGTAGCAAAAACTGCCAAAATTGTGATGTAAGAGGGACGTGGGTACACCCTGTATTAGACACAAAGGAAAGTCTCATACACATTTTGTTCAAATTGTCATGTACTGGTACTGCTAGACTCATAAAGACTATGCACTAAGAGCCAAAAATTACAAGCAAGGTTATCCATACACCCTTGAAGGCACCAACTGTAGTACTTCATTCAAATATTATGATGAAAATATAGTTGTGGTATTTGTACACTCAAAAAAGCTGAGCACACAGTGCAAAGCCTGCCAAAAATTACAAGCAGAGTCATCCATACAACTTTAAAGGCACCAACTGTAGCATCTCATTAAAATATTGTGAGCAAAATATTGTTGTAGTACTCCTCCAGTGCAAATCCTGACAAAAATTACAAGCAGTCATTCATGCAACCTTGAACACACAAAATGTAGTACTTCATTCAAATATTGTGAGCAAAGTACAGTTGTGGTACTCGTACAATCGTAAAAGTTATGCAGAGTTCAAAGCCTTCAAAAATTAAAAGCAGGGTCCTCTATACACCCTTGAAGGCAACAACTAGATGGCCTCATTAAAATATTAAGAAAGTGTACACCTGTAGAAAGCCAATTTTGGTTTTTATTTCAAAACAACAAAATTTAATACAAAGCAGATTCTACATTATATATAAAACAATAGTCAATTTTTTCACCAAAAATATTTTATGAAGAGTACCAGGCCAAATGGTTTTTAAAAATTTTAACCAACCGTAGTTTTACACAAAGCATGTTAAACTGTATGCATGAATCATTGAACCCATAAAAATTTTTGGGAGTTTTTTTGTGAGTTTAATATAGTAGTAAAATGTACCGAGAACTGCATTACAGTGTATGGATGACTAATTGAATGCCTAAAATGATCTGGAAGGGTTTTTGTGTGTTTAATATATACCACAGAAATTTACCCAAGAAGACGTAATACTGTATGGATGAGCAATATAATATCAATACATTTTTGAACAATTTTTTTCAAGGTTATATACCACTAAAATGTACCCAAGAACACATAATACTGTGTAGATGGGCAATATAACATCGATATATATTTAAACTATTTTTCTGAGTGATATATACCAACAAACTGCACCCAAGAACAACTAATACTATATGGATGGGCAATATAATGCCAATAAATTTATGAACAATTTTTTGGAGGCTTATGTCCCACTGAAATGTACCAAAGAAGACATTATACTGCATGGATGAGAAATTTTTTTGAGGATTATAGGTCACCAAAATGTGCCCAAGAAGACGTAATACTCTTAATGATGAGAAATATAATATCAATACATTTTTTAACAATCTTTTGAGGGTTATATACCACTAAAATGTACCCAAGAGCACATAATACTGTATGGATGGGCGATATAATACAGATACATTTTTGAACAATTTTTTTGAAAGTTATATCCCTCCAAAATGTACCTAAGAACATGTAATACTGTATAGATGAGCAATATGATACCAATACATTTTCAAACAATTTTTGAGGGTCAAATACCACCAAAATGTACCCAAGAAGAAGTAATACCCTGTAGATGAGCAACATAATACCTATACATTTTTTAATAATTTTTGGGAGGGTTAGACACTACTGAAATGTACCCAAGAACATGTAATACTTCATAGGTGAGCAATTTAATACCAATTTATATATTTTATCTATTTTTTGGAGGGTTACATACCAACGAAATGTATCCCAGAAGACGGAATAGTGTATGTTTGAAAAATGTATCCCAACAAAAAATTTTAACGCTTTTTGGAATGTTATATATCATAGATATATATATATACATAAATATATCATAGAAATGTACCTCAGACCACAGAATAATGTAATGGTGAGAAATGTAGCCCAGTCAATTTTTTTAATACTACCATAATGTAACCATAACTCCTTGTCTCTTCCGACCAGCCTAGATCCTGGAGTCAGCTCACCAGTTCCTAGATCCTGGCAATCCTATCTGCAGTCTATAAGAACTCAAGCAGTAAAGAATGAGGCATGGGTTCAGGCTTTGGTAGTTCTGGGTAATCAGCCGGATCACAGACTCCTGCCACTACTGCTGTTGTGCCAACTTCCTCTGGCTCCAATATTCCTCCTGTCACTCCCTCTGGAGTCTCGCATGGTTCTGCCTTTTTTGTCACCCACTAAGTACGTTATGCTGTATGGTTGACTGTTGTGAATTTGGATTCTGGGCTCCCCCGGTGGCTACTGGTGGAATTGAACTTGTGTCATCATCTTCCCTGTTCACCTGTTCCCATCAAGTTGTGGGAGTCGCTATATAACCTGGCTTCTCTGTTAGTTGCTTGCCGGTCAACAATGTTATCAGAAGCCTCTCTGTGCTTGTTCCTGCTCCTAGACAACAACTAGATAAGTTGGACTTTTGTCCATGTTTGTTTTTGCATTTTTGTTCCAGTTCACAGCTGTTGTTTCGTTACTGTGTCTGGAAAGCTCTTGTGATCAGGAATTGCCACTCTGGTATTATGAGTTAATGCCAGAGTCCTAAAGTAATTTCTGGATGGTGTTTTGTTAGGGTTTTCAGCTGACCATGAAAGTGTTCTTTCTGTCTTCTGCTATCTAGTAAGTGGACCTCAAATTTGCTAAACCTATTTTCCTGCTGCGTTTGTTATTTCATCTTAATTCACCGCCAATATATGTGGAGGGCCTCTGTCTCCTTTCGGGGTATTTCTCTAGAGGTGAGCTAGGACTAATATTTCCCTCTGCTAGCATTATTTAGTTCTCCGGCTGGCGCTGGGCATCTAGGGATAAAAAGTAGGACATGCTACCTGGCTACTTCTAGTTGTGCGGTAGGTTTAGTTCATGGTCAGCTCAGTTCCCATCTTCCAAGAGCTTGTACCTATATAGGCTTATGCTATGTTCTCTGGCCATGGAGATCATGACAGTTTGACCGGACCACTAAAGGGTTAAAATCCTTGGCTGAGAAAGGAGAGAAATAAGAAGTCTGCTGAGAATTTTTTTTTTTTTTTTTTTCTCTAGTTTGGAGTGTGCTCTTAATTGGACCCCTTGCCAGTCTGTCTATGCTGCAGCCTTTCTTTTTTCTTTCTCTCCTTCTAATCTTTGAATGGCTCTGTGTCCACCTGTTTGTAATGGATCTTCAGAGTGTAACTGCAGGTTTGAGTGATCTCGCCACGAAGGTACAAAAATTGCAAGATTTTGTTTTTCATGCACCTGTATCTGAGCCGAGAATTCCTTTGCCGGAATTTTTCTCGGGGAATAGATCTGGTTTTCAGAATTTTCGAAACAATTGCAAATTATTTTTGTCCCTGAAATCTCGCTCTGCCGGAGACCCTGCACAGCAGGTCAGGATTGTGATTTCCTTGCTCCGGGGTGACCCTCAAGACTGGGCTTTTTCATTGACACCAGGGGATCCTGCGTTGCTCAATGTGGATGCGTTTTTTCTGGCCTTGGGGTTGCTTTATGAGGAACCTCATTTGGAACTTCAGGCAGAAAAAACTTTGATGTCCCTATCTCAGGGGCAAGATGAAGCTGAAATTTACTGCCAAAGATTCCGTAAATGGTCTGTGCTTACTCAGTGGAATGAGTGCGCCCTGGCGGCGACTTTCAGAGAGGGTCTCTCTGATGCCATTAAGGATGTTATGGTGGGGTTCCCTGTGCCTGCGGGTCTGAATGAGTCCATGACAATGGCTATTCAGATCGATAGGCGTCTGCGGGAGCGCAAACCAGTGCACCATCTGGCGGTGTCCACTGAGAAGACGCCAGAAAGTATGCAGTGCAATAGAATTCTGTCCAGAAGCGAGCGGCAGAATTTTAGACGGAAAAATGGGTTGTGTTTCTATTGTGGTGATTCTACTCATGTTATATCAGCATGCTCTAAGCGCACTAAAAAGCTTGACAAATCTGTTTCCATTGGCAATTTACAGTCTAAATTTATTCTGTCTGTGACCCTGATTTGCTCTTTGTCATCCATTACCACGGACGCATATATCGACTCTGGCGCCGCTTTGAGTCTTATGGATTGGTCCTTTGCCAATCGCTGTGGGTATGATTTAGAGCCTTTGGAGACTCCTATTCCTCTGAAGGGGATTGACTCCACCCCATTGGCTAATAATAAACCACAATACTGGACACAAGTAACTATGCGTATTAATCCGGATCACCAGGAGATTATTCGCTTTCTGGTGCTGTATAATCTACATGATGTTTTGGTGCTAGGATTGCCATGGCTGCAGTCTCACAACCCAGTCCTTGACTGGAGAGCTATGTCTGTGTTGAGCTGGGGATGTAAGGGGACTCATGGGGATGTACCTTTGGTTTCCATTTCATCATCTATTCCCTCTGAAATTCCTGAGTTCCTGTCTGACTATCGTGACGTCTTTGAAGAACCCAAGCTTGGTTCGCTACCTCCGCACCGAGAGTGCGATTGTGCCATAGATTTAATCCCGGGTAGTAAATACCCAAAGGGTCGTTTATTTAATCTGTCTGTGCCTGAACATGCTGCTATGCGAGAATATATAAAGGAGTCCTTGGAAAAGGGACATATTCGGCCATCGTCATCTCCCTTAGGAGCCGGTTTTTTCTTTGTGTCAAAAAAAGACGGCTCTTTGAGACCATGTATTGATTATCGGCTTTTGAATAAAATCACGGTTAAATATCAATACCCATTGCCGTTGCTGACTGATTTGTTTGCTCGCATAAAGGGGGCCAAGTGGTTCTCTAAGATTGACCTCCGTGGGGCGTATAATTTGGTGCGAATCAGGCAGGGGGATGAGTGGAAAACCGCATTTAATACGCCCGAGGGCCACTTTGAGTATTTGGTGATGCCTTTTGGTCTTTCAAATGCCCCTTCAGTCTTCCAGTCCTTTATGCATGATATTTTCCGCGATTATTTGGATAAATTTATGATTGTGTATCTGGATGATATTCTGATTTTTTCGGATGACTGGGACTCTCATGTCCAGCAAGTCAGGAGGGTTTTTCAGGTTTTGCGGTCTAATTCTTTGTGTGTGAAGGGTTCTAAGTGCGTTTTTGGGGTTCAGAGGATTTCCTTTTTGGGATATATTTTTTCTCCCTCTTCCATTGAGATGGATCCTGTCAAGGTTCAAGCTATTTGTGATTGGACGCAGCCCTCTTCTCTCAAGAGTCTTCAGAAATTTTTGGGCTTTGCTAACTTTTATCGTCGATTTATTGCTGGTTTTTCAGATGTCGTTAAGCCATTGACCGATTTGACTAAGCAGGGTGCTGATGTTGCTGATTGGTCTCCTGATGCTGTGGAGGCCTTTCGGGAGCTTAAGCGCCGTTTTTCTTCTGCCCCTGTGTTGCGTCAGCCTGATGTTGCTCTTCCTTTTCAGGTTGAGGTCGACGCTTCTGAGATCGGAGCTGGGGCAGTGTTGTCGCAGAAAAGTCCTGACTGCTCCGTGATGAGGCCTTGTGCCTTCTTCTCCCGTAAATTTTTGCCCGCTGAGCGGAATTATGATGTTGGGAATCGGGAGCTTTTGGCCATGAAGTGGGCTTTTGAAGAGTGGCGCCATTGGCTTGAGGGGGCCAGACATCAGGTGGTGGTATTGACTGACCACAAAAATTTGATTTATCTTGAGACCGCCAGGCGCCTGAATCCTAGACAGGCGCGCTGGTCATTATTTTTCTCTCGGTTTAATTTTGTGGTGTCATACCTACCGGGTTCTAAGAATATTAAGGCGGATGCCCTTTCTAGGAGTTTTGAGCCTGACTCGCCTGGTAACTCTGAGCCCACAGGTATCCTTAAGGATGGAGTGATATTGTCAGCCGTTTCTCCAGACCTGCGGCGGGCCTTGCAGGAGTTTCAGGCGGATAGACCGGATCGTTGTCCACCTGATAAATTGTTTGTTCCTGATGATTGGACCAGTAGAGTCATCTCTGAGGTTCATTCTTCTGCGTTGGCAGGTCATCCTGGAATTTTTGGTACCAGGGATTTGGTGGCAAGGTCCTTCTGGTGGCCTTCCCTGTCACGAGATGTGCGAGGCTTTGTGCAGTCTTGTGACGTTTGTGCTCGGGCCAAGCCTTGTTGTTCTCGGGCTAGTGGATTATTGTTGCCCTTGCCTATTCCTAAGAGGCCTTGGACGCACATCTCGATGGATTTTATTTCAGATCTGCCTGTTTCCCAGAAGATGTCTGTCATCTGGGTGGTGTGTGACCGTTTCTCTAAGATGGTCCATTTGGTTCCCCTGCCCAAGTTGCCTTCTTCTTCCGAGTTGGTTCCTCTGTTTTTTCAAAATGTTGTTCGTTTGCATGGTATTCCTGAGAATATCGTTTCTGACAGAGGAACCCAATTTGTGTCTAGATTCTGGCGAGCATTCTGTGCTAGGATGGGCATAGATTTATCTTTTTCGTCTGCTTTTCATCCTCAGACTAATGGCCAGACCGAGCGGACTAATCAGACCCTGGAGACATATCTGAGGTGTTTTGTGTCTGCTGACCAGGATGATTGGGTTGCTTTTTTGCCATTGGCGGAGTTCGCCCTCAATAATCGGGCCAGCTCTGCCACCTTGGTGTCCCCGTTTTTCTGTAATTCGGGGTTCCATCCTCGATTTTCCTCCAGTCAGGTGGAATCTTCGGATTGTCCTGGAGTGGATGCGGTGGTGGAGAGATTGCATCAGATCTGGGGGCAGGTGGTGGACAATTTGAAGTTGTCCCAGGAGAAGACTCAGCTTTTTGCCAACCGTCACCGTCGTGTTGGTCCTCGGCTTTGTGTTGGGGATTTGGTGTGGTTGTCTTCTCGTTTTGTCCCTATGAGGGTCTCTTCTCCTAAGTTTAAGCCTCGGTTCATCGGCCCGTATAAGATATTGGAGATTCTTAACCCTGTTTCCTTCCGTTTGGACCTCCCTGCATCCTTTTCTATTCATAACGTTTTTCATCGGTCGTTATTGCGCAGGTATGAGGTACCGGTTGTGCCTTCCGTTGAGCCTCCTGCTCCGGTGTTGGTTGAGGGTGAGTTGGAGTACGTTGTGGAGAAAATCCTGGACTCCCGTGTTTCCAGACGGAGACTCCAGTATCTGGTCAAGTGGAAGGGATACGGCCAGGAGGATAATTCTTGGGTGACTGCATCTGATGTTCATGCCTCCGATCTGGTTCGTGCCTTTCATAGGGCCCATCCTGATCGCCCTGGTGGTTCTGGTGAGGGTTCGGTGCCCCCTCCTTGAGGGGGGGGTACTGTTGTGAATTTGGATTCTGGGCTCCCCCGGTGGCTACTGGTGGAATTGAACTTGTGTCATCATCTTCCCTGTTCACCTGTTCCCATCAAGTTGTGGGAGTCGCTATATAACCTGGCTTCTCTGTTAGTTGCTTGCCGGTCAACAATGTTATCAGAAGCCTCTCTGTGCTTGTTCCTGCTCCTAGACAACAACTAGATAAGTTGGACTTTTGTCCATGTTTGTTTTTGCATTTTTGTTCCAGTTCACAGCTGTTGTTTCGTTACTGTGTCTGGAAAGCTCTTGTGATCAGGAATTGCCACTCTGGTATTATGAGTTAATGCCAGAGTCCTAAAGTAATTTCTGGATGGTGTTTTGTTAGGGTTTTCAGCTGACCATGAAAGTGTTCTTTCTGTCTTCTGCTATCTAGTAAGTGGACCTCAAATTTGCTAAACCTATTTTCCTGCTGCGTTTGTTATTTCATCTTAATTCACCGCCAATATATGTGGGGGGCCTCTGTCTCCTTTCGGGGTATTTCTCTAGAGGTGAGCTAGGACTAATATTTCCCTCTGCTAGCATTATTTAGTTCTCCGGCTGGCGCTGGGCATCTAGGGATAAAAAGTAGGACATGCTACCTGGCTACTTCTAGTTGTGCGGTAGGTTTAGTTCATGGTCAGCTCAGTTCCCATCTTCCAAGAGCTTGTACCTATATAGGCTTATGCTATGTTCTCTGGCCATGGAGATCATGACAGTTGACTAATTGAATACAGCAAAACATTGTAACTTTTCTGGAGTATCATATACCACAGAAATGTACTCAAGACCACGGAATAGTTTTTGGGTGAGAAAACTAACCCAGAAAAAATGTTAAACAATTTTTTGGGGAGTGATAGATATCACAGTAATGTACCCCAGATAAGGGAATACTGTATGAGTGAGTAATTTAACACAGGAACATTTTTAAGTGGTCTTTTTAAAGTGATAAATATCACAAAAATGAATCCCAGACAACGGAATACTGTATGGCTGAGAAAATTAACCCAACAAAAAAAGCAGAAGAAAGAAACAGCAAAGCAAACAATTAGCCCTTAGAAGGACTGTTATGTTAGTATGATTGTCCAGCTTCAGCACTAGTATCAACACTACAGGACTCTGATTCGTGTCTATGCACACATAAGCATAGACAATCACTCACTCCCTGCCATACGAAGAGTCACAGATCTGTGCAATGGCATCAATGAGCTGAGTCGGGTGTCACCTGTTCTTTTATAATCCTTGATGATATCTCATGGCCAGCAAATCATGATGAAGCTACAACCAAGATGGCAACTGCATTACTGTGATGCACAGACAATCTCCGCATGCTTATTGGCTGTGTAACAGGCACCAAAAACGCCTTGCGGGGATTCGAGTTTTACATCGAGCACCGCCCAATGCTCAACGAGTAACTATTACATCTGAGCACCCAGATATTTGTGTGTATCTCCTCTTGGACAAGATGAAAAAACTTTTTTTCTTGTGGATCGGAAGGGGTTTGGTTCCGAGGAGAGGTCCTGGTAGCACAGCCATGCCCCTCTCCTCCTGGAGAGATGTCTCATTGGCTCGAAGAAGATGGGATGTAGCACCTGTGTCTCTGCATGCTGCCCCACTCCCATTGCAGGTACCTCGACTCACTCACCACCGCGGCTCCCACTCCACACTTCCTCCAGCGGGTGCCTGGGATCGGTGCACTGCGCGCAGATCCCCGGGCACTATGCTTAGGGCTTGTGCACTCCCTCCTTCTTAAAGGGGCTATGCAGCCATCCTAAAGCATCCCTAGCCAATGGCTGGGACACACTTATTATTTAAGACTCCCCCACCTGCATGGAGGTGCCTATGCAATGTTATTAGTTTGTTCCCTAGACTCTTGCTAGTTCTCAGAACTCTGTCCACTAACACCTGTTGGTTCTGTTAGTTTCTGTCCATCCATCCCTAACTTCCTTGCTATTACCTGCCTTACCAATCTGAATTTTAGCTGGAACCTGCCTGCACCTGCCATGCCAATCTGCGTATCGGCCAGACCTGCCTGCACCTGCCATGCCAGTCTGTCTATCACTTGTTGTGAAAGTCTATATATCAGCTGGACTCGCCTGCACCTGCCATCTTAGCCTGTATATCAGTCGGACCCACCTACACCTGCCATGCCTGTCTGTATATCAGCTGGACCCTCCTGCACCTGCCGTGTTAGTTTGTACATCATTTGGACTCGCCTACACCTGCAATGCCAATCTATATATCAGCCATACTCTCCTATTAGGCCGTTCCAGCTACCTGTCCCTTGGGGGTCAGCTGTCGTGGATCTGTGGTCTGTCCTGGAGTAGCACCTGATGTCCATCTGGAACCAAGCCTAACCCCACTATCAGGGGCTCTAGTGAAGTCAGGTGCTCACCTAGTCACGCCCCTCCTGGCTCTCCTCAGACGATGGTACAGTGGTTCCACCTATCCTGTTACAGAGGGTACTGTCAAGGCTTAGCTTGGAGATTCGATCCAGTGACCTGTTTCTTCATGGTTAGCTCTTCTGTCTGCTGAGCTTTTGCTTTTTTCTTTCCCTGTTCAAATGCTGATCGTTCCTATTGTCTTTATTCTCCCTTCTTGGTATTCTTCTCTCCAGTTGTTTTTCATTTTACCAATTTGGTTTGCCCTGTCACGTTCTCGGTGAGGCTTTATATTGAATATAAGGCTTTATACTGAATATAATATATATATTATCCCTTTACTGCACTTCCTTGCTGTCTATTCGTCAAGGTGGATTTGTGGTAAGGAGTTATAGCAATTTAGGGAAGGGATTTTCCTTTTTAGATTTATAGTGCTTATATTATTACTGTGTGTCTGTTTGCCCACCTTCTCAGCACCTTTTCCTTTAACCATTGATAGGTATGGAAGATTATACAAGTTTTATATCCACCTGCACACCATCATCTCCCCGTGTTGGCAGTGTGCTGCGGCTTCCCCTCTGGTTCCTCAGGAGGCACAAGAAACCCCTTGAGGTCCTTTTAGGGAGTCAAGTCTGAGGTTTTTAATTTTGTGGCTAGGAATTGAGTAGTCTGTAGAGGAACCAGTTTGTTGTAGGTGCGGATTCTCTCTAATATGTCTTCCTCACTCCATTCATCCGTGTGAGTGTGATATGTGCATTACACCAGCATTATGGTTTTAATCCTAGTAGCAATCTCAGTAATGCTATGACATTCCTAGTATAGTCTCTGCTAACAGCTGAGAAGCTGCAGGATGCCTGGGGCCACATATAGAATCCAAGACAATGGTTGGAGCTCACCGCGGTAGTGTTCTACATCTTGAAATATTACAGTCTATTGTAAGGAATATCATTAACAGGTCCAAAGACCAATTCAGCTTTTTATAATTCAATATTCATGTGAGAAAATGTATTTTCAGTAATTTCTTCTTTTTCATATGCTTGCTAAAGAAAAAATGCCACATTGTTACTATCATTTGATCAGTTATTAGAAACAACCACAAATATTTATTTAGTCAGAAACCACACATATGAAAATCAGTTTCACATTTTTCCACTTATTCTTCAACACATGTTTTCCAATCTAGACACTAATCTAAAGTCAGTCTTCTGGCCCTAGTTTGTGCTTTTCTTTTTAATCCACAGATATCTGCTGGCATGGGATTAAAGGAAATCTATCACTAGGTAAACAGTTTAGTGGTGCACAGAGCAATGTGTGTGATACCTCTAGGCCATTTGGCAAGCCTATATTAGTCAGTTGGGGACACTGATAAGTAGGCTCCATTTTAGTGTTTTTTTTATAAATACTGAAAAATTAAATATATATTTAGATTATTTGAATAAAAAAAATTATGGCATGTGTCCATTTTAGACAGACTAGACCGCAGCTACATGGGCCATGTGGTTGGTTATCAATATTGCTACTTCCCCAATGTGAAGTCCCTGTCCACACTATATCAAGCTTACTTTTGCCCGTTACTCTAAAAACATAGGGTATTTCGCTAATATTGTTTTTAATAAAAAAAAGAGTAAATGCCATCCTACCATGACAAGGTGTACCCAGCCAGGATGGTCCCTAACTCAAGTGATTTATCTCGCTATTAGTGTTGAGCGATACTTTCCGATATCGGAAAGTATCGGTATCGGAAAGTATCGGCCGATACCGTCAAAATATCGGATCCAATCCGATACCGATACCCGATCCCAATGCAAGTCAATGGGACGAAAATATCGGAATTAAAATAAACCCTTTATAAACTTGTAGGTTCATTCTACATGAAGGAAAACAACTAAGAATAATGTAGGATGTATTGGGGGACGTGGCGGAGATATTAAAGGGACAGAGGTTTAGCCCAATGTAATAGAATAGCAGGATTT
This sequence comes from Ranitomeya variabilis, assembly GCF_051348905.1. Taxonomy (NCBI): domain Eukaryota; kingdom Metazoa; phylum Chordata; class Amphibia; order Anura; family Dendrobatidae; genus Ranitomeya; species Ranitomeya variabilis. Next base: position 699,172,623 of record NC_135234.1, on the reverse strand, counting down.
TTAATTTTTTTTTATGAAGTTCGGCGTTAGAAAGAATTTGACTATGTTATTTTTTTTTTTTTTTATGTCAGATATTGATGTTTCACTACTTCCACGCCCTTCACCTTCTTTTTTACTTCTCCCACGCTTTCTTCTTAATTATCCTCATCATCAGCTTCTTTGACATCAACTTCTTCACCTTATTCATCTTCTTCTTCATCTTCTACCTATTATTTTTTGGGTTACATTGTTCATATTCTTTTTATTTTACTATTATCTTCATCATATTCAACTTCTTCATCATATTCTTATTTGTGACAGGCATTCCCGTAGTTGTTATCTATAAAAGTTTGAAGATTACACCTTCCGTTCTGCCTGTCACAAACCAGTTACATTTGTCCGCGTTCAGTTTGGCCTGCAGCATCAGGCTTTATCCAGGGGCACCACGAGGAGGAACGGACTCACCCCCATACACTGCTTAGTCTTCTTCTGCTTATAATTTACATAATATTTTTTTGCTCTGATATTTTGTGTTATGCTTAATGTCCTTCTGCTCTTTGTTCTGCAGCCTCTTGTTCTTCTGCTTCTCGGTCTTCCAGGTCGTCGTCGTCTCCAGGGTCGTCGTCTCCGGGGTCGTCGTCATCGGGGTGGTCTCCGGGGTCGTCGTCATCGGGGTGGTCTTCAGGGTCATCGTCTCCAGGGTCGTCGTCATCACGGTGGTTGTCGTCTCTGGTGTCGTCGTCATCTTAGGGGTGTTCTTCCGGGTCATCGTGTTTAGTCTCTTGAACTTGGAAATGTAGCAGAAGGTACAAGAAGGCTGAGAAAATGCCGAGAACCAGCTGATGGAACTGGAACTCGGATGGCTACCCGAAGGTCCAAGAGCCAATGGAACTACCGAGGACCAGCTGACGTTACTGGAACCCGGTTACTAAGCAGGAGGTACCCGTGCCTGAAAGCACTACCAAGGACCACCTGACGTTGGTGGAACTCGGATACCCAGAGGGAGGCACCTAAGCCAAAGGCTCTGCCCGGAACCAGCTGACGGTACTGGAACCAGGATGGGGAGCAGAAGGTACAAGAGCAAAAGACACTGCCGAGAACCAGCTGACGGTGCTGGAACCCGGATGGGTAGCCGAAGGTCCAAGAGCCAATGGAACTACCGAGGACCAGCTGACGTTACTGGAACCCGGTTACTAAGCAGGAGGTACCCGTGCCTGAAAGCACTACCAAGGACCACCTGACGTTGGTGGAACTCGGATACCCAGAGGGAGGCACCTAAGCCAAAGGCTCTGCCCGGAACCAGCTGACGGTACTGGAACCAGGATGTGGAGCAGAAGGTACAAGAGCAAGTGTCTGCGTGGCTTTTGCAGGACACGTTGCCGGCTGCACAGCAGGGGAACAGCTGGCGGTGCTGGACCCCACTGACACATTGGCGAGGTGTTTGGCTCTGTGCAGCCAGCACTTCCGGACAGCAACGAGCGGTGTTGTAGCCCGGGCTCTGCAGGGGGAGCAGAGTGTAGGCCGAAGCCTACTTGAACCAATTTCAAAGGTAACCTTTAACCCCCCCTCAGGGGTTAGAAAGTAGAAGAGCCACAGCTTATGCAGCAGTAGTGCTGCACAAGTCAAAGGTTGCTCTTTTAATTTCGCTCCTTGCACACGCTGAATGAAACACGTATAACATTTAGCCCTTTATACAGTCAAACTGTGTTGGAGGCGCGAGTTCCCTTTGTAATGAGACGCAGCACAGGTGTCAAGAATCCCACCTTGGTGCTGGGTGCAGCCTCCCGAGCGTTGTTATTTGCTGTACAGGAGTCTGCGCTGTCGTGTTATCCCCTGGCCTAGCGCCGTTAGCGCTGCCCATCTTCTGGCATCATGTAATGTCGGCCGGTGCGGTTCGCGATGCCCATGAATCCCAGCCCCGCAGTGTCTTAACATTGTTAAAACACTGCGGGGCTGGGATTCAGGGCCTGGCGCAGCACATATGTTCGCCTCTCACACTCGGGTCCTTACACCCGCTTCAGACTGTGCGGCGTCATCTGATCCCTTATCGCATGCCACGGCCATGAAGCCGCACAGTCCGAAGAAGGCGGAAGGAGAGGAGGGACAGGCGAACTGATGCACTGATCCTGCCCATCAATCACACCCTCGCAGTCCCAATAAATAAGACACCGAGGGGCGTTGTGTGGGTCAGGGCGGCCGCAGAGGCGCAGGCAGCCAAACAATGATGCCAGAAGACGGGCAGCGCTACCAAGGGGGTTGCAGCGTGTCATTACAAAGGAAAGTCACACCACCGGGACGGTTAAATGGTCACACAGAGGACACATTGCAGACGTGTTTTCAGTTCCACATGTGCGAGGAGAATACGTTTCTGAGCCACCTTGCACACATGCAGCATTACCGCTGTACAAGGTGGCTGGATAACGTAAAAACGCCTGGGGGAGGGGGGACAGGTTCCCTTCAATTTCAGTTCTTGTGTCTGCGTGGCTTTTGCAGGACACGTTGCCGGCTGCACAGCAGGGGAACAGCTGGCGGTGCTGGACCCCACTGACACATTGGCTGGTGTTTTTCTCTGTGCAGCTAGCACATCTGGGCAAAAACTGGCGGTGTGTTAGAGCCCAGGGACAGCAGGAGGAGGAGCAGGAGGAGGAGGAGCAGGGGGAGGGGAGTGTAGGCCGAAGCCTGCACAGGCGGCAGCTTTGGGTGTGTTGTGTCTGCGTGGCTTTTGCAGGACACGTTGCCGGCTACACAGCAGGGGAACAGCTGGCGGTGCTGGACCCCACTGACACATTGGCGAGGTGTTTGGCTCTGTGCAGCCAGCACTTCCGGACAGCAACTAGCGTTGTTGGAGCCCGGGCTCTGCAGGTGGAGCAGAGTGTAGGCCGAAGCCTAATTGAACCGATTTCAAAAGTCACCTTTAACCCCCCCTCAGGGGTTACAAAGTAGAAGAGCCACAGCTTATGCAGCAGCAGTGCTGCGCAAGTCAAAGGTTGCTCTTGTAATTTTTCTCCTTGCACACGCTGAATGGAACACGTATAACATTTAGCCCTTTAGACAGTCAAACTGTGTAATGGAGGCGCGAGTTCCCTTTGTAATGAGACGCAGCACAGGTGTCAAGAATCCCACCTTGGTGCTGGGTGCAGCCTCCCGAGCGTTGTTATTTGCTGTACAGGAGTCTGCGCTGTCGTGTTATCCCCTGGCCTAGCGCCGTTAGCGCTGCCCATCTTCTGGCATCATGTAATGTCGGCCGGTGCGGTTCGCGATGCCCATGAATCCCAGCCCCGCAGTGTCTTAACATTGTTAAAACACTGCGGGGCTGGGATTCAGGGCCTGGCGCAGCACATATGTTCGCCTCTCACACTCGGGTCCTTACACCCGCTTCAGACTGTGCGGCGTCATCTGATCCCTTATCGCATGCCACGGCCATGAAGCCGCACAGTCCGAAGAAGGCGGAAGGAGAGGAGGGACAGGCGAACTGATGCACTGATCCTGCCCATCAATCACACCCTCGCAGTCCCAATAAATAAGACACCGAGGGGCGTTGTGTGGGTCAGGGCGGCCGCAGAGGCGCAGGCAGCCAAACAATGATGCCAGAAGACGGGCAGCGCTACCAAGGGGGTTGCAGCGTGTCATTACAAAGGAAAGTCACACCACCGGGACGGTTAAATGGTCACACAGAGGACACATTGCAGACGTGTTTTCAGTTCCACATGTGCGAGGAGAATACGTTTCTGAGCCACCTTGCACACATGCAGCATTACCGCTGTACAAGGTGGCTGGATAACGTAAAAACGCCTGGGGGAGGGGGGACAGGTTCCCTTCAATTTCAGTTCTTGTGTCTGCGTGGCTTTTGCAGGACACGTTGCCGGCTGCACAGCAGGGGAACAGCTGGCGGTGCTGGACCCCACTGACACATTGGCTGGTGTTTTTCTCTGTGCAGCTAGCACATCTGGGCAAAAACTGGCGGTGTGTTAGAGCCCAGGGACAGCAGGAGGAGGAGCAGGAGGAGGAGGAGCAGGGGGAGGGGAGTGTAGGCCGAAGCCTGCACAGGCGGCAGCTTTGGGTGTGTTGTGTCTGCGTGGCTTTTGCAGGACACGTTGCCGGCTACACAGCAGGGGAACAGCTGGCGGTGCTGGACCCCACTGACACATTGGCGAGGTGTTTGGCTCTGTGCAGCCAGCACTTCCGGACAGCAACTAGCGTTGTTGGAGCCCGGGCTCTGCAGGTGGAGCAGAGTGTAGGCCGAAGCCTAATTGAACCGATTTCAAAAGTCACCTTTAACCCCCCCTCAGGGGTTACAAAGTAGAAGAGCCACAGCTTATGCAGCAGCAGTGCTGCGCAAGTCAAAGGTTGCTCTTGTAATTTTTCTCCTTGCACACGCTGAATGGAACACGTATAACATTTAGCCCTTTAGACAGTCAAACTGTGTAATGGAGGCGCGAGTTCCCTTTGTAATGAGACGCAGCACAGGTGTCAAGAATCCCACCTTGGTGCTGGGTGCAGCCTCCCGAGCGTTGTTATTTGCTGTACAGGAGTCTGCGCTGTCGTGTTATCCCCTGGCCTAGCGCCGTTAGCGCTGCCCATCTTCTGGCATCATGTAATGTCGGCCGGTGCGGTTCGCGATGCCCATGAATCCCAGCCCCGCAGTGTCTTAACATTGTTAAAACACTGCGGGGCTGGGATTCAGGGCCTGGCGCAGCACATATGTTCGCCTCTCACACTCGGGTCCTTACACCCGCTTCAGACTGTGCGGCGTCATCTGATCCCTTATCGCATGCCACGGCCATGAAGCCGCACAGTCCGAAGAAGGCGGAAGGAGAGGAGGGACAGGCGAACTGATGCACTGATCCTGCCCATCAATCACACCCTCGCAGTCCCAATAAATAAGACACCGAGGGGCGTTGTGTGGGTCAGGGCGGCCGCAGAGGCGCAGGCAGCCAAACAATGATGCCAGAAGACGGGCAGCGCTACCAAGGGGGTTGCAGCGTGTCATTACAAAGGAAAGTCACACCACCGGGACGGTTAAATGGTCACACAGAGGACACATTGCAGACGTGTTTTCAGTTCCACATGTGCGAGGAGAATACGTTTCTGAGCCACCTTGCACACATGCAGCATTACCGCTGTACAAGGTGGCTGGATAACGTAAAAACGCCTGGGGGAGGGGGGACAGGTTCCCTTCAATTTCAGTTCTTGTGTCTGCGTGGCTTTTGCAGGACACGTTGCCGGCTGCACAGCAGGGGAACAGCTGGCGGTGCTGGACCCCACTGACACATTGGCTGGTGTTTTTCTCTGTGCAGCTAGCACATCTGGGCAAAAACTGGCGGTGTGTTAGAGCCCAGGGACAGCAGGAGGAGGAGCAGGAGGAGGAGGAGCAGGGGGAGGGGAGTGTAGGCCGAAGCCTGCACAGGCGGCAGCTTTGGGTGTGTTGTGTCTGCGTGGCTTTTGCAGGACACGTTGCCGGCTACACAGCAGGGGAACAGCTGGCGGTGCTGGACCCCACTGACACATTGGCGAGGTGTTTGGCTCTGTGCAGCCAGCACTTCCGGACAGCAACTAGCGTTGTTGGAGCCCGGGCTCTGCAGGTGGAGCAGAGTGTAGGCCGAAGCCTAATTGAACCGATTTCAAAAGTCACCTTTAACCCCCCCTCAGGGGTTACAAAGTAGAAGAGCCACAGCTTATGCAGCAGCAGTGCTGCGCAAGTCAAAGGTTGCTCTTGTAATTTTTCTCCTTGCACACGCTGAATGGAACACGTATAACATTTAGCCCTTTAGACAGTCAAACTGTGTAATGGAGGCGCGAGTTCCCTTTGTAATGAGACGCAGCACAGGTGTCAAGAATCCCACCTTGGTGCTGGGTGCAGCCTCCCGAGCGTTGTTATTTGCTGTACAGGAGTCTGCGCTGTCGTGTTATCCCCTGGCCTAGCGCCGTTAGCGCTGCCCATCTTCTGGCATCATGTAATGTCGGCCGGTGCGGTTCGCGATGCCCATGAATCCCAGCCCCGCAGTGTCTTAACATTGTTAAAACACTGCGGGGCTGGGATTCAGGGCCTGGCGCAGCACATATGTTCGCCTCTCACACTCGGGTCCTTACACCCGCTTCAGACTGTGCGGCGTCATCTGATCCCTTATCGCATGCCACGGCCATGAAGCCGCACAGTCCGAAGAAGGCGGAAGGAGAGGAGGGACAGGCGAACTGATGCACTGATCCTGCCCATCAATCACACCCTCGCAGTCCCAATAAATAAGACACCGAGGGGCGTTGTGTGGGTCAGGGCGGCCGCAGAGGCGCAGGCAGCCAAACAATGATGCCAGAAGACGGGCAGCGCTACCAAGGGGGTTGCAGCGTGTCATTACAAAGGAAAGTCACACCACCGGGACGGTTAAATGGTCACACAGAGGACACATTGCAGACGTGTTTTCAGTTCCACATGTGCGAGGAGAATACGTTTCTGAGCCACCTTGCACACATGCAGCATTACCGCTGTACAAGGTGGCTGGATAACGTAAAAACGCCTGGGGGAGGGGGGACAGGTTCCCTTCAATTTCAGTTCTTGTGTCTGCGTGGCTTTTGCAGGACACGTTGCCGGCTGCACAGCAGGGGAACAGCTGGCGGTGCTGGACCCCACTGACACATTGGCTGGTGTTTTTCTCTGTGCAGCTAGCACATCTGGGCAAAAACTGGCGGTGTGTTAGAGCCCAGGGACAGCAGGAGGAGGAGCAGGAGGAGGAGGAGCAGGGGGAGGGGAGTGTAGGCCGAAGCCTGCACAGGCGGCAGCTTTGGGTGTGTTGTGTCTGCGTGGCTTTTGCAGGACACGTTGCCGGCTACACAGCAGGGGAACAGCTGGCGGTGCTGGACCCCACTGACACATTGGCGAGGTGTTTGGCTCTGTGCAGCCAGCACTTCCGGACAGCAACTAGCGTTGTTGGAGCCCGGGCTCTGCAGGTGGAGCAGAGTGTAGGCCGAAGCCTAATTGAACCGATTTCAAAAGTCACCTTTAACCCCCCCTCAGGGGTTACAAAGTAGAAGAGCCACAGCTTATGCAGCAGCAGTGCTGCGCAAGTCAAAGGTTGCTCTTGTAATTTTTCTCCTTGCACACGCTGAATGGAACACGTATAACATTTAGCCCTTTAGACAGTCAAACTGTGTAATGGAGGCGCGAGTTCCCTTTGTAATGAGACGCAGCACAGGTGTCAAGAATCCCACCTTGGTGCTGGGTGCAGCCTCCCGAGCGTTGTTATTTGCTGTACAGGAGTCTGCGCTGTCGTGTTATCCCCTGGCCTAGCGCCGTTAGCGCTGCCCATCTTCTGGCATCATGTAATGTCGGCCGGTGCGGTTCGCGATGCCCATGAATCCCAGCCCCGCAGTGTCTTAACATTGTTAAAACACTGCGGGGCTGGGATTCAGGGCCTGGCGCAGCACATATGTTCGCCTCTCACACTCGGGTCCTTACACCCGCTTCAGACTGTGCGGCGTCATCTGATCCCTTATCGCATGCCACGGCCATGAAGCCGCACAGTCCGAAGAAGGCGGAAGGAGAGGAGGGACAGGCGAACTGATGCACTGATCCTGCCCATCAATCACACCCTCGCAGTCCCAATAAATAAGACACCGAGGGGCGTTGTGTGGGTCAGGGCGGCCGCAGAGGCGCAGGCAGCCAAACAATGATGCCAGAAGACGGGCAGCGCTACCAAGGGGGTTGCAGCGTGTCATTACAAAGGAAAGTCACACCACCGGGACGGTTAAATGGTCACACAGAGGACACATTGCAGACGTGTTTTCAGTTCCACATGTGCGAGGAGAATACGTTTCTGAGCCACCTTGCACACATGCAGCATTACCGCTGTACAAGGTGGCTGGATAACGTAAAAACGCCTGGGGGAGGGGGGACAGGTTCCCTTCAATTTCAGTTCTTGTGTCTGCGTGGCTTTTGCAGGACACGTTGCCGGCTGCACAGCAGGGGAACAGCTGGCGGTGCTGGACCCCACTGACACATTGGCTGGTGTTTTTCTCTGTGCAGCTAGCACATCTGGGCAAAAACTGGCGGTGTGTTAGAGCCCAGGGACAGCAGGAGGAGGAGCAGGAGGAGGAGGAGCAGGGGGAGGGGAGTGTAGGCCGAAGCCTGCACAGGCGGCAGCTTTGGGTGTGTTGTGTCTGCGTGGCTTTTGCAGGACACGTTGCCGGCTACACAGCAGGGGAACAGCTGGCGGTGCTGGACCCCACTGACACATTGGCGAGGTGTTTGGCTCTGTGCAGCCAGCACTTCCGGACAGCAACTAGCGTTGTTGGAGCCCGGGCTCTGCAGGTGGAGCAGAGTGTAGGCCGAAGCCTAATTGAACCGATTTCAAAAGTCACCTTTAACCCCCCCTCAGGGGTTACAAAGTAGAAGAGCCACAGCTTATGCAGCAGCAGTGCTGCGCAAGTCAAAGGTTGCTCTTGTAATTTTTCTCCTTGCACACGCTGAATGGAACACGTATAACATTTAGCCCTTTAGACAGTCAAACTGTGTAATGGAGGCGCGAGTTCCCTTTGTAATGAGACGCAGCACAGGTGTCAAGAATCCCACCTTGGTGCTGGGTGCAGCCTCCCGAGCGTTGTTATTTGCTGTACAGGAGTCTGCGCTGTCGTGTTATCCCCTGGCCTAGCGCCGTTAGCGCTGCCCATCTTCTGGCATCATGTAATGTCGGCCGGTGCGGTTCGCGATGCCCATGAATCCCAGCCCCGCAGTGTCTTAACATTGTTAAAACACTGCGGGGCTGGGATTCAGGGCCTGGCGCAGCACATATGTTCGCCTCTCACACTCGGGTCCTTACACCCGCTTCAGACTGTGCGGCGTCATCTGATCCCTTATCGCATGCCACGGCCATGAAGCCGCACAGTCCGAAGAAGGCGGAAGGAGAGGAGGGACAGGCGAACTGATGCACTGATCCTGCCCATCAATCACACCCTCGCAGTCCCAATAAATAAGACACCGAGGGGCGTTGTGTGGGTCAGGGCGGCCGCAGAGGCGCAGGCAGCCAAACAATGATGCCAGAAGACGGGCAGCGCTACCAAGGGGGTTGCAGCGTGTCATTACAAAGGAAAGTCACACCACCGGGACGGTTAAATGGTCACACAGAGGACACATTGCAGACGTGTTTTCAGTTCCACATGTGCGAGGAGAATACGTTTCTGAGCCACCTTGCACACATGCAGCATTACCGCTGTACAAGGTGGCTGGATAACGTAAAAACGCCTGGGGGAGGGGGGACAGGTTCCCTTCAATTTCAGTTCTTGTGTCTGCGTGGCTTTTGCAGGACACGTTGCCGGCTGCACAGCAGGGGAACAGCTGGCGGTGCTGGACCCCACTGACACATTGGCTGGTGTTTTTCTCTGTGCAGCTAGCACATCTGGGCAAAAACTGGCGGTGTGTTAGAGCCCAGGGACAGCAGGAGGAGGAGCAGGAGGAGGAGGAGCAGGGGGAGGGGAGTGTAGGCCGAAGCCTGCACAGGCGGCAGCTTTGGGTGTGTTGTGTCTGCGTGGCTTTTGCAGGACACGTTGCCGGCTACACAGCAGGGGAACAGCTGGCGGTGCTGGACCCCACTGACACATTGGCGAGGTGTTTGGCTCTGTGCAGCCAGCACTTCCGGACAGCAACTAGCGTTGTTGGAGCCCGGGCTCTGCAGGTGGAGCAGAGTGTAGGCCGAAGCCTAATTGAACCGATTTCAAAAGTCACCTTTAACCCCCCCTCAGGGGTTACAAAGTAGAAGAGCCACAGCTTATGCAGCAGCAGTGCTGCGCAAGTCAAAGGTTGCTCTTGTAATTTTTCTCCTTGCACACGCTGAATGGAACACGTATAACATTTAGCCCTTTAGACAGTCAAACTGTGTAATGGAGGCGCGAGTTCCCTTTGTAATGAGACGCAGCACAGGTGTCAAGAATCCCACCTTGGTGCTGGGTGCAGCCTCCCGAGCGTTGTTATTTGCTGTACAGGAGTCTGCGCTGTCGTGTTATCCCCTGGCCTAGCGCCGTTAGCGCTGCCCATCTTCTGGCATCATGTAATGTCGGCCGGTGCGGTTCGCGATGCCCATGAATCCCAGCCCCGCAGTGTCTTAACATTGTTAAAACACTGCGGGGCTGGGATTCAGGGCCTGGCGCAGCACATATGTTCGCCTCTCACACTCGGGTCCTTACACCCGCTTCAGACTGTGCGGCGTCATCTGATCCCTTATCGCATGCCACGGCCATGAAGCCGCACAGTCCGAAGAAGGCGGAAGGAGAGGAGGGACAGGCGAACTGATGCACTGATCCTGCCCATCAATCACACCCTCGCAGTCCCAATAAATAAGACACCGAGGGGCGTTGTGTGGGTCAGGGCGGCCGCAGAGGCGCAGGCAGCCAAACAATGATGCCAGAAGACGGGCAGCGCTACCAAGGGGGTTGCAGCGTGTCATTACAAAGGAAAGTCACACCACCGGGACGGTTAAATGGTCACACAGAGGACACATTGCAGACGTGTTTTCAGTTCCACATGTGCGAGGAGAATACGTTTCTGAGCCACCTTGCACACATGCAGCATTACCGCTGTACAAGGTGGCTGGATAACGTAAAAACGCCTGGGGGAGGGGGGACAGGTTCCCTTCAATTTCAGTTCTTGTGTCTGCGTGGCTTTTGCAGGACACGTTGCCGGCTGCACAGCAGGGGAACAGCTGGCGGTGCTGGACCCCACTGACACATTGGCTGGTGTTTTTCTCTGTGCAGCTAGCACATCTGGGCAAAAACTGGCGGTGTGTTAGAGCCCAGGGACAGCAGGAGGAGGAGCAGGAGGAGGAGGAGCAGGGGGAGGGGAGTGTAGGCCGAAGCCTGCACAGGCGGCAGCTTTGGGTGTGTTGTGTCTGCGTGGCTTTTGCAGGACACGTTGCCGGCTACACAGCAGGGGAACAGCTGGCGGTGCTGGACCCCACTGACACATTGGCGAGGTGTTTGGCTCTGTGCAGCCAGCACTTCCGGACAGCAACTAGCGTTGTTGGAGCCCGGGCTCTGCAGGTGGAGCAGAGTGTAGGCCGAAGCCTAATTGAACCGATTTCAAAAGTCACCTTTAACCCCCCCTCAGGGGTTACAAAGTAGAAGAGCCACAGCTTATGCAGCAGCAGTGCTGCGCAAGTCAAAGGTTGCTCTTGTAATTTTTCTCCTTGCACACGCTGAATGGAACACGTATAACATTTAGCCCTTTAGACAGTCAAACTGTGTAATGGAGGCGCGAGTTCCCTTTGTAATGAGACGCAGCACAGGTGTCAAGAATCCCACCTTGGTGCTGGGTGCAGCCTCCCGAGCGTTGTTATTTGCTGTACAGGAGTCTGCGCTGTCGTGTTATCCCCTGGCCTAGCGCCGTTAGCGCTGCCCATCTTCTGGCATCATGTAATGTCGGCCGGTGCGGTTCGCGATGCCCATGAATCCCAGCCCCGCAGTGTCTTAACATTGTTAAAACACTGCGGGGCTGGGATTCAGGGCCTGGCGCAGCACATATGTTCGCCTCTCACACTCGGGTCCTTACACCCGCTTCAGACTGTGCGGCGTCATCTGATCCCTTATCGCATGCCACGGCCATGAAGCCGCACAGTCCGAAGAAGGCGGAAGGAGAGGAGGGACAGGCGAACTGATGCACTGATCCTGCCCATCAATCACACCCTCGCAGTCCCAATAAATAAGACACCGAGGGGCGTTGTGTGGGTCAGGGCGGCCGCAGAGGCGCAGGCAGCCAAACAATGATGCCAGAAGACGGGCAGCGCTACCAAGGGGGTTGCAGCGTGTCATTACAAAGGAAAGTCACACCACCGGGACGGTTAAATGGTCACACAGAGGACACATTGCAGACGTGTTTTCAGTTCCACATGTGCGAGGAGAATACGTTTCTGAGCCACCTTGCACACATGCAGCATTACCGCTGTACAAGGTGGCTGGATAACGTAAAAACGCCTGGGGGAGGGGGGACAGGTTCCCTTCAATTTCAGTTCTTGTGTCTGCGTGGCTTTTGCAGGACACGTTGCCGGCTGCACAGCAGGGGAACAGCTGGCGGTGCTGGACCCCACTGACACATTGGCTGGTGTTTTTCTCTGTGCAGCTAGCACATCTGGGCAAAAACTGGCGGTGTGTTAGAGCCCAGGGACAGCAGGAGGAGGAGCAGGAGGAGGAGGAGCAGGGGGAGGGGAGTGTAGGCCGAAGCCTGCACAGGCGGCAGCTTTGGGTGTGTTGTGTCTGCGTGGCTTTTGCAGGACACGTTGCCGGCTACACAGCAGGGGAACAGCTGGCGGTGCTGGACCCCACTGACACATTGGCGAGGTGTTTGGCTCTGTGCAGCCAGCACTTCCGGACAGCAACTAGCGTTGTTGGAGCCCGGGCTCTGCAGGTGGAGCAGAGTGTAGGCCGAAGCCTAATTGAACCGATTTCAAAAGTCACCTTTAACCCCCCCTCAGGGGTTACAAAGTAGAAGAGCCACAGCTTATGCAGCAGCAGTGCTGCGCAAGTCAAAGGTTGCTCTTGTAATTTTTCTCCTTGCACACGCTGAATGGAACACGTATAACATTTAGCCCTTTAGACAGTCAAACTGTGTAATGGAGGCGCGAGTTCCCTTTGTAATGAGACGCAGCACAGGTGTCAAGAATCCCACCTTGGTGCTGGGTGCAGCCTCCCGAGCGTTGTTATTTGCTGTACAGGAGTCTGCGCTGTCGTGTTATCCCCTGGCCTAGCGCCGTTAGCGCTGCCCATCTTCTGGCATCATGTAATGTCGGCCGGTGCGGTTCGCGATGCCCATGAATCCCAGCCCCGCAGTGTCTTAACATTGTTAAAACACTGCGGGGCTGGGATTCAGGGCCTGGCGCAGCACATATGTTCGCCTCTCACACTCGGGTCCTTACACCCGCTTCAGACTGTGCGGCGTCATCTGATCCCTTATCGCATGCCACGGCCATGAAGCCGCACAGTCCGAAGAAGGCGGAAGGAGAGGAGGGACAGGCGAACTGATGCACTGATCCTGCCCATCAATCACACCCTCGCAGTCCCAATAAATAAGACACCGAGGGGCGTTGTGTGGGTCAGGGCGGCCGCAGAGGCGCAGGCAGCCAAACAATGATGCCAGAAGACGGGCAGCGCTACCAAGGGGGTTGCAGCGTGTCATTACAAAGGAAAGTCACACCACCGGGACGGTTAAATGGTCACACAGAGGACACATTGCAGACGTGTTTTCAGTTCCACATGTGCGAGGAGAATACGTTTCTGAGCCACCTTGCACACATGCAGCATTACCGCTGTACAAGGTGGCTGGATAACGTAAAAACGCCTGGGGGAGGGGGGACAGGTTCCCTTCAATTTCAGTTCTTGTGTCTGCGTGGCTTTTGCAGGACACGTTGCCGGCTGCACAGCAGGGGAACAGCTGGCGGTGCTGGACCCCACTGACACATTGGCTGGTGTTTTTCTCTGTGCAGCTAGCACATCTGGGCAAAAACTGGCGGTGTTAGAGCCCAGGGTCAGCAGGAGGAGCAGGGGGAGCGGAGTGTAGGCCGAAGCCTGCACTCGAGCAAGTTGAAAGGAAACCTTTAACCCCCCCCCCCCCCAGGCGTTTGTAGCTGAAAGAGCCATTGTGTACAGCACTAATGCTGGAAAAGGTAAACTTAGCTCTTTTAATTATGGTCCTTGTACATGCGGAACCTAACATTTATGAAATGTGTCCCCACACAGCGTTAAACCGTCCGGTAGGTGGAACTTTCCTTTGTCGTGTGACGCAGCACAGCCATCATTTTTACCCCCTTGTCGCCGTTCGCCCCCTCCTCAGCGTTGTTTGAATCTGTCCCGGAGCCTGCGCTGTTAGGTTAGCCCATGGCCATGCACACATGTTGCGCTGCCCGTCTTCTGACCTCATTTGGTGTCAGGCTGGCTGCGCCTGTGCGGGTGCGCTGGCCGAGATCACGCCTCGCAGTGTCGTCTAATGTAATCCCACCGCGGGCCTGTGATCCGTGCCCGTGCGCAGTGCATATCCTCTCCTCTCACTCCCCTCCCTACGGCTTCTTCAGACTGTGCGGTGTCACGGCCGTGGCATGCTATTAGGGACCAGCTGACATCGCACAGTCTGAAGAAGCCGTAGGGAGGGGAGTGAGAGGAGAGGATATGCACTGCGCACGGGCACGGATCACAGGCCCGCGGTGGGATTACATTAGACGACACTGCGAGGCGGGATCTCGGCCAGCGCACCCGCACAGGCGCAGCCAGCCTGACACCAAATGAGGTCAGAAGACGGGCAGCGCAACATGTGTGCATGGCCATGGGCTAACCTAACAGCGCAGGCTCCGGGACAGATTCAAACAACGCTGAGGAGGGGGCAAACGGCGACAAGGGGGTAAAAATGATGGCTGTGCTGCGTCACACGACAAAGGAAAGTTCCACCTACCGGACGGTTTAACGCTGTGTGGGGACACATTTCATAAGTGTTTGGTTCAGCATGTGCAAGGAGCATCACGAAAAGAGGCACTTTTTCCCTTTGCATCATTACTGCTGCACAAGGTGGCTCCTTCAGTAACAAACGCCTGGGGGGGGGGGGGTCAGGTTCCCTTACATTTAACTTGTTGTGCCTGCGTGGCGGTCGCAGTACACGTTGCCGTATACACAGCAGGGGAACAGCTGGCGGTGCTGAACCCCACTAACACATTGGCGAGGTGTTTGGCTCTGTGCGTACAGCACTTCTGGACAGCAACTAGCGGTGTTGGAGCCCAGGGACAGGAGGAGGAGGAGGAGGTGGAGGAGATAGGAGGGATTGCCACACACACAGCAGGGGAACAGCTGACGTTACTGAACCCCAATAACAGAGGAGGGACTGTTGACTGTGCGTACAGCACTTCTGGACGGCAACTGGCGGTGTTGGAGCCCAGGGGCAGGTGGAGGAGGAGGAGGTTGGAGGAGGTAGGAGGAGGTAGGAGGGATTGCCACACACACAGCAGGGGAACAGCTGACGTTACTGAACCCCAATAACAGAGGAGGGACTGTTGACTGTGCGTACAGCACTTCTGGACGGCAACTGGCGGTGTTGGAGCCCAGGGACAGGTGGAGGAGGTGGAGGAGGAGGAGGTTGGAGGAGGTAGGAGGGATTGCCACACACACAGCAGGGGAACAGCTGACGTTACTGAACCCCAATAACAGAGGAGGGACTGTTGACTGTGCGTACAGCACTTCTGGACGGCAACTGGCGGTGTTGGAGCCCAGGGACGGGTGGAGGAGGAGGAGGTTGGAGGAGGTAGGAGGGATTGCCACACACACAGCAGGGGAACAGCTGACGTTACTGAACCCCAATAACAGAGGAGGGACTGTTGACTGTGCGTACAGCACTTCTGGACGGCAACTGGCGGTGTTGGAGCCCAGGGACGGGTGGAGGAGGAGGAGGTTGGAGGAGGTAGGAGGGATTGCCACACACACAGCAGGGGAACAGCTGACGTTACTGAACCCCAATAACAGAGGAGGGACTGTTGACTGTGCGTACAGCACTTCTGGACGGCAACTGGCGGTGTTGGAGCCCAGGGACGGGTGGAGGAGGAGGTTGGAGGAGGTAGGAGGGATTGCCACACACACAGCAGGGGAACAGCTGACGTTACTGAACCCCAATAACAGAGGAGGGACTGTTGACTGTGCGTACAGCACTTCTGGACGGCAACTGGCGGTGTTGGAGCCCAGGGACGGGTGGAGGAGGAGGAGGTTGGAGGAGGTAGGAGGGATTGCCACACACACAGCAGGGGAACAGCTGACGTTACTGAACCCCAATAACAGAGGAGGGACTGTTGACTGTGCGTACAGCACTTCTGGACGGCAACTGGCGGTGTTGGAGCCCAGGGACGGGTGGAGGAGGAGGAGGTTGGAGGAGGTAGGAGGGATTGCCACACACACAGCAGGGGAACAGCTGACGTTACTGAACCCCAATAACAGAGGAGGGACTGTTGACTGTGCCTACAGCACTTCTGGACGGCAACTGGCGGTGTTGGAGCCCAGGGACAGGTGGAGGAGGTGGAGGAGGAGGAGGTTGGAGGAGGTAGGAGGGATTGCCACACACACAGCAGGGGAACAGCTGACGTTACTGAACCCCAATAACAGAGGAGGGACTGTTGACTGTGCGTACAGCACTTCTGGACGGCAACTGGCGGTGTTGGAGCCCAGGGACGGGTGGAGGAGGAGGAGGTTGGAGGAGGTAGGAGGGATTGCCACACACACAGCAGGGGAACAGCTGACGTTACTGAACCCCAATAACAGAGGAGGGACTGTTGACTGTGCGTACAGCACTTCTGGACGGCAACTGGCGGTGTTGGAGCCCAGGGACAGGTGGAGGAGGTGGAGGAGGAGGAGGTTGGAGGAGGTAGGAGGGATTGCCACACACACAGCAGGGGAACAGCTGACGTTACTGAACCCCAATAACAGAGGAGGGACTGTTGACTGTGCGTACAGCACTTCTGGACGGCAACTGGCGGTGTTGGAGCCCAGGGGCAGGTGGAGGAGGAGGAGGTTGGAGGAGGTAGGAGGAGGTAGGAGGGATTGCCACACACACAGCAGGGGAACAGCTGACGTTACTGAACCCCAATAACAGAGGAGGGACTGTTGACTGTGCGTACAGCACTTCTGGACGGCAACTGGCGGTGTTGGAGCCCAGGGACAGGTGGAGGAGGTGGAGGAGGAGGAGGTTGGAGGAGGTAGGAGGGATTGCCACACACACAGCAGGGGAACAGCTGACGTTACTGAACCCCAATAACAGAGGAGGGACTGTTGACTGTGCGTACAGCACTTCTGGACGGCAACTGGCGGTGTTGGAGCCCAGGGACGGGTGGAGGAGGAGGAGGTTGGAGGAGGTAGGAGGGATTGCCACACACACAGCAGGGGAACAGCTGACGTTACTGAACCCCAATAACAGAGGAGGGACTGTTGACTGTGCCTACAGCACTTCTGGACGGCAACTGGCGGTGTTGGAGCCCAGGGGCAGGTGGAGGAGGAGGAGGTTGGAGGAGGTAGGAGGAGGTAGGAGGGATTGCCACACACACAGCAGGGGAACAGCTGACGTTACTGAACCCCAATAACAGAGGAGGGACTGTTGACTGTGCGTACAGCACTTCTGGACGGCAACTGGCGGTGTTGGAGCCCAGGGACGGGTGGAGGAGGAGGAGGTTGGAGGAGGTAGGAGGGATTGCCACACACACAGCAGGGGAACAGCTGACGTTACTGAACCCCAATAACAGAGGAGGGACTGTTGACTGTGCGTACAGCACTTCTGGACGGCAACTGGCGGTGTTGGAGCCCAGGGACAGGTGGAGGAGGTGGAGGAGGAGGAGGTTGGAGGAGGTAGGAGGGATTGCCACACACACAGCAGGGGAACAGCTGACGTTACTGAACCCCAATAACAGAGGAGGGACTGTTGACTGTGCGTACAGCACTTCTGGACGGCAACTGGCGGTGTTGGAGCCCAGGGACGGGTGGAGGAGGAGGAGGTTGGAGGAGGTAGGAGGGATTGCCACACACACAGCAGGGGAACAGCTGACGTTACTGAACCCCAATAACAGAGGAGGGACTGTTGACTGTGCGTACAGCACTTCTGGACGGCAACTGGCGGTGTTGGAGCCCAGGGGCAGGTGGAGGAGGAGGAGGTTGGAGGAGGTAGGAGGAGGTAGGAGGGATTGCCACACACACAGCAGGGGAACAGCTGACGTTACTGAACCCCAATAACAGAGGAGGGACTGTTGACTGTGCGTACAGCACTTCTGGACGGCAACTGGCGGTGTTGGAGCCCAGGGACAGGTGGAGGAGGTGGAGGAGGAGGAGGTTGGAGGAGGTAGGAGGGATTGCCACACACACAGCAGGGGAACAGCTGACGTTACTGAACCCCAATAACAGAGGAGGGACTGTTGACTGTGCGTACAGCACTTCTGGACGGCAACTGGCGGTGTTGGAGCCCAGGGACGGGTGGAGGAGGAGGAGGTTGGAGGAGGTAGGAGGGATTGCCACACACACAGCAGGGGAACAGCTGACGTTACTGAACCCCAATAACAGAGGAGGGACTGTTGACTGTGCGTACAGCACTTCTGGACGGCAACTGGCGGTGTTGGAGCCCAGGGACAGGTGGAAAAGCAGAGGAACACAATGTAGGCCGAAGCCTGAGAAAGTCGAAAGGGAACCTTTAACCCCCCCCCAAGGCGTTTGTAGCTGAAAGAGCCAGCTTGTGCAGCACAAAAGATGCAAAAGGAAAAGGTGGCTCTTTTCATCATGCTCCTTGCAAACACAGAACTAAACACTTATAAAATGTGTCCACTGATACCGTAAAACCGTCCCAGAGGTGGGACTTTCCTTCGTAATGTGACACAGCCCACCCGTCATTCCTACCCCCCCGGCGCCGCGCACCGGCTCCTCAGCGTTGTTTTATTCCGTCAAGGAGCCTGCGCTGTTATGTTATCCCGTGGCCAGGCACACTTAGCGCTGCCCGTCTTCTGGCATCATTTGGTGTCTGGATGGCTGCGCCTGTGCGGCCGCGCTGGCAGAGAGCCCGCCTCACAGTGTCTTCTGATTTAATCCCACTGGGGGCCTGGGATCCATGGACATGCGCAGTGCATATCTGAACCTCCACCTCTCACTCATCTCCCTATGGCTTCTTCAGACTGTGCGGTGTCACGGCCGTGGCATGCTGTTAGGGACCAGCTGACACCGAACAGTCTGAAGAAGCCATAGGGAAATGAGTGAGAGGTGGAGGTTCAGATATGCACTGCGCATGTCCATGGATCCCAGGCCCCCAGTGGGATTAAATCAGAAGACACTGCGAGGCGGGCTCTATGCCAGCGCGGCCGCACAGGCGCAGCCATCCAGACACCAAATGATGCCAGAAGACGGGCAGCGCTAAGTGTGCCTGGCCACGGGATAACATAACAGCGCAGGCTCCAGGACGGAATAAAACAACGCTGAGGAGCCGGTGCGCGGCGCCGGGGGGGTAGGAATGACGGCTGGGCTGCGTCACATTACGAAGGAAAGTCCCACCTCCGGGACGGTTTTACGGTATCAGTGGACACATTTTATAAGTGTTAAGTTCTGCGTGTGCAAGGAGCTAAACAAAAATAGCTACCTTTTCCTTGGGCAGCATTACTGCTGCACAAGGTGGCTCTTTCAGTAACAAACGCCTTGGGGGGGGGGGGACAGATTCCCTTACATTTCAGTTGTTGTGTCAGCGTGGCGGTCGCATGACACATTGCCGGCTACACAGCTGGGGATCAGCTGACGTTACTGAAACCCAATAACACTGGGTCGTATGTTTTGACTGTGCAGACGGCACGTCTGAGCCTCAACTGGCGGTGTTGGAGCCCAGGAATTTAAGTTCAGGTGGTAGAAAGATGAACACAACAGGAGACCTGGATAACGTATACAGTGACCTAATTATTCAATCAGGAGGAGGAGTGGCAAATTCCGGCGAGATCCAGGCCTTGTTCATTTTCAGGAAAGTAAGCCGGTCAACGTTATCGGAGGATAGTCGCATGCGACGGTCAGTTAGTACACCACCTGCAGCACTAAAGACACGTTCCGATAATACACTGGCCGCAGGGCAAGACAGCACCTCCAATGCATACTGGCTTAGCTCTGGCCATGTATCCAGCTTTGAGACCCAAAACTTGAAAGGGGAAGAGCCGTCTGGGAGTACAGCAAGAGGGCAAGACATGTAGTCTGTCACCATCTGACGGAACCGTTGCCTCCTGCTGACTGGAGCCGTCTGTGATGGTGTAGACTTTTGTGGCGGGCACAGAAAACTGTGCCACAGTTCGGCCATACTGGTCTTGCCTTGGGCAGAGGCACTGCTTCTGCTCCCTCTTTGTGCAGAGCCTCCACCACGGCCTGGACGCACTGAGCTGCTTTGGAATGCACTAGCAGCACTTCTCTCAGTTGGAATGGAGAAGATGATGGAATTGACCAGTGTGTCTTGGTACTCCCGCATTTTTCGCTCCCGGTTCAACGGTGTGATGAGGCTTTCTACGTTGTCCCGGTAGCGAGGATCGAGGAGGGTGAACACCCAATAATCAGACATGTTGAGAATGTGGGCGATGCGGCGGTCGTTTCTCAGGCACTGCAGCATGTAATCCACCATGTGCTGCAGACTGCCAACTGCCCAAGAAACGCTGTCCCCTGCTGGAGGCGTGATCTCTGCCCGCTCGTCATCACCCCACCCTCGCTGTACACACTGACTACTGGACAATTGTGTAACTCCCTCCTCTGGACGGATGTCTTCCTCCTCCATTGACTCCTCCTCATCCTCCTCACAAACGGTCCCCTGCCTACGCGTTTGTGAGGAACCACGTGGCGCTGACTGTCCAGAAGATGATGGAAATGGTGAATCCTCATCCTCCACCTCTTCCACAACATCATCCCTTAGCGCTTGCAGTGATTTTTCAAGCAGGCAGATAAGGGGGACAGTCATGCTGACTAGTGCATCATCTGCACTCGCCATCCGCGTGGAATAATCAAAGGGACGCAAAACCTGGCAGACGTCATTCATAGTGGCCCACTCTGTGGTTGTGAAGTCTGTACGGCGCTGACTGCGACTTTTTTGCGCCTGAAGCAGCTGGTACTCCATTACAGCTTGCTGCTGCTCACACAACCGCTCCAACATATGTAACGTGGAATTCCACCTGGTAGGTAGGTCACATATGATGCGATGTTCCGGCAGGCGGTGTCGGCGCTGCAGAGCCGCAATGCGCGCTTTTGCCGTGCTGGAACGCCGCAAGTGAGCACACTCTAGGCGGACCTTGTGCAGCAGTGCATCAAGATCCGGATAGTCCCTCAAAAAGCTCTGCACGACCAAATTGAGCACATGTGCCAGACATGGGATGTGAGTGAGGTTGCCGAGGCCCAGAGCTGCCACCAGATTTCGGCCATTATCACACACTACCATGCCTGGCTGGAGATTCGCTGGCACAAACCACACATCGCTCTCCTGCTTGATGGCATTCCAGAGCTCCTGCGCTGTGTGGCTACGATTCCCCAAGAAAATTAATTTCAAGACGGCCTGTTGACGTTTGGCCACGGCTGTGCTCATGTCGGTCGTAACAGGTACACGTTCATCACGGGTCCATGTGGAGGTGGACTGTGACGGCTCCTGCAGCGATGATTCTGAGGAACTGGTGTAGGAGGAGGAGTCAATGCGTACAGAATGGATTCCTGCAATCCTTGGAGTGGGCAGGACACGTCCTGCGCCACTCGCACGGTCTGTACCCGGCTCAACGACATTAACCCAATGGGCAGTGAGGGAAAGGTATCGCCCCTGTCCATGTTGACTGGTCCACGCATCGGTGGTGAGGTGGACCTTGCTACTGACGGCGTTCAGTAGCGCGTGTTTTATGTGTCCCTCCACATGCTTCTGCAGGGCAGGGACGGCTTGCCTGCTGAAGTAAAAGCGGCTGGGCACATTGTACTGTG
The DNA here is from genome assembly GCF_051348905.1 of Ranitomeya variabilis. Classification (NCBI taxonomy): domain Eukaryota; kingdom Metazoa; phylum Chordata; class Amphibia; order Anura; family Dendrobatidae; genus Ranitomeya; species Ranitomeya variabilis. Next base: position 699,151,203 of record NC_135234.1, on the reverse strand, counting down.
GGACTGCCAATGACATGAAGTCACGGAAGCTGTCAGTCTCCACCAGCCTGAATGACAGCATTTCCAGTGACAGAAGTTTGGCAATGCCTGCAGTCAGAGCCTGTGCTCGTGGGTGGTTTGACGAGAAAGGCCGCCTTTTCTCCCATGCCTGTACTACCGATGGCTGTAGACTGGGCTGGGAGTGTGTGGATGACTGGGAAAGTGGCGCTGCGGGTGGAATTACAGCGGGTCTCTGGACAACAGGGGCAGAGGTTCTTCCACGGCGATCCTGGGAGGACGCCGAACCAGCTGCGTGTGAGGTAGAGGAAGAGGCAACACGAGCTGAAGAGGTGGTAGCTGCCGCTGTTGGTTGGCCTACCTCTTCAGTGTGTTTTTCTAACTCCGCCGGGTGCCTGTTGCGCACATGTTTCCACATGTTGGAGGTATTGAGGTTGCTGACATTTTTCCCTCTTTTGACTTTTTGATGACACACGTTGCATCTGACATAGCAAATGTCATCTGCAACTGTGTCAAAAAAGGACCAGGCACTGCAAGTCTTGGGAGCGCCCTTTTTGGCTTTTGGAAGAGACATGCTCCTAACGGGTGCCAAAGCGGAGGCTGCAGGATCCGCAGTCTTCCCCCTCCCTCTCCCTCTTTGGGCCGTACGGGGAATCTCTTCCTCAGAGCTGCTCCCACCACCTTCCTGTCCCTCACGCCAAGATGGGTCGAGGACCTCATCATCTACACTACCCTCTGCCCCCAACTGCTCCTCCTGGGTAGTCTCAGCAGCAGAGCACGCACCAGTAAGTGGCACCTGAGTGTCATCATCAGCTGATGCGGCCTGCGATGTGGTGACCGGAGCCACTGGCCCACCCGCCTCTTCAGAGGAAGACAGAAAAAGCTGTTGGGCATCACTGCACCCTGCCTCTTCTTCCATTTCTCCAATGCTGCTTGGCTGGCCCCCTGTTTCCAAGCCAAGAGATTCAGAGAACAGAAGTAGAGACGGCTCCTGTCCTGGGCTCTCTGTCTGCCTGGGCAATTTGGCAGGTGGTGAAGAGACAGATGGCTGCTCTCCAGTGCTCTGTGTCTGAGAGGATGTGGCACTAATGGAAGTTGATGCATTAGCTGCCATCCATCCGACAACAGCTTCAATTTGTTCTTCACGCAGCAGCGGTGTACGGCGCTCTGACACAAAGCTTCGCATGAACGACTGTTGCCTGGTGAATGTGGGTGCTGATGAGTCACCGGTGCCCGCAGCAGGCACAGAATCCCCACGTCCCCTCCCTGCTCCGCGCCCACGCCCACGTGCCTTACTCACTGCCTTCTTCATCTTGGTTGACTGATAAAGATAAGCAGAAAAGTACTAACGGATTTGTGTGCTTATTCCTGAGCAACTCCTCCTAACAGGTATAAGAAGCACTAATTATCTAAAGTGTGGACTAGACTTTAATATGAGCTAATGTGGCCTACAGAAATGTAAAGTGGTGTAACTGGTGTGTTTGGTGAACTGTATTATTTATTTATTTTTTGGGGGCTGAACTGACAACAGATAGAGCTGCAGTCACACGGAGACCGTGCAGACAGACGTAAACGGCGCTGCAAGGCCCAAAAACCCTCCTCTACTTTATCCTATGTAGTGTTTTTCCACAAATTAGCTGGAGACGGGTGGAAAGACACTAATAGGATTTTTTTAAATTAATTAGCAGCAGACTACACTACTTTGAAAAAAAAGAAAATTGATTTGGCGGTATGACGCAGTGAAAAACCCTGAGCTGGAGACAACCAGGCTACAGCTGCTCACAGATTACAGGGCGAGCTGCAGTCACACGGAGACCGTGCAGACAGCCGTAAACGGCGCTGCAAGGCCCAAAAACCCTCCTCTACTTTATCCTATGTAGTGTTTTTCCACAAATTAGCTGGAGACGGGTGGAAAGACACTAATAGGATTTTTTAAAATAAATTAGCAGCAGACTACACTACTTTGAAAAAAAAGAAAATTGATTTGGCGGTATGACGCAGTGAAAAACCCTGAGCTGGAGACAACCAGGCTACAGCTGCTCACAGATTACAGGGCGAGCTGCAGTCACACGGAGACCGTGCAGACAGCCGTAAACGGCGCTGCAAGGCCCAAAAACCCTCCTCTACTTTATCCTATGTAGTGTTTTTCCACAAATTAGCTGGAGACGGGTGGAAAGACACTAATAGGATTTTTTAAAATAAATTAGCAGCAGACTACACTACTTTGAAAAAAAAGAAAATTGATTTGGCGGTATGACGCAGTGAAAAACCCTGAGCTGGAGACAACCAGGCTACAGCTGCTCACAGATTACAGGGCGAGCTGCAGTCACACGGAGACCGTGCAGACAGCCGTAAACGGCGCTGCAAGGCCCAAAAACCCTCCTCTACTTTATCCTATGTAGTGTTTTTCCACAAATTAGCTGGAGACGGGTGGAAAGACACTAATAGGATTTTTTTAAATAAATTAGCAGCAGACTACACTACTTTGAAAAAAAAGAAAATTGATTTGGCGGTATGACGCAGTGAAAAACCCTGAGCTGGAGACAACCAGGCTATAGCTGCTCACAGATTACAGGGCGAGCTGCAGTCACACGGAGACCGTGCAGACAGCCGTAAACGGCGCTGCAAGGCCCAAAAACCCTCCTCTACTTTATCCTATGTAGTGTTTTTCCACAAATTAGCTGGAGACGGGTGGAAAGACACTAATAGGATTTTTTTGAATAAATTAGCAGCAGACTACACTACTTGGGAAAAAAAAAAAAAAAAAGGAACAGTATGAGGCAATGAACCACCCTCCCTGAACTGAATACAACCAGCTATGGATGGCCTATGTGGCTGCACTCAGACTGGAGACTGGGCTGCACTCACACACACACACACACAGACCCTGCAGATCGCTGTGAAAACAGCGCTACAAGGCAAAAGCAAGGTGAATAGTAGGTGAACACAGCGGTTGCTAAATTAGCCTTTGGAAAGCACAAAGAAGCAAATCGCTATCTCTAAACTGTCCCTCAGTCAGCAAACAGCGTCCTGTCACTAACTGAATTCACAGCAGAGTGATCGCAAAATGGCGCCAGCGACTTTTAAACTGCATCATGACATCATTACACCAGCCAATCACAGCCTTGCCAGTAGTTTCATGCCCTCCATGCTAAACAGGATGTGCCCACACTTGGAATCAATCTCATTGGCTGAATTTCTGCTTTTTGAATCTTAGAACTTCCGATTCCGGTATCCGATACGCGGCAAGTATCGGAATCCCGGTATCGGAATTCCGATACCGCAAGTATCGGCCGATACCCGATACTTGCGGTATCGGAATGCTCAACACTACTCGCTATGTGCCAACCAGACCTCAAAATGGATGAGGACAGAACAGGACCAGTGCCTAACTGTGAGGTGACCTGCTTGTGGAAAGCTGAGTATATAATGATGTATAGCTGGGGGAGGGGACAAGGGAGCCACACCTTCCAAATCTACTGAGTACAAAAACTACAGCAAAACCAAAAAACAAAGGCCAGCATACTTGTCAGAAGAAGTGTAATATGCAGGTGCACATGTACACTGTTGCCATCAACAAACAAAACCTAGAAAAACATAATGCATATGCATGCTGCAGTAAGTAAATATATATTAAGTTGTTGAAAAAACTGTTAATTAACTTTCAAACATAAGGTTGAAGTGCAGGGTAAAAGGGTTAGAAAAGTGCATGGCCGCCGAACTGAAAGTGCGGCTTCTGGGAGAAAATTAACTTTATTTCTCCAGGGAGCTGCAAGCTTTCAGTCAAAAACTTTGGCACTAGGAATCATTTTAAGTGTAATTTATTAAAATGTGTTTTTATAAATTAGTTACATTTCTTTTAATAAGATTTATATTGAAATAAATGTCCTTTCTTTCCAAGAACAGTATGTATTTGCAGTGAAGAAGACAAGCTTAGCAATAGACATCTGAAGGGCCTGGGGCATTGAGGTTTATCTGCTGAGATCAGTAGCACCATAAATCTAAAAATTGTGAGCGAACCAGCGTTCTGAAGTATCCTGTGATTATGCAGATTTACTTGGCTCTAAAATAATTGTTAACCTTAGCAATCAACGTGAAGTTATGCACAACAAATGGAAAATGGAAAATCTCTTGAAGCAATGAAAACTACCAAGAATTAGTAATCAACACAAGGATTTGTAAATTTGCTAAAACTAGACCTTATAACCATGGAACAATATTGCTTGACACTATAATGGAAAGAATACAAAACAGCAATTGTATAAAACAGGAACAACCTACATATGAATAACAATGGCTTACTGTACATATAGTTTGAGTTATTTCAGACCACTTTCTTATGCTATATGTTTTAAAATAGAACAAATTTGCCCCTTCCCAATGTGCACAAAAATAAATATTAGAGATGAATGATATATTCAAGTGAAATTAAATATTCTAATTTTATAAAAATATGCATTCGCCAAAATGTGTATTTTTAGTAATTTGATTCCGACCTATTAAGTGTAGTGATGAGCGAGTGTACTCGTTGCTCGGGTTTTCCAAAGCACGCTCGGGTGACCGCTGAGTATTTGTTAGTGTTCGGAGATTAAGTTTTCATCGCGGCAGCTGAATGATTTACAGCTATTAGACAGCTTGATTACATGTGAGGATTCCCTAGCAACCAGGCAACCCCCACATGTCCTCAGCCTGGCTAATAGCTGTAAATCATTCAGCTGGGCAATGAAAGCTTAATCTCCAAACACTAACAAATACTCGGAGGTCACCCGAGCCTGCTCGGGAAAACCCGAGCAACGAGTACACTCGCTCATCACTAATAAAGGGCCATCAAATGGTTAAAACAATTTTTAAATAAAGAAACACGTATACTTACCTTACAGCTCCCTCAGCTCCTCACTATCATCCGCAGGCCTCACCACTCTCGCTTAAATCATTGGGCCTTTCACATTTAGCCAGAACTTTTGGCTCTGACCATGGGTGGTTCTGCACCTGTGCATGTAAGGCCATGATGCATGTCAGGACATTGTGATTGCCTGCATGCTTGTGGAGTGCCCCCATGGGGCTGTGGGGTACTTGGTACCGGGTCCTTCGGTTCGCAGGGGGATGTCACGGTGGCTGTCCCGGTCTGTGGCCCTGGGACATCCGTTTAAAAGGGGAAAGGTCTTTAAAGGGATAAAGATTGTGTTTGTGACGCCACCTGTGGTATTCGGTCAGGGTGACCGACGCTGCTTTAAGGGGTCCGCTGGGGTGATGTTATGGCAGCTAGATGGTATACCTTCCCACAGGTGAAGTATATGCCCAGGGCCTCCCTGTGTGTAGATAATGATATGGTAGATGGTGCAGAGAATCACGAGGACACAAGGTAGAAGTCTCTTTACCTTTACTGAAGACTTCAGCATCCACAGTCCAGGGCACCAGATCACAGGGCGGGCCGGTTTGGAGGCAAGTCCAGAGTCCCCTTGTCCAGGTGGAAATCAGTAGCCTTCCCTTGTGCTGCAGTGGTGTAGTCCTTTACTGCCTATGGCTTCACATAAGGGTCTCACAGATGTGGTGTCTTTCTCTCTGTCCCCCATATAGGATAGGACAATACCCGTATGACTGGTTACTTGAGCCTGTTTATAGGGTCTCTTAGATAACCCGGCTCTGTAGGTGCCACCGTGCCTCCTGGGTTTAGGTGTGGACAGGTAACTTGCAATTAGCTGTCCTGCCAGTCTCTGGAGCAAAGCATAAAGGTCCTTTTCTCCCTCGGTGTTCCGGCTACCGGGATTCTGTGCCTCAGAAGGAGGCAGCCTGTGTAGGGCTGGCCCCCTTCTGGTATCCTCTCCTTTGCTATGACTTCCTTCACGCTTGCTGCAATACAATTCTGCCTTCTGAATGTCTCTTTCTGGGAGCTGCAGCTCTGAGGGCATGCACAGCTCCTTTGGACCCTCTGTCCTCCTCTGGTCTGGAACTGAACTGAGCTGAGCTCAGCCAGCAACTAACTAACTTTCCCTACAGACTACCAGTTATATATATATGGGGAGTGACCTAATAAATAGAAGCAGAAGCTCCCTCTGGTGGTCTGGAGTGTGAAATGTGTTCCATGTTTGTGATGCCTGGATTGCAGTTATCCTTCTTTGCCTCCAAATGTAGCATCACTCTCCTCGAGAGAAAAGCAATATCACTGCAACGACCAGGACCCTGGGGCACCACACTCCCCCCTCGTTAAATCCAGTAATCCAGGACTGGGAAAAGAAAACAACAGTTACAGGTTAGCAAACAGACATGCAAATGTTTGTAATGCTAGAAAAACAAATTAATATTATATCTAAGCTTTCCTTTATGGGAGGTGAGGACACTTGAACGTTGCATAACAAAACATATTTACATTGCACGCGTACTTTTATGAACATGGAAATGTAGCAAAACAATATAATTATTAACTAGCTATTAAACACAAGTACCCACTAATGGTATACTATTTGCTAAGTGCAAAATCAAGCATTTACTTTATTCGAGTCACAGTGCAAAGTTTCAACCAACCCCCGCAGGTTACTTTATTCTCTTCTTTTTATCAAAAGTGCATCATGATATCAGTTCTCACTATCGGCTATATTGAAACACCATTCTAACTAAATTCAAATTTCAGCTTTCAGTACTATTAACTATATTAGCTCTTTAATATATTCTAGCAAAGTGCAATGATTAAACATTCCCTTTAAGGGTTCAACCAATATTCAAGTCCTTTTGTTTTAATACTGAGGTAATGCAACGTATCAATCACATTAATATTCAAGTCTATTAAAACTTTAGAACAGCAGCAACGATGCGAGGGACCCGTCATTAACTCTCAACGTTGGCTTGGGCGGGCTACAAGGCGTGTACCCAGACCCGGAATCCTGCTGCGCCAGATGGGTTTTTCTTCAGGTCTCCGGAAAACAAAACACTTTCAAGCAACATTAGAAGTAGTCACCTTGGAAGCAGTCTCTTTAAAAGCTTCTTTTGTAAAACCAGTAGGAAGCACCTTTAAGAAGGTGCAAACTATTTACAAGACAGTTTGTGAATCATTCACTGTCCATGATTCCAATGTTCTTTAAATAGAAGGTAACTGTGCAAAACACAGGATCTCTTTAACATGGGACCCCTTTAAGAGGAAACCCCAGTCGGGTTCAATAAACTAAGCAGCAAAAAGGCAACACTGAACTATTTACAGTCAGCTTTCAAACTTTCTATTATAATCAGTTCTGGAGGTAGCACTGGTGGAGGCAGTCCCTTTGGGTATGGGCGGCTACCAGGTGCTACTTATGGGGCTCCTTCACTCCAGACGGGGGTCTGAGTGCCCACTGACCTAAATCCCACTGCCACGGGAGTGCAGGTGATTATTGATCCTGTGGCTACTGCAGTCTCTGTAGTAGTAATGGTGCACACCATAGTCTTTGTAGTAGTGCAAGCAGGGGTGACAGTAGGAGTGGTGGTAGTTGCAGCCGCTTTAGCACAATGGGGCGCTGTTACTGCATGAGGCGACACTGCTGGTGTCTTGGAGCTGGGTAACTTGGGCATGGAGTCCCTGTGTTTATGGACATTTAAGGCAATCCAACTCCTTTCGTCAAAGTGTCTGGTGTAGGTGACACGATCCCCTGGGTACAGATCCCTCCTGTGACTTCCTTCACGCTCGCTACAATACAATTCTGCCTTCTGAATGTCTCTTTCCGGGAGCTGCAGCTCTGAGGGCATGCACAGCTCCTTTGGACCCTCTGTCCTCCTCAGACTCTGGTCTGGAACTGAACTGAGCTGAGCTCAGCCAGCAACTAACTAACTTTCCCTACAGACTACAAGTTATATATATATGGGGAGTGACCTAATAAATAGGAGCAGAAGCTCCCCCTGGTGGTCTGGAGTGTGAAATGTGTTGCATATTTGTGGTACCTGGATGCAGTTATCCTTCTTTGCCTTCAAACGTAGCAGCACTCTCCTTGAGAGGAAAGCAATACCACTGCGACGACCAGGACCCTGGGGCGTTCTCTCTCATGCCTCATCAGAGCAGTAAGGCCAGGCTCAGTGTGAGAGGCTTGGGGATTTCAGGGTGAGTAGCGGGATCAGAAGATGCATCAAGAACCAGATGGGTGACCATGAGAAGCAGAGGGGCCGGAGAGGTGAACGAGGAGGTGAGTAAAATAAATTTTTCATTATTTACAAATTACATTTTTCTAAAAAGACCTATAAAGACCCCATAACATAAAAAGGACATTAAAAATGTGGAAAATCACTTTTCTGTGAATTGAGGTTCCCGAGAAAAAACGAGGCAAGTTCAATTGTTGCGTGATATGCTCTTCTCTATTTTGCCTTTTTTCTTACCAGAGATCAAAGGGCCAATTTTCCACCCTTTTGCTTGTTAACGTTTTTTCCCTCTGAAGAGAAAACGACCTGTTTCTGATTACTCAATAGCAAAAGTGATGCCATAGAAGTTGTATATTCCGCCTCCATGGTAGGTATGGCATTGCCAGAACATTCCTTTACATTAAAAACTCAATCCAATGCACTTTTATATGAAGTTACAAAAGATATGCCAGCATATATATTCAGACCCAATGGAGGCAAAAAGATACTTTTTTGTCTCCATTAAGTAAGTGAGAGGCCCAGGAATATAATTAACTTATATGGTAGGAGCTTTAGTGGCATCTATACCAGATGTGCACAATGTAAATGAAGGTTACCAAAACAGAAAACCACTAAAAAACTAAACTGGATCCAAGATTTTTTAAACTTTTAGTCCAGATGGTTTGGTGTATTAAAAATAAGATTCCTAAATTAAGAAATAACCATTTCTACTTTAAATATTCATAAAAAATCGGTATTAAAGCATTATGACAAAAAGTAAATCCAGTGGCAGCCATAAATCATAATAGACCATTGCTGTCAACATTAACCAACCCCAGATGCACAAGATGCACACACACTGATATTTCACTGAATGCATCACCCCATCTTCAATGTGCAAACATGACATAAAGTTCTGCAATTTATGGCATACCGCGTTCTTTACGTGTTATGGGGCACTGGGAACTGTGTGGGATGACCTTGCTCTAAATTTGTTTTTCTATGAAGACACTGTGTACACATATGGCCTGAGTACTGAATACATTGTTTCTCTATTCATTGTTAATCCTGGCATTGTATGTACAGTCTTGGCCAAAAGGTTTGAAACTGGGACAAAATTTGTTTTTCACTAAGTTTTCTGCTTCAGTCTTTGTAATGGCAATTTGTATTAACTGGAGAATATTACTAAAGGTACCTTCACACTGAGGCTTCTTTCACACTAGCGTCGGGCTCGGCCCGTCGCAGTGCGTCGGGCCGAGGTTACCGACGCTAGCGTTGTCTCCGCCGCACAACGGGGGCAGCGGATGCATTTTTCCAGCGCATCCGCTGCCCCATTGTGAGGTGCGGGGAAGTGCGGGGAGGTGGGGGCGGAGTTCTGGCCACGCATGCGCGGTCGGAAAAAGCGGACCGTCGGGAGCAAAAAACGTTACATGTAACGTTTTTTGCTCCCGGCGGTCCGCCACAACACGGCGCAACCGTCGTACCACGGTTGCGACGTGTGTCAATGCGTCGCAAATGCGTCGCTGTTAGTCAATGCAGAAAAAACGCATCCTGCAAGCACTTTTGCAGGATGCGTTTTTTCGGCAAAACGATGCATTTACGACGTATTGCAGTTAACGCTAGTGTGAAAGTAGCCTAAGCGACGCTGCCGCGATATCGACAACGATGCCGATCGCTGCAGCTTCGCTGTGTGGTCGCTGGAGAGCTGTCACACAGACAGCTCTCCAGCGACCAACTATGCCGAAGTCCCCAGGTAACCAGGGAAAACATCGGGTTACTAAGCGCAGGGCCGCGCTTAGTAACCCGATATTTACCCTGGTTACCAGCGTAAATGTAAAAAAAACCAAACACTACATACTTACATTGCCGTGTCCGTAACGTCCCCCGGCGTCTGCTTCCTGCACTGACTGTGAGCGCCGGCCGTAAGGCACAGCACAGCGGTGACGTCACCGCTGTGCTCTGCTTTTACTTTACGGCTGGCACTCACAGTCAGTGTGGGAAGCAGACGGCGGGGGACGTGTGACAGACAGCAGAAGGTGAGTATGTACTGTTTGTTTTTTTTACTTTTACAATGTTAACCAGGGTAAATATCGGGTTACTAAGCGCGGCCCTGCGCTTAGTAACCCAATATTTACCCTGGTTACCTTTGTAAAACATTGCTGGCATCGTTGCTTTTGGTGTCAAATGTAGGGGACAGGGACCTGGTGAGCTGTGCAGACGGGTGGAACCATTGTTGCCGGGAGTCGGGGTTCCGGGGGACGGATTTGAGGGGTGCATGGGAAGCCAGGCTCATGTGACAGGAGGAAGAGTGACGCAGGGAGAGGAGAGGATAAAAAGCAAAACGCGCGAAAGCAGGGGCAGAGAAGCGCGGGAAATCTCTGAGGAGAGGAAACTGCAGCGCAGTTGTTGTGAGTGTGCAGGCCGCAGTGAGACTTGCTGGAAGCAGGGGGAAAACGTGCAACAGACACTGCGGGCAACTACCAGAGCCCCCAAAAAGAGGCGCATTCGTCGTCAGCGACCCCCCAGGCAGAGGGGTAGTGCTGACCAGCTCAGGGACAGTATTACCGCGCTCCCTGAGAGCACCTTGCCAGAGAGTGCTACGGACTCGCATGGTTTCGTCTCAGCTGTGACTGATACTGATTATTCTCCTAATCCTCCTCAAAAAGACTCTTCTCTGGACTGGGAGGCTGTTACCTCGGATCAACGTCCGCCTGCAGGAGGGAACGCAGCACCGCAAAAGACATTCTGGACTCGACTCTACGCCTGGGCCCGTCGCCAGAAGACACCTCCTTCCTCCGCCATCAGGACTACGGCGTTGTCGGAGCCTCACCGTCAGGACTACATCGCTGAACCAGCACTGATAAGTGACCGTTGTTGACTTTATCTTAGTAGGGAGTCACTAGTGAGGCGCTGCCGCGTTCTACGGGTATAGTTCAGGGCGGTCATATAGTAATTAGGATTTACTGCGAGATTGTGTTCTTGTATATAAGTTCCCTGCGTGGAAAAACGTTTGTCATCTTTTTGGTTGGAAGTTAAAAAGAAAGTTAAAAACGCTCTTTGCTTTCTGGCTCCTATTTGTCCCTGCATCCTTCTTTACCTGCGGTCCCTACATTTGGCGTAGTCGGCAGGATGCAGGATCCAAAGAAGGAGCCAGAAGATACGGAGGATGGGGCTGGGCCTAGAGCTTCTCTCTCATTGGGGGCCATGTTAAACAATTTGCCCAAGTTTAATGGGAGCAACATGTTGTTGTGGAGCTGGACTGAAAGGATGAGGGGGCTGTTGAGAATGCATCCTATGACCCCAGCCCTGGAAGCAGAGGTGGCCATTATGGCCTTAGACGGAGAGGCTCGGGATTCAGTGATGTTGAGACCCCCCACAGAGCGGAATACTTTTACCGGGGTGTTACATGTGTTAGAGGGGACGCACGGGGATCCCACCGACGTGGGAGAGCTGCGGGCCCGGTTGTTTGGACGGCGACAAAAAGAGGGCGAGACTGTCACTCAGTACATGAATGCTCTGCAAGAGCTAAACATTGCAATCGTGCGGAAAGATGGTATGGGGATGGGACATGTTGACGTGACCCTGCGCGACCAACTGGTGACGGGACTGCGGGATGAGTTGACCAAACAGGCTCTACGTGAACGAGTGCGGGTCGACCCGTGCCTGACTTTCTCCGACATAGGCAATGAGGCCCGCACCCGGGAGCAAGAGAGGGGGGTGACGGTCCTGACAGGAGAGGCTCGGGTTATCCAGACCGCTGCACCAGGAGGGGGTGAGCCGTCGTGGGTTCAGGAGATGCGGCAGGAGCTCAAACAAATCCGAGAGGAACTGGCCGAAGTTAAAAAAAATGCGCGAAGCCCAAGGGAGCTACCCCGGGGGCAAGGGTCTGGGAGTCCACCTCGTGGCGCTCGTTCAGGATATTATCCGGTCCCCGGTGCTTGCTATGGTTGCGGGGAGGCAGGACATTTCGCACGGGAGTGCCCCCGGAGAGGGAGGGCCTCGTCACGGCGGCCGTTAAACTAGAGGACTCCGAGCTAAGGGGACGACGCTCGGAGTCAGAATCCCCGCGGATGGGTGGTGAAAGTCCCGAAAATTTGGTTGCCAGCTGCCCCCTGGTTTGGGCAGAGTTTGAAGGGCGGGCTGTACGTTGTCTGGTGGACACCGGATCTCAAGTCACGACGATGCCCGAGGCCTATTTTAGAAAACACTTCCCTGTGTCAGTCAGACCCCAATGGGGCCCCGTAATCCGGTTGCAGGCCGCCAATCAGCTGCCCATCCCAGTGGAAGGGGTCACCTGGATGCAAATATCTTTATGTGGGAAAGACCTGGGCCGCCGGGGGGTTGTGTTGACGCGGGCGGATCCCAGCCCACAACATATCGTGACTTTGGGGATGAATGTATTGAAGGACTTTGGCAGTTTGCTGTTAGGGGAGACCACACAAGAGACACTCAATCAGTGGGGGACCAGTACACCTCAAGGCTCCGTGTTCAGACAGTTAGTGAGGGAAGTCCGTGTGCAAGAGACCTTTCAGGAGGGAGACATACTAGGGAAAATAATCACCTCCCCGACAGCAGAAGTGACGTTTCCCCCAGGACAGACTGTTATATCCCTGCCCATCCGAGCTCGCATCCCTCTGGAAGGAGTGCAAGTGCAGGTTGAGCCCACCTTTACGTCCCCTTTGCCCACAGGACTGCTGGTGGCCCGATCTCTGGCTACTGTTAAAAATGGGGCCGTACCAGTGCGATGTGTGAATGTGGACGAACACGATGTCGTGCTACGGGTCCGAAGTGAGATGGCCAAAGTGTTACGACCGTTAGAAGTGATGCCTCCTCCAGATACTTTACAGTTAAAGGTGGATTCCCCTGATCCCTGGATGGTCAGTGTCCGGTCTACACAGGATCCTGAGCTGATAGCGTTCCGAAAAGGTCAAACTATTCTGGAACATATGCGAGCAGAATTACCGGGTCTGGATCCATCACAAGTCTCGCGAGTGCAGCGGCTCCTTGGACACTATGCTGAAGTGTTTGCGCAACATGAAGATGATTTTGGCTGTACCACGGCCATCGAACATGGAATTCCGACCGGAGATACAGTGCCCATCAGGGAGCGGTACAGACAGATTCCCCCGCAGATGTACCAGGAAGTAAAGACGTTGTTAGGCCAGATGCTACAAAAGGGAGTGATCCGCGAGAGTCAGAGCCCGTGGGCTGCCCCGATCGTGCTGGTGCGGAAAAAGGACGGCACGCTCCGGTTCTGTGTGGACTATCGTAAGCTAAATGCATGCACCGTCCGAGACTCTTATCCACTTCCCCGTATCGAGGAGTCTCTCTCCGTGCTGGGTCGGGCCAAATATTTTTCCACCTTAGACCTAGCCAGCGGATACTGGCAGGTCCCGATGACAGAAGCAGATCGTCCTAAGACAGCGTTCATCCTTCCCATGGGACTATTTGAGTTCAATCGAATGCCGTTTGGGCTGGCCAACGCTCCAGGCACCTTCCAACGATTAATGGAGCGGTGTCTGGGGGATTTGAACTTCGAGGCCACTCTCATTTATCTGGATGACATCATCATCTACGCCCCAACATTCGAGGAACATCTGTGCCGACTGGAACAGGTACTAGACCGGTTGCTGAAATACGGGCTTAAGGTGAAGCCCCAGAAGTGTCACTTGTTCCGGGAACAGATCGAGTACCTGGGGCATGTGGTGTCCGCCGAAGGAGTCCGGCCATCGCAGGAGAAGATTGCTGCAATCCAGGAGTGGCCCACACCGGAGACCGCTAAGGATGTACGGGCGTTCTTGGGCCTCGCTGGGTACTACCGGCGCTTCGTGAAGAATTTTGCTCGCCGTTCTCACAATCTACAAGTCCTGCTGAAAGGAAGCTCCCCCAAGGAACGGGGAAAGAAGATACAATGGCAGGAGTCACAAGAAGCAGCGTTCCGGGACTTGAAGACAGCTCTCATGGAGCCGCCGGTGTTGGCTTATGCGGACTTTTCGCAACCGTTCATCCTACACACCGACGGCAGCTCTCAGGGATTGGGGGCTGTGTTGTCTCAGGTTCAGGATGGGCGGGAGAGAGAGATTGCCTATGCGAGTCGGTCTCTTCATGACTCTGAGTTGAACCCAGACAATTACAGTTCTTTCAAGGTGGAGCTGCTGGCCGTGGTGTGGGCTATGACGGAGCGGTTCGCTGAGTACCTGGCCGGTTCCGAGGTGCTGATATGCACGGATAACAACCCATTGGCACATCTGGAAAATGCAAAATTGGGTGCCCTAGAACAGCGCTGGGTAGCCCGGATGGCCAAGTACAGATACCGTATCCTTTACAAGCGAGGAGCGGAGAATGTTCATGCTGACGCATTATCTCGTCTGCGGAAGAATCCCCCAAGGACTAACCGAGATGAGGAGCTGGAGGGAGAAGAAATCCCCTACGCCATCGGGGGCGCTACTCGGACGGCTGTGAGCCGGGAACAGACCGGGAACGGAACGGCTACAGGACTGTTGGTTCAGAGTCGGGACGAATGGATACGGCTGCAACAGGAAGACCAGGAACTAGCTCCATTGCGACAGTGGATAACGAATGGTCTATTGCCCGTGAGAAGCCCTGGACAAACTCTCCCGTCAGACCTGAACCTTCTTCTGCGGCAGTGGGAGCGCCTAACTCTTCAGGACGGGCTCTTATGCCACTTAACCATGGCTCAGGCAGATTCCGAGCCGACCTGGCAGATGGTCTTACCAGGGCCCGTGGTGGCCGCAGTTGCTAAAGAAGCTCATGAGTCCGGGGCACACTTCGGAGTGAAGAGGACGTTTAAGTGGCTGCAAACTCGGTTCTATCATCCTCGGCTGCTTGCGGAAGTACAAACTGCCTGTAGACAATGTCGACAATGTGAGCTAACCAAGTCACCGGAGGAAAGGGCGCCTGTGCAGAGCATCACGACGTCTGCCCCTTTTGAAGTATTAATGATAGACTACATTACCATTGGAGCAGCGCATCAAGGCTACGAACACTGCCTCGTTATGGTAGATCATTTTTCAAAATTCGCGGTAGTCACCCCTACCCGTGATCAGACAGCTGAGTCGGCGGCGAGCGCTATCTGTAAGAACTTTATTCAAGTTTACGGCTGTCCGAGGCGAATACATTCGGATCAAGGCGCCTGTTTCTTGGGCAAAGTCATGGAAGAGCTGCATCGCCTCTACGGCATTGATAAGTCACGCACCACACCGTATCATCCCCAGGGAAATGGGGCTTGTGAGCGGTTTAACCGGACTTTGCTTCAAATGCTGCGTGCGCTAGAACAAGATCAGAAGGCCCGCTGGCCGGAGTATGTGTCGGACCTAGTGTGGGTCTACAACAATAGAGTTCATCAAGTCACAGGACGCACCCCGTATGAAGTGGTCTTTGGGCGCCCAGGAAAAGGCATGACAGATCTGGAACTGTCTTCGGAGGAAGAAGGCCCCCGAACAGGGATGGCTTCGTGGGTGCGTGATCATCGGCATCGGCTGCAGACCTTACACCGACTGGTACACACTCGAATTCGGGAAGTGGAGCATCGGAGCACCCCTACAGCAAAACCCCCAGAGTTCCGGCCAGGTGATCGAGTACTCGTTCGAGAGCAAAGACCGCAAAACAAGTTAGACCATCGTTGGGAAAAAACACCCTATCGGGTGCTTCGCCGTATAGACCCGCATGGACCTGTATATGAAGTGCAGTCTGAGGCCCTCGGAAGTACAGGTACTCGCATTCTTCATCGCAATATGCTCCGGTTGTGTCGCTCTGTTGACTCGGACACCCCGGAATCCGCAATCAGGGAAGAGCCACCTACGACTGAATCCCCCAACAACCATTGGTGGGATGAAGAAGATGATGAAGAAGAAGAACGGCGTCAAAATACTCCCCCTATCTCGACTACTACACTACCCCTGACCAGTCACTCTTCCGCTGACGACATTTCCCCAACACCCCCTATACAAGGACCCGAGCCACGACGTTCTGAACGTTCTACTGCCGGTAGACCCCCAACTCGCTACAGTCCTGACTTACACACCAGACAGACCCAAGTGTGGAACAATCCGTCAGGTGGGCGACCTGTCAGTGCGAAGGCCTCGCCCAGGGACTGGCGAGCATACAGGGTGGGGGAATGTAGGGGACAGGGACCTGGTGAGCTGTGCAGACGGGTGGAACCATTGTTGCCGGGAGTCGGGGTTCCGGGGGACGGATTTGAGGGGTGCATGGGAAGCCAGGCTCATGTGACAGGAGGAAGAGTGATGCAGGGAGAGGAAAGGATAAAAAGCAAAACGCGCGAAAGCAGGGGCAGAGAAGCGCGGGAAATCTCTGAGGAGAGGAAACTGCAGCGCAGTTGTTGTGAGTGTGCAGGCCGCAGTGAGACTTGCTGGAAGCAGGGGGAAAACGTGCAACAGACACTGCGGGCAACTACCAGAGCCCCCAAAAAGAGGCGCATTCGTCGTCAGCGACCCCCCAGGCAGAGGGGTAGTGCTGACCAGCTCAGGGACAGTATTACCGCGCTCCCTGAGAGCACCTTGCCAGAGAGTGCTACGGACTCGCATGGTTTCGTCTCAGCTGTGACTGATACTGATTATTCTCCTAATCCTCCTCAAAAAGACTCTTCTCTGGACTGGGAGGCTGTTACCTCAGATCAACGTCCGCCTGCAGGAGGGAACGCAGCACCGCAAAAGACATTCTGGACTCGACTCTACGCCTGGGCCCGTCGCCAGAAGACACCTCCTTCCTCCGCCATCAGGACTACGGCGTTGTCGGAGCCTCACCGTCAGGACTACATCGCTGAACCAGCACTGATAAGTGACCGTTGTTGACTTTATCTTAGTAGGGAGTCACTAGTGAGGCGCTGCCGCGTTCTACGGGTATAGTTCAGGGCGGTCATATAGTAATTAGGATTTACTGCGAGATTGTGTTCTTGTATATAAGTTCCCTGCGTGGAAAAACGTTTGTCATCTTTTTGGTTGGAAGTTAAAAAGAAAGTTAAAAACCCTATTTGCTTTCTGGCTCCTATTTGTCCCTGCATCCTTCTTTACCTGCGGTCCCTACACAAACACGACGATACACGCCGATCTGACGACCAAATAAAGTTCTGAACTTTCAGCAACGACCAGCGATATCACTCAGGATCCAGATCGCTGCTGCATGTTAAACACAACGATATCGCTATCCAGGACACTGCAATGTCACGGATCGCTATCGTTATCGCTGCAAAGTCGGTTAGTGTGAAGGTACCTTAAGAGTGATCAGCTGAATTGCAAAACACTGCAGTCATTCTTTTCCAAAATATTGACTTAATCACCAAATTTCCATTTTCACTGATATTCAGCACTGAAACACAATGACCTGCTTACACTATTTCAGTAATCTACTTGTTCACTCAGGAGAAAGTGTTAATGAGGACAAGGCAGCTTGTCACTCTGACAAGATGATTGCATTATAAGAGCAGATGGCTTGCTTTACACAGGGACTGTTGCTTGAAATCATTGTTAGGGTATGTGCACACGTCAGGATTTCTTGCAGAAATTTCCTGAAGAAAACCGGAAATTTTCTGCAAGAAATCCGCATTTTTTTTTTGCGTTTTTTTCCTGTTTTTTTCCTGGGTTTTTTTAGCATTTTGCAAGCAAAATTAGCTTGCAGAATGCTAAAGTTTTCCAAGCGATCTGTAGCATTGCTTGGAAAACTGACTGACAGGTTGGTCACACTTGTCAAACAGTGTTTGACAAGTGTGACCAACTTTTTACTATAGATGCTGCCTATGCAGCATCAATAGTAAAAGATAGAATGTTTAAAAATAATAAAAAAAATTTAAAAAATGGTTATACTCACCTGCAGACAGCCGATCTCCTCAGCGGCATCCGTTCCTATAGATGGTGTGTGTGTGCAGGACCTTCGATGACGTCGCGTTCACGTGACCGCGACATCATCGCGGTCATGTGACCGCGACGTCATCGCAGGTCCTTCACACACACCATCTATAGGAACGGAAGCGGCAGCGTACACCGATGAGAGGCAGGAAGACTCCGGGGCCATCAGAGGGTGAGTATATGACTATTTTTTATTTTAATTCTTTTTTTTTTACCAATTATATGGTGCCCAGTCCGTGGAGGAGAGTCTCCTCTCCTCCACCCTGGGTACCAACCACACATGATCTGCTTACTTCCCGCATGGTGGGCACAGCCCCGTGCGGGAAGTAAGCAGATCAATGCATTCCTAGTTGTGCAGAATCCCCGCAATTCCGCAAATTTAATGAATATGTTGCTTTTTTTTCCGCGATGCAATTTTTTTGTGGAAAAAAATGCAACATTTGCACAAGAAATGCGGAATACACTGTAAATAATAGGAGGCTTATGTAAGCGTTTTTTTCGCGTTTTTATCACGTTTTTATAGCGAAAAAACGCGAAAAATACTGAATGTGTGCACATGGCCTTAGGGTATGTGCACACATCAGGATTTCTTGCAGAAATTTTCCTAACAAAAAAACGGAAATTTCTGCCCGAAATCCGCATCCGTTTTTTAGCGTTTTTGACACGTTTTTTGTGCATTTTTTGCGGTTTTTCCCAATGCATAGAACAGCAGGAAAAATGCAGAAAATCCGCAAAATTAATGAACATACTGCTTTTTTTACCGCGATGCATTTTTTTCACTGAAAAAAACGCACCATGTGCATGAAACATGCAGAATGCATTCTAAATGATAGGATGCATAATGTATGCATTTTTAATGAGTTTTTATAGCGTTTTTATCGCTTTATATAGCGTTTTATATATAGCGTTTTATAGTCCATGAAGAGGAAATTCCCTGGATCTTAATCCCATTGAGAAACTGTGATCAATCCTCAAAAACATGTGGACAAATAAAAACACAGAAATTATTATAAACTACAACCACGAATTATACAGAATGGGTTGTGATCAGTTAGGATCCTCTTACCCAATAGCGCTACCGGCCTTGCTCAATACAAGTGTATATATTGCATACCTGATCACCATTCCCCGGGGCAGAGAACAGTGAATCCTCACAGTGCATAGTGTGCTTGGAAGATTTCAATATCTGCAGTCACACAGTGACTGCAGATTTTTTCATTTTACACCGGACTGCCCTTTAACTGATTAGTGCCTAGTTCTTTATAGCTATTATAAGGGGTAGGAACCTACTAATGCACCAATAACTTGGAGTGTTTTACACATAATTATATGTCTATATGTGACTAGAATATAAGGCCACTATATAGGGGACATACTATAGGAATAGGTCTGGTTTAATGTCTGAGCTATCCTCTTGGATATTCTTTACTGTCAATTATTTAATTTATGCCAGTAGTGTAACACCTGCAGTGGAAGCTATGTATACAGAGACTACGGCTCTTGGGATCCCACGACATTCACAGCAGCAGACATTCCTGCTGCATTGACCTGGACTAAAACTCCCAGCAGACATTGCTCTTTTCTGCATTATGGAACAGGAAGAGTAGCCAAGGAAGGAGAGTGGTGGAGCTAGCTGTGTGGGGAGAAATATGTGTGATCCTCCATTAGAGACTGGTAAGAGTCGGGCACTGGAGAGCACAGAACAGAGGTACAGAAAGACAGCTGTCAGCTAAGATGTGAGTGTGTAAGAAGGGTGTGAGTGGAGAAGGCAGTCCTGGAGCTGAACCCTATCTATAGACCAGCTAGGTTACTAGGAACTATCCATCATTGCCTGGCTTATCCCCAAGAAGATTCCTGCCTGCTCTCCATGTGTTCCAAGGTATCTGAGCTCTGCAGCCCCAAGCAGAATCTTAATATGACCGGAGAGTTGTTGCAGCAAGGACTGTGTACATCCACCTGAGATTTGTGGTTCTATTTTTGAGGAATCTATGCTGGAACTGTTGTTGAGGAGATATTACTGGGAATTGTTTGTTCTACTGCTAAGAAATTCATGACAGAACTGTTAGTGAGGACATTTTATGTTGATTGTGATCCTAAAGTGCACCAATGAGGTCTGTAAGTGCGCCAACATCTGCGGAAACCTGGCCCCAATGTTGGACTGCATTACATTCTGTGTTGCAGCTATTTTCAGGTTAAATGTGATTAGTTAGGTGTGTGTTCTGTCACTTAAAGGGGAAGTGTCATCGCTAACATTCAGACTTAATGCATGGCACATTTTGGACCTATATTGTAGATTGTATAATATTGTTTGGTGTGCTGTTCTTGTTATGCCCTCTGCATTTTTTACTACTTATCTCCTATAAATAAACTTTCAAACTCATCTCTTGTGAGTGTGCACAGAGCATGGACAGAGGTTTCCTGAATCGACCTCTGGCAGAAGAGGAAGACCATCCTGCATTCCACTACAACTCCCAGCAAGATTTGGGTGAAGATACTGCACCATATTGAGGTGAGAACTACCGAACATCCTGCCCATGGAGGCAGCCTAAAGGGGTGTTACACCAATAATTCAGAACATTGTATATTCCATTTCCTACGATCTCATTGCTTCTCCTGAATTAAGGACTTTTTACATATATCTTTCGTTTCAACTGGCTTTTATTTTTAACATGGGTTTTATATTTGATAATTTAAGCCCAATAGCCACATGAAGTTTGTCAATACGATAAAGAGCTCACACTCTGAGTCATTGTATCTTATGGCCTGGATATTTCCCTACTGGGCAATAGTTTGCTGGAGATACACCTCTATTTTCTCCTTTATCTTCTATTCGTCTTTCTTCTTTTCTATACTGCATGCATTCTAACAAAACATTGACAGGCATCTTCTGCTTTTGAAGTTTAGAAGCCTGGGGAGCCTTATAGACCATTCACCATCAAGCACACTGACAGTTTTCCTTCCTAAACAATTTCTAATGATACGGCTTGTTTAGACAGTGGTACAATAGAAGGTGAAGCTATCATCGTGTCCTGTCCTGTTGCCTGTGTGATGTCATCAAATAGCTTTTCATCAAGGCTAAGGAAATGGAAAAAGATGTTTATTTACTGCAGAACGAAGAATGTCATACAGTCTCTAATCCAACGCCTGCAATAATACAATGCAAGAATGGTTTTCGGCACTTTGTGCTTTGTAGTTGTACTGTAGATAATATAAAATAGTATCTAGAGTTCGTTCTGACATCAGCCCTAAAAAAAAGGGCAGGCACAGACCTACTTGACTGGACAATGAAAAATGGGCTGCTTTCTGTGTCTAAACTGTAACAATTGTTCTAGTTCTAATAAGCGAAAAGGTACCATCTTTCAATATCCTAGCACTAATGAAACCTTTACTATCAATCACTATATGACTTGCTCATCAGTAGAGATGAGCAAATATTATAGTGTTCGGTTCGGATTACGATCGCCGAGTTTGCAATATTCGGCAATTAATTTGTCGAATATTCGCCAGACATAACCAAACGCCATTCAGATCAATGGGAGGCAAAAACAAACGCATGTGGAACACTTTATAACGGCCCCTAATGCTGCCAAAACTCATCAAATGAGGGACAGATAACAGAAATGTGGCCTCAACTCACCCACAGTACAAATTTTTGTGTGGAACTGCAGCAATCAGTCAGGCATGAGGTATTGTGGGGGAGGGGGGTGTCTGGGACAGCATTTACAGCTTTCAATTGAACGTCACTGTAAGACGAGGTGGGTGAGGGATCGGTGTAGTACCCCTTTGCTGGGAGCCCTGATGCCACATGCAGCACCTCTATCTGCTTTCATACTGAGCCACACTCAGGTGGCACAAATATCAGTTTTGTAGACTACCATTGACAGAAAAATTTAATGATAATAACACGGGTAGTTGAGTCCAAGGAAGTGGAGGTCTGATGGTCTCGGAGGCCTACTTCTACAGGCAACACGCATGAAGGAGACCCAACCAGGAGTGTTCATATTTCCAAAAATTTTAGGCAGACACCACCAAAGTGGCATCAATTTCTGCACAGTAGAAATAGTATAATAGGGACTGATAGGCATTCCATTAAACCCAATCCAGCAGATGGACTCCCAACCAGGAGTGTTCACATTTAAGCAAATGAGGCCCTTACACCACAGAAGTAGCATCAATTTCACCACAGTAGAAATAGTATAATAGGGAACGGCAGGTCTTTCACTACACCCAATCCAACAGATGGACACCCAACCAGGAGTGTTCACATTTCCAAAAATTACTGGCAGACACCACAAAAGTGCCATCAATTTCACCACAGTAGAAATAGTATAATAGGGACTGACAGATCTTCCACTACACCACCAATACAGCAGATGGACACCCATTTAAACAAATGAGGGCCTCACACCACAGAAGTGGCATCAATTTCACGAGAGTAGAAGTAGTATAATAGAGACCGACAGGTCTTCCACTATACTCCATCCAGCATGTGGACACCCAACCTGTAGTTTTGACATTTTAAAAAATGAAACCACCGGACACCACCGAAGTGGAATAACTGTCACAAGAATAGAAATAGTATAATTGGAACTGACACGTCTTCCACTACAGCTAACCCAGCAGATGTAAACCTACCATGACTGTTCACATTTCCACAAATTTGTATTAACATCAGCAGCAGCCACAACGGACACAGAAGCAATAGTAAAGATATCACAGAGTGCAGTTATGTGACATTAATGCATCACACTAAAAATGCAATAACACCTAGTCTGTACAGTCTGCAATTGGGGAGCAAAAGGCCTTGGAGATCCATGACTTGTTCATCTAGATGAAATTTTGGGGGTCTACACTTTCAGGGGACAGCCGGCTGCGCTTATCCGACAGGACACCACCAGCAGCGGTGAAGACACGTTCTGAGAGAACGCTGGCTCTTGGGTACAATAAAACCTCCAAGACGTGAGAGGCAAGCTCAGGCCACTCATCTATTTTGGAAAACCAAAATGTGAAAGGGTCCAAACCCTCCCTGATGGTATGTATATTCAGTTCTAGATATTCCTGTACCATCCTCTACATTCGTTCACCAAGTGTAAGACTTGGACTCTGTTGTGCTGGTGCACGAGTTGGTCTAAAAAAAACTGTCAAAGGAGTCACAGAAATTGCTTCTTCCACTTCCACCACCACTGCTGCTGCTGCTAATGTTTTGGCATTGACGAATTGATGTGCTGGAGGGTGGAAGTCTAGAGCAGAGCTACGATGCGAAGTGTGTGCTTCACTGCTGTTTTGGGGAAAAGCTCTCTTAAGATTGTGTAAAAGGGTCTTTCGATATTCCAGCATTCACGGGTCCCTTTCCATGGCGTGAAGCATCTGGCAAAATTTGTTTTTATAACATGATCTAACAGAGTGGCAACCCAGCAGTATTCCTAATCATAACTATAAGGGGATCATGTTGCAGATAGTGCAGCAAGAAGGCACTCATATGTTGTGCTCTACCACCCTGAGGTCCAAGCCCATGTTGTGTTTGTGGCTGGGTAACAATGAGGCTCGTTTGATCCATCCCCTCCCGCCAACCATTAACAACAGAGAGAGAGGAGGATTGTCCTCTTCATCTGACAGCTGCTCGTCCAGCACCTCTTCCTGCTCCATTTGTTCTTTGATTGGATCTTGCACCTTCAATAACAGTTTGTCTGTTATCACCAGCCCCTCTCGATTGCAGTAATCCACCCTCCCTTGGCACTCGCCCGTGTGATGACAGTCTTGAACTTAGAGACAATATTATCCCTTCCACATCCTCCTCTGCTTCCTCCTATTATTCTGGGTCCACCATCTCCTCCCGCAGTCTGTTCAAAGTCTTCCAGCACATAGAAGACCTTAAGAGTCATGCTGATGATGGCGTCATCAGAGCTTACCATCTTAGTAGCCATTTCGAAACTGTGCAGAGGTCCTTAATCTGTGCCCACTCTGTAAATGTGATATGCACCACATCCGTTCTGCATTGGCCCAGGCTATACGACATGACATACTGCATCAGAGATCGTTGCTGCTGCCACAGTTGCTGCATCATGTGCAGAGTGGAATTCCACCGTGTTGGCACATCGCATATCAACCTGTTAACTGGCATGGACAAAGACTTCTGTATTGATGCAAGTCGATAACCCGAGGGGTGCGAAAAGTGGAAATGAGCACACAGCTTACATGCTTTCTGGAGCAGCTCACCCAGGCCAGGATAGTGGTGGAGAAAATGCTGTACCACCAGGATGAGGATGTGAGCCATTCAATGCACGTGTATGAGCTTGCTTCGCCGTAGGGCTGCCACCAGGTTTGCACTGTTATGGGACATGGCCTTCTCTGGATGCAGGTTCAGTGGAGACAGGCATTGATCAAACTCAGCCTGTAGAGCTGTCCACAACTCTTCAGCTGTATGACATATTAATTTTAATACTGCCTGATTGCAGTGAGCCCTGGCTGCACAGTACAGATTTAGTGGAGGTTCACTCTGCATGGTTGGAAAGCGTATCTCATTACGGCAGAGGTTGAGGGTGTAGGTGGAAGCCCTAGATTAGATAGAGGAGGCAGAATGCACTGCTGAGAGAGGGAGGAGTACGGTGAATTGGACTGTGAGTGAGGTGCAGGCGAAGATGTTATGGTGCATTGGGAACATTGTGGTGTGCTCGTTCTCTGAGATTGGTCAAAAACAGCAAGCATGTCCACCTCCATTACAGCTGACGGTGGGCTCTCAGTCAGCGTGCCTGGAGCGGGTAAAGATCCCGAGGTTCTGCGGTCGAAGACCTGTGTCTCAATAGTTGGCATGGTCAGGGCCATACATAGAAATCATGGCGCCCCATAGAAAAAGTCTGAATGGCCCTCCCAAAAAAATAAATAAATAAAATAATCAACAGGTGCTCTTACCTCCAAGCATGCATGTTATAGATATACGCCAAACATTGTCCAAGAAAGAGATTGCCTGAAATAGAAGACATATACACAGGTACGTACACATACAGACATACACACATATTTGAACACAGTCATACACACTGACATACACAGATATTCACATCATACATGCACACACACATTAGAAATACAGTATTTTTAATATGGGGATTGGGGAAGCTTGCAGCAAGCCTCACTCACCTGCCCCCAGCCTGTGTGTGTCCCATCCAGCTCCTCAGGCATGTGGTAGTGCAGGATTCCCACAGTCACAGACACGGCCCTGGACCATCAGAGGGACCCACTTGCCGTCGGGGCCTGGGCCACCCCCCCAGTGTTTGAGTGTGGTCTCTTCAACAGACATGGCGGTGCGCAGTGCGGCTGTGTCTGCTAGTAATGACATGGCCAGGGTGACACACAAGCACAATTAAAAATGCAGTGTCGCTCCTGCATGTGCAACTACTTCCAGCCGGACACAGCATACGCTGCTCTCTCTGGCTGGAAAGCTACATCAGCCAGGAGGAGTGTCGTCCTTATGCAAATCCAGCCAGAGAGTTCAGTCGGGAGCAGTGCAGGACTAGAAAGGAGGAGTTAGAAGGAGACAGGTATAGAGTGACATCGGCATGCACATTTAATTAAAGGCACAGCCGCTGCGGTCCGACTCCTGTGGACAGGGCTGCCACTAGGAATTTCTGGCAAAATTTTTGGGGCCCCCTTGAGACTTCACCCAGGCTCCACCCCTAGAACTGTCCACATCCCCACCGCTCTGTCTTGGAAAAACGCCACTTCTCACCAATCACACATTAACAATTCCCATCACCAGATCACACATATAGCCAGCAGCTTTTGCTTTGGCCTAAAGATTTTTTAAGCCTCCAAAATGACAAGGTAGACTCTTTCCAATTCAATTTAGGGATATTTTTATTTATTTTTCAATTTTTTAAATAACCAATAATATCACACACAAGGAACAAATACCGCCACACCATATCCAGACCACATATTACCACCACAGTGACCGAATAATATCACATACAAGGGACAAATACCACTGGACCATGTCCACACCACATACAGGTCCTTCTCAAAAAATTAGCATATAGTGTTAAATTTCATTATTTACCATAATGTAATGATTACAATTAAACTTTCATATATTATAGATTCATTATCCACCAACTGAAATTTGTCAGGTCTTTTATTGTTTTAATACTGATGATTTTGGCATACAACTTCTGAAAACCAAAAAAACCTGTCTCAATAAATTAGCATATTTCACCCGTCCAATCAAATAAAAGTGTTTTTTAATAACAAACAAAAAAACCATCAAATAATAATGTTCAGTTATGCACTCAATACTTGGTCGGGAATCCTTTGGCAGAAATGACTGCTTCAATGCGGCGTGGCATGGAGGCAATCAGCCTGTGACACTGCTGAGATGTTATGGAGGCCCAGGATGCTTCAATAGCGGCCTTAAGCTCATCCAGAGTGTTGGGTCTTGCGTCTCTCAACTTTCTCTTCACAATATCCCACAGATTCTCTATGGGGTTCAGGTCAGGAGAGTTGGCAGGCCAACTGAGCACAGTAATACCATGGTCAGTAAACCATTTACCAGTGGTTTTGGCACTGTGAGCAGGTGCCAGGTCGTGCTGAAAAATGAAATCTTCATCTCCATAAAGCATTTCAGCCGATGGAAGCATGAAGTGCTCCAAAATCTCCTGATAGCTAGCTGCATTGACCCTGCCCTTGATGAAACACAGTGGACCAACACCAGCAGCTGACATGGCACCCCACACCATGGCATTTTGGCATTTCCTTCTCCCCAGTCTTCCTCCAGACTCTGGCACCTTGATTTCCGAATGACATGCAAAATTTGCTTTCATCAGAAAAAAGTACTTGGGACCACTTAGCAACAGTCCAGTGCTGCTTCTCTGTAGCCCAGGTCAGGCGCTTCTGCCGCTGTTTATGGTTCAAAAGTGGCTTTACCTGGGGAATGCGGCACCTGTAGCCCATTTCCTGCACACGCCTGTGCACGGTGGCTCTGGATGTTTCCACACCAGACTCAGTCCACTGCTTCCTCAGGTTCCCCAAGGTCTGGAATCGGTCCTTCTCCACAATCTTCCTCAGGGTCCGGTCACCTCTTATTGTTGTACAGCGTTTTCTGCCACATTGTTTCCTTTCAACAGACTTACCATTGAGGTGCCTTGATACAGCACTCTGGGAACAGCCTATTTGTTGAGAAATTTCTTTCTGGGTCTTACCCTCTTGCTTGAGGGTGTCAATGATGGCCTTCTTGACATGTCAGGTCGCTAGTCTTACCCATGATGGGGGTTTTGAGTAATGAACCAGGCAGGGAGTTTTTAAAAGCCTCAGGTATCTTTTGCATGTGTTTAGAGTTAATTAGTTGATTCAGAAGATTAGGGTAATAGGTTGTTTAGAGAACCTTTTCTTGATATGCTAATTTATTGAGACAGGTTTTTTTGGTTTTCAGGAGTTGTATGCCAAAATCATCAGTATTAAAACAATAAAAGACCTGACAAATTTCAGTTGGTGGATAATGAATCTATAATATATGAAAGTTTAATTGTAATCATTACATTATGGTAAATAATGAAATTTAACACTATATGCTAATTTTTTGAGAAGGACCTGTATTACCACCACATGGTGACCAATAATACCACATACAGGGGAAAAAAATACACCACACCGTGTCCAGACCACATATTAACACCACAGTGACCGAATATTATCACATGCAAGGGACAAATACCACCGCACCATGTCCACACCACATATTTCCACCACATGGTGACCAAAAATACGACATACAAGTATCAAATACTACCACACCATGACCAGACCACTTATTACCACCACATAGTGACCAAATAGCGTATGCAAGGAACAAATACCTCCACACCATGGCCGGACAACATATTACCACCACATAGTGACTGAATACTACAATACTCATCATTAATAAAAAACACAATACTAATATCACCATAAGTGTCATTATACACAGGAGATCCTGTCCCATCTGTCACATAATCCTGCCCCATCTGTCCCATGATCCTGCCCCATCTGTCCTGTGATCCTGCCCCATCTGTCTCCATCCTGCCCCATGATCTTGCCCCATCTGTATTCATCCTACCCCATGATCCTGCCCCATCTGTCTCCATCCTGTTCCATGATCCTGCCCCCAGTGTCTCCATCCTGCCCCCTATGTCTCCATCCTGCGCCTTTGTCTCCCATCCTGCCACCCGTGTCTCCCATCCTGCTACCTGTGTCTCCCATCCTGCCACCTGTATCTCCCATCCTGCCACCTGTGTCTCCCATCCTGCCACCGTGTATCCCAACCTGCCACCATGTCTCCCATCCTGCTCCTTGTGTCTCCCATCCTGCCACAGTGTCTCTCATCCTGCCCCCTGTGTCTCCATCTTGCCCCCTGTGTCTCCATCCTGCCCCCAGTGTCTCCATTCTTGCCCCCTGTGTCTCCCATCCTGCCCCCATGTCTCCCATCCTGCCCCCTGTGTTTCCATTCCTGCCCCTGGCCGCATGCCTGCAGCGATGATTCCTCCACGCAGTTCAAGCGCGCACTTGCCGGCGAATGACAAAGATGTCATACGCCGGCGATGTGCATGCTGACGTCAGCTGCCAGCCTCTGATTAGCTGGCAGCTTTTAATTATTGCTGTGCAGGCCCTCATGGCAATAGAGTTTTAACTGAACCTGCATCTCGGAGGCAGGTTAAGTTACTGGACCGGCAGAAGCCTGCCGCTGGGGCCCGATGAGGCCCACCGGTCCTCATCATGTGGCCTGCCGCCATTGGCGTTATGCCACTGCTCGTGATTATAAATAGCTAGTTTTATGTCGGGGTCACACTTGCAAGAAACTCACACGACTCTCATGTCTCAATGCCTGGCACTGCTGCCGGCACTCGAGACCGGAGTTTGTGGCTGCATGTCCTGTATTTCTATGCAGCTGAGCACTCTGGTCTGAGTGCCGGCGGCAGTGCCGGGTATTGAGAAAAGAGACTAATGCGAGTTTCTCGCAAGTGTGACCCCAGACTTAGTTTGGTTAAATCTAAGTTGTTTTAAGTTAGCTCCACAAAAAAAATTAAAACAAAAAAATACAATAACATGATTGCCATCAAGTGCAAAGGTAGGTCCAGGTCTCTCAGCTTTCTCCCAGACAACAAAGGTGACAGTCCGACAATTCCGACCCTAGCGTGAAAAAAGTACCTCCAATCCGGGCTCTCTTCTTACAATAGTACTGTGCCAAAAGTCACTGTGTGTATTCTTTAACCCATATCTGTGGGATTACAGTGCCCGAAGGAACTGTGCATATTCTATAATCCATATCTGTGGGAGTACTGTGCCTGCTGTGTGTACTCTACAACAACCGCCAGTAAGAGTACTGTGCTTTTAAGCCACTGTATGTACTCTTTTGCCCCCCCTAATTGTTCTGGACCGGTGTGTGTTTTCTAGTACTATGAGAAATAAATAATTTGCATTAGCCATCTTTTTGCCATTTCTAGGTCAAAGAAAAAAATCTGGACTAGTGTGTGTTTTCTAGTAGTCTGAGAATTAAATAATTGTCATCAGCCACCTTGTTGCCATTTCTAGCCAAATAAATAATTTTATTTTATTAATCCAAACACCTCCCACTGAGGACAGTTCGGTGTTGCCTCTGGGCAGCCTGGCACACATGAGGCAATATATGCTACTGTGCCTGCTTAACGACTAACGAATTGCCTGTATTGTTACTAGTGCTGATTATTGGGTGGCCACCCTGCTGGATCCTTGCTTCAATGATAACATATCATTATTACTTCAGTCACTAGAGAGTGATCGCAAAAAGCATCACTACAAAAATACGCTGGTAGAGACACTGCTGCTGGTTTTCCCACCTGACAGTGGGGGGCTCAGTGGAAAAAAAAGGAAAGGCAGAATTGGAGGAGGAGGTCACAAGCACTTTGGAAGGCAGGGTTGGCAAGGCCAAAATGTGGAAAAACTTTCTCAGCACGCCACAGCATCCATCAACACCATTTGATACAATACACATTACCAGGGGTCAGTATTACAACAACATGGTGAAAGAGTACGGGTCCACATGTCTCCATGTACAAAATGATGGGTCTGCCCCATTTAACTTCTAGATCTCCAAATTGGACACATGGCTTGACCTTGCCCCCCCAATGCCTTGGAGGTTCTGATCTGCTCTGCGGCAAGTGTCGAAAAATGTGTTAGCACGGCAGAGGGTGTCATCAGAGTCAGGCACATCCAACTGTCCACATCCAATGTGAGGAAGCTAACATTCCTTAAAATGAACCAGGAGTAGATCCCACAGGATGACTAGACAACTATAACAGCCGCACACAGCCAATCTTCAATTCTATTTTCCATTTGTTTCATTTGGGTGCCATTTGCTGACTACCTCCTTCTTTCCCTCTTCCACCAACACAGTCACCTCCTCCACTGCCTCCTAAAGTTGAACCTTTGCCCCTGGTGTAGCTTGTTAGTTTATTTTGGCTTCAATATATGTTCTTTTAAGTCAGTTCCCTTAAAAAAAAAAAAAAACTCACAGTGTTGGATTAGTCCTCCCTTGTCTCTTCCACCTACACTGCCACAGCCAACTCTTCCTCTAATTAGACTTATTCCTCATAATTCTAGATAGCTAGTAGTGATGAGCAAGTATACTCGTTACTCGAGATTTCCCAAGCACACTCGGGTGTCCTCCAAGTATTTTTTATTGCTCGGAGATTTAGTTTTCATCGCCGCAGCTGAATTATTTACATCTGTTAGCCAGCTTGATTACATGTGGGGATTCCCTAGCAAACAGGAAACCCCCACATGTACTTATGCTGGCTAGCAGCTGTAAATCATGCAGCTGCATCAACAAAAACTAAATCTCCGAGCACTTACAAATACTGGGAGACCCTCCGAGCATGCTCGGGAAATCTCGAGCAACGAGTATACTTGCTCATCACTAATAGTTAGCTTTAGTTTGGTTTAATCCTGTTGTTTTAAGTCAGTTCCATAAAAAAATGAAAATAAAAAAACAAAAAAATGAAAAAAACAAAAGTAAAGAAACTAAAAAAGCAGAGTGTTTGAGTACTCCTCCCTTGCCTCTTCCATCCATACAGCAACGTCCACTTCTTCCTCCATTTGGACTAATGCCTCCTGATTCTAGATTGCTAGTTTTAGTATTGTACATTCTCGGTTGTTTTAAGTCTGATTTAAATAAAATAAAAAAACTATGAAAAAAACACACCAAAAAGTGTTGGGTTACTCCTCCCTTGACTATTTACTTTATTTGTTTTACTCACTAATGTAGCGCCATAAATTCCACAGTGCTTTACAGACCTTATCGTGACTTTCCCCATTAAGGTTCACAATCTATTTTCCCTGAGTACCCAGAAAACTCACACAAACACGAAGAGAACATACAAACTTATTGCAGATCTTGTCCTTGGTTGGATTTGAATTTAGGGCCCCAGCCCTGTAAGGCGGCAGTGCTAACCACTGATCCACAATGCAGCCTGACTCTTCCACCTACACCGCCACATCCACCTCTTCCTCCACTTGGACCTGATTTTCATGGTTCAAGATTCTTATTTTTTTCTGCTCTACTTAGCATGGGGACAGGATGCAGATGTAGTGAGGCACAATATTAGGTTTTACATTTGCGTAATTTTCGAAAAACACTCTCTATGTGTACGTTGCACCCGTGTCTGTAATTATACCGTGCTTACCCAAACTTTTTCATATTCTATATCTGTATCAGTGGGAGTGATGTGCGTCTAAACATATTTTTCAACTCTTATGCAACCATGTCTGTGATATTACTGTGCCAAAAGTCTCTGTGTGTATTCTTTAACCCATATCTGTGGGAGTACTGTGCCTTTAAGCGGATGTGTGCTTTACAACTCTGCTTGAGGGGGTTAATCTGAGCCATTGTCTGGGTGTGAAATTTTTAATCAGCTTCTCTGGGGAAATGTGAAAACATGATCTGGGGTGAAATTTATTATCAGCTTCTGTGGGTGTACTGTGGCTTAAGCAACTGGGTGTATTCTTTAACCTGTCTTTGTGGGACTACTGTGCCTTTAAGCCTCTGTGTGTCCTATGTAACCCTGCCTGTGAGGTACCGTTCGTCATTATCTGGGTGTGAAATTTTTAATCAGCTTCTCTGGGGGAAATGTGGAAATATGCTCTGTGGGTTAAATTACTTATCAACTTCTGTGGGGGTACTGTGCCCCATGCTCTACGGCTGAATTTTGTTACAGGTTCTGTGGAAGAAATGTGAAAACATGTTCTGTAGGTGAAATATGTTGTCAGCTTCTGTGGGAGGGGGGGCACTGTGCTCAAAAGCCTCTTTGTACTGTGCACGTAGTGGACCAAAAAATTAATTTTACTCTTCATTTGTGGCTGGGCCTAATGCTCATTAAAGGATTTAACTAATTCCAATTACAGAGTCTCTAAATTGTCATCTGGGGGTACTGTGCCCCATGCTCTGTGGGAGTACTGTGTCTTTAAGCTGCTGTGTGTACTATGCAACCCAGCCTGTGGGGGAACTGTGCCCCTTTTTCTGGGTGATAATTTTTTTAACAGATTCTCTGGGGGAAATGTGAAAACATGCTCTGTAGGTGACATTTGTTATCAGCTTCTGTGCGGGAAATGTGAAAACAAGCTCTATGGGTGAAATTTCTAACTGGACTGCCGGTAGCAAGCTTCAGTCTCATTAAGGGCACTGTTACATTTCTTATGTTATTCATTTACATCCTATTTGACCTTTAAGTCATTTCCCTATTCACAATTTTTTGAAGGGAAAATGTGCTGCTCTTACCCCCATTTTTCTTCTTTTTGCAGTCATTTTACAGCACTGAAGTTTGGGTACCCATTGACTCATATGGGGTCCGGGGTCATGTTCAGGTCTCGAACCGGACTTATTAAAAAGTCTGGCCAAATGCAACGAACTTGAGCATCCATTAATGATAACCCCCAATATATAAATATATTTATACATACAGAGCGGTATTTGCCACTAGGGACCTGAGGGCCAGTGCCTAGGATGGCCGGTTGTGGGCGGGGCGGCACCACCATAAAGAAGTAAAAAAAATGTTTTTCTAAGTTTGTCACTGTTTCTCTGATTGACATAGTGTCAACACCACGGTTTTAATTTGGGGGGATGGGAGGGGAAAGGTGGTGGGTGAGAGCTGCATGGGCAGGGCAGCTGTAATAGACTCCCTGCCAGGACAGAAGTGATGATTAATCTTAAAGTTGAAGACCCAGTGATGATGTCATATCCATGTGACTCATATGGGAGGAGCCATCCTAGAGATTGCAGGAATTTAAGTGTTTTCCCATGCAGGAAGCAGCAGCATCTGGAGAAGATGGGGCACTAGTGACAGGTAATCAGTGTACAGGGGTATATGGGGGTGCAGGCTGTATGTGGTGGTGTTCAGTCTGTATATGGGGGTGCAGTCTGTATATAGGGGTTCGCAGTTTATATATCGAGGTGTGCAGGCTATATAAGGGGGTGCAGGCTGTATATGGGGGTGCAGACTGCTTGTGGGGGTGCACAGTCTGTATGTGGGGTGCTCAGTCTGTATATAGAGGTGCGCAGTCTGTATATGGGGGTGCAGGCTGTGTATAGGGGTGTGCAGTCTGTATATGGAGGTGCAGGGTGTATGAGGTACACAGTCTGTACATAATGGTGCAGTCTGTATATAGCGGTGCAGTCTGTATATGGGTGCACAGTCTGTATATGATGCTCAGTCTGCATATGGATATTCAGACTGTATATTGGTGTGCAGTTTGTCTAGGGGTGTCCAGTCTGCATATGAAGGAGCAAAGTCTGTATATGGGGTGCGCAATCTGTATATGGTGTTCAGTCTGCCTATGAGGGTGCACAGTCTGTATATGGGTTGCGCAGTCTGTATATGGGGGTGCAGGTTGTATATAGGGGTTACATGGGGTGCAAGATGCATGTGAAGGGGTATGCAGGTTGTATATGGTGAGTACATGGGTTGCAGGCGGCATACGGGGTGCAAGTTGTATGTTGTAGGTATATGGGGTGCTGGCTGTGTAGAATGTAAATGGGGGTGCAGACTGTGTGTGATAGAGTGCTACAAAGAAGGGGAAGATAAGGACTCCTTACTGGAGATGAATATTCAGTATGGGCACAGTATGGGAGGCAGTATACAAAAGGGGACACATTTGTTATACATCTGCTTTTTTGTTTCTAAGAATGCTATTGCTTTTTTGGGGAAATCTTCTAAAGTACCTTCTTCACAAGAAATTATTGACAAACTGGCTTTGCATAAATCCTATGAACAAAAATTTGCGTTACTGAATGGCTGCTTTCCTTCCTTTTTGAAAAAATGGTCTCGCTGGCTGGAAATATTTCAATAAGAATTTACTGTATTTATTGTGTTATTTTATTCTATTTTTACTTTTATGCTTCATGAATGTTTCATGTCATTGCATTTGTGTTAACCTTGCTCTCTCTATGTCTTGTTTTGGTTGAAAATGTTAATAAAGCTGTTTGGAAAAGTGGAGCGCCCCCACACCGCCGCAGGGCCGAGGGGTACCCGGAGCCGGGCCTCTAGGTCTCAGTCCTGGGGTTGTCACGGTGGCTAGACCCGGTCCGTGGCCCTGTCTGTCAGTGGGGGACGTCCGGTGCAATAAGTGATGTTGTAGCGGTGCAGTTGTGGGGTGCAGGTCGCGGTAAATAACGAGGACACCAGGTTGCAGTCTCTTTACCTCTTTACTGAAGCTCTCTGGGTCCTCAGTCCGGAATACGGCTCACCAGGCTGCGCAAGTCCGGCCGGTCCAATGGCACTTCCAGAGCTCTCCTTGCAGGTGGAAATCGGTGCCTTCCTTCTAGCGCTATGTGTTGCAGTCCTTCCCTGCTGTGCTTACGGAAAGTACCCCACAACTGTTGTGTCTGTTTCTCGTGTTCCCTCACAACAACTTAATTCGCAATGATCTTCCTCGTCCCTCCAGATACTATGGTAGGAACGCACCCATATGACGGGGAGGCTCGGAGATCTTCCGGGACTCTATCTGCGCCCCTCTCCTGTTGGTACCCCCCTTTGCCTTCCTGGGTGATGCGTGAGACAGTCCGCCTCAAGCTAACTGCCCTGCCGTAGGTCTGAGGTATGGCTTGAAACTCTTTACGTCCTCGGCGTTCCGGCCACCGGTAGTGCGCCTCAGTAAGGTGCTGCCTCTTTCAGCACAACCCTCACTGGTATCTCCTTTCGCTTGATTTCGTTTCTCACTCAGCACAATCTATCTCGCTTCTTAGTCCTTCCTTGGGCACCGCCGCTATGCTGAGCAGGCACGGTCCCTTTACGTTCTTTCCATGCCAAGCCTCTGCCAGGATCCCACCCCTGGCAGAGACCCTACAGTCTCTCCCTTCACAACACCCTCTGCCACCAGGTGTTGCTCCGTTCAATCCCGTCAGCATTCTCTCTAACTTCCTGCCTGACCCCCAGTTTACCCACTATGGTGGGGAGTGGCCTAATGAATAGCACCCTTAGCTCCCCCCGGAGGCCCAGCTGTGAAATGTATTGGTGACTGTGATACCTGCTCAGAGAACTCCTTCCGTGCCATCGAACGCAGCATGGCCCCCCTTACTGGCTGAACCATGCTACTGCAACGACCAGGACTCTGGGGCGCTGCACTCCCCCCTGGTTAAACACAGTACTCCGGGACTGGGAAGAAAAACAACAATACAGGCCAGCAAAAAGACATACAATTTTGTTGAGTGCAAATAACAATAAGTATACTTAAGTAGGCTTCCCTTTATGGGAGGTGAGGACACTTGTAACGTTACAAACATAATTAACCTTATAATTTACAGAGTATAAATAACTTCTGTTACCCAACCGGGTATTCTATTTAGTGCAATTTTTGAAATAATAACTTAACATTGCCTTTAAGAAACTCACACTCTTAGTCTATCAAAGGCCTTCCTATAATCACATTATAAGGCATTTCAACTTTACATTCTCCTTCTTGTGAACCTGCAGGACCGCCTGTCCCTACGGCACCAGGCCTACTGCCTCTCCTTTCTTCTACAGGACCGCCCTGTTCAGCCAGGGCCTACTGCCTTTCGCTACTATACACAGTATAGACATAACATTCCTTTCGGTTGAAGAACTCTGAGCCAGCTCTACTCGGCCCCTTTAAGGACTCACTCTCTAACCCCTACGGGTTCACTCTCTGTCCTTAGCAATAAAGTAACTTTTCAATGGGGACGCAGGGTTTACCTTCTATCCTCACCCTCATTATTACTTCTCTTACTTTCAACTGTGCAGACCTCTACTTCTACCCCTACGGGCTCTCTGCATCTTTCCTGTCTTCAAAACATTATTCAAATTTCACATTTTAACAAATTCAACACATATAACTTAGCATGTAAAACAGTTACATTTCTTTTCAAAGCATCATTATGGCATTACTGTTCTGCAACAGTATCTCTCTCAAGTTCAGTTTCTCACATCCCCTTTAAGAGGAGACCAAGTCTTTCTAAGGTAGCTCGTCTCCTCAGCCTACCGGCCCATGCAAAGGTTCCGGCATGGTATCTTCGCAAAGTGTCTTTAACTAGAACCGGTAGGAAAGGTATCTTCGCAAAGTGTCTTTCAAACAAATAGGGCAAATATCTTCGCAAAGTGTCTTTAACTCAAACAAATAGGGCAAATATCTTCGCAAAGTGTCTTTGGCTAAAACCAGTAGGGAGCACCTTTAAGAAGGTGCAAACTATTTACAAGGGAAGTTCGAATCATGCACAGTCCATGATTTCTGCAGTTCTTTAAACTTGTGCAAAAATTTTAAGAAAGGAAAACAAACAAAGAGGATCCCGGGTGAACAGAGGGATCCATTAGCCCTGGGCGGGTTTAGCAGCAACTTAAAGGAATAAAAGACAAACAGTAACTATTTACATTTTCCATGGTATCGAGGTTTATTCTTTTTCTGGTGGCTCGGGCTCCTGAACCCCGGCCACTGTAGCACGGACACCAGCGGCAGACTCCGCAGGGACCACCTGGTCACCTGCTGTCTGAATTTGAAGCCTAACTCTGTCGGCAAGTTCAGGAGCTGCTACAAAGCGTACAGTAGAAACAGTAACAAGATCTGGCAGCCCTGGATTGACCACAGTTGGGGCCGCAGGTGCCATTCTCTCAGACTCGCATCGCTGAACTTTCCGGGCACGCCACCCTTGTGTGTTCCAGTGGCGGGTATATGTCACCTGATCCCCCTCCCGGAGTGGTTCACCTTCTCGATCACAGCAGGGGGTCTCCACATCGTAGCCGGCAACGAAGATGCCAGTAGGTAGACCCGACTCCCAAATGGAACCCCACCCCTTCTTTGGGTGGAATGCCGCCACCGTCCCTCGCCTGACAGCATCCGTCCCATCATAGATCATTTTTTTGCTCTGCAGTTCCCGTCTTTCAACTTCGGTGCGCTGTCCCCAATGCTGGAGCACGCATTGTTTGTATTGGTCCCAGGTAAGTATCGCAATAGTGAGACCTTCCATTGGAATCCCATCCTGCTCGACCCAGGGAACATCCCATCGGAACATCACCCCTCCTGGGTCCATTTCTATGGGCTCTCCCCACCTGGTTGGCAATGGTGGTAACAACTTCCCCAACGCACCGGGGGTGAGAACCGCTCGGTCGATTGTAAACGCGGGGTTACTGTTGTGGGGAGGGTCGGTCGGGAGAGCAGAACCGTCCAGGGGAGTAGGGGCGCCGCCCATACCTGCGCCTGATGTGGTTCCATCGGTGCCGCTCCGGTCCGTTAACAAAGACGCTGGAATCTACTGCAGCCCGGACCGGGGCTCCTCCAATGGGATGCTCGGATTCGGCTCCGCTGGCTGTGGTTCCTCCTCCTCTAACTCCGAGGTCGGGATTGGCGGACGTAACTCCGCTGTCGGATCCGCATGCTTCCGGTCCATCTCCGGTGAAGAAAGGCAGGCCTGAACTGCTTCTTCCTCGCTCAGGCACTCGCCGTTCATCATCGCTGCCTGATAGTCGGTGGCAGTGCATGCACCTAACTCCGCCATTTCTCTGAGGTCGGGCTTCTCCGTCACCAGCCTCTCGCCGTTGCATATCAAGGGGTGTTTCTCTTCTGCTTTGGGGCAGGTCATTCCTCTGCAGCCAGAAGTGCAGGGGGCGGTAGCCATTTCTCGCGCCACACTGGGAGTCTCCGCCCATAACACGCCCTCCTTCTCCTTCGGTGTAGCAATGGCGGCGCCTTTTGGCGGGAACTTTTGGCGGCTAATGGCGCAGCACAATCTTGCAATAAAGTACAGTCCAAGCACAGTAAATCACAGTCTCTAGGCACACATGACCTGATTCTTCAGGCTTAAGTAGATCCTGTTCGTGACGCCAAGTTGGAGCGCCCCCACACCGCCGCAGGGCCGAGGGGTACCCGGAGCCGGGCCTCTAGGTCTCAGTCCTGGGGTTGTCACGGTGGCTAGACCCGGTCCGTGGCCCTGTCTGTCAGTGGGGGACGTCCGGTGCAATAAGTGATGTTGTAGCGGTGCAGTTGTGGGGTGCAGGTCGCGGTAAATAACGAGGACACCAGGTTGCAGTCTCTTTACCTCTTTACTGAAGCTCTCTGGGTCCTCAGTCCGGAATACGGCTCACCAGGCTGCGCAAGTCCGGCCGGTCCAATGGCACTTCCAGAGCTCTCCTTGCAGGTGGAAATCGGTGCCTTCCTTCTAGCGCTATGTGTTGCAGTCCTTCCCTGCTGTGCTTACTGAAAGTACCCCACAACTGTTGTGTCTGTTTCTCGTGTTCCCTCACAACAACTTAATTCGCAATGATCTTCCTCGTCCCTCCAGATACTATGGTAGGAACGCACCCGTATGACGGGGAGGCTCGGAGATCTTCCGGGACTCTATCTGCGCCCCTCTCCTGTTGGTACCCCCCTTTGCCTTCCTGGGTGATGCGTGAGACAGTCCGCCTCAAGCTAACTGCCCTGCCGTAGGTCTGAGGTATGGCTTGAAACTCTTTACCTCCTCGGCGTTCCGGCCACCGGTAGTGCGCCTCAGTAAGGTGCTGCCTCTTTCAGCACAACCCTCACTGGTATCTCCTTTCGCTTGATTTCGTTTCTCACTCAGCACAATCTATCTCGCTTCTTAGTCCTTCCTTGGGCACCGCCGCTATGCTGAGCAGGCACGGTCCCTTTACGTTCTTTCCATGCCAAGCCTCTGCCAGGATCCCACCCCTGGCAGAGACCCTACAGTCTCTCCCTTCACAACACCCTCTGCCACCAGGTGTTGCTCCGTTCAATCCCGTCAGCATTCTCTCTAACTTCCTGCCTGACCCCCAGTTTACCCACTATGGTGGGGAGTGGCCTAATGAATAGCACCCTTAGCTCCCCCCGGAGGCCCAGCTGTGAAATGTATTGGTGACTGTGATACCTGCTCAGAGAACTCCTTCCGTGCCATCGAACGCAGCATGGCCCCCCTTACTGGCTGAACCATGCTACTGCAACGACCAGGACTCTGGGGCGCTGCAAAAGCAAAAGGGGAAACATTGTGAAAGCACAATATGGAGGGAGTACAATGTGAACAGGGTGCACAGTATGGAGAAGGGGCATTGTGGGGAGGGGTACTGAAGATGGGGACAGTTTGGAGGCTATAGTTCATAATGCAGGTACAGTGTGTAGGAGGTACCGAGTATAGGCCACATTTCTTAAGTGGGGATGGTTGGACAGTTGTTAATAAGAAAAGAGAGTGTGGTGGCCATAGTTTATGAGGGAGGGATGGTGGTTATAATATATAAAAGGGGGCGAGGGAGGCAATATTTTATAGGAGAGGGGGCCATGAACTGTAAGAGGGACAGTGTGGATGTCTTTTTTGTGCAGGAAGCACAGTAAGGGGCAGCTATTTTTTATTCAGGGGCATTATAATTACACTTTCATTTTAACCATTTAGCACCAGAACCTGTTTTCGCCTTTGTGACCAATTTTTTTCAATTCTGAACACTGTCGATTTATGAGGTAATTCCTCTGGAATGCTTCAATGTATGCCTGTGATTCTGAGACTGTTTTTCGTGACAGTTTGTACTTCATGATAGCGGTAAAATTTGTTCGATATAACTTGCGTTAATTTCTGAAAATATCAGAAATTTGGGGACCATTTTGAAAACTTTGCAATTTTCAAAATTTTATTTTTATGCCCTTGAACCATAGAGTTATGCCACACAGATTAGTTAATAAATAACATTTACCTCATGTCTACTTTACATCAACACAATTTTTGAACCATACTTTTTTATATACAAAGTTGGAAGGCTTGAAAGTTGATCAGCAATTTCTAATTTTTCCCAAAAATTTACAAAACCATTTTTTTTACAGACATCACATTTGAAGTTACTTTGAGAGGCCTATATGACAGATGTAATTTTGGGTCAGCAAGCTTGCTCTCATCTTGCAATTAAAGCTCCATAGGTTCACTGGCTAGCTTGTACACAACCCGTCTAATAAACCCCTGACTCCTCCTTTTGGGCAGCATGATATTTTCTATTATTTATAGTCATTTTATATGTGGTATGTTAACCTCTTAGTGACCACAAGCACGACTTAAAACTGACTTGACATATAATAGGTGTAAGCTAAAAGCATCCTCCAATGTGTGGAAATGCAGCAGCTGTCAGCTGTATACTATAGCTGACACTCTGCTGAATCAGACACTATTGGTGTCGTCACCGACCACAGCCATATATACTCTTATACTCTGTCAGTAGTGACTACGGCATCCCGATGATTTAAAAAGTGTGGGGGGAATTCCACTTTAAACCCATCGGTATCCTGAGATCATGATTGTGTGGTCCTGATGTTTGCCATGACAATTCATAAATACCGGCCTTAGAGTCTGTCAGCTATAGTGAGCTATTCAGAAGGTAGCAACATTGGGGAAAAGGTATTTGATCCACAGCCGATTTTGCGAGTTTTCCCACCTACAAAGAATGGAGAGTTCTGTAATTTTTATTGTAGGTACTCTTCAACTGTAAGAGACTGTATCTAAAAATAAAAACAAGAAAATCACATCACCTACCAACCAGCAAGAATTCTGTCTCCCACAGACCTGTTAGTTTTTCTTTAAGAAACCCTCCTACTCTGCAGTCATTACCTGTATTAATTGCACCTGTTTTAACTCATTATCTGTATAAAAGACACCTGTCCACAGACTCAATCAATTACACTCCTACCTCTCCACCATGGCCAGGACCAAAGAGCTGTCTAAGGACACCAGGGACAAAATTATAGACCTGCACAAGGCTGGGATGGGCTACAGGACAATAGGCAAGCAGCTTGGTGAGAAGGCTACAACAAATGGCACAATTAATAGAAAATGGAAAAAAACACAAGATGACTGCCAATCTTCCTTGGTCTGGGGCTCCTTGCAAGATCTCGCTCGTTGGGTAAGGATGATTCTGAGAAAGATATTAAATTTACCATTATCATAAAATATAATGTGTCAAGAAAAATTAATTTCAAAATCACTGGGGTATGTTCAAACATTCCAGTGTATTGACACGTCAGATTTAACAAATTTGGCCTGGTCACTAAGAATATTATTATGCGCAAAAAACGCTAGTAAAAGCATGACTTCAGGGAGAAAATAACTTGTATGTAACCAGCCTTATTATTGGCCTGTCATGACAACCTGTTTAATGAGAACCTGTCAGAACTGGCAGATTTACAGATAATGTGCAAAGACGTAGTGTTAAAATGTTGCCTGGCCGCCTTACTGAAAACGTGGCTGCTGAGTAAAAGTGAACTTATATCGTTCCTGGAGCCACTCACTTTCAGTCATAGGGGTGTGCATGGAGCAACTTTAGTCACCTTTATATTGTGAGTTGCAGCTGTATTCACTCCCTAGGAATTTGATTGACAGCCCACTCTGTGTGAGCTGTCAATCTAAGGGAAGGGGAGTAATTACAGCCCCCATTCACAATGTAGTGAATGATGACTGTAACCACTCCTTGTATCTCCAGGCAAATTCAAGCTTTCTGCATCACCACTCCCAGTTTGAACTCTTTTTTAATGATCAAGGATGATCAGAGACTATGAATAGTACGGGGTGATTTAGGTAATCTCTACTTTACCCAAAAAAATAGCTGTAACTTCTAAAAGAATAAGTAGACCATACTGAAATTTGGACTGTACATACTTTGATTTAGGAGAATTGAACATCCTCACTCCATGGTCTTGCCGACATGTCACCCCGCCGGTCTTCTCCACTATGAGATAGACTAGCTGCATGCCTTTTGGTACTTTATATGTGGTGCTTGCATTCCACTCCTGCAGAATTCCTTCTTCATTTGTTAACAATGTACAGATACAGTTTGGAGGAGCGTATTTTCATTGTGAAAACTTATTTGAAAAGTAAGTCCTTAAATAGGTGCCAAAGTAAGCTTCTAAAGAAGTTTGGAGGTCAAAATCCATCATCCAAACCATGTTACCCTGTCATTAGTGAATAAGCTGGAATGTACAGGAACATTATTGGATAGGTATTATGTAGGACGTCTGAAAATGTCCACTGGCTTTTTCCTTTTGGGCAATTTGAAGGGTCAGGTGTATAATAACAAGCCATGAACATTGCAGGCAGTCCGAGAGAACATACAGCAAAAAATTCAGGATAGGACCCCAGACATCCTCCGGAAAACAATCAACAATATGGAATGGTACACACAGGCAAACTTGAATGAAAATGGTCGATATTTTCAACACCTGCTTTAAAACCTCAATTTCTCATAAACCAAGGTATGTAAAGTCCAAATTTCAGTACAATAGATTGTCTCTTTTAGAAGGTACAGCAATTTGTCCGGGCAAAATAGCGAGTGAATCACCCCGTATAATCACCTTTCTTTTTATAGGTAATGTAGCAATGTTTACTAATTAAGTATCTGTAGTGAAACTCCGTTTTTCTGAATCTGTCGATAGCAGCAGCTACCTTGTATGAGCTGTTGTTTTGACCTGCAAACAGAAGCTGCAGAGATTTTCTTCATATTAGGCATGTATCGAACAAAAGCTAGCCATACACGCTAAATTGCTGAACAATTATTCGTCTGACATCCATCTTTTCCGATTTCCTCCATATACATAAATACTTGGCTCAAATGTGTTGGCATATGCAACAGATTAGGACTTATTATAAGTGAAAGGAGGACTTTATACTAACCAGACAGCAGATGGCGATAGTGTGTAAAGTTATATACTTGCTGTAATATGTGGAGGGAAACTCTCTGTTGTTGGTTGTTTTTCTTACTTCCTGATTATTCCTTCTTCTTCATGAATGTGTATTTGCCTCAGTGCACGGATTGTGACACTGAATTGTATCTCATGTTTATCCAGTATGAAGTAAATACTGTTTACTCAAGATATCTTGCTGATTGAAGCTCTCCTAACTACAGCGGTGACTGCAAGAAGACGCACTCTGCAACAGGTTATGGGCCCAGGCACCCCAGACACTACAGGTCTGCACTACAAGGCAGAAGGATTCTGGTTTATAACCCCAGATAACAACGGAGCACACAGATAAGCTCTGTAAACAAAAGGAAATAAATACAGAGTGACAGAGGAATTGATCATCCCAGGAGCTGGACATACAGGAGAATATCTTCAGTACAACTCTCTAAACAAGTAAGACTATATAAAGATGATGAGTAACACAGAACTGAAATTTAGGCTAAGTTCACACGTTGCAGAATTGCCGTGGAAATTTCCACGGCAATTCTGCGCCTCCTGCCGCGGGTATATCGCATGCAGAATTGGCATGCATATACCCGCAGAAAACTAGTGTTTTGCAACCATAATTAGCTTGCAGAATGCTAGAGTTTTCCAAGCGATCTGTAGCATCGCTTGGAAAACTGACTGACAGGTTGGTCACACTTGTCAAACATAGTGTTTGACAAGTGTGACCAACTTTTTACTATAGATGCAGCCTATGCAGCATCTATAGTAAAAGATCGAATGTTTAAAAATAATAAAAAAAATAAAAAACATGGTTATACTCACCTGCAGACCTCAGCGCCGTCCGTTCCTATAGCTGGAGTGCAGTGAAGGGCCTGCGATGACGTCACTGTCTTGTGATTGGTCGCGTGAGTCACATGAGCGGTAACGCGACCAATCACAATACAGTGACATCATCACAGGTCCTGAACCACATCATCTATAGGAACGGAAGAGAGATCATGCACCGGAGAGGCGGGAACACTTCGGGGGCCATCAGAGGGTGAGTATAGGACTATTTTTTATTTTAATTCTTTATTTTTTACCAATTATATGGTGCCCAGTCCGTGGAGGAGAGTCTCCTCTCCTCCACCCTGGGTACCAACTGCACATGATCTGCTTGCTTCCCGCATGGTGTGCACAGCCCCGTGCGGGAAGTAAGCAGATCAATGCACTCCTATGGGTGCAGAATCGCCGCGATTCTGCAATTTTAATGAACATGCTGCGTTTTTTTCTGGAATGCGATTCCGCTCAGGAAAAAAATGCAGCATGTGCACACAAAATGCGGAATGCATTCTATTACATAGGATGCTTAATGTAAGCGTTTTTTTCGCGGTTTTATAGCATTTTTATAGCGAAAAACCGCAAAAAAACCCGCGAAAAATATGCTACGT
Source organism: Ranitomeya variabilis (assembly GCF_051348905.1). Taxonomy (NCBI): domain Eukaryota; kingdom Metazoa; phylum Chordata; class Amphibia; order Anura; family Dendrobatidae; genus Ranitomeya; species Ranitomeya variabilis. Next base: position 699,106,667 of record NC_135234.1, on the reverse strand, counting down.
GTGCACACAGCCTTACAGTAGCTAAACTGAATAGTGAAAATTATCAGTTATGGAAATTCAAAGTAGAGATGTTGTTATCTAAGGATGATCTATGGAAAGTAATTGTTACAGCAAGACCAGATCAAGATAATCAGACATGGGATAATAAGAACAGACAAGCTAAAGCCACCATTAGCTTATTAGTGGATGATGCTCAATTAATACATATAAGAAATGAAGGAACAGCTAAGGGAATGTGGGAAGCATTAAGAAAACTGTATGAAAGACCTAGCTTGAATCACAAGTTATTTTTATTAAGAAAGCTTTACAGTATGAGATTGAGTGCAAATGACGATATGCAGAAGCACATATTCTCAATGATGGAAGTGATATCACAGCTAAGATCTATTGGTGAAGATGTTAAAGAAAGTCATGTAGCAGCTATATTGGTTTGCAGTTTACCAGATTCGTATACAGCCTTGATAAATGCCCTTGAGACGAGACCAGAAACTGACATTACATTAGATTTTGTGAAAACAAGACTAATAGATGAATATCAGAGAAGAAAAGAACAAAGAAATGATTCTTCTACTGAAAAGGACAGTGAAAATGCTCTTAAAGCTACAGAATTCAAAAACCCTATAATAAAGAGACAAGAGAATGCTTCAGATGTAAGAAAAAAGGTCATTTAAAGAAAGACTGTACCATATGGAAAGCAGAACAACAAAAATTACAACATAAAAAGCATACACAGAAAGTAAAAAACACAATTTCCGATTCATGTGAGAATAATTGGAATGGCACATTTAAAGTAACAGACAAGAAATCATCACTTGGTTGGTTTATTGATTCAGGAGCAACGAGTCATATGACAAGTGACAAGAATTTCTTTACTGATCTTGATTTAGATAAGAAAGAAGCCATTTATCTTGCAGATGGAAGCAAAATAACTGCAGAAGGTATCGGACAAGGTATGCTAAATTGTTCAAACAAGTTCGGGCAAGATTCAAAGATACTTGTACAAGCCGGATTATTATCTGTGAAACGTTTAACAGCAAAAGGACTTACAGTGAAATTCAAAGACAATGAGTGTGCAATTATTGCAGGAAACAAGGTGATAACCAAAGTCAAGGCAGATGAACAATTATATCATTTTGACACACCAAAGGAACAGATGAAGGTATGTACACATGATCACAAAAACTGTATTCACATGTGGCATAGACGTCTAGGACATAGACACCCTGACAGTATAAGGAAACTACAGAGAAAAGAATTGACAAAAGATTTAAAGATATCAGATTGCTCAATTACCATAAGATGTGAATGTTGTATAAAATCCAAAGCCACAAGGATATCTATTCCAAAAGAAAGTGAGATGAAAAGCGAAAGACCACTTGATTTGGTGCATACTGACGTATGTGGACCCATGAAAGTGACCACATCAGGAGGCAATAGATACATGTTGACTTTTATAGATGATTACTCAAGATACACAGTCACATACTTAATTAAAAACAAAAGTGAAGTTTTTGATAAACTTGTAGACTATGTAACAAGATCAAGTAACAAATTTCAAAGGAAGCCAATTGTCATCAGAAGTGATAATGGAGGTGAATTTACAGGTCACAGAATACAAGACTACTTAAGACAAAATGGAATAGAACACCAGAAAACGGTTCCATACACACCTGAACAAAATGGAGTAGCAGAAAGAAAAAACAGAACTCTAACAGAAATGATAAGATGTATGCTGACGGATTCCAAACTACCAGAGAAATATTGGGGTGAGGCAGCAATGACAGCTACATATCTACAAAACTGACTTTTTTCCAGAAAACTGACGAAAACTCCATATGAACTGTGGCAAGGTATGAAACCAAGTGTCAATCATTTAAAAGTTTTTGGATGTAAAGTTTTCAAATTCATTCCAACAGAAGAACGTTCCAAACTTCAAAACAGATCCATGGAAGGAATATTTGTTGGATATAGTGAAAATTGCAAAGGATACAGAATCCTAGATCCCAAAACAGACAGAGTTTCGGTGAGTAACAGTGTGACATTCATTGAAGATTTAAATGAAGATATTATGATTTCAGTTGAAACAAAAAATGAGAAAACCAATGGTGACACAACTTAAGAAATATCTGATGAGAAAGAAGCAGAAATTAATGAAGAACAAAATGCTGAAAGTGAAGAATCACAACTACAAACAAACACAGAACCAAGACGTTCAATGAGAGAGAACAAAGGAAAACCACCAAAACGTCTCTCATACAAGACAAGCACAAGAAAAATTTATGAGCCTACCTCTTGGGAAGACATATCTAATCTTCCTGTAGAAGAAGCTAATAAATGGATAGAAGCAACAGAAACAGAAATTAAATCTATGCAAGATTCAAATACATGGACACTAACAGATTTACCAGAAGGAAGAAAAACCATAGGATGTAAATGGATTTTTAAAGTTAAATACCAAACAGATGGCACAGCTGAAAGATACCGAGCGAGACTCGTAGCTAAAGGGTATTCTCAAAAATATGGAGAAGACTATGATGAGACATTTGCTCCATTTGTCAAACACACTACAATAAGAACTTTACTTACAGTTGCAGCAATGAAACAGATGGAACTTAGACATCTGGATGTAAAAACAGCTTTTCTGAATGGAGATTTAACAGAAGATATTTATATGGAACAACCTCCAGGATTCAAAGATGAAAGAAATCCAAACAAAGTTTGTAAACTACAGAAAAGCATATATGGTTTAAAGCAAGCAGCTAAAGCGTGGAATGACAAAATCACGGAAGTACTTACAAATGAAAAATTTCAAAGAAGCAAAGCTGATCCATGCTTATACACAAAAAGGCTGAGTAATAGATGGATTTATATACTCATATATGTAGACGACATTTTGATTTGTTTTGAACAAGAAAGGGATAACGAAAACATTCTAAAAATCCTGAAGCAACATTTCGAAATCAAAGACTTGGGAAATGTAAAACAATATCTAGGAATACAGGTAGAAAGAGAAGAAGACGGAAGTTTCCTACTGAATCAAAATCACATGATTCGAGACATAACAGAAAAATTTGGATTAAAGGATGCAAAAACAGTAAAGTCTCCAATGGAAACTAATTATCTCAAAGAGATGAACAGTGAAAAAAATATGCTACCAAATAATGAAGAATACAGAACAGCAATAGGAAAACTACTGTATCTAGCGACCGTTACAAGACCAGACATCGCAGCAGCAGTAGGAATCCTGAGTAGTGTTGAGCGATACCGTCCGATACTTGAAAGTATCGGTATCGGAAAGTATCGGCCGATACCGGCAAAATATCGGATCCAATCCGATACCGATACCCGATACCAATACAAGTCAATGGGACTCAGGTATCGGACGGTATTCCTGATGGTTCCCAGGGTCTGAAGGAGAGGAAACTCTCCTTCAGGCCCTGGGAACCATATAAATGTGTAAAATAAAGAATTAAAATAAAAAATATCGCTATACTCACCTGTCCGACGCAGCCGGGACCTCGGCGATTGTAAGCGGCAGCGTTGTTTCTTTAAAATTCGCGCTTTTACTTGCTTACGTGAATTCCCGGCTTCTGATTGGTCAGGGCGGCCATGTTGCCGGGACTCGGACCAATCACAGCAAGCCGTGACGAAATTACGTCACGGCTTGCTGTGATTGGTCCGCGTCCCGGCAATATGGCGCCGTGACCAATCACAAGCCGTGACGTCACGGGAGGCTGGACACGCGCGCTTTTCAAAATAAGCGCGTGTCCAGCCTCCCGTGACGTCACGGCTTGTGATTGGTTAATGGCGGCCATGTTCCTGGGACGCGGACCAATCACAGCAAGCCGTGACGTAATTTCGTCACGGCTTGCTGTGATTGGTCCGCATCCCGGCAATATGGCGCCGTGACCAATCACAAGCCGTGACGTCACGGGAGGCTGGACACGCGCGCTTTTCAAAATAAGCGCGTGTCCAGCCTCCCGTGACGTCACGGCTTGTGATTGGTTAATGGCGGCCATGTTGCCGGGACGCGGACCAATCACAGCAAGCCGTGACGTAATTTCGTCACGGCTTGCTGTGATTGGTCCGAGTCCCGGCAACATGGCCGCCCTGACCAATCAGAAGCCGGGAATTCACGTAAGCAAGTAAAAGCGCGAATTTTAAAGAAACAACGCTGCCGCTTACAATCGCCGAGGTCCCGGCTGCGTCGGACAGGTGAGTATAGCGATTTTTTTTATTTTAATTCTTTCTTTTACACCTTTTTACATTAATGTTGTTTCGATACCGATATCCGATATTACAAAAATATCGGATCTCGGTATCGGAAATTCCGATACAGCAAGTATCGGCCGATACCCGATACTTGCAGCATCGGAATGCTCAACACTAATCCTGAGTAGAAAGGTATCAAAACCAAATAAAGCTGATTGGAATGCCGTGAAGAGAGTAATGCGTTATTTGAAAGGAACTAGCAATGTTCAGCTAAAATTACCCACAAGTGATGATTGCATTTTAACAGGATATGTTGATGCAGATTGGGCTGGAGATCCAACTGACAGAAGATCTACCAGTGGACATATTTTTTTCCTCTCAGGTGGACCAATAAGTTGGACAAGTAAGAAACAGTCAATTGTGACATTATCTTCAACAGAAGCAGAATATGTTGCCGCAGCACAAGCGAGTCAAGAAGTACTGTGGTTAAGACAATTGTTGACAGAATTAGGACAACCACAGTTGGCACCAACAAAACTGAAAGAGGACAATCAAGGATGTCTTGTTCTTGCTCAGATGGAAAGAGTCAATCCAAGAACCAAGCATATTGATGTGAAATATCATTTCTTGAGAGATCATCAGGAACAAGGAGTCTTGAAGTTAGAGTAAAGTCCTACTGAAGAAATGACAGCAGACATCCTCACGAAGGCGTTGAATGCTGATAAACATCAGAGACTAATAAAAAAGTTGGGTTTGATTGAATAAGTCCTTACTGTTGAGAAAGGGTGTTGGCATATGCAACAGATTAGGACTTATTATAAGTGAAAGGAGGACTTTATACTAACCAGATAGCAGATGGCGATAGTGTGTAAAGTTATATACTTGCTGTAATGTGGGGAGGGAAACTCTCTGTTGTTGGTTGTTTTTCTTACTTCCTGATTATTCCTTCTTCTTCATGAATGTGTATATGCCTCAGTGCACGGATTGTGTGACACTGAATTGTATCTCATGTTTATCCAGTATGAAGTAAATACTGTTTACTCAAGATATCTTGCTGATTGAAGTTCTCCTAACTACAGCGGTGACTGCAAGAAGACGCACTCTGCAACAAAATAAGCATTCCTTTGTTCTCTATAATTACTAGACTCGTTATTTCCAACAGCTTGGACATTGATGGGCAGCACGGTGGCTCAGTGGTTAGCACTGCAGCCTTGCAGCGCTGGGGTCCTGGGTTCTAATCCCACCTTGGACAACATATGCAAGCAGTTTGTATGTTCTCTCTGTGTTTGTGTGGGTTTCCTCTGGGATCTCCTGTTTCCTCCCACATTCCAAAGACATGCTGATAGGGAATTTAGATTATGAGTCCCATTGGGGACAGTGATGATAATGTGTGCAAAAACTGTAAAGCGCTGCAAAATATGTTAGCGCTATATAAAGATTATTATTATTATTGAAACAACAAAAGCCAGAGCCTTAGCTCCTCCAAATATCATCAGTCAGGGAGGGTCAATATTCCACCATACAAGTGAAGTGGTTGGCTGATTCGTCTAACTTTTTTTTATTGTAATCACATATTTTTAAAATGATATTACTGTCGAGTTTTTCCCCATGAGCATTGCATAAAAATAATATCTCTGTTAGTGTTGAGCATTCCGATACCGCAAGTATCGGGTATTGGCCGATACTTGCCGGTATCGGAATTCCGATACTGAGATCCGATACTTTTGTTGTATCGGGAATCGGTATCGGGATTAATATCAATGTGTAAAAGAAAGAATTAAAATAAAAAATAGGGATATACTCACCTCTCCGGCGCAGCCTGGACTTTACCGCCGTAACCGGGAGCCGTTGTACCTAAGAATGCGCGCTTGAAGGGCCTTAGATGAGGTCACTGCGCTCTGATTGGTCCGTAGCGGTCACATGGGCCGTCGCGACCAATCACAAAGCCGTGACGTCAACTTAAGGTCCTTCACGCGCTGATTCTTAGGAAGGAAGGCTGCCGGAAAGAAGCCGAGGGTGAGTATATACCTAATAGGAATATACTCACCCTCGGACGCTCCCTGCTTGTTTCCGGCAGCCTTCCTTCCTAAGAATCAGCGCGTGAAGGACCTTAAGATGACGTCACGGCTTTGTGATTGGTCGCGATGGCCCATGTGACCGCCACGCGACCAATCACAAAGCCGTGACGTCACCTAATGTCTTTCAAGCGCTTGAAATTTCTTAGGTGACATCACGGCTTTGTGATTGGTCGCGTAGCGGTCACGCGACCGCTACACGACCAATCAGAAGCTGCGGACGTATTCTAAGGTATTTCAAGCGCTTGAAAGACCTTAGATGACGTCACGGCTTTGTGATTGGTCGCGTAGCAGTCACGTGACCGCTACGGACCAATCAGAGCGCAGTGATCTCATCTAAGGCCCTTCAAGCACGCATTCTTAGGTACAACGGCTCCCGGTTACGGCGGTAAAGTCCAGGGCGCGTCAGAGAGGTGAGTATATCCTTTTTATTTTAATTCTTTCTTTTACACATTGATATGGATCCCAGGGCCTGAAGGAGAGTTTCCTCTCCTTCAGACCCTGGGAACCATCAGGGATACCGTCCGATACTTGAGTCCCATTGACTTGTATTGGTATCGGGTATCGGTATCCGATTAGATCCGATACTTTGCCGGTATCGGCCGATACTTTCCGATACCGATACTTTCAAGTATCGGACGGTATCGCTCAACACTAATCTCTGTAATGTTACTTTTACAGCGCGGTGGCTCAGTGGTTAGCACAGTAGCCTTACAGCACTTGGGTCCTGAGATCAAATCTCAGGAAGAACAACATCTGCAAGGAGTTTGCATGTTCTTCCTGTGTTTCTATTGTTTTTCTCCATGTTCTCCGGTTTCCTCCCGCATGCCAAAGACATGCTGATAGGGAGTCTAGATTGTGAGCCTCAATGGGGAAAGTAATGATAATGTGTGCAAAACTGTAAAGCGCTGCGGAATATGATGGTGCTATATAAGTAAGCATGATAAATAATTTTCTAATGTGTCAGTGGTCAGATATTGCCATAATCATAAAATGTACAATTATGAAACATGAACAAATGCATTTTTCAACCACATTCTTTATTGAGTATTTGTAGAAGAAACAGAGGTATACAGGCGCACCCAATAGTTTTTTAAAGCCTTTAAATAGAAACTAATGTTCCAAAAACAAAGCTTTAAGATGTGAAAGATTTTTTTGTTTGTTTTTCACTTTTAAAAATGATCATTTTTATACTTTTCTGAATATATATATATGATTTGTCTTTCACATTCTAAAACCATATTTAATTTCATTCAGTTTCACTTTAAAGATAAAGGCACAGGATTGTAAAGTAAACAATTCTTTCCTAGCAAAAATAGTTGCATTGCAACATCAGAGTAAAAATAACCATAGAAGCAAATGACTCTATCATTTTTTTGCTTACAAAACCAGTAATAAAAATGGCATAATTTACAAATAAACCCATTGGAGTTAGTACCAAAGACTAGCCGTGCAGGTTTTGATTTAAAATAAAAAGCTTTCTGGTAAAAAAAACCAAAAACAAACAAAAACAGAGCACCAATTTATTTAACGTGTGTGAAACACAAACAATTCAAAGTTCCTCTAAGGTCTGGTGGTCCTCCATTCACGAAGTGGTATAGAATTGTTCTCTAAAGTTAGTATACTGCACATCACATACTATTGCATATAACAATTGGCAACATACAATCAACAATCCTTTTCTTTAATACATTCAGCATTTTTTTGTTTTACATTTCAAAAAAGTTTGTACAAATCCCCCTCTTTTATGAAAACATAGAATAATAAGAATGTATTTGCTAGCTTGAAGTCAATTTGTGCAAGATGTGAGATAGTCCAGATGACTCCTATTTCAACATAGCATATTCTTTATCACTTTCTCAGAGTAGATCCATTTGCAGTTCCTTATTTACCAGTTGCTGGGAATGAATTTAGGACTGATGATTTCTTTTAACCTTTCTTCTTATTGGTTGACCTGTTAAAGTAGAAAGTCAATGTTTAATTCAAGGTTAAAACCAACATTGCGTGTCAATGGGTCGAGTAATACAATGTTACACATCACCACAGTTCTTACAGAAAGTCAAGTTATATAATTATGGCTATTGTTCTTCTGCCTAAAGTCTATTAAAATCTTCTTATGTTGGAGAAAAGATCTACTTTGGAAATGTAAATGTGAGAGTTGGAAATGTAAATGTGAGAGTTGGAAATGTATACGTGAGAGTTGGAAATGTAAATGTGAGAGTTGGAAATGTAAATGTGAGAGTTGGAAATGTGTACGCGAGAGTTGGAAATGTAAATCTGAGAGTTGGAAATGTATATGCAAGAGTTAGAAATGTATATGTGAGAGTTGGAAATGTAAACGTGAGAGTTGGAAATGTATACGTGAGAGTTGCAAATTTAAACGTGAGAGTTGGAAATGTATATGCGAGAGTTGGAAATGTAAACATGAGAGTTGGAAATGTATACATGAGAGTTGGAAATGTATACGTGAGAGTTGGAAATGTATATGTGAGAGTTAGAAATGTATACGCGAGAGTTGGAAATGTATATGCGACAGTTGGAAATGTATATGCGAGAGTTGGAAATGTATATGTGAAAGTTGTTACCTCCTTATGGGGATCATATTATTTAAAAGTTTGAATGTAAATATCACGAGAATGTTAAAAATATAATGTAATGGGTCCATGTTAGTGATGACGAGCGAATATGCTCGTTATTCGAGATTTCCGAGCATGCTCGGGTGTCCTCCGAGTATTTTGGGCATGCTCGGAGATTTCCTAACAAACAAGCAATCCCCACATGTATTCAGGCTGTCTAGCAGCCACAAATCATGCAGCTGCGGCAGAAACGAAATCTCCCAGCATGCCCATAATACTCGGAGGACACTCGAGCTTGCTCAGAAATCTCAAGTAACAAGCATACTTGCTAATCACTAGTCTATGTACCATCTGGTATAGCTAAATATGTCAATTTATTCTTCAAAAGAGGGATGTATGTTGTGTTGGAAGAAGGATCATAGAGTATTCTACTTAATTCGATACAAAGAGATGAAAAAGAAGGGCTCAATATCATACTTAATCTGTCACATAGGTAGAGTTGTTTATCATGAAAATTCTATTAGAAGACTTAACTCATTACATTCAACATTATATTTTGGCTAGTGGGATGGTCATGTTGGATATATAGATGTTTATTACTCACTATTACTATTATTATTACTACGATGACATATTAATTTAGATATACGACATGAAAAATATATACTCATATCTATTTACCAATATACCCAAATATATAGTCATCTCTGATACAAAAGTTAGGGCCTATATGAACGAGAAATGTAATTTAGATCAATTAGATGACGGCTATATCATGGACGAGTGTTCAGATTATTGCCGCAACACTTGATGCACTTTTACTGAACTGTTTTAGATTACCATAGAGGTCTACTTCTATCTAGTAGAAAAGTGAAAAATCCCACTGTTCCAATTGTATTACAAATCAGTTATTGGACTTGAATTGACCATATTTCTTTCAGGCCAGAAGAAATGGTGTTTCCTTTGCTCAGACAAAATAGGAATGCAGCAGCCGTTCTTGATGTCAGGGACTCGGGGGAACACAGAGTTGAGTTTGGAGGAACAGCAGCAGTTCTCAAGGTATTGATTTTATTTTCACTATTTTTCCCCTCTCTGTGCCAATGATAAGTTGTGGACAACCAACAACCCCTTTAAGTCAATAGATATATGTAATAACAAATGGTAAGAAATAGGTTAGGTCAAACATTTTTTAGACATTATATGAAGATGTTATGGCACAAACAAGACAAGAGGTTATTGCACAAGCACAGCATTAGTAAAGCTCTACCTTACTGCAGCAATTTCAAGTGAATGCAAATTAGCCTAAAACAAAAAAGCAACAGTTTAACAAATGATCGTCTCAATGATTTCAATGAGGTTAGAAGCATAAATTGAAGCTTCAAAGATCTAATGCAAAAGATACAGTATAACAGAACCCCCATGTATTGTGTGCCATTACTGGGTACGCTTAGGTACCAGAGACTCAAAGTGGCTCCTAACCCTGCAGCCGCCTATAGTTAGGGTCTAAATGTAATGTCTGTAAGGTGGTGGCCTTTATAAAGTTAGTGAAGGCCAGATAATGAAGTCACAAGGTTCCTTCTAGTTCCTTATAAAGGATGTGTTTGTTGATCAATTTATCCGCTTGAATAAATACATTAAAGAGGTTCTCTCTGCATTTTATAATGATCCATTCTTAGTACAGCTTGTCAATACTGGGTCGGTGGGTGTCTGAGACCTGAATACCTGAAGATCAGCTGTTATAAGATCCAGCGACAGCCAGATGTAGACACATTAAGCAGAGCTGCAATGTTCCATTGGTTGTGCAGTCGCTGCTGCCATGTACTGCAGAACACCTCCTATTCAAGTACTAAAAATTGCTGTTCAGCGTAGTTCAATGGGTTAACAGCTGGCTGCTAGAGCTTATAAAAGCTGATTGGAGATCTCTGCCTATCCTTAGGGTAGGTCATCATGATATTTGTTTGGTGTGGGTAACTACAATTGGCTGTTGCTGTCTCTGGCTGCAACCGGATGCAAACATTGAATGGAGATGCATAGCCACTGAAAGGCGCTGCATAGCAACTTCTGTTTCCTGAATAAGAGCTCGGATGTGCAGTGCCTAGTATTGGACCTCCACCGATGTAATAATGATGACCTATATACAGGATATTTCACCAATATCATACAATATGATCGGACATCGCCTTTAATGTAGCACACAAAGCATCATGAAAAGATTAAATCCCCAAACTGTATCACAAAGCAAAATGTTATTGCAGCCACCAAGCTCTGTGCTCATGCAAATACAATCTACTGTAGAGTTAAACAAGTCAATTCAAGAAAAAAATTCCCCCCGAAGAAAAAAAATTGACGTTTTGTACATCCATGTAGTGTCCTCTACAGAAAATCTAGAACAAGTCTATTAAATATTTTTTTAGTTTCTTAGAGTCCTATCAAATCGACCAAGTCATGAATACAACCAGGTGGGGCGATGTATAAGTAGATAAATTGCCAAGATTACAAACTTTATGGCAGCCATGATTGGCTGCCTCCCAGCTTCCTACCAGAGTTCACTATAACTGACCATTGGCTGAATTTCTAATAAATCGACAGAAGAGGTCAAATAAAGGACGTATCTTTATATAGGATTATATGTACCAGCAGAATTATTGAGTACAAATGAAATAAATATTAACTCGACCCATTAAATTCACAAATTTTATGTCCTAAAGGAAATACAATAATACAGAATCCTCTAGGAATATAAAATTGTAGATGATTGAAAACACACTGATGGTGACTAATAGCGATGACTTTATAATAAAGCATTTTAAAGTTCCAGTACATCTTGCCCGGAGGAGATAAATTCCACCAAGGCTCCTGTTCTGACTTTTCATCACATCGTTATTAATTAGATGCAACCTCTTATTATTCCACATTAGAGCTGTTCATGACTCACCTACTGATCACTTATAATAGACAGCTGCACCATTATATTAATACAAATATATGGTTATGTATAAAAGTTATTTACCCAGATAAATGTGTATCCTGTTATGTATGTACTAAAAAATCAGGTTGACTTTGCATATTTGTAAAAATGATCCGCGCTGGGTTCTCCAGTTTTGTAGCCACTAGATACCTCCAAAAAACAATAAGTATTTGCACCTTTTATATGGAGCCACCGTGGAGCACGACATTACCATAAGAAAATTCTGAGCAAGATAATAAATTGAATTTTTACCTGGTGCCCAGGTCGTGCTCCACGGTGGAGTTATTTTAAAACACAACACAAATATATTTTTAATAGTTTTTAAAGTCATATAAAAGGTGCAAATACTTATTGTTTTTTGGAGGTATCTAGTGGCTACAAAACTGGAGAACCCAGCGCGGATCATTTTTACATATATACCTGTTTATAGCTACTAATACAGAAGGGTGGCACTGTATTTGTATCTGCTGCAGGATTCACAGTTTCTGAAGCGCTACTGGAGTCTTTAATTTTATGACTTTGCATATTATTGATCTTAGCCAGATAACTATACATCTAAACACATAGTCCAACTACAACATCTTATTTTGAATTATGTTAAAACGGATAGCCCTGCAGCAAAACACAGATCAAATGATGTACAAACTAGAAGAACAAGAACATTTCTGATAGGCGGTAATTCATTTTAAAGCTTAAAGGGAAGCTGTCATTATGAAAATCTGTTATAGAGCAGGAGGTGCTAAGTAGATTAATATATAGTTATGTAGGAAAAGATTCAATATATCTTGTGGTTTCATTATTTAAAGCTTTGCTCTTTCTGCGGTTTTGGTCCAATAACACAAGAAATTAATGTTTATGATATACCTTGCACTCTTCTGGTTCCAGACTGTATTCTTCTGACCTGGGGCTCTAAATACAAAACAAACACGGGATATAGAATTGATGTAATTAGAAATGTTTTACTGGTTGTCTACTAATTAAATAGGAAATTTGAGAACCTGAAAGATAAGTCAATACATCAATGAATCATAGAAGTAAAAGTTTCATTGTTAGTTGTGTTCTTCATTAAAGAGGATCTGTCAGGTCTCATTAATAAATCTGTTTTAGTCTTATTTACCCCATAAAATATTTGTACATCTATACTTTATCGTTCCTTTTCTTTATTATTTCTATGTCCCTGTAAACCTTGCCATTGTCCTATTACTGGTGACAGTGTTTGACTATGTAAGAACAAGCTACAGAGACAAGAGGCATGGTATTTTTTTTTTTACTATTCAATGTATTCATACATGATAAGTATATATTTTTTTGTTTTATATAACATTTTATGCCTTTTAAAAAATATGCTTGGAAATTGGATAATTCCTTTAAGGTAACTTTATTAAGATCAGTAAATGAAATTTGCCAAAATGTAGAATTTGTATTCTTCCTTTTAGTGACAAGTATAACAATGGCAACAGATGTCAGTTATATTTCAATTTGTGAACGCTTGTCTCAGGTCAAATCTATCACCTACAATAAAATCTAAAGCCTCACTGGACAAATACGCGGAATAACCTTACAAGCTCTTATATATCTAAACAATAATTTAGCAATAATTAAAGTCCCAGATTATGAATTCTATTTGCTTTTTTATCAATGACCAATACAATTTCATTCTTAAATGAAGAAAATTTAATGTACATTGCTAAGAATTTATTAGTGTTAAAAATGTAAAACAAAATGCTATTGTTAAAACTTTATGCGAGTTAAACTTCTTACCTTAACACCAAATACATGCTAAAAAGAGGGTTGAGGGGTGGAATGAATATTTGTTTCTATTTTTTCAAATTTACTAAAGTTATTTTTTTGTGTTTTTTTTAAATCGTACATCAAAATATTCAAAATGTGATCCAATAAGTAATATCAACCTTACAAGAATTCAAACAAATTTTCATTGTCCCCTTTGTTAGTTTTTTTTTTAAAGACTAAATTAAAATTTTGTTTCAATTTCGATGTTGGCGTGATTGATTTAAAGTAAAGTACAGATAAATTTAGTCTTCAAAAAGAAGTGATTGCACTAGATAGCTTACCATCACTAACAAATCCTTGTTAAGTGATATTTGTTGCCCAGTTGCACTCACTAACCTCCCTGGAGAAGTCTTTTCAGCTCGTCATCATCCAGTAATTGTGAATCACCTTCAATGATCTTGGATACCCTGGTCACTTCTGATAGGATACATGTTTATGGCATAAATTGTAAAGATTGTATTTATAAACCAAAGATTTCAGCAAGCCCGTAAAGTCAGGAAGATATTTTGATTTGGGCTAGATAAAAATATGGTTATGTTAGTCACCACTGGGTGAGAAGTCCTTGATATTATCGGAACGCATTAAGGCTACACATATGGACTCCTGAACATGATCCTATCACATTGACAACACATCTTTGTACTTATTCAAAGCCTGAGTTCAATCATGGTCATTGTATTTTTAAGTAAATATTGACCTGTCAATTGTGCTAATTATCATCTTTTGCTGAAATAAAAATGCAATAAAGAATCAAACAGTACATTAACACTTTTAGGTAAAATTAAAGGCTATGGACTTGTTTAAATTTGTTTCCAAAACAAAAAATTAAGCAACTATTTAAATAGTCTTTGCGAAAAAGTGTAAGCTGGAAAGAAGAGGAGGTGGTAGAGAGTAAAGCATCTAAGTCTTCGGGCAGAACAGATCAGAAAGATTACTGTATCTTAGAACATAGATATGAAGGAAATGACACACTTTGATCTGCTGGGATCGATCAAAATGACTGATAGTGCTTAGAAATAGGGTCAATATTGACTTTTAAAAAATGCTACTTTTGATAGATGGCACTAGAGTTCTAGTCCTCTTCCTCTCTGAAGAGGCAATTTGCATATTTAATTTCCCAGAGGAGCACTACATGGCCTATATGTCTCCTTACCATGGCATGTCAGGCATGTCACTCTCCACAAGGAGAAATATTACCCCTTACACCCCATCAGAGGCCTCTCATACAGCCAAATCTGATCTCTACCTTTGCACTAAGTAGGGGCACCTTCCTGAAACACGTGTCTTGCAAATTAATATTTTGGTTTGGCTTTTATCTTAAGTTATATGGCAAAGCTTGTTAAAAGGGCTAATATTGACTTTTAGGATTACTACTTTCAATAGCAAAAGTTTTAGTCTTCTTCCTCACTGAAGAGGCAATTTGCATATATAATTTCCCAGAAGATCATTGTATGGCCTTTAAGTCTCCTTACAATGGCATGTCAAGCATGTCACTCTTATTAAAAGGTCAATATTAACTTTTATGATTGCTACTTCCAAAACTGTCCCAAACTGTTCATGTAGGAATGCTGGGACCTGACACCCATAATGTGGTGCACTCTCTTGGGTGTCAGGTCCGAGCATTCCTACATGAACAGTTTCCTGGAAAGTGGATTGATCATCGTGGGCCAGTTGAATGGCCACCAAGGTCTCCCGATCTGACCCCCTTAGACTATTAGCCTTGGGGGTCATCTGAAGGCAATTGTCTATGCTGTGAAGACACGAGATGTGCAGTATCTGAAACAACGGATGCTGGAAGCCTGTGCTAGCATCACTTCTGCGGTATTGCCATCAGTGTGTCAAGAGTGGGAGAAGAGAGTTGCATTGACAATCCAACACAATGGGCAGCACTTTGAACACATTTTATAAGTGGTCATAAACTTGTAAATAACTCATGAAATAATAAAGTTACATTAAAACCAAGCACACCATTGTTTTTCTTTTGAAATTCTCAATAAGATTGATGTGTCACATGACCCTCTTCCCAAAAAATAAAATAAAATTGCATACAAAACGGACAACTTCAAAATGGCCACCATGGTCACCACCCATCTTGAAAAGTTTTCCCCCTCCCATATACTAATGTGCCACAAACGGGAAGTTGATATCACCAACCATTCCCATTTTATTTAGGTGTATCCATATAAATGGCCCACCCTGTACATTAAAATTGTTAATTTAAATGGTTATTTGGCTCTGAATATTAGCTTTTTTTTATCACCAGCTCCACACTCAGACGTGTGGCTAAATTTGTCCCTTTCCACAAAACTAACTTCAATCGGATATGTTTTCAATTTTTCTCTTTCCATACAAATTCATATGTATCAAAATTATTTAAACTATTTCCATATTGTCCATTGAAATAAATCATAAAGAATCTTTCTATTTCTTAAATATTAAGAAAAAACTAAACATGACCTAGAATCCGTCCTAATGGAAGTGAAAACTAGAGTTGAGCAAATTTTTTCAACATTCAGTTCCGATTACGATGGTCGGCGAATATTGTTTTTCGCAGCACAGCCGAACATCATTGGAGTCAATGGGAGTAGGAATTACCGAATATGTTCGGAACCGATCATCAAACATAAATTCGGCACCAATAGAGTACCAATATGGCACGAATATGGCAAAGTCAGATTCGGCGACCGATTCCGAACATATTCTCTCAACTCT
The DNA here is from genome assembly GCF_051348905.1 of Ranitomeya variabilis. Classification (NCBI taxonomy): domain Eukaryota; kingdom Metazoa; phylum Chordata; class Amphibia; order Anura; family Dendrobatidae; genus Ranitomeya; species Ranitomeya variabilis. The sequence continues at coordinate 699,090,333 of NC_135234.1, read as the reverse complement.
AGCAAAGACATATTTTATACATAAGGCCTAATGTCTTAGAAATTATTGAGTGCTGTCACTGAAACCCACCTTCTTCCAGTCTTCTTGTGAGTTCAGCATCATCAAAATCAGATCCATGACCAGTGGAAACTCGAGTGTATTTAATTTCAGGGCCTGTTCAACAAATAAAAAAATATGTAACAGAAATCGAAAATTACAAATATAAACTAATTGGGTGCAGTCCAATGTCTCACTTTCACCAAAACCCTGGCAAAAAAAGAATGATTACAGTTATGGAGATTCTTGTTTTGAAAGAATTTGACATAAAAGCAATGCAAAATGAAGTATATGGTTCACCACTTTGTTGGTGATATACACTTCTTTATTCGAAAGCTTTTATGATTACATTTTAGGAACCCACCACAAGTAGTTCATTTTTTTAGGTTTTTAAATTTTTAGAAATAAAGGGAAGTAAATGAAAAAAATGTTTGAGATCTCATCATTTCACTTTACCTCCATGGATCACTTTAGTCACTTGAGTTTCACCTTCCTTTACCAGTGTAAAATCTGGCTCACCTTCAATCACTCTAGTGATCTCACCTTCAATCACTCTCGTGATCTTAGTAATTCTAGGCTCTAACAAATTTGATTATAGAAAAAAAGGAAAAATTGGATATGAAATGCTGCGTGCACGGATGAGAAAATATAATTGTAAATTTGGAAATAAGAATGAAAAAGAATGCCAGTTAGAAATTATTATAAAGGAGCTATTGGATCGTTATTTGGCAGATGTCCATTTTGAGAAAGACAGAAGACAGCATTCTAAGATCGTCATGCCTTTTTTTTTAATGTAATATTTTTTTCCAAATCATTTAAATTATTGTTAAATTTAGAAATTTAAATAGATATTAGATCACTCAGACAAAAAGAAAGGCAAAAGTCATTTCTTTTGAACTTTACCTCCTTGTATCACTCTAGTCAGTTGTATTTCACCTTCCTTTACCAGCTTAAAATCTGATTCACCTTCAATCACCTTAGTGATCTTAGTAATCGTGGGCTCTAACAAATTCAATTTAAAAGGTGAGTACAAAAATGATTTTGTTTTTCTGGAAATCATAAAAAGAACACAAAAATAGCAGTTGGCAAGTTAAAAGTTAACAGATAAATAAAGATTTGCAAGTAGACAGTTTTTAGTGATCCTAATTTGTTATGTCAATTCAATATGGCCTCCCTTTCAGCCTCACATGTTATCCTTGGCCTCCTTCATGTGCTGTTGGATATTTGACACTGAAGCCCAAAACCTTTATGTTAGGCCACTGACAAATTCAGATAAATTATACATTTTCAATTGAGTAACGCATGTGTGATAATTGCAAAGTAAAAATGTCATCTACAGTTCACGGAACAGGAGAATCTGTGGGATTAAACCACATAGTAAGTATAAGTTTAAGCAGTTCAGAATTTATTATTTCAAAAATATATTTACATTATATATTTTAGATTACATTTACAGGCATTGAGGAAAGCTTGGACCACTTTTATTAGGTATTCAACGTTTCATAGACCCAAAATATGTGAAAACAACTGAAATTATAGTCTAGATAGATAATCTAAGAGCAGCATGATACAAGGGCATATACCCTGATTCCAGCGATGTATCACCTACTTTACTGTAGATCTAGCAGAGCTCGGAATATTAAGCTGTGTATAACCCATCCCCACCACTGAAGGGCAACTTTCTGTGTACATTGTAAATTGATAGAAAGCTGCTAATCAGTGCTGGGGCCGGGTTGGACTAGGAGGCACGAGACACCTAGTCCTCTAGTGATCAATTTCTGAAAAAAAACACTGATTTTTTGTTAAACAGCAACACACAGCCTAGTAAGAGACACAACACTGGAATCAGGGTGTCTGTCATTATGCTGATCTCGTATTGCATAGCAAAAACCTGCTGACAGATTACAGAAAATACATGAACTGCTTATAGATAAATAGAAAATGAATGACTACCTTGAATGACTTTGGTTAGTCTTGTCTCTCCTTCATTAATCAGACTGAATTCTGGGTTGCCTTCGATGACTCTAGTGACTTTGGTGATTGAGGGCTCTGGAAAGATTAACATAAAAAACTAAGAGTTTATGTAGATTCGTGGATTCGAGGTAAATTTCCCAACCCCTCCAGAAATAATTGAATAATGAAGTATGTAATCCACACCTTATATCAACAGTTTAGCAAGTAGTAAGTCAAGTATTTAGCAGAATTAATAAAACTTGGATTTTAATTTCCTCCACTAGGTTCTAGAAAAATATCCAAGAACCACAGTGGAGCGTTAAGACTTCATAAAGGAAACATGATTTTCTTATGCCCAGTCCTATTGATATAAAGTGAATTTTACTGGATAGTGCTTCTAAGAACGCTGTATGGCTAAGACCACTAGTCATATGGACACATGTATTTAGCTGTGCTTTCTCCAAGCTGTGCAAAGATGAAATAAAATTAAAAAATTTCAAGGGAAAAAGTAGATATTTTTTACTGACTAAAACCAGATACAGATTTATTTTTTTTCCTTTTATGTGTTATACTTAGATTTAGTGTTCCTTTAACTATTAGAAGTACTGGATAAGAATGTACATGGTGTTACCTTTACTTCTACATGACTAGGATATTCATATAAATGTGCTTACGTCCTTGGATAATTTTAGTCACTCTGGTTTCACTTCCTGGAATTACTCTGACTTCTGGTTGCCCTTCAATAACTTTAGTCACTCTGGTAATTGATGTTTCTAGAATATTAAAAGAAAAACTTGAGTTATGTCAACTCTGCATATTGTAGACAGTTAAGTGGAGTGAATCCATTAAATGTTTGCAAATACAGATTGGTGGCCTAATGTATTTAGAAAAATATTAAGAATTGAGAGTCCTCAGTGGTTGATACCTTTTAATGGTTAACTGAAAAGATGGTAACAACTTGCAAGTTTTCGAGACTACTCGGGTCTCTTCATCTATGCCTAATGAATAGACCTGAGTAGTCTCGAAAGCTTGAAATTTGTTAACTTTTCAATTAAGAAATCTTATCATTTTTCTTTCTACTGGCTAACACGGCACAAAGATATATATCTTTCTTGTACTAAATGTATTTAGTAATTCACCTATGGCCAGGAAATACTGAATTTGTGATGTATTTCCAATATAATAAACTCAAATATTTTCAGATGAGTTGTTCAATTGAAAGTTATGTTATAGATTTTCCAGAAATTTACCACAATCTATTTGCTGTTCAGCAATTACTTTCTGTAAATTATATTTTTAGTACTCATTTATACTACTTTCAATTGTGTCACAAAAAATCAATTTGTGACCACAGATTGTAAGCGATGCCATCACAATACAGCATCACAGTAGGAGCAGCTCGAAAGCTGAGTAGTCTCCAAAACTTGTTTTCTGTCATCTATTGGCTGGGATCACATGAGAGTAAATTCTCTAGTCTGAGAGAATCGGGTTAATTTTGCAAATCACACTGTGACCAAACTCTGATTAGAGAGTGATCATAGCGTGTTCCGATTCTCTGGGATGCAAAGAAGATGGCTAAAACAATGTCTACATCTTTTCCATTGTGTCAGTGTGCAGAAACTAGACTGCCTTCAGATGTCATCCTAGTACAATCCAATGGTTTCTATGGACTCATTGACTTGCATGGCCATGTGTGATCCATATATTGAATAAAACATGGGCGTGTAGCGATTTTTTTTTCCAGTAAAAAATCTGACATGTTCATGACCCATAGAATAACATTGGTCCGAGTGCAATTCGATGTTTTGTCTGATAGCACTTGGACTGAAAATACAGCCATGTGCACAAGCCCTTTCATTTAGCAATTAAAAGATATTGGCCACTAAGGACTCTCAATTTTTACCATATTTTTAGAGGCTACTATCACTTTAATAGAGACAAAATTAGAAAACATAAATAAAACATTGGTTCCATTTCATACTCAGTGGTGATGATGCAAAGGTGAGCAAACCACACAGACAGTGAAAGCGTGACGTGAAAGCAGAGCCAAGCAATATAACAGTGCACAGTGAAGTCAACATGTTAAACATCCATACATTCGTGAATTTCCATGATCCATAAAGTGCATATGCAAATTGTGATTGTGAATTTACAGGATCAGATAATACTACAGAACATGCAGATAGTCACAGTAAATTAGTACTTTTATATCATATCAAGGAGGAGGAAAAATAGTCATGTGTAAAAAGAACAAGTGTTTCTCCATGTGGATGCATAACCAAGGAGCTGTGAGTCTCAATCCGTGACACATCGAGTTGTGAAATACCTGAATCAGTTTCAAATTCACCGTCTTGCTCCTGAATCATTCCTGATTTTTTGTAAAGTAATAGATATAAAGCTTTTGTTATAACTGCTTGTTGTGCTGCTTTAAAAGGTATGCCACATTAGGTGAGAAGTTTGCCCTTCTTAATGCAACTGCCATGAAAATAACTGAGAATTTTTGGGTCCCCTGATATCTAGCTGATGATGACATGTGAGAGATGGTCCTTATCTGCCAGCTGCTCACAACCAAGCATCTTTGCACGAGATCACTCCCAGTCATCCTGATTGGTTAAAATCAGCTGGTTGCTAAACATTAGATGCTACTATGCTCCTCCCATGCGCCTCACATGTTCCTCCCAATTGTCTTTTCAGCTTGATGCCATACGGAATATCCAAGCAACCTTAAATGCCAGTTCTGTATAAAAGGAACCATTAGCATACAATAGGGTAACCCTCCTATTCCATCATCCAATCAATATCTTTTCTTTAAGGCATAACTTACAACATGCTGTAATACAAGTCTTTTTGCAAATCAAAAATTGCCTAAAGTTTTCGGAAAAAAAAAAGTTAATTTACAATGAAACATAAATAATATTGCAAGTGTTCTCTGGGACTATACTACAGTATTGATGGCTACCATAGGCCAGCATAGGATCAGCCATTATTTGTTTGTTTAAAGGGGTTGTCCAGTCTTAAGCTAATCAATGTGACTGCATAACAAAGAAACCACCAGTATAACTTGCCAGTAAAAACCAATTACATGTTTCATTAATTCATTATAAATATAACATTCAATAAATCTGAACAAGGAGAACTGCTAACCAAGCAGGGACTGTATACCATATATCATCTCAAAAGTAAAGAGCAGCCAGTAGTGCAGATATAAATTAGAGCATTATTATTATTATTATTTATTTATATAGCACCATTAATTCCATGGTGCTGTACATGAGAAGGGGTTACATCAAAATACAAATATCACTTACAGTAAACAAAACTAACAATGACAGACTGGTACAGAGGGAAGAGGACCCTGCCCTTGCGGGCTTACATTCTACAGGATTATGGGGAAGGAGACAGTAGGTCAAGGGTTGCGGTAGCTCCAATGGTGTTGAGGTGGCCGTGTGGTCTTTACTGGCTGTAAGCTTCTTTGAAGAGGTGGGTTTTTAGGTTTCTTTTGAAGGATCCAAAAGTAGTGGATAACCGGATGTGTTTGGGGCACTGAATTCCAGAGAATGGGTGATATTCGGGAGAAGTCTTGGAGGTGATTGGGTGAGGAGTGAATAAGCGTGGAGGAGAGGAGGAGGTCTTGGGAGGACCGGAGATTACGTGAGGGAAGATATTGAGAGATTAGTGTGGAAATATATGGAGGAGAAAGATTATGGATGGCTTTGTAGGTCAGTGTTAGTAGTTTAAACTGGATACACTGGGAAATTGGGAGCCAGTGAAGGGATTTGCAAAAAGGGGAAGCAGGAGTGTAGCGAGGAGAGAGATTAATTAGTCGGGCAGCAGAGTTAAGGATGGACGGGAGGGGTGTGAGAGTGTTAGAAGGTAGGCCACAGAGGAGTATGTTGTGGTAGTCGAGGCGGGAAATGATTAGGGCATGCACGAGCATTTTGGTAGAGTATGGGTTGAGGAAAGGACGGATTCTGGAAATATTTTTGAGCTGGAGGCGACAGGAGGTGGCGAGAGCTTGGATGTGTGGTTTGAAGGACAGGGCAGAGTCAAGGGTTACTCCGAGGCAGCGGATTTTGGGGACAGGGGAAAGTGTGATTTCATTTATTTTGATAGATAGATCAGGTAGGGAAGATATGCGTGATGAAGGAAAGATAATGAGTTCATATTTATCCACATTGAGCTTGAGGAAGCGAGAGGAGAAGAAGGAGGATATGGCTGATAAACACTCTGGGATTCTGGAGACCAGAGAGGTGACATCTGGGCCAGAGAGGTAGATCTGAGTGTCATCGGCATATAGATGGTACTGGAAGCCATAGGACCTTATGAGTTGTCCCAGGCCGAGTGTATATATTGAGAAGAGTAAGGGTCCTAGGACAGAGCCTTGGGGGACTCCAACAGAGAGGGGGCGAGATGAAGAGGTAGTATGGGAGTATGAAACACTAAATGTGCGGTTGGCAAGGTATCCAAGATAGGGCAAGGTCTTTGACCCCAAAGGAAGAGAGGATCTGTAGTAGGAGGCAGTGGTCAACTGTGTCTAAGGCAGAGGACAGGTCTAGGAGGAGGAGTATAGAGAATTGTCTGTTAGCTTTGGCTGTAAGTAAGTCGTTAGTAATTTTGGTCAGGGCAGTCTCAGTGGAATGGTGGGGATGGAAGCCAGATTGTAGGTTGTCGAAGAGAGAGTTAGATGCAAAGTGAGAGGAAAGTTCAGCATGGACGTGCTGCTCAAGGAGTTTGGAAGCAAATGGGAGCAAAGATATGGGGCAATAGCTGGACACACCGCTTGGGTCAAGGGATGGCTTTTTGAGGATAGGTGTGATTGTGGCATGTTTGAAGGCAGAGGGGAAGGTACCAGAAGTTAGTGAAAGGTTGAAGAGATGGGTTAGGGATGGGATTAGTGTGGTGGTGAGGTTGGGGAGGAGGTGAGATGGGATGGGGTCAAGTGCACAAGTGGTGAGGTGTGATTTGGAGAGAAGATGAGCAAGCTCCCATTCAGAGATTTTGGAGAGTGAAGTTATGGGGTTTGGGCATTGGTCTCTCATACAAAGGGGTTGTGGTGGTTGGACAACAAAGACTTGCCTTGTTTGGTCTATTTTATTTTTGAAGTGCGTGGCAAAGTCCTTGGCAATGATTAGGGAACTCGGAGGGGGCAGTGGTGGGCGGAGGAGGGAGTTAAAAGTGTTGAACAACTGTTTGGGGTTGTGGGATAAGGAAGATATAAGGGTTGTGAAGTAGGCCTGTTTAGCAAAGGTGAGAGCTGATTTGAATGCCAGTGTTGCTTGTTTGAGTGCAGTGAAATCATCTTGTGAATGCGTTTTCTTCCAATGCCATTCTGCAAATCTCGATATTTGCCAAAGCTTTTTAGTGATGTTATTGTGCCAGGGTTGTCTATTGGTTCGTCGCACTCTGCTATGCATGACAGGGGCGACCGTGTCAATAGCTGATGCAAGAGTGGCATTGTAGAAAGCAGTGGCAGTGTCTGTGTTGTGGAGTGAGGATATAGAGGACAGTGGTAGGATAGAGTCAGAGTGTGTGGGTGTCTAGGTGTGCGAGGTTCCTGCGTGGGTGCACATGGTGCTGGACATGGGTGACAGGTGAGGAGGACAAGGATGAGAAAGTAAGTAGATGGTGGTCGGATAGAGGGAGAGGGGAGGTGGCGAAGTTAGATAGGGAGCATAAACGGGTGAAGACCAGGTCTAATGTGTGTCCATCTGTGTGGGTGGCTGAGGAGGACCACTGAGTAAGTCCAAAGGATGAAGTAAAGGACAGGAGTTTGGAGGCTGCCGACTGGTGGATGTCAATGGGGATGTTGAAGTTACCCATGATGATGGTGGGAATGTCAACAGATAGAGAGTGAAGGAGCCAGGTGGAGAATTGGTCAATAAAGGCAGTGGTTGGGCCCGGAGGTCAGTATATAACGGCCATTTGTAGGTTGTAGGGGGAGTAGATGCGGACAGAGTGGACTTCAAAAGAGGGGAGGATAAGGGAGGGTAGAGGTGGGATTGGGTTAAAGGTACAGTTGGAAGAAAGGATAAGGCCCACTACTCCACCATGTTTGCAGCCAGGGCGAGGAGTGTGGGTGAAGTGGAGGCCACCGTAACATAGTGCAGCAGGGGAGGCTGTGTCAGAGGGTGTCAGCCATGTTTCGGTTATGCCCAGAAAGAAAAGATTACGAGAGGTAAAGAGGTCATGAATCACATAGAGTTTATTGCAGATGGAGTGGGTATTCCATAGTGATCCAGAGAGAGGGTGCAGGGGGGTGGGCGTCATTGGCACGGATTTGAGGTGGGCAAGATTTCGGGTGTTTATATTGGGTTGGGAGCGATAGGAGGGTGTAGTAATGGAAGGCATGAGCTGTGGGGGTCCAGGATTGGGAGATATGTTGCCAGCAGTGAGGAGAAGCAGAGAGAGACAGAGCAGGTGGGAGAAGGAGAGTGGGCGGCTTGTTTTGTGTATTATTAGGAGAGATCTGAGGTTGAGGAGGAGGTCAGTAGAGGAGGTCAGGTGGGGAGGTAGGAGGGAAGGAGAGATTATTACTTGGTTAGGGGGTGCTGGGGTTTCAGGATAGCGAAGGAGAGTGAGGAGTAAGGGAGCCAAAACTGTTAGAGCGTATGTCAGCATAATGAGAATAAGTGTGGCAGAAAGGGAATGAAATTTAGTACAGTTATTAACAGTGGTTATATAGTGCATATAGTGTTCCTATATACAGAGCAAAGAGAAGAATAAGAGGCACTTACATGAGTGTGTAGATTGTTTGTATGGCGTCACTGCTGCCCCAACGTACGTTTCGCTTCTTCGTCAGGAGGCCACGCCTTGGTTTTTACTGGTAATTTGTACTGGCGGTATTTTTGTTGTGTATCCAATTTTCTGTTTTTTGCCTTCACATTTGTATTAGGGTCTCTTTCTTAGTTATTATCTATGTGACTACAGACTTGTAAATCCTCACATTAAACAAACTGGATGCTGTGCGGACTCTTCAGTCCCAGAATTGGTAGCGGTTGGGAACGTTACCGCAAGTATGTGATTTACATATATGCGGTCACATGCCAACTAGATATGTGTGTTATTGCTCAATGCAGTCTAGTTGGAATGTGGCTGGAAAAATACAAATCTCATACTTGCAGTAACTTGACTGCCTGCTTGTGACACCGGCACCAGAGAACTCCCACAATATGCAATGCATGCGATGTGAGGATTCGCAAGTCTGCAGGCACATAGAAAGACTGAAGACTTGTAGCTTAAGGCCAGAAAACAACTTTAACATTAGGATTCTGTTCACCAGGATCCTTCCCAAATAGCATGATGAAGGTGCATCTTAATTGGTCACATAGTCATAGTCGCTTGCCTGTATGAAGGCTGGGCCTGATACTATAGCTCATCTCATTCAACTCACAAAGCAAACACTATCCTAAACAGCAAAGTACCCAAGATAAATCCTTCTCCCGACATAGCTCTGTGGCTAAACTGCAACTCTTAAAGCTCCAAGTCAGGAGGAGTGACATTCTCTGAAATAGCTGATGGGATAAAGCTTTGTTTTTAGGAATTTGTTGGATCTCAGTGGTCCAATCCATGATGTGGATTTTGAAGTGGATCCACTTTGAAATCCACATCTAAAAACTTTGTGCGAACGTAGCCTAAGAGTGATTGACTTAGCTTCACATGTATTATATGCTCAATCATTAAAAGGGATGTACCACAAAGAATATTGATTACCTAACCACAGAGATAGGCCGATTGAAAGCATGGCCACCTACAATTCTTCACTGTGGTCTACATCATTGGAATCCCAGCAATCAGACATTTATCCCCTATCCAAAGCAGAGGTAGTAATTATCTTTTGTTGCAGAGGTCCTTTATCTTGGTGCCCATACAGTTTGACATTTCCTTTGCACTGGCACATAGAATTTAGACACTAATATTAATTGTATATACATGCTCTAACGTAAAGTGCTGCATACCTGGAATAACTTTACGAATTGTGTCAGTTCCCCCACTGATCACTTTAGTGATTGTAGTCACTGGTTCTGTTGTAAGCAAAATAAATATATAAAATATTAGTTTGAAACATAGTACTGAAGAAACTCAAAGCATCATAATGTATGCTGTCACAATTCAGTTATTACTTTAATTAACACTTCAATGTACATCAGAGAAACTTGCTGTAAGGTTCCCCAATGGATTGCAACTCATCATGGGGACTCCCACCAGAAGGACACTTTCTGTGATCAGCATTACTATGGGAGATGAGTCCCACAAAATATTGTTTTACAGAATGGATCACTTTCAATGTTCGGAGATTTAGTTTTCCTTGCCACAGCTGGGTGATTTACGGCTGCTAGCCAGCCTGAGTACATGTGGGGGTTGCCTGGTTGCCAGGCAACCCCCACATGTAATCAAGCTGTCTAGTAGCTGTAAATCACCCAGCTGTGGCAAGGAAAACTAAATCTCCGAACATTGAAAGTGATCCATTCTGTAAAACAATATAAGGTGAGGTTTTAATATTATATAGGACCATCCTTAAAATATAGTCAAAAGAACAGGTTTTTATTGTCTGTGTCTTGCCCATTTTAGGCTACGGATATGCTACCAAATAAGTCAGAAGACATTTTTTTTTGCAAATCACATTCAGCAGATTGCTCTGTATTGCATACATGTAAACCTAGCCTATCTATACCTGTTGATGTCATTGGGAATAAAGGGTGTGATGTTTACTTACCCTTGATTATTTGAGTTGTCACTTTTGTGACTAAAGAAAAAAAATGATAAAAGATAAAAAGTTGTATCAAAATCTGCATTTTCAATAGTAATAATACACAGTAATTAAAAAAAGAAAAAGAGAGATTATTTTATTTTTTGGGGAACATGGAACATTTTGTCTTAAAAGGCAGAAATAAAGAAAAAGACAAAAATATAAAGCATTTATGCCTTTCTACAAAATTTAGGAACCACATGTACCATTTTGAATAATTTGGAGCAAAAATCGTCAACCGATATCACAAGACAAAACAAAAGATGACTTAAAAATATCATCAAACGATGAATTGGCTCTGTATGTTCAAAATGTGTCCATCATTTTCCACTTGATTTATCTAATCTAATTAGCAGTAAAAAAATAAAAATAAACCGAAAACATTTGGATAATCATGCAAAAAAACTAAATAATTTTGTTTGATCTATCGTATTTCTTATCCGATTGTTTTTCTTATTACTAAGTAGCATCATATAAAAATGCTAGAAAGTATATCTATTTTTGAACGAAATACAAAAATATGCTCGAGTCAGGCCTTTTTTTTTCCTGCTAGAGTCATAAATATTCAGCAAACCACATTAGACTGGAAATGTATCAAAAGAAGATAGGATTTTTTTCCTTTTTTGTGGTATAATTTGCCAAGCAGAAAGTCAGAGCATAAGCCAAACCATGTAAGTTATGTGCCAAAATAAAATTAATAAGGACAGTTCTCTAAGGCAGCGATGAGCAAATACTGCTTTTGATGAATTTCCTTTTCAAATTACAAAATCTTAGTCCATAAATCAAGTCATTTTTTTTTCAATAAAAGATTTATTTATACATGACGTAATTTTTGCTCTTAAAAATACTATTACTTACTATATTTGGTGTAAGGGATTTCCTTAAATGTACTTCCTCGGACAAACTAAAACATAAGACATAATATATTTAATATATTAGAAGAGAAAAATAAACTGGTCCCACGGTCAATAGAACAATAAGTGCTTACAGTAGTATTATTATTTTTTTATATTCCTTTGGTTGCATATTATAAACTTGATAGGATTTAAATATATGATTGCCGGGGGTTCAGCTTTTGGAGCTTCCACCAAATCCGACCTCAACAATAACCTAAACATATCTCTGTTCTGTGGACACACATGCACACTAACGCTGGACCTTCAACCACCTACTTCAGTCACATAGACAAATTATGGAGCTACGGAGCACACGATTGACCATTAATTCATTCAAACAGGGTATGTTCTCATGATTAAAGGGGTTCCAATTGATGGGACTGGAAACAATCACACATTTTTAAACTATCGTGTGAATGTTGTAAATGTTGCATGTGAGCCAAACCCCTTTATTTGGACCATTATCAATGAAGTATAGGTATTACTGCTCTTAGGTCTAGTCCAAAAAAAGACAGTACTCTCAGATTAATCCTGCTGCCCAGTATTTATTCGTCCAAACATGCACAAGTTCTCTTAAATTAAAAGGAAAACCTTTCAGGAACATCAAATGTAGTATAAAACCCACAGATTACAAATACTATGGCTCACTCTTTTTTGGCATGAAAAAATGATACTCCTAAACTTGGCTATCATCCACATATCTAATTTTCATGGAGTTCTCTAAGCTTTCTTTCCATAGAAGATATGGAGGAGGAAGGATTGGGCAGCTTGTATTTACTGTATAAGAAGTTTTTTTTAGGTGTCAAGGGGTTGTTCACTAATAGGATAACCCCTACTTGAACTAAATATTTGGCTTAGATAAAATGAAAAAACCTATACTCACCTCCTGTGCCAGTGCAGGTTCCTGTGGTGTTGGCACTCGCTTTCCCTGGGGCTCTCGGATAGTGTCACGTGACCCTGACCCCAAATCAGAGTTGTCATCACTGTCACCGCCTACGTATGGATTGAACATGAAGAGGAAGTCAGAGATCAGCTGCAGCCCGGACTTCCTCTTCATGTTCAATCCATACGTAAGCGGGGACGGTGATGACAGCGCTGATTGGGGTCACGTGTTACAACACCCCACAAGAGCCCTGGAGAGAGCTAGTGCCGACACCATGGGAATGCCACTGGCACGGGAGGTGAGTATAGTTTTCTCTATTTTATCAGAGCCATACATTTAGTTTATTATTTTCTACGCAAGAATATGGAAGCAGAAAAGTAAATTTGTCGATAAGTGAAATGGTTCTGTGGCACATTGTCACAGTTTCTCTTATTAATAATAATAATCATAATAATAATGCAACATACATACCTTAATAGTGAAATATTTTATGATTTTGTTAAGAATTCCAAGGAGTTGTTCATTGCCAACAGGCATATCTAAAAGAAAAAAAGAAAAAGAAAGAAAAATAATCATCTTCATCATCATCCTCAAAATCATCATTATTAATGTAGTTTTCCTGAAGTCATATAGGAGAACTCTATTAATACTTTACTTGGACCATCCTCAATAGGAATCCTTATATCTTGTTAATTCTGCTCTGCAGCACATGTTGAGTGTTTGGTGAGTTTTTTGCCTCAGTATTTCTAAACCAGGAGATGAACAATCAGAGGAAAAGTATAATAGAAACACGTCACCAGTCCTGTTTTTTGCCCACTCCTGATTTGGGCTTAAAAATACTGAGGTCAAAAATTTACCAAATACTCAACATATGCATGCGGCTTTAGAAATAAGTGGATCGATTTGTGAAGAATCAATTTAGTTGAATTTCCTAAAATGTGTAAATCCCCACTAAGTCTAGCACTATGCAAATCAATTTGTGGGAATCCGACAAAAAAGGTGCCTCTTCACATAATGCTGAAGGCTCAGAGAGCGAGCTAATGGCGTCAAGCACTGCCGCATGGGTTTCCCATTACATCCCTACAGTTATCACATCACATGGTCTACCGCAGTCTATCAGTGGGGACTATCATAGGCAGTATAAAAGATGGGAGCCGGCCAAGGAGTGACATTTTATGCTTCTACAGTGTAGGGATAAGAGGTCAGAGTGCTCAGCCCATTCCCCCTATGGATAGAAAAAGGTCTACTATGATTGTGGTGTACTTCTCCAATGCTGATTGAAAATAAGATTGCTTGTCTCAGTCCATGAATAATAATCCCAAGGTTCAAATGACATATAGAGAGCTGATGTAGCTGCGTAGTAACTCAGTGTGAATGAGACTTGATTCATCTGACATATACAGCAGTAACAGAACCTTAATAAGAGGCTTTTCACAAATTCTTTACATACCACAAACAAGGAGGGCAGTTTTAAACCCCACAGTTCTCTCTGTCTATCTCTCTCGACAATTAGTGGTTTTTCAGTATTGTAATTCAAAGTGAATTCATTCAATGCTAATCTAATTTTGGGGGAAAATTCTTCAAACTCTGGGAATTTCAAAAGATCTGCTCATCTCTAGTTATATTTTTTATAACAAAATAATATTATATTGTGTGAATTAAGTTTTCCCCACAACAGCTGCTGATTACAGAGTTCTGGAAGTTGAACCACGGGATCTCAAAAATAGGCCAAACTTTTGATAAGGGTTTGTCACATTGAGAAAATCCTTTAAATGCGTTGCTTAGACTTAAAGTACATACTAAAGTAAAAATGTTCTGGGTGCGACACTACTCTGCTCCAATGTTTGAGTATTCTTACCTGTGGGGAACAGCAGTTTGTCTACAACATGAAACACACCATTCAGTGCCATTGAATCTTTTTCCTTGGCGATGACATCATTCACAGAAATTGAATCATTAAGCTATAGAAAAACAAAATTGGATGAAGTCATTGCCTGGATTTATTAACTTATGTCAACAATCAGCAGTTTAAATATATAAGTTTCAATAAAAAATGTACACGCAGAGAAGAAAAGAATTGTAGACCTCAGCTTACCAGTTTAACCATAACATTGCTTCCTTGAACAGATCTTACAATGTTGGTTACACCAGGCTCAAATCCACCACCAATGAATACTCCAGGGGACAGATGATAGAGAAGAATGTTCTGAAGAGCCACTTTGTCTCCTAAAAGTATATATGAAAAAAAGTGTAAAGCTTGTTATAGAAGTGGGATGTTAACAATCTGACATTTGGATAAGACAACTTGTACTACAGCGGGTGCAAAAGTTTTATCAAAACTCCTGTGTCAGTGCCCAATGGTCTGTTCCTCAACTACTTATGAGAGCACTAATTATATACAAAACATTCGGTAATAGGTGTCTCCTGGTAAAATTTTGCACCAACATCCAGGAGATTAAATTTGGGCATCGACTGATAGATCCTGTTTTTATGGATGACACTGGCATTCATTACAACAAGAAAACATGGATCACTTGACCAAGTGAACTAACAATAGAAATGCATATTGGCATCAATCTATCATTTATTGGCAGATTGATTAATTGTGAGAATGACTACACTCAGCCAGCGTTAAAAAATATCCAACACATTAAAAGGAGCTTTTTACTGACATCTGGAATTGTTGGCATCTTATATGGTCACCTAAATCAAAATTTGTATGGCCAGCAAACACACAAGCATGTGTGGGCAGAAAACTGGTGGTGGCTTTTTGAACTTTGCTCGTTTTCATGATTGATGGGCAATAGATCCCGACAATATGACCTCAACCATTCATCAAGTAATAGTATAACCTTGTAATAGACTATCCACTAAGTAAAAACACCCCCTTTGGGCCACATTCACATGGTCACTATTTTGCTTCAGTAAAGGGTCGATCCCACAGAGAAAGAGATTTGTATTTTTTCCTTGATTTTGACCTACTCCAGCCTTATTATACTGATGGACAATAGTGACTTAAATATTTCCAAGTGACCTAAGCCACCATGTGCTAAACTTAAAATTGATTACCAGAAGTTTACAACTTTACTTAAAAGACATACTGTAGATATTGAGGGACATATGTATTGATGACCCAGGCTTTAGATAGGTCATCAATATCAAATCAGTTAGGGTTTGAAATCCGTTAGCCTTATAGATATGATTTTTGCAACTCACATATGATTCATACACTAGTGGCCCAGATCCATACAATGTTTAGTCCCTGTTGTTGGGTACTGCAGCTCAGATCATATTCATTTGAACAGGAGCTGATCTGCCCTACTCAAGATCTCTCACCGCACAATATCCTGAACTGTGCTGTTCAAGCTCTGTCCAGTGTATACATCCGGCCACTGCGGGAGCTGAAAACAGCTGATTAGTTGGGGTACTAGTTTTTGGATCTGATATTGTTCGGTCACCAATATTGAAGAACTGGTAAATACTTTTGGTCATAAAGAAAACACAAGTTGAGTCAAACTCACGTTTTAGGATCTCGATATCTTGACTGCTGAGTCCCTTGAATGCATCATTGGTTGGAGCAAAAAGTGTCCATGCTCCAGATCCTGACAGAAGTTCTTTCAGATCGGCATACTGGATTAGGTCTAGGAAAATGCTGTTGAAAATAGAAACATTGTATTCAATTCAGAAACATTTTTGAGGCAAATGTTAATATTATTATATACAAGCTGGTAAATCATAATAGTGGGTCATTGACCACATTATAAAAAGTTGTTTTCTCAGCCTGACCACAGACTACTAAATTCTTTTATTGTACAGTAATTGTGCAGCCCATGATAAAGACTGCAAAATATTACAGTGAGAAAGTTCACATGATACATAGTTAAATACTAGTGATGAGCGAGTGTACTCGTTGCTCGGGTGGTCTCCGAGTATTTGTAAGTGCTTGGAGATTTTGTTTTCGTTGCCTCAGCTGCATGGTTCAACCCCCACATGTACTCAGGCTGGCTAGCAGCCGTAAATCATGCAGCTGCGTCAACAAAAACTAAATCTCTGAGCAGTTACAAATACTTGGAGACCACCCGAGCATGCTCGGGAAAACCCAAGCAACGAGTACACTCGCTCATCGCTATTAAATACTCTAAAAGAATGAATCAGTTTGAAATGACGAATGCCGGGGTTACAGCACCCAACTTGTGATGTTAACCGATAGACAGTGATTAGAGATAGATAGTGGTTGCTTAATAACATTTCAGACAGGTAGACTGCATTTACTAAACCTGCAAAAAAATACAATGGTTCTTGGCAGCACATGTCTTGTTTACACAGGATGATGAGCTTCCAAGAATGATGATTTTCAAGCCTGGGAATGCTCATTCACAATGATTGTGCAGTATGAATCCATCTTAAGTAGCTTACAATATTTAATAAATTAAAGGGAATCTGTCAGCATGTTTAATCTGACATCAGCGTACTGTACGGGCTGTGAGGCAGTGAGGGGGATCATATGCAAAGGTCAATATGTGTCCTCCAGGATGCGGATGGAGTCCTATTAACCGCTGGAGTGCCTCGTGTTCACAGCAGGATGCCTGTGAGTCACAAGGCAAATTAAAAGAAAGAGTGGATTGGTCCAAATAGTGACCCAGTCAGATTTGTAGGAAAACCCGGTAAGGGCTTTAATTTTTGGAGTGAACTACAGGATGGTAGTGGGGCAGTTCACGTGATCCAGCCCGGTCTTGCAAGTGACTCATGGCCACAGATTCCATTTAAAAAACCTGCAGCAAAGGTTGGGTGTGTAAGTGTTGGTTTGCAAGCTGAAGAGCAGGTGGCTTTAAAACATCCAGCTTCTGTTTGCAGTTAACACAGAGCCATGGGAAGCAAGCGCCTGGCGCCCCCTCAGCATGACACGTTGGTGCAGTCGCCCACAGCAACAGGTCTCGGATATGGATTGTGTTGACTCCCCAGCTGCGATCCGGAGGATACCGTTTTGCCTTCTCATTTGTGAGTTTTTTGGACATTTTGCTTTGAACTATAAAGGATCACTGCCTCATTACTGCACGGTAACACCGGCGCACCACAAGGCAGAGATCCAGATTCCAGGGATGTGCCACCTGCTCATCAGCTTGCTGCAGCTTCAATACAATGAATGTTCTATCAACAGATTCACTGCAGACTAGTTGTCAAGTGCAAGCCAGTCCAGTAATATTGTGTAACCCCCGCCCCCACCGCTGATTGAAAGCTTGTTGACAATGTACAGTGTACACAGGAAGCTGCCAATCTGGGGTGTGAGTGGGGCTGTATACAGCTCAGCATTTCGGTCAATGCTACATCTACAGCAAAGAAAACAGGAAATATGTAAAAACTGCATCGGCATCCCAGTAAGTGATTCTTTCCTGGAAACAGGCTCTCTGGCCATACATAATGCTGCCTGACTTAGCATTTATTAATGAACATCACTCTGTCTTTCTGTCTGTCTGTCTGTCTATCTATCAATCTATCTAACATCTATCTAACATGTATCTATCAATTCCTCTATCCATCTTGAGCTATACTTTACTGTAAACGTTGCATTTTAGGGATCTAAAATCTGATTCAACATACTGTGTGAGCCACAAACCCAAAAGCCAAGATTTTTAATGCTATTATGCCAAACCTAAGCGAAGTACATGCCAGATGGTTTGTGGTTTAATAAATATTTTATAAACCTGCACTAAAATTACTAATGAAAACTGCACAATCGGCAGATTTAAATTAGAAGGTTTCTTTTCCAGCACATGACCTCATGCACTAAACCTTTATTTAAGTGAAATTAAATACTTTTCCATGAGGACAGAGCTCAGGCTCCATAGTCATGTACACTTTTCTTTCAATAACATGATTTATGCATGTAGTGGGTAATAAGGGGTCTATTAGCCTTAGTCTATAACCAATGGAATCATATTAAACATCTCTTGTAATATGGTGTGACAAATATAGCAAACATTGTGTAAAACAATTACAATAATGTAGTTACAAGTATTGCAGATGACCATAACTGTCCCCAACTCCATTGCCACCAATAGTCTACACTGGCACATAAGAGCGCTGCATAAGTGCTGAGAGTAGGGATGTCACAGGATAGAAAGTGTGGAAGCCAGGTGGCAAAAGTGATCGAAGAAATGACTGGAGGGGCCCAGAGGGCGATGCACAACCACCATCTCGCCGGTAGAAGGGCCAGAAAAGTCTGACAGTGTAGACTTCAAAAGAAGGTAAGAAAAGTGAGGGTACTACTTGGGGTAGGATCTGAAAAGTACAGTTTATTGAAAGGAGCCGTCCAACACCTCGAACTTGCCTACTCTTAGGACTGGGGGAATGAGAAAATTGTAGACCACCATATGACAGAGCAACAGCGGGAGTGGTGTCTGACTGCTGGATCCAGAAATAGGTAACAGCCAGAAGGTTAAGGGAGTTTGATAGGTAAAAGTCATGAATGTAGGAGAGTTAGTTCACTGGCCCTAATAGAAGAAGGGATTGTTTTTGAGGAAATATCTCCTGCAACTAGGAATAGAGACATTGAGTACATGGTTAAGTGATTTGTGAGAGCGTTTATTGTGCTGTAGGTCTAAATATATAGAGAAGTTTGTGCGTAGATCAACCACTAATTTAACTTGCTTACAGTCAACTAGCTTTAGACAGCAGGAAACAATAAAACTCAGAGACAAACAATATGGATGAGCGGACCCAGTGAAGATCGAGTTCTGGTACCCGACCAAAATTTACTCAAAAGTTTGGTTTGAGTATCAGAACTAGTCCACAAACTTCAACCAGAACCAGAACCACATTGAAATCAATGGGGACCCAAATTTTGGAGCTGTAAAATTTCTTTCTCTCTCTCTCTCTCTCCATGGTTCAGGTTCACTCATTTTTAACAGATAAACAAACTTGCACTCCAACAAGGATCAAAAATTCTTTGAGCAAATGAGATGACCTTACAGCATCAGGGAACAAACCTGGCAAGATGAATGAAATCTATGCCATTTATATAAGCTTGCAAAGATGGAAGTTAAGGTGCAGGATTTAATAATGGAAGCGAGATGAGCAAAGAGAATACTATTATAAAGTACAGGCTTCACATATCTTGAAATATATAAATATATTTACCTGAAACGTTTATCAAGCCTGAGGATATCAAAGAATGACTTCTCAGCGGGTTTGATTATCTCCCGGAATGTGTGAATGGCACCATTTCTTCCCTCTTTGCTTCCACGAAGCATGCAGGAATTTTCAATGCAAACAGCCTAAGAATAATAATAATGATTTTATTTATAGAGTGCCAGCATATTTACACTTGCGCGGGGACATGAAGAGACAATAAAAGCATCACAAAGTAACACATAATTCAACAGTTTCAGGAGTGAAGGTCCTGCTCGCAAGCTTGCAAGTTCTAAGGAAATAGGTGGGGGTCACAATAAGTATACTGCAGCCACTGCAGCCATCATTATACTAAATAGGTCTTATGATATGATATATAGCTTCATGAACCAGTCATCAGCCAGTATCTATCTAAGTGCAATCACCAAGTGCTATTATATCCATTGATGATGTAGAGACTGAAGAATAGAGAGACCAGATCCTGAGGAAAAGTTTGAAAGCAGGGATAGGAAAGGGTTAGGATAGTAAATTGTGTAAGGTATTTAAAGCACACTTAAATATGTGGGGGCTAGGTATTAGTTGCATCGTTCGTTCATCGTAGTGCATTCCAGAAAACTGGAGATGCGAAGTTCAGATTACGGAGGAAGTTAGTCTTTGATCAGTTTCAGAAATGAGAGCATGAGTAGGGTGGTGGACTGAGACTAGGGAGGAGATGTAGGGTGATGCAGAACTGTGGAGAGCTTTGTGGCTGAGAGAAAAGAGTTTGTATTGTATTCTGTAGTGAATGGGCAAACAGTGCAATGACTGACACAGGGTAGAGGCATCACTGCAGTGGCTGGACAGAAATCTGACCCTGGTTGCCCCATTCAGGATGGATTTGAGAGGAGAAAGTTTGGTTAGAGGCCAATTATTGTGGAGTTGCAGTAGATCAGATGAGAATGAATAAGAGTTTCTTGGGAGTTATGGTTGACCCACCCAAGGTAATTTCAATATTATGTACAAGTAAGTTAGTAGAGGGAGGAAACACAAGGAGTTTAATTTTGGAGAGATTCAGTTTCAGATAGAGGGAGGACATGATGTTAGAGACAGTGGGGAGATAATCCATGGTAGTTTGTATTAAGGTAGAAGTGATGTCAGAAGAAGGTTTGCAATTTGGTGTCATCAGCATAGAGATGGTACTGGAATCCAAATCTGAAGTACATCAGCTTTTCCAATAGGTGCAGTATATAGAGCGAAGAGGAGAGGGCCTAAGACTGAGCCTTGAGAAACCCCAATAGTAATAGGAAGATTAGAGGAAGAAGAGCTGGCAGAAGATACTGTGAAGGAGCAGTCAGTCAGTTTCAGAGTGTAAGGAGTGGAAATCGGATTGCAAAGGTCAAGAAGATAATTATCTGATAGTGGATTAGTCAAGAGTTGACCAAACATTCCAGGAGTTTAGAGCTGAAGAGAAAATTAGAGACAGGTCTGTAGTTAACAGTGCAGTTCTGGTGCAGAGATTTTTTTAAGGAAAGGGTAATGACACTATGTTTGAATTAAGAAGGAAATATATTGCAGGAAAGAGAGAGGTTAAATATTTTAGTTAGGTGGGCACTGAAAACTTGGGACAAAGACTGGAGGAAATGTTAGGGAATAGGGTCACTGGTGCAGATAGTAGGGCAAGAAGAAGCTATGAGCATGGTAACTTCTTCTTCTATGACAGGCTCGAAGGTGGAAAGTGAGCTTGAGGCACGAGAGGGTGGGGAATCCAGGCTCGGGGGGATTGTGTAAAAATGTCCTCACACATATGTTTGGTTTTTTGTAGGAAGTAAGTGGCCAGATCATCAGCGCTGAGGTTGGTGATGGAGGCCTGTACTTAAGAGCTCAGTTTGGAATGGAAAGTTTTGAAGAGTCGTTTTGGATTATCTGCTAGTGATGTGATGAGGGTGTTGAGGTAGAGTTGTTCGGCCAGATGGAGAGCAGAGTCACAGTTTTGAGCATGAACTTACAGTGTGTCAAGTCTTCTGCCGAAAATGATTTTCTCCACTGGCGCTCGGCACACCTTGGGCAGCTCTGGAGAAAACATGTTTGCAGCATGTGCCAAGGTTGCCATAGGCTGTGTTGAGTCTTTCAGCAGTGTATTATTGTAATGTGACAGAAGAGGAACTAGATCGGAGCTCAAGATGTCTGTAGATTGTTCATAATTGTTTGGCATTGATGGCATGTAGATTTCTGTACATGTGGTAAGTGGGGTTTTCATGGGCATATAGAAAGTTTTTGACAGAGAATAAAAGAATATTATAGTCAGAAAGCGGGAGAGTTAAGTTAGTAAAGTTGTACACTGAGCAGAGGCGGGAGAAGACCATGTCCTGAATATTCCAGTCTTCATGTGTAGGAGAATTAGTAAGCTGTGAGAGGCCAAAGGAGGAGGTTAAAAAAAGAAGAAAAAGAGTTATATATATTAGTGGAAGGTGGTCTAGGATAATGTCAGTAGAGCATGAGCGTTGTACATGGGAGAGAGGAGGAGAGAGGGACTAAAGTGGAGAAACTTTGCAGAAGGGCAGTAGATGTGAGAGAAAGCATCAGTTATGACATAGATGGAGCAGACAGATATGTAGAATAAATAATGTTGTACAACTGAATAAGAAGCATGTTTGTTTGCATATCTGGCATAGCTTACCTGTCTCCTGCCCTGTGCAACTGCCAAAATTTTCTGTTTCACAAAACTTTATAGCCTAACATATAGTATTACTTTAAACTGGTTATGTTTCATCATGAAAAAGTTTGCAACTATGTTAATTGGCAGGAAATACATTATATTAACATTTTGGGCCTGAAATAGTGCAATGGATTTTATAAACATAATCACTGAAAACTAATTAAAAAAACTTAAAAACTGGGCTTGCTGCCAGTGGTTTACTGCACATTGTAGCTCTTAGGACCGAAACATGAAATCTGTACGAGTTAATTCTGCAAATGTCGCATATCATTTATCCTTCTCCCTTAGGTACTGAGTAGGGTTCCGACTGTAAGATCTAAACCCGCTAAGGTTACGCCTCTGCTCATTGTTTTTACTTGCTGCTATGAGCACAGGCCTATAGGGAAGTTTGACCACTGGGACTCCCATCAATCCCAAGGATGAGGTTCTGCAGAGCCTTGTACTAATGATGTAGAGGTTGAACATGTGATCCACTGCACCCATCATTTTCTATGGGACTACAGAAGATAACTGAACGCAGTCTTCAGTATCTTGCTCTCATAGTTAAACTCTTTAAATGTGCATAAATCAGTATGATAATTGAACTTACTAATGTGCTTTACATCTAAAATGTGACCTGTGAGTACATTTCACTAGATATTATTTAGCTGAATAACCCTTTGAAAGGAGTCTGTCAGTATCAAATGACTGTTCAAACCAAGCGCTGCACATTGTAAAGAGATTAGCCATAATAAAAATCATACTTGTATTTCCAAATCAATTGCTGAATTTGCCAGAAATTGTTTTTTTTTGTTCAGATATCCTAATGAGGTGCTCAGTGCACCTTGGGCATGGCTGAGTAGTTCAGTGACCCTTTACACCTACATGTTTTATATCTATTTCTGACCCCCTCTTCCTTCATTGACAGCGGACTAGATGTGAACTCAGTGGAGGGCAGAAATAGATGAAAAGCAAGTAGATTGGAAGGTGCACTGAAATTATTGGCCACACCAATGCTGCACCAAGCAAAGCATTTCATTAGCTTGCTTAAATAAAGAAAAATTTCTGGCAAACCAATGGATTTGGCTGAATGTGTTCCTTACAAGGTGCCATGGTTGGATTGAACAGTCATTGTGTTGTCAGACTTCCTTTAATGTCATCTAGAACGATTGCTTTGTCTGGGCATATTCTGAATGAATGGTATAGGTCCCTTTTGGCTGGCCAATCTCATGGATGTGCATCAATATACAATATACCGTTTAAATTGAAAGTAATAATAGGAAATACTTACAGTGCGGTATACAAACACTCTGAGAATCTGTCCACCAAGAGTTTCGAGTGTCTGTCCATTGTAAAGACCATTAAGGACAAATTTTTGCTTGATAATGTGATTCTGCAAAATCAGCTTGAGAAGACGTTGATCCATTCTCAGTGTTTCATCTGCAATAATAGAAGCATGCGTCATTGGAAAAATAATAATTCAAAGTTATACCTTCTGTGACTTGTCAGAAATCTAACAAAAGACGCAACTCAACAGAATTCATCTAATCTCTCACTATATAATGACCTTGTTTAAAGCCTTAGGGTATGTGCACACATCCGGATTTCTTGCAGAAATTTCCTGAAGAAAACCGGAAATTTTCTGCAAGAAATCCGCATTTTTTTCCGTTTTTTTAGCATTCTGCAAGCGTAATTAGCTTGCAGAATGCTAAAGTTTTCCAAGCGATCTGTAGCATCGCTTGGAAAACTGACTGACAAGTTGGTCACACTTGTCAAACATACTGTTTGACAAGTGTGACCAATTTGTTACTATAGATGCTGCTTATGCAGCATCAATAGTAAAAGATAGAATGTTTAAAATAATACAAAAAAATAAAAAAATGGTTATACTCACCCAGACGATCTCCTCAGCAGCGTCCGTTCCTATAGATGCCGGTGTGGTTCAGGACCTGTGATGACGTCGCGGCTTGTGATTGGTCGCGTGAGTCACATGAGCGGTCGCGACCAATCACAAGACAGTGACGTTATCACAGGTCCTGAACCACACCATCTATAGGAACCGAAGAGAGAGCATGCACCGGAGAGGCGGGAACACTTCGGGGGCCATCAGAGGGTGAGTATAGGACTATTTTTTATTTTAATTCAGTTTTTTTGACCAATTCTATGGTGCCCAGTCCGTGGAGGAGAGTCTCCTCTCCTCCACCCTGGGTACCAACCGCACATAATCTGCTTACTTCCCGCATGGTGTTCACAGCCCCGTGAGGGAAGTAAGCAGATCAATGCACTCCTAGGTGTGCGGAATCCCCGCAATCTGCATTTTTAATGAACATGTTGCTTTTTTTTCCGCGATGTGATTTTTTCGCGGAAAAAAATCGCAACATTTGCACAAAAAATGCGGAATACACTGTAAATAATAGGAGGCATATATGTTAGCGTTTTTTCACGTTTTTATAGCGAAAAAAACGCGAAAAATCCTGAACGTTTGCACATGGCCTTACAGTCCTCAAGGCTCTCAGGACAGGGAGTGGAGAGAACTTAGAGAAATATTGTTAGATTTGATATGCAGAACTGTCTGAAGTTAAGGCCTGTGATCCACCTATGAACCTTCAGACGTTTTCTGCACACTTAGGTCCCCTTAGGAATGCCCCACAAAATCCTCACTTTTAAACAGGGTTTACAAAACTTTAGAAAACTGCTTAATTTTCATCTAAAAAATTACCAAATATGCAACCTAAATCACAAAACAACAGGTGGTAACTCAGTACAAATGGAAAAGAGTGGAGAAGCTGTGTACACCCCCTTGAAGATATGATGGTTATATAATGCATTGGGCTGTTATAAATGTTGTTTCATCTATTTTGTGGCCTGCAGCGCTTAGCTAACCAGTGGGCAGTAGAGTTGAGCGACTTACTTTTTTCACATCGAGTCGGGTTTCGCAAAACCCGACTTTGTCAAAAGTCGGGTCAGGTGAAATGGGCCGATTATTGCGTAAAGTAGGGGGCCGACTGAAACACGAAACCCAATGCAAGTCAATGGGGAATCAAAGTCGGCAGTGAGTGGAGGACAGGAAAACACCTACAGTGCCCATTTTAATGCATGCCAAAAACATCAATTCTTATTACTCAAGCTTGTCAATTCTAATTTACTTTATAATAATAGTTAGGCATTGAAAACGGGGGGTCATTTGGCTAAAGTTGTGGGGGGGTAGGGCTGGCTCAAGATTTTCATGGGCCCAGGAAGCGCGGAATATGTCACGGCGGTGGAGCAGGGAGAGGTAAGTATTTCAACTTTGCAAGTGCTGTGATTCTGAGCTCAGTACTCTGCGAGGGCAATGTAGTGATCTGAGTCAATGGAACAGCATAATAATCTAGCTGTGGCTGTGCATCAGTGTACTCCATGTCCGATTCATCTTGTAATGAGCAGTTAACAATTTCCCTTTCTAACCCAGGCACGGTATGTGTAAAGAGCTCCATGGAGCAACCTGTAGTGTCACCTGACGCATCCTTCACTTTTGGTTTGGGTGAAGGACACAAGGAAACATCTTGTTCCTGACCGGGAGCATCCACTGACGACTCGCTGCTTTTATATTTGGAACTTTCTGAAGAGGAGGCGAAAGAGCTAGAGGCTGAGTCAGCAAGGAAAATCAAAACTTTTTCCTGCTGCTCCGGCTTTAAAAGCGGTTTTCCTACTCCCAGATAAGAGAGCCTTCAAGGCCTTGTGTAGCCAGACGATGACGCTGGCTCAAAACCTCCAGCCTTAGGTGCTATTGTGCTTTTGCAACTACCACCAGATGCACCACCACCACCACCACCATCAGTACCAGCTGGCAACCACCGCCCATGGGCTCTTTCACCAGACTTCCTCATTTTTTGGAAAATCTAACCAAAATAACAACCATTATATGGTACTGTAAAACAAAGTATAAGGTGTATATAAACTTGTTGAGAATTTAAATCTCCCTTTTTTTGGGGAGACTGAACCAAAACTCAGGTCCTGTGCATAAAACAACACAATGTAAGTGGCAGAAAGTGGCTGGCTAATATACGACAAACTAGCAGGACTGAAGTATATCCACTTTGTGAGAATTTGAATCTCACTTTTTTTGAGGGGAGACTGAACCAAAACTCAGGCCCAGTGTATAAAACAACACAATGTAAGTGGCAGAAAGTGGCTGGAAGATATATGAAAAAATACAAGGACTGTAGTACAATTTCAATCTCCCTAAAATGATCTCAGGACAAGTATGGCATCAATAAAAAGGACTGCTGCACACAAAAGTGTGGACAAATAAACAAGATAACTGTGCAGAAAGGAGCAACAGGATTTTTGCTTTTAAAAAAGCAGTTGGTTGCACAGCAGCGTGCAAACAGCGATGCAGCTATCAGGGAGCCTTATAAGCTACAGAGCTGATGCACAAAAATATAGCCTCCACTGTCCCTGCAAAAAAAAGGTGGTGTTGGACATTGGAAATCGCTACAGCACAAGCAGTTTGGGGGTTAATCTTCCCTAACTATATCCCTTCTTCTGATGAAGGTGCAGCAACCTCTCCCTAAGCTAAGATCGGCTGAAGTAAGATGGCGGTCGGCGTGCACACCCCTTTATAGCCCCTGTGACGCCGCAGAAAGCAAGCCAATCACTGTCATGCCCTTCTCTAAGATGGTGGGGACCGAGACCTATGTCCACACTCTGCATCCTCCTTCATTGGCTGAAAAATGGTGCTGAAAGCGTCATATGAAACGCGACTTTTGCACGCAGATCGGCGACCTCATGGCCAATCCCACACTAAGATCGGGTCGGGTTTCATGAAACCCGACTTTGCCAAAAGTCAGCGATTTTTGAATCTGTCCGATCCGTTTCGCTCAACCCTAGTGGACAGGGCTAACTATTGGAGACAGCCCATGGTGGGAGTAGCTGCATGGCAAAATAAACTCTGTTTCTGTTGTTAGGCAGACAGGAAAAAGTGCAACTAAGAGAAGGACCTATGCTTCTAATGTTAGCAGACCTGCATTGAAAAGGGTTATGTGTGCAAAGAAGGGAGATCATACTCGGATAGCATGTTCTGAAGTAAACAAGGATTAAGTGGAAGAAGAATTCCTTATCTCAGGCAAGTTGAGGCTTAGGGTATGTGCACACGTCAGGATTTCTTGCAGAAATTTCCTGAAGAAAACCGGAAATTTTCTGCAAGAAATCCGCATTTTTTTTTTGCGTTTTTTTCCCCGTTTTTTTCGCGTTTTTTTAGCATTTTGCAAGCGAAATTAGCTTGCAGAATGCTAAAGTTTTCCAAGCGATCTGTAGCATCGCTTGGAAAACTGACTGACAGGTTGGTCACAATTGTCAAACATAGTGTTTGACAAGTGTGACCAACTTTTTACTATAGATGCTGCCTATGCAGCATCAATAGTAAAAGTTAGAGTGTTTATAAATACCGTATATACTCGAGTATAAGCCGACCCGAGTATAAGCCGACCCCCCTAATTTTGCCACAAAAAACTGGGAAAACTTATTGACTCGAGTATAAGCCTAGGGTGGAAAATGCAGCAGGTACCAGTGAATTTCAAAATTAAAAATAGATGCTCCATACCGTTCATTATGGCCTCATAGATGCTCCACATAAAGCTGTGCCATATATAATGCTCTGCACAGTTCATTATGGCCCCATAGATGCTCCATAGAAAGCTGTACCATATATACAATGCTCTGCACCATTGCCCCATAGATGCTCCACATAAATCTGTGCCATATATACAATGCTCTGCACCATTGCCCCATAGATGCTCCACATTAATCTGTGCCATATATACAATGCTCTGCACCGTTGCCCCATAGATGCTCCACATTAATCTGTGCCATATATACAATGCTCTGCACCGTTGCCCCATAGATACTCCACATTAATCTGTGCCATATATACAATGCTCTGCACCGTTGCCCCATAGATGCTCCACATTAATCTGTGCCATATATACAATGCTGCTGCAATAAAAAAAACAAAACACATACTCACCTCTCTTGCTTGCAGCTCCTCAGCGTCCCGTCCCGGCGTCTCTCTGCACTGACTGATCAGGCAGAGGGCGGCGCGCACACTATATGCGTCATCGCGCCCTCTGACCTGCACAGTCAGTGAGGAGAGACGCCGGGAAGATGGAGCGACGCCCGGCGTGTGGAACGAGGACAGGTGAATATTATGAATGTTCGCCTATAAGCTAAGGCCTCTGGCATCAGGGGCTTATCTACAGCATTCTGTAATGCTGTAGATAAGCCCCCGATGTCACCTGCAAGATAAGAAAAACACGTTATATTATACTCATCCAGGGGCAGTCCCGGTTCGGTCCGGTCCGATGGGTGTCGCGGTCCGGGTCCGGCGCCTCCCATCTTCATACGATGACGTCCTCTTTTCTTCCTGCCACAGCTGCTGAGCAGGCGTACTTTGTCTGCCCTGTTGAGGGCAGAGCAAAGTATTGCAGTGCGCAGGTCCTGGGCCTCTCTGACCTTTCCCGACGCCTGTGCACTGCAGTACTTTGCTCGGACCTCAACATGGCAGACAAAGTACGCCTGCGCCGGAGCTGAAGCGTGAAGACAAGAAGAGGACGTCATCGTATGAAGATGGGAGGTGCCAGACCCGGACCTCGACACCCATCGGACCCGAACTGAACCGGGACCGCCCCTGGGTGAGTATAATCTGACTCATTTTTTTTATCTTGCAGTTTACATTGGGGGCTTATCTACAGCATTACAGAATGCTGTAGATAAGCCCCTGATGCCGCTGGCCGCAGCTTATAGGCAAATTTTGGGGTGACAGATTCCCTTTAAGATACAGAAAATGCTGAAATTTGAATAATATGACTTAACTTTAGTAGGGACATTGGTAAAAATTATAAAGTAAGTAGGGACAATAGGTAAAAATTCTATATTTTTTTATATATATTATAAATGTATAGTGCTGAGATCCAGAAGTTAATTTGCAGTGGCATACAATTTTTGTAGCTTTTATTATTCAGACAAATTGGTTGTGCCTGCATGGCACCCAAAGTAAGGCAGCCGTAAAGCAACCGACAGAAGCAAAGATTGACATTAGAGAAAACTCTGATCCTGGACGTTGAACCCTTGTGATGATGCAAGTAATATCTATCAAGCCATCACCTGAGAGGAAAAATTTGTTTTCCCTCAAATAGTCATTTTTTTATCCTGTTCTTGAATTCCTTTGAATTCAATAATAATAACAATTAACTTTCCTATCAGTTTTATAACAGTGAATTCCTCAGAGAACATTAGTTTATTCGACATTCTGTATTACATTATTACTTTTGTGAATAAAGGTTATATTATACTTACCGGAGAAAGCGTCATTTAAAGGAGCCAGGAGAGTATATTCTGCCTCAGGTCTCAATGAGGCTGCCAGTCCCATTTGTGCCATGAGATCAGTGAAAGTGGTCTGTTGGCTTCCTGCGAGTTCCAGGACTTGCTTTGCTAAAATTATTAATACAAAATGATTGAGAAATATAAGTTTCATTTATTTATGATAACTGTGTTAAATTTCTTTAAATAGAGTGAATATCCGAGGTTTATTACCCCATTCTGCACCTTCAGATGCCTCAGATTTATTTTGTAATATTTATACGAGTTTTGTGATAAGACTAAAATTGTTGCACGTTCTTACACATTTCATATAGCAGTCTCATTCCCCCCTAGAAGCAATGCTTCTTATTTTGTATTGTAGGCACACTATGGTGTTACTATATGAAACTGTCCTACAGGGTCCTTCTACATGGCGTTCCTGCATGCAAAAGGCCTTAAAGGGAACCTTTCAAGTGAAAAAATGCTACTAACCTGCAGATATGGGGTTAATCTACAGGTATATAGCATTCTGAAGCCATGTGGCTGCCTGACTCAATGCCGAAATACTGGGAGAAAACTAACTTTATTCCTCCAGGTAGCCTCAGGATTTCAGTCATAGAGGCATAGTCGGTGCGGCTTCAGTCATCACTCACTGATGCACTCTACAGCCGGCTGTCAGTCAGTGCCGAGGCACGGTCTCATCCGCCGCTCACTGTACTGAGCGGTAACTGAAGCTGCGCCTTTATGACTCAAAGTCCAAGGTTCCCTGAAGGTTCAAAGTTTATTTCCTCCCAGTAGCTGGGCTTTTAGTGCGGTGGCTGCACTGATTCAGGACGCTATTAACCTGCAGATTAACCCCATATCTGTATTGTCATAGCATTTTTTCACATGACAGGTTCCCTTCAAACATTGTCATATGTACTAATGGCAATAAACTGATTAATGTTTTATAGTTGAATTTAACCAAACCGTGTTGCAGTATTTTCTCCTGCAGTATGTTTATTTTACATTAAAATCATGATACTTACCAGAATCAGGGATAAGAACCTCGTCAATCAAGTGAATTACGCCATTGGTTGTGACGATATCCTTCCTGTTTACAAGCTTCTTGCCGTTCACAGTCAAGCTGTCACCATCACATCCAATCTGAAGAGGGCTTCCTTCCAGGGTATCGAAAACTCCTCCACCCATTATGGCCTCGGAACACTGGACAGTGTCCAAGATGTGGAAGTTAACCAAAGCTGCAAAATGTATATAAAGAATTATTGATAACTAACTTATTTCGTCACAATCATTTATTGATAATGTTCACCATTTCAGTTTCTAGTATAAATATTATTATTTATTTATATAGCGCCATTAATTCCATGGTGCTGTACATGAGAAATATAACAATATGTAATATAATTTACACAGGATTACCATAATTCTGAAATTGCTTATGAGAAAAAAGTTATATTTCGAAGAAATTCACAATCCAGATTGGATTATAAGATTGGATATAAGAGTGCAATTTATATGGTGGCCATTGGGTAACAGAGGAATATTGGGTCAAATGTCTTCTTCATTATTGGCTTGACAAGTGTAGTAGTTTTTGATGATCTCAATGCCCTTGCCCACATGTCCAAAGGTCCTTGGCATCTGCTGAGGTTTCCCAGAGCTTACCCTTGACCTTGCTATCTCATCTGTTCTGTATTAAACTTACCCTCAGCAGCCTTTTTGTCAGACATAATTCTCTCAAGAACATTTTTTGGAAGCTTCTCAAAAGCTTCATCAGTTGGAGCAAATAGAGTATAATGTCCAGATTTTCCAAGCTTTTCCAATACATTTGAAGCAATAGCAGCTGCCTGAGAAAGTGAATAAATGGTATTTTAATATTCTACGCATAATGGTTGGCACCCTTGTCTTCATGGAAAAACACCCACCAAAATTGGAATAACGGGAATGAAACATGTATAAGTGTCAACCAGTTTACTTACAAGACCTACAAGTTCATGCTTTCTTTCTCTATACATTTACTTTACACTTCTTTCTTTGAGAAGGTGAATTTTAAACACTTTAATGTTCCAAGAAGAGCTGATGAATTTACGGTGAACCAGGTACAACCTTACTAAACAAACATGTAAAAGTCTACAAACTTGACGTTACAAAATATTCTAAGCGAATGATGTAGCCCCAGGGATACTTGAGCATCGCGCTTACTATATTTACTTTAGGAAACCTACCCTAAGAGATGACAAATCATCTTCAGAATCAACAAAGTCCTCAATGGTGTTTCCCACAGCTGTCACAACGCGATCAATCACATGAACCACACCGTTGGTGGCAATCTGGTTTCCATGGATAACTCTAGCACAATTTACTGTAACGATCTTCAATAAAAGAAAGAAGACAGAGGTTACAGACTGGAAAAGCACAGAAATCTTCAAAACTACTAATATAGGACAATGACATCAGAAGGATTTTTTCATGTACTATATTTGAGGTTGGCTATTTATTTGTAACAGTGTTGAAGCTTATGAATTGTTATTTTTTTAAAATGTTGTCCTTTTTATTAATTGGGTATTCCTATCTCCGGGATCTTATCCCAATATGTAGTAGGTGTATTAATAATAATATTTGCAAATATCTCCAATTAGAAATCTAGTATAGTTCTTTGGGTTAGCTATGTCACTTGCACCATGTGCAGGGCATTGCAGTAGCTTAGGTATCCATAGTTATGATCACTCATATAGTGACAGTTATTAGTGGTTGTAATCATGGATACCCAACCTACTGCAATGCCCTGCACATGGGGTAAGAAGCATAGCTTAGATAACTGTCGGCCAAGGGATGGCTCAGCCAATAATCCAGCCAGGAGCAGCTATCTCAGCCAACTTTCCCATATACAGGAGTGCTCGCTCTGCCAAGCGCTTCTGTGTTCTTTGAAAGACAGACGCTGCCAGACATCTCAGACGGCTTAGCTTAGAGAGTAAAAGGATCGGTAGTCCCAAAATCGGACAAACCGGATCCTTATCTTTTCCTGCATCATATGTCAGAAGAGAGTCAGGGACCCCCATACACATTAGATTGATGGGGAAGCCTGTTGATAATGATGGGTTTAGCTGATGTTAAGGGGCCTTAACAAACCTTTTCCAGTCTAAACAGTAAAGTTGACACGTGAGCTACAGAAAAAAAGGAAACATGAACCTATTGTGATTACTCTAGTAGCCAATCTAAAATATTTTTTTTTTCAGTGGATAGAATATGAAAAAATATATATATTTTAATATTCCATATTCTATAAAAATTTAATATTTACAAGTTTAAAAAATAGAATATATATATGAATATATATAACAACAAACTTCCTTAACCCTCAAGCCTGCTTTCACCTTCCTGACCAGGACAAATTTTACAACTCTGACCAGTGCCATTTTATGAGGTACCCCAGTAATTCTGAGATTGTTTTTTTTCATGACACATTGTACTTTAGTAGTAATAAATTTAGGTTGATTTTTTTTTTAAGTTCATTTGTGAAAATATAACTTTTGCGAAAATACCACACAAAATAGTTAATGAAGAACATTTACCACATCTACTTTTTAAGAGCGCCATTTCTGAAGCGTCATTTTCTTGTTAGGAATTTAGATATGTTAAGATTTGATCAGCAATTTCACATTTTACCAACAAATTATATAAACAACATTTTTTTTAGGGACCACATTACATTTGGAGTGACTTTGAGGGGTTTATATGATAGAAAATACCAAAAAGTGACACCTTTTTAAAAACCTCAAAACCACATTTAAGATGTTTATTAACCTTTCCGGTGCTTCACAGGAATTAAAAAACAATGTGGAAAAAAAATGAAAAAATTATTTTTTTTCCCACAAAAATGTTGTTTGAGACCCACATTGTACATTTTCACAAGAGCAACAGGAGAAAATGGTTAGTAAGTTTTGTTGTGCAATTTCTCCTGAGTATGCCGATAACCCATATGTGGTAAAAAAAACCCTGCTAATTATTCACAAGGCAAGGCTCAGAAAGGTAAGAGCATCAATTAAAGTCTAAAGCACAATTTTGGCTGGAATAGATTGCGAGTGCAATGTCACATGGGGCTTTTATAGATTTATACTTCCTGTTCTTAACAGATCACATTTCAGAAGACTCACGGTAATACAATAACAGGCAACACCTTATATACTGTAGATAACACACAATCCACAAAAAAATAGGGTCTGAGTCTGTCTTTTGCTGCTAATGTACTTGTGGATTTCCTGAAAGAACAGGAAGTATGAGCCTACAAAAGCCACATTGGCCAGCGTGAAAATGATAAGATTTTATTTATTTTTTTTAATAGAGAGTGTAACATGTAAAATAAAAAAAATAAAAAACTTGCTAAAATTTTGTAAAAAATACATTTAAGGCTGGTTTCACACTTGCGTTTTTATCTGCATGCGTTTTTAAAAAAAACGCATGTGTGAAAAAACGCATGTAATCGCGGCAAAACGCCGCGTTTTTTAGACGCATGCGTTTTTTTTTTCCCAATGAAAAAATCAACTAGAAAATCCACTAATAGTAGAATTAACTAGGGTTAGGGTTAGGGGTAGCTTTTTATTAGAAGAATGCCCTGGTCACCGTAACCCTAACCCTACCCCTAACCCCTAAACGTAACTGAAATACGTGGCACTGAAATACGTGGCACTGAAGTACGTGGCACTGAAATACGTGGTACGTGGCACTGAAATATGTGGCACTGAAATACGTGGTACGTGGCACTGAAATACGTGGCACTGAAATACGTGGCACTGAAATACGTGGTACGTGGCACTGAAATACGTGGCACTGAAATACGTGGTACGTGGCACTGAAATACGTGGTACGTGGCACTGAAATACGTGGCACTGAAATACGTGGTACGTGGCACTGAAATACGTGGCACTGAAATACGTGGTACGTGGCACTTAAATACGTGGCACTTAAATACGTGGCACTATGACTGTCAGAAAATGTTCATTAAACGGTTAGGGGTGAGGTTAGGGGTAGAGTTAGGGTTAGGGTTTGGATCCCTTTTATCACCTTGATGGTGGTGGGTGGCTTTTCAGTCTGTTTTCTGGGTTTTTTCTATAAAAACGCATGCGTTTTTAACGCAAACAAACGCATGTGCTTAAAAACGCATGCGTTTACATAGACAGCAATGCATTTTTTTGCCGCGAAAAAACGCATGCGTTTTTTCGCGGCAAAAAAAACGCGCAAAAAAATACTACAGGTTGCATTTTTGAAAATGAACGCATGCAGAAAAAAAACGCATGCGTTTGAAAACGCGACCAAACGCAAACAAAAAAACGCATGCGTTTTCAATGTTAAATATAGGGGGAAAAAACGCATGCGTTTTTTGTGCAAAAAACGCTGCAGACAAAAACGCAAGTGTGAAACCAGCCTTACATAAACAGCTTTTCATTACATTCTTTTAAGATGTAAGAATTTAAAGATCACAGAATTTATATTTGATATTATAACCAAATTATTAATGAACGATGATGTTACGCTTACCCCGTTAGTATAGTGATTTATCAGAAGAGGCTGATCGTTGAACATGGAGGTAAGAGTCAATCCATTTCTAAGATCTTTGGTCAGCATTCTCTTATCAAGCATGTGGTAGTGCAGAGCATTCAGCAATTCAATATTCACATTGCTCAGCAGTGATGAGCGAATTTCCTAAAATAAAAATCCCAAAATATTTGTTCAAAAATTGTATTTTGTTGTCATTGTTATGGTTTTTAAAGTTATTATTGGAACCAATGAATGTACTTACAGGATCCAGCAAGTCCCATGCATCGTTACTTGGTGCAAAGAAGGTAAATGAACCAACTCCTTCAATCTCCTTCCTCAGGTCTGAACGATCAGAGTAGTCTTGTGTTGATGTGGCTCCCACAATTCCAAGAGTGCCATACACATTGTCAATAGGAGCAACTGATTTTGAAAAAAGTAAAACAAATAAAAAACTTGTAATTAGAAATCTATCGGTAAAGCCTCATTCACACCGTGAACTTTCTCGTAAGTAAAAATGCAGATGGTTGTTCATCAGTGTTTGGATCCAAGTTTCTTTTGTGTTTGGTCAATGTGTCAGTTTTCATTATCAAGTTAATGAAAGAGGAGTGCGGTGGATCCTGGGCACTGATGCTGACAAAGGTTAATCCAGATGGTAAGTATAAAAAATTTCCAATTTATTGAAACGCATTTTGGAGTAGAACCTACGTCTTCCTCAGGCATAAAAGAAAAGGAACCACCTCATCCCTTATAAAGAGGTCAGAAGTGACACTTAAAACACATATCACTTAACAACTTGATTAAGTTAAGAACAAATGATTGAATATGCATAAAGGTGCATTAAAAATCATAAAAAATGATACAATTTTAATACATTTTATCTCTTCAAGTTTTTATCAGAGATTTTCACTAGTGGAACGTTTGTTAAAGAAGCACTCCCATTAACGTTTTTAGTCTCTTAATTGATTGCAATAGTCATATTATATAGCACTGTGTACTTACAATTGCTCATTTTGCCTTTCTACCCAGTGAATTCTTCTCTATTCTCTATGTATAAACAGGAAGTCTCTTTTCAATGCATGAGTCATCCCCCTTTCAACTCCTGACCCAGCTGCTCTTTCCTCCCCGACAGGGAGTTTCAGGGAGGTAGAAATAAAGTTCTGACTCATGAAGGGAAAATCTAATTTCGAACAGAAAATGAAGTACTGCATGTATCATTAGGGATCTTTTGTCCAGCCGCTATACTGAATTCTCAGACTTTAAGAATTGAGATTGTTGAGGATGATGAAACTTTGCTTGTCTTGCCCTGTTTTAGGTCAATCAACATGTATGTGTATATACAGTGGGGCAAAAAAGTATTTAGTCAGTCAGCAATAGTGCAAGTTCCACCACTTAAAAAGATGAGAGGCGTCTGTAATTTACATCATAGGTAGACCTCAGCTATGGGAGACAAACTGAGACAAAAAAATCCAGAAAATCACATTGTCTGTTTTTTTATCATTTTATTTGCATTTTATGGTGGAAAATAAGTATTTGGTCAGAAACAAAATTTCATCTCAATACTTTGTAATATATCCTTTGTTGGCAATGACAGAGGTCAAACGTTTTCTGTAAGTCTTCACAAGGTTGCCACACACTGTTGTTGGTATGTTGGCCCATTCCTCCATGCAGATCTCCTCTAGAGCAGTGATGTTTTTGGCTTTTCGCTTGGCAACACGGACTTTCAACTCCCTCCAAAGGTTTTCTATAGGGTTGAGATCTGGAGACTGGCTAGACCACTCCAGGACCTTGAAATGCTTCTTACGAAGCCACTCCTTCGTTGCCCTGGCGGTGTGCTTTGGATCATTGTCATGTTGAAAGACCCAGCCACGTTTCATCTTCAATGCCCTTGCTGATGGAAGGAGGTTTGCACTCAAAATCTCACGATACATGGCCCCATTCATTCTTTCATGTACCCGGATCAGTCGTCCTGGCCCCTTTGCAGAGAAACAGCCCCAAAGCATGATGTTTCCACCACCATGCTTTACAGTAGGTATGGTGTTTGATGGATGCAACTCAGTATTCTTTTTCCTCCAAACACGACAAGTTGTGTTTCTACCAAACAGTTCCAGTTTGGTTTCATCAGACCATAGGACATTCTCCCAAAACTCCTCTGGATCATCCAAATGCTCTCTAGCAAACTTCAGACGGGCCCGGACATGTACTGGCTTAAGCAGTGGGACACGTCTGGCACTGCAGGATCTGAATCCATGGTGGCGTAGTGTGTTACTTATGGTAGGCCTTGTTACATTGGTCCCAGCTCTCTGCAGTTCATTCACTAGGTCCCCCCACGTGGTTCTGGGATTTTTGCTCACCGTTCTTGTGATCATTCTGACCCCACGGGGTGGGATTTTGCGTGGAGCCCCAAATCGAGGGAGATTATCAGTGGTCTTATATGTCTTCCATTTTCTAATTATTGCTCCCACTGTTGATTTCTTCACTCCAAGCTGGTTGGCTATTGCAGATTCAGTCTTCCCAGCCTGGTGCAGGGCTACAATTTTGTTTCTGGTGTCCTTTGACAGCTCTTTGGTCTTCACCATAGTGGAGTTTGGAGTCAGACTGTTTGAGGGTGTGCACAGGTGTCTTTTTATACTGATAGCAAGTTTAAACAGGTGCCATTACTACAGGTAATGAGTGGAGGAAAGAGGAGACTCTTAAAGAAGAAGTTACAGGTCTGTGAGAGCCAGAAATCTTGATTGTTTGTTTCTGACCAAATACTTATTTTCCACCATAAAATGCAAATAAAATGATAAAAAAACAGACAATGGGATTTTCTGGATTTTTTTTTCTCAGTTTGTCTCCCATAGTTGAGGTCTACCTATGATGTAAATTACAGACGCCTCTCATCTTTTTAAGTGGTGGAACTTGCACTATTGCTGACTGACTAAATACTTTTTTGCCCCACTGTATATATAGGTAGAAAAAGAGGAACAGCACCAGAAAAAATACCTTAAAACGTGCACGCTTCCCTGACCAGCATTCCAATGGCCTTTCAGACAGTAAACAAAAAGGGAAACAGCACAAAAAGATGTAAAAAAGAGGACTTTAATGCCCTGTGGCATGGCCAAGTTTCGGATAAAACAAGCAAAATGCTTGAGAAAGGATTTGTTTTATCCGAAATGTTGCCACCCCACAGGGCATT
Organism: Ranitomeya variabilis; assembly: GCF_051348905.1. Classification (NCBI taxonomy): domain Eukaryota; kingdom Metazoa; phylum Chordata; class Amphibia; order Anura; family Dendrobatidae; genus Ranitomeya; species Ranitomeya variabilis. Next base: position 699,051,969 of record NC_135234.1, on the reverse strand, counting down.
AAATTAAAGTCCTCTTTTTTACATCTTTTTGTGCTGTTGCCCTTTTGTTTACTATATGTACAGACAAAAAGTTTGGACACACCTCATTTAAAGATTTTTCTGTATTTTCATGACTATGAAAATTGTACATTCACACTGAAGGCATCAAAACTATGAATTAACACATGTGGAATTATATAGTTAACAAAAAAGTGTGAAACAACTGAAAATATGTCTTATATTCTAGGTTCTTCAAAGTAGCCACCTTTTGCTTTGATGACTTTTTGCACACACTTGGCATTCTCTTGATGAGCTTCAAGAGGTAGTCACCAGGAATGGTCTGCCAACAATCTTGAAGGAGTTCCCAGAAAAGCTTAGCACTTGTTGGCCCTTTTGCCTACACACTACGGTCCAGCTTACTCCAAACCATCTCGATTGGGTTCAGGTCTGGTGACTGTGGAGGCCAGGTCATCTGGCGTAGCACCCCATCACTCTCATTCTTGGTCAAATAGCCCTTACACAGCCTGGTGGTGTGTTTGGTGTCATTGTCCTGTTGACAAATAAATGATGGTCCAACTAAACGCAAACCGGATGGGATAGCATGCCACTGCAAGATGCTGTGGTAGCTATGCTGGTTCAGTATGCCTTCAATTTTGAATAAATCCCCCACAATGTCACCAGCAAAGCACCCCACACCATCACACCTCCTCCTCCATGCTTCACAGTGGGAACCAGGCATGTAGAGTCCATCCGTTCACCTTTTCTGCATCGCACAAAGACACAGTGGTTGGAAACAAAGATCTCAAATTTGGACTCATCAGACCAAAGCACAGATTTCCACTGGTCTAATGTCCATTCCTTGTGTTCTTTAGCCCAAACAAGTCTCTTCTGCTTGTTGGCTGTCCTTAGCAGTGATTTCCTAGCAGCTATTTTACCATGAAGACCTGCTGCACAAAGTCTCCTCTTAACAGTTGTTGTAGAGATGTGTCTGCTGCTAGAACTCTGTGTGGCATTGACCTGGTCTCTAATATGAGCTGCTGTTAACCTGTGATTTCTGAGGCTGGTGACTCGGATAAACATCCTCAGAAGCAGAGGTGACTCTTGGTCTTCCTTTTCTGGGGCGGTCCTCATGTGAGCCAGTTTCTTTGTAGCGCTTGATGGTTTTTGCCACTGCATTTGGGGACACTTTCAAAGTTTTCCCAATTTTTCAGACTGACTGACCTACATTTCTTAAAGTAATGATTGCCACTCATTTTTCTTTACTTAGCTGCTTTTTTCTTGCCATAATACAAATTCTAACAGTCTATTCAGTAGGACTATCAGCTGTGTATCCACCAGACTTCTGCACAACACAACTGATGGTCCCAACCCCATTTATAAGGCAAGAAATCCTACTTATTAAACCTGATAGAGCACACCTGTGAAGTGAAAACCATTCCCGGTGACTACCACTTGAAGCTCATCAAGAGAATGCCAAGAGTGTGCAAAGCAGTCATCAAAGCAAAATGTGGCTACTTTGAATAATCTAGAATATAAGACATAATTTCAGTTGTTTCACACTTTTTTGTTAAGTATATAATTCCACATGTGTTAATTCATAGTTTTGATGCCTTCAGTGTGAATGTACAATTTTCATAGTCATGAAAATACAGAAAAATCTTTAAATGAGAAGGTGTGTCCAAGCTTTTGGTCTGTACTGTATATATATATATATATATAAATACAGTATATATATATATATACAGTATATATATATATATATATATATACAGTATATATATATATATATATATATATATATATATATATATATATATATATATATATATATATATATATATATATATATATATATATATATATCTCCAGCTAAGGGCATGGAGGAAAACGCTATACCAAAAGCTGCCTCTCTTGGTTTACATTATAAATTTGTTCTCTCTTAAATCAACCAATAGTTGAAAAGCTCTATGCGTAAAAATCTATATGTAGAAATTTTCTCTATAATATCTGAAATTTTGGGAATATCTTTCTGTTTCCACCTTGAAGCAGTCAGTAATTTAGTAACCAATAAACTATGAATATTTAAGTCTAAATTGAAAAGCAATATCTTGAATACCAAGAGATAACAATGCAATATGTGGTGTAAGATTAACAGTAAGTTTGGTGATTCTTTAAAGTAACTCAGATATTTCAATCCATAGAGATCTTATTACAGTACATTCCCCAAAAATGTGATATAAATGGCCATGATGGCCACATTCCCTCCAGCAAAATCTTGGTTATGTTGGAAAGACTTTGTGTTGGTAATTTAAAATATGCTTCATGTAGAAGACCACGAGAAATAGAAGAATAAGTTATCTTAAATGCTTTGACCCAACTATCTGTCTCAAAATGATTGTTCATAATTGCTAGTCTGCTTATAATCATGTGATGTCATAGACCTAATGGAAAAGAGAATAATTATGGGCAAAATGAGCAATTGTAAGTACGCAGTGCTATAAAATATGATGACTGCAAAATATTAAGAGGATACAAATTTTGATAGGAGCGCGCCTTCAAGTAAAGGGCAAATTGTTTTGCCTTTAGAGATGATTTCTGGCAACGTATACATAGGAAAGAAAAAGTGGAAAGGTGCACACTAATCATCCATAAATTACTATTTGTTGGATTTTTACAAGAAATGATTTGGTAATTCTGTCGGCATGTATCTATAGTGGAAAGACTGAGTCACCATGGAATGTTAACTATAAGATCTTCATGACCTCCGAGATTATGACTTCAGTGCTACGGAACTAGTTAGGTATTGAAACAAGTTTAGAAATGTTTCTAGCAATAAATGAAAAGCGAGATTAACAGTCAGATGATCCAATGGAAAGTATAAGAACCCTTAATAATCATCATACTGTACCTGCAGGACATCCTTGTTGACCATTCATTTTCATGTATCCAGGGCAGCATTCATAGAGGACCGTGCTGTTCAGAAGAGTAAGTGTATAAATAAAGGTCCCGCAAACATAAAATTGGAGCATAATTTACAATTAAATTGCATTTTAATATATAGTTTATCATCCTATTTCATGTAGGTGCTTAAATTCCAGTAGAAGAATGGCTCAAAAAGTCGATCTATGCACTATGTAATGGCTGAATGAGTTTTTGATTATTTGCCAGTGGAATCATGGTAGCAATCATCTGATGAACTTGTTCATCACTTGATCACATTTTGTATATGATCTAAACAATAATTGTGATTAGGGTTTCTCCCTTACAAAGGGGAAACTGTCAGTGAGAAAATGAAAACAATTTGTGTTCATATTCATGACCATTCGTCTCTATACAGTTTACATTAGACTATGTATAGCTATGTGCACATAGCGTCTTATTCAGGCAATTCCTGTCAGATATAATTGAAGCTTAACGCCCCATTCAGATGTTTTACTTTGTAATTTCAACATTGGAGAGGTATTACTAATGTTTGTTCTCTGCTCTTGATAAAATATTTACTAGCTGCTGTCTTCTGCTCTTCCCAGCACCGCTCTGGTCCCATTCCGCCACCTTGTGACCGTAGCTCCTGACTGACCATAAGCCAGAACTAATGGTCAGAAGTTCTCAATGTAGGTACAGTTACAAAGTTTTGAAGTTTTGAACTTTTGACAATAAAATAATAAAAACTAGAATTTATACTTTTAGGAGCAAAACAGTAACAATGCAGTGACATTGCAAGAATCTGCATAACTAATCGTATGCTAAATAGTTTCAAGACAAATTTATTTATGAAATATCCAAGAACATTGTCTACAAAATGATGGTTCACGTTCAAAGCAGCAGTGGATGGTGAGATATGGAGCCCGAGAGTCAAAACATTATTACCATTTTGCTCGTCACTGTACATGAGAGTCCCGTTCTGGCTGAAACTCAAAAGTGACTTCTGGTCTGCCCAGCAAACACTGAAGAGATCCAGCTAGTTACAACTAGCAGAACAGGACCAGAGATGCACAGGCAACAGAAGAAGACGGCAGCTGGTAAATATTCTACTAAAGGCATGGAATGTCCATTTGTGATACCACTCCAGGAGTGAAATGAATAAAAAAAAGTCTGGAGTGGTGTTTTAACCCTCCCAAGCCTTTTTTCCCCTTTCTGACCAGGCCAATTCTGACTATTGTCTCTGGAACGCTTCAACATATACCTGTGATTCTGAGACAGTTTTTTGTATGTATAAATATTGTACTTTATGGTAGTCATAAATATAAGTCAATATTTTTTGTGTATATTTGTGAAAATAATGGAATTTTGGTGCAAAAATTTAAAATTTCCATATTTTCAAACTTTTATTTTTTGTGCCTTTAAACCAGACAGCTATATCGCACAAAATAGTTAATAAATAATATTTATCACATGTCTACTTTACATAATCGTCATTTTTTAAACATAATTGCTTGTTTTGTTTCAGGATTAAGTTTAGCAATTTCACCGTTTTCAAACACACTTTGAAAAAAAAATTTTCAGGGTTACATTTTTTTAAGTGAAAAATGTTGCTTCACCCCCAAGTTTTGCATTTTTTACAAAGATAACAGGAGAAAATGTGATTTCTCGTGAGTACTTCGATACCCCATATGTGGTGAAAAACTACTGTTTGGGTGTGTGGCAGGGCTCAGAAGGGAAGGAGCGAAAAATTGTCTTTTGGAGTGCAAAATTGACTAGAATAGACAATGGATGCCATGTTGCATTTGCAAAGCCACTGATATGCCTAAACAGTGGACACCTCCGCAGGTGACCCCATTTTGGAAACTACACCCCTCAAGGAACTTATCTAGAGGTTTGGTAAGTACCTCAAACCCACAAGGGCTCCACAGAATTTTATAATGTTGAGCCATGAAAATGAAAAAAATATATTTTTTCTGCAAAAATAATGCTTTAACCTCAAATTTTTCATATTCACAAGGTTAACAGAAGAAAATGGACAATACAATTTGTTGTGCAATTTCTCCTGAGTACAGTATGTGTGGTGTAAAACTACTGTTTGGGCACAAAGCAGGGATCGGAAGTGAAGAAGCACCAATTGAATTATCGAGCACTGGAATAGAGCTGGAATAGATTGCATATACCGTGTCACATATGAAGAGCCCTGACATGTCAAAATAGCAGATACCTCTACAAGCGACCCCATTTTAGAAACTACACCTCTTGAGGAATTCATTCAGGGGCGTAGTGAGCATTTTTAAGCCTCAAGCGATTCACAGAATTGTATAACATTGGGCTGAGTAATGGAAAATTTTCTACCAAAATGTTGCTTTGGCTCCAAGTTTTTAATTTTCAAACGGGATAATAGTAGAAAATGAACTGTACAATTTGCTGTGCAATTTATCCTCAGCAAGCCAATGCTGCATATGTAGTATATATGAGAGCCCTTAAATTCTAGAAGAGCAGAAAAAACCCTAAAGTGACCGCATTTTGTAAATGTCACCTTTCTGGAAATTTATCTACAGGTATAGTGATAATTTTGAGTCCATGAGTGATTTCCAGAAACAAGCAGCAGTAAATGTTGCTGAATAAAAATTGAAAAGCTGCAATTGCAGTGCCCCTACATTGTAGTGTCTAGTACATTATGTCCAACTAGTGCTTTTGGAAACTTGCATCCATAAATTAAACCATCTCTCATTTCTCCAGAAATGCCAATCATCTAGCCATAAAATGTGGTATAGGCACACTGGAGTTCAGAAGGGATGGGAACATTTAGATTTGGGAGTACAGAATTCGCTAGATTTATTTTAGGATGAGCCATTTCGTATCTCCAGAGCCTTTGTGCTACCAGTATAGTGGAAGCTCCCTATACTTACGTTAACAGATGACGGACCTTACTGAGGACTTGCTTTTTTTGTGGATTGAGTTGACGCTTTTATTGGTAACATTTTACATAACGTTTGGGATCACATTTATCCGGCGCTCTGCGCTGAGCACTTAGATTGGGGTTTCCATCTAAATCTCCGAGTGACGTGATTCAGGTGAAACTCCCAATGGATCTAATCACTATAATGAGGCAGCAAAATTACTCTGGACTCCGTCTAGCCTCTGTTCAGCTGTGTCCTTTTTATTCAGAGGTGCACAAAAATGTGGCCTACCGCACTTTTATGCACGCTTAAAAAGACAGACACCGCTGGTTAAGAATTTTTCTATTTATTTTAAGCCATTCCTCATGCTGTTTAAGTTATTAGATTACTTTATTTTTTGTACCAGTGCGATTGCAGCAAAACCAGATTTATATCTTTTTTTAATATTTGGCTGCTGTCTCACACTAAAAGATGCTATTTTTTTGGCAAAAAAAAATTAGCATCACCATATTTTGCGAGCTTTACTTTTTCTACATTTGTCGGACAGAATCATGTGAGGTCTTGTTTTTTGTGGGACAAGTTGATGTTTTTACTGGTACCATTTTTGGGCGCATAACTTTTTTTGATCGCTTTTTGTTGCAATTTTTCTGAGGCAGAATGAACAAAAACCAGCAATTCAGGAATTGTTTTTTTATGTCGTTTACCATCTGGTAAAAGTGATAAGACAGCTTTATTATTCGGGTGAATATGATTACAGTAATACCATATTTATAACATTTTTCTATGTCTTGCCATTTTCCCACAATAAAAATTATTTTATAAAAAGAAAAAATGTTTTTGCATCACTATATTCTGAAAGTTATAGCTTGTTTTTCCACTTGCGGAGTTATATGGTGGTTTGTTACTTGCGAGGCAAGCTGATGTTTTCAGCGATACCATTTTTAATTGCATTCAGCTTTTTGATCTCATTTTATTCCACTTTTCGTATAGCGGTATGATAAAAAAGCATAGTTTATTGTCCCTTTTTTTTTTTAAGGTTTTCACTGAAAGGATTAATTCATGTGACCATTTTAAAGATCAGGTCATTCCAGACACAGGGAAAACAACTATGTGTACTTTTTGTTTATGTTTGTTTTACATGAAAATACATATAGATTGCAAAATGTTTTTTTTTTTTATTTTGTTTATTATTTTGTGATTTTCTTAAAACATATTTTAAACTTTTCTTTAACTTTTTTTTTACTTTCTCACATAGTTCCTCTACGGCACTTTAACTTTTATTACTCTTATCGCTGATATAATGCATTGCAATGCATTATACCTTTCAGATTACACTCACAGAAGCCTCTTAGACCATGTTTCTGAAATGGTCTAAGCAGGCCACCGTTGTTGGCAAAACTCGAGGTTGTCATGATGACCTCAAGTTGCCTTGATGATGATTAGGCCCTCGCGTTGACATCACAACGGTGCCGATTGAATAGGAAATGGAGCCCCCTTCCTTTCCTAGCCTCCTATATGTTGCGATCTATATCAATCATGTGATTTAGAAGATTAAACAGCAGGGGGCAATGCAGGCACTGCTCCTGGGTGTGATATACGAGACTTGGCTATCAAGCAAGCTGATTTCCCTGGTAGGGATATAAATGGCACAGCTCCTGTGCCAAGCACAACAATCACCATGGCTTTCTTATACTTCATTGGTCGGGAACCATGACGTATATGTACTTCAAATGTCATGAAGGGGTCGAAGTCCATGTAGAATAACTTGGATGGATAAAATATATGAACAGCGCATGATCATTCCTTAGAAAATAACAATAAACATTGGTCGTAATAGCTTAGGCTAAATGATCAGACAGCCCCATGGTAAATGGATGAAGAGAAAGAGTAGGAAAAACTATAGAAAATAATAAGGAAAAGAGGAAGAGAGAGGAGTAAGAGAGCCAGTAGCATGGGATTGATAACCTGTTGACTTCTCTTCTATCATGTCACAAAGCAAAGTTGATGTAGCTTGGAATTTTCAATTATGAGTGTTCGTTTTGAGGCACTCATTATCTAGCCATAGAGCTCAAACACTCACCCACCATGAGCTCCGAATTTTAAACAGTGAGCCATAGTTTCCGGTTTGCCAATTGGACAGTTCATCAGAGCATACATATTTCACTAACTTTTTCAAGGCAGAGGGAATAAACGGAGTAGTCTTTTGCAGCCAAAGTTGTGAAATTCCATTTGGTTGCAGCGATAAAATGTGTCGCCGAGTGTGCTTTGATGGTCTAAAACCTTGGAAAGGCTTTGCCAATACTGCCATCTCCAATCTGATAGTCAGTTTACATGAGCAGACCTTATTGATTTCTGACTATATTTGATGTGTTAAGACGGGAACGGGAAGTTGACACAAGCTGAGACTAAGTTAGGAAAAGTCAGAATGGTCTAAACTCAATATGGCATATTTTATTACTTTTTAACCAGTCTAATCCCTTTAGAATATTGTTTTATTCCCCAAGCCTCCATCTATTTTTCAATATCCATTTGAGTTTGCATTCCATACCCAAGGTACTGCACACTACTTTTTAGAAATTGCTGAGCATCTATTATTGAAATTTGTTGGACTGAATACAACATGCTGAGCCTGTTCCTTGTGTGTGTTCCCATATCACATGTACAACAACATGTCTGTGTAAGGAAGACCTGATATGACCTCCCATAGCAGCAATGAGTAGTGTATATATCCATCATCGTTACGTCTGCAGCACATCAATTAGTTTGACAACAGGCCAAATAAAGCAAATTATGCTGCAGAATAATAAAAAAAGTCCATAGAAACAGATCTTATCCCAGAACAATTATTGCACTATGAAAAGGCGAACTGGGATCTTTGACATTGACTATTAAATGATAGCAGAGATCATTGTGTAATAGGCCTTTGTCTAACATAAGACGATTCTAGCAAATCCTAAAGTAAAAGCTGATTTGCGTGAGAGATCATATGTATAATAGATAAATTTGGGTCTTCGCCATTGAGATGGTATAGACATATTGTTATGTAACGTTTAGAGCTACTAACAAAGAAGAGCTTCAACCTAAACTACAAGTAAATTACAACCAGGTGAACTTTAAAGAGTACCTATCCCCAGTCTGGGGCTGTCCTTTATATTCAATAAAAGAGTGGACAACCATTGACTTGTAATTTTTCTAAATATGCTATAAACAAAAGTGTGCAAAATACTCCTCAATGTCCCCTAAAATGGTCGATTTTTCTAGCATAAAAACAAACTGAACTTTGGAGTTCTGAGATCCTGGCAAGCAAAGTGGAATCCCAAAACCCTCCTTGGCCATGTCTCACAATGAAAGTGGTAGAGCTATAAGGATATTATTATTCAGTCACTGCTTAGTAAACCTTATTGCAGCCCTTGGTTAGTTCAAAGAGCAAGATTTCCAATAACACTCGAGATCTCACAATTTCACTGGGAGAGGGACTGCAAAGGGTTGTGAGATCCCGCTCATATATAAACCCCAAGGCTGGGGTCACGCTTGTGTCAATACCCGGCACAGTCGCCGGCACTTGGGACAGGAGCGAGTGGCTGCATATATTTCTATGCAGCTGAACGCTCCGGCCCGAACCGCTGGCGGCAGTGCTGGGTATTGATGCACGAGACTTGCACGAGTTTCTTGCATTGCACATGCAAGTGTGACCCCGGCCTGACACCACTAATTGATTTAAAATGCCACAGGGGGACAATACCTAACCCTATTAAGGCACTCACTTTTCACTAGCTTTCTGTGGAGGTTGGCACCATAGGCCTGCACAAGTGGCATCCCCTGCTCACAGACAGCTATCCCTTCTCACCCTATCATGTCCTGTATCAGAAAAGGACCAAAGAATTTCAACAATTATACACTAAAACCAATATTTCATGGATAGAATAACCAGATGTTAGTAACGTAAAATGAGTTCTGGTTTATGCTTGTACTACAGTGGGAAAAATAAGTATTTGATACACTAACAATTTTGAAGGTTTTCCCACCTACAAAGGATGGAGAGGTCTGTCATTTTTATCTTAAGAACTCTTCAACTGTGGCAGAATCTTAAAAATAAAAACCAGAAAATCACATTGTGTGATTTTTAAATAACCAAGTAGCATTTTATTGCATGGCTCTCACAGAACTACTAGTTTTTCTTTAAGAAGCCCTCCTACTCTGCACTCATTAACTTTATTAATTGCCCCTGCTTAAACTTGTTACCTATATAAAAGACACCTGTCCACACACTCAATCAGTCACACTCCAACCTCTCCACTTTGGCAAAGACCAAAGAGCTGTCTAAGGACACCAGGGAAAAAATTGTAGACCTGCACAAGGCTGGGATGGGCTACAGGACAATGGTCAAGCAGCTTGGTGGGAAGGCAACAACTGTTGGCACAATTATTAGAAAATGGAAGAAACACAAGCTGATTGTCAATCTTCCTTGGGCTGGGGCTCCGTGCAAGATCTCACCTCGTAGAGTTAGAATGATTCTGAGAAAGGTCAAGAATCAGCCCAGAACTGCATGGGAGTATCTGGTCAATGACCTGAAGAGAGCTGGGATCACAGTTTCAAACAGTACCATTAGTAACACACTATGCCATCATGGATTAAAATCTTGCAGGGCATACAAGATGCCCCTCCTCACGCCAGCATATGTCCAGGCCCATTTGAAGTTCACTAATAACCATATGGATGATCCAGAGGAGGCATGGGAGAAGGTTATGTGGTCATTTGAGATCAAAATAGAACTTTTTTGGTATCATCTCCACTTGCTGTGTTTGGAGGAAGAAAGATGAGTACAATCCCAAAAACACTGGCACAACTGTGAAGCATGGTGGAGGAAACATCATACTTTGGGGATGCTTTTCTGCAAAGGGGACAGGATGACTGCATCTTTTTCAAAGGAGGATATATGGGGTCATGTATAGCTAGATGTTGGCCAACAACCTCCTTTCCTCAGTAAGTGCATTCATTAAAGATAGGTCATGGTCGGGTCTCCCAGCATGACAATAACCTGAAACATACAGCCAGGGCAACTAAGGAGTGACTCTGTAAGAAGCATTTTAAGGTTCTGGAGTGACCTAGCTAGTTTCCAGACCTAAACATAAATCGTAAATCTTTGGAGGGAGCTGTTGCCCAACGACAACCCCGAAACCTGAAAGAAGATTTGCATGGAGGAGTGGGCCAAAATCCTGCTGCAGGGTGTGCAACCTTGGTCAAGAACTGTAGGAAATGTCTAACCTCTGTAAAGGCAAACAAAGGCTTTGTACCAAATATAAAGTTATGTTTTCCTATTGCATCAAATACTTTGTTCATGCAATAAAATGCAAATTAATTATGTAAAAATTATACAATGTGATTTTCGGGATTTTTTTTAAGATTCTAGCTCTCACAGTTGAAGTGTACCTACAATATAAAAATACAGATCTCTCCATTCTTTGTAGGTGGGAAAACTTGCAAAATTGGCAGTGTATCAAATACCTTTTTCCCCACTGTACATGATCACAGTTACGCTGTGAATATTATTTGTCAATAGCTTAAATTTTGAAAAATTGCCAGTCTGTATTCACTCTTTTATTAAATAAAAGGGGCAGACTCAGACTTGTATTCTTTTATATAGTCTACTCTAATCAATTTTTTGTTACGTCTATTAAATCATTAGCATCTTTTTAAACAGATTATAAGTAAGCTTTGAAAAGAGTCATGACTTTAAGTCCAAACAACATATCTTACAATACTGGTATCGTTCTATATGGCAAAAGACTAATAAGCCCCATAAGATGTGACTGCTACCCCTGGGTCTCCAAATGTTATTCCCTTGTCGTTGATTCTCCTTGCTTTCTATGTATTCTTGAAAAACCTCCAATTTTATCTAATGTTTGACATGCACTTGACCTGCTAAAAATGTTTTAGTTAATATAAATGGACATTTGATTTAACACGAACTTCAACACTACTTTTTATTTTAGATTTGACATTTTTAACTTTCTTCCTCCTCCAAGCATTTTACTCCTTTGTACAAGTGAACTTAAGCAATGTATAAACAAATTATTTTTATCTGAGATTAATGTAATCCACTACTGGAAATCATTAATTACAACAAAGCTCGGCACAAATCCAAGGAAAATGTGTCTCAGACACAAGGAAGAGAATACAAATAGGAAAGGCAATAGCTGCGATGAGTGGTGGTGTGCATGTCAGTCTCAATGAAGGGATTGCTGGAATATGATGTTGCAAAATTAATAAGAGGTAAAAGGCACTTAATGAATTTGACGCAAATTCTACATGGCGTGCGCTTCTACAGAAATATTACTCCAGTCAGAGACCAAAGTAGCATTTTTGGCATACAAAGAGCCAGCACTTTTCATTAATTTGATAAGGGGCGTAGGCATGCCCCAACCAACTATGGCTCCTCCCAGGATTTGCCAATTTTGGCAGAACTGCTTCAAACTGGTTAAAAAAAATTAAGGTTGCTACATTTTTTAGCAACTTTGTGTTGCTCCAAAATGTGTGACATGTCAAATTTAGTTTTATGCCAGTTTTCCAGAAAAAAACACCTGCAAGGGGCATTGTAATGCTGCACATTATTAGTTCATTGCATTAAAGCACACAAGTATTTTTCAAGCCATATAGATACTAAGTGGTTCCAAACAATAGCAATGACTTAATGATGTCTTACCAAGATTACTCCTTTTTAAACCAAAGCTGGCATGCCAATAAGCTGTTGCTAACATGGGGGCTTTGCTTGGACACATATAACTTGAATGATTGACCACAATGAAATATGGAGGGGAACATCAGCGTGACCAAGAGCATTAGTTAAAACATCAGTGTTGCCAAAAAATAAATAACCAAACGTCCCATTTCCATCCTGAAAGGCATCGGCGGACATACCAGTGGTGCAACCTGTGCAGCCGCACAGGGGTCCAAGAGATAAGGGGGCCTACTCCCATTTCCAAAACAGGGGGAATTGTGCATTATGAAGATCTGTTGAACTGCAAAGAGCCCACATATTGATCTTGCACAGGGGGCCCTCTTCAGACTGTGTCTGCTCTTGCTAACCTCCTAAAAGTTGATTACAAGATGAATGAGACCATAAGCCGTGCATTCACTTTGCTACATTAGTGGTTTCCACTGAACTGATGACTATATTGTGTAACAATTAGAAAAGGTTATCCACAACAGAGGAGCAGAGCCATGCCTAGTGTAGGTGTCCATTTTTGTCCAGTAGAGTATGAATTTAGCACCTTTATGAATTAGCCACCCTTCTTCAATTGAGTTACCATTGGGATTATTAATGGTGAACCATAGGAATTTATTGTGGCTAAATATAATTGTTCTGTTAGAATCTGGGCTCAATGGAGGTCCCCCTTTACTCTAAAGAGCCACTCCAACCCTATTCCTGCATGAATTTATTTACAACTTCTTAAGAGATGAGCAAAAAAATGTACAGGACCCTTTTCCAGCATCCATATTAGTACTTCATGGCAGCCGAACCAAGGTTCTACGAACGTAGGCGGATTCCTGTACACTTCTGGCATTTACAAAACACCCATGATGTAATGACATCAAATGAGGCCTAGACTCTACATTATGGGGGCCAGATAAAAACCAGAGGTGTCCAGGATGTTGGCATTCGAGTGCCGGTTAGGAAGTTTGGAGGACTCTGATTTAACTTCTACAGATTCTTGAGGGTTCTGCAAATCTTTTTTCTCAATTCTGCTACTCACTCTCCCAAAATTGGAGCAATGAGATTACTAGATTTATTATAATCTTTATATTTAGAACCTAGCAAATGTCTTTCCTTAATTAATGTAGTTCTATTACCTATAGAACTTATTTCATGTTCTGAATCAAATTAGGTAATGTAAAATGAACACATGTTTTATTCTCGCAGAGATGTCCTTTAGTCTGGTAAGTGAATCTCAGAGATGGTTTTGGCAAGATCTCAAAACTCAGATCTGGAAAAACTCAAACTTGTTAGAATATTTTTTTGTGAGATCATAATAATGTTCTTTAGTTTTCCAGGAAAATAAGTGGGCACATTATAGCTAAAGAGCATTTCTTTCCCACTTAATGTCTTTCCTTGTAAAAAGAAAAATTGGGATCGTTATGAAGAAGGTATATAAAATATCAACCAAGATTCATATTCAAAAAATGCTCATCAGCCAGACATTTTCTTTGGTACAATATAATCTTCTGTTAAAATATCAACAATAACTTGAAGGAGTCGTCCCATAAAATAAATATATTACCTATTCACAGGACACAGTAGATGAAAAATAAAACACTCTTAATAAGACATTACTAAGCAGGTGTGACCAGTGCTCCACTAACTATCTATAACTCCTAGAGTAAAATAGACTATCGGTAAGTGGTCAAGCATGACCAGAATACCTTCATTAACACAGAGGACTTTGGCTGCTATACCCTCTATTCTTTGGATCAGAGAGGGCCTCACATTGCCAGAAGACCTCATATGTTGTTTATGAGATAACCTCTATAGAGGGGCAATCCAGTGCGAACAACACGTGCATAACGCATAGATTTTCTCTTTGGTGGAATCCCTGAGCTCTTCACTTGCCTTCTAGGTCTAATCTAGTTTATATGTAGAATGTATCCACACCGAGAGAAGAATGACAGTGACCTAGGTTTGGCTAAGTTATAACAAATTTAGATATGAGTTTGGACGCAATGCCTGAATATTTACTCTTTCTAAAGTAGCACATCAGCAATTTTTTGGACATTTTTTGGGAGCATGAAGTGAAGTAATTATGTGAGATCTTTCTAAAGTAAGTTTTGCTTATGGCTGGGATGTACTGTAGATTGAAAACTTTGATCAGTGCTGGACTTAGTCTTCCACTTGGCCTACAGAAAAAAAGTTAAAGTGGATCTCCAGTTTGTAGAAAGGTGAACCTCAACCGATCAGTAGTATAAAACCAAATACAGATAGCACTTAGCCTCCCTTGGTCCAGTGCGAGCTCCTGATGATGCACTGGTATCTGTGTTTAGACTGCAAGGGTGATGTCATGTCATAGTTACATAGTTACATAGTTATTAAGGTTGAAGGAAGACTTTAAGTCCATCTAGTTCAACCCATAGCCTAACATGCCCTAACATGTTGATCCAGGGGAAGGCAAAAAAACCCATGTGGTAAGAGTAAGCTCCACCATGGGGAAAAAAATTCCTTCCCGACCCCACATACGGCAATCAGACTAGTTCCCTGGATCAATGCCTTATCACGGAATCTAATATATATACCCTGTAACATTATACTTTTCCAGAAAGGTATCCAGTCCCCTCTTAAATTTAAGTAATGAATCACTCATTACAACATCATACGGCAGAGAGTTCCATAGTCTCACTGCTCTTACTGTAATGAATCCGCGTCTGTTATTATGCTTAAACCTTTTTTCCTCCAGACGTAGAGGATGCCCCCTTGTCCCTGTCACCGGTCTATGATTAAAAAGATCATCAGAAAGGTCTTTGTACTGTCCCCTCATATATTTACACATTAAGATAAGATCACCCCTTAGCCTTCGTTTTTCCAAACTAAATAACCCCAAGTGTAATAACCTATCTTGGTATTGCAGACCCCCCAGTCCTCTAATAACCTTGGTCGCTCTTCTCTGCACCCGCTCCAGTTCAGCTATGTCTTTGTTATACACCGGAGACCAGAACTGTTATGATCCGGTGACCTTGGAGCCGCATGAGAGACTTTCTCAGGAGTAGGTGGTACCTGTACTGACCGCAAACCCTAAACTGACACCGCAACTAGAAGTAGCCGTGGGGTGTACCTAACACGTCCTAGACACCTCGACAGCCGGAGGACTAAATACCCCTATAGATGGAAATGGGAATTCTATCTTGCCTCAGAGCAGAACCCCAAAGGATAGGCAGCCCCCCACAAATATTGACTGTGAGTATAAGAGGAGAGACACACACAGGCAGAAAACAGGATTTAGCAAAAGAGGCACTTCTAGCTAAATAGAAAAGGATAGGACAGAATTCTAAGCGGTCAGTATTAACACCCTAAAAATATCCACAGCAGATAATACAAATATTCTACATCTAACTAAAGACATAGAATGTATATCTGCATCTCCTGAGAATCCAGCATGACTGAAAAAATCCAAACAAAGTCTAAGCTGGACAAAAACACAATGAATTGCACTGAATTGTAAAGCGCACTGCAAGTGTGCTGCAGAGACAAAAACCAGACACTTATCTTAGCTGAATAGGCAGCAGGGCATGAGGAACCAGACAGAGATGCAATCCCTCCAAGAACAATGGACAACTGGCAAGGACTAATGGATCCTGCACACCTAAATACCTAGTAGAGCTGCAATCAGCAGAAACACCTGCCCTGGATTACAATCCAGAGACAACTGCACTACCACTTACAACCACCGGAGGGAGCCCAAGAACAGAATTCACAACAGTACCCCCCTTGAAGAGGGGTCACCGAACCCTCACCTGAGCCCCCAGGCCGATCAGACCGAGCCAGATGAAAGGCACGGACCAAATCAGCAGCATGGACATCAGAGGCAAAAACCCAAGAATTATCCTCCTGGCCATAACCCTTCCATTTGAGAAGGTACTGAAGCCTCCGCCTCGAAAAGCGAGAATCCAAAATCTTCTCAACCACATACTCCAACTCCCCATCAACCAACACAGGGGCAGGAGGATCAACAGAGGGAAAAACGGGCAAAACATATTTCCGCAATAAAGATCTATGGAAAACATTATGGATGGCAAAAGAGGCCGGAAGGGCCAAACGAAAAGACACCGGATTGATAATCTCAGAAATCCTATAAGGACCAATAAACCGAGGCTTAAACTTAGGGGAAGAAACCTTCATAGGAACATGATGGGAAGACAACCAGACCAAATCCCCAACCCGAAGCCGGGAACCAACACACCGACGACGGTTAGCAAAACGCTGAGCCTCCTCCTGAGACAACACCAAATTGTCTACCACATGAGCCCAAATCTGCTGCAACCTGTCAACCACAGAATCCACACCAGGACAATCAGAAGGCTCAACCTGCCCCAAAGAAAAACGAGGATGAAAACCAAAATTACAAAAGAAGGGCGAAACCAAGGTGGCCGAACTAGCCCGATTATTAAGGGCAAACTCGGCCAATGGCAAGAAAGCCACCCAATCATCCTGATCAGCAGACACAAAGCATCTCAAATAAGTTTCCAAAGTCTGATTAGTTCGCTCAGTCTGGCCATTTGTCTGGGGATGAAATGCGGAAGAAAAAGACAAATCAATGCCCAGCCTAGCACAAAAGGCCCACCAAAACCTAGAAACAAACTGGGAACCTCTGTCGGACACAATATTCTCCGGAATACCATGCAAACGAACCACATGCTGAAAAAACAACGGAACCAAATCAGAAGAGGAAAGCAATTTAGGCAAATGCACCAAATGAACCATCTTAGAGAACCGGTCACAAACCACCCAGATAACCGACATCCTCTGGGAAACCGGAAGATCTGAAATAAAATCCATAGAAATATGCGTCCAGGGCCTCTCAGGGACCGGCAAAGGCAAAAGCAACCCACTAGCATGGGAACAACAAGGCTTGGCCCGCGCACAAGTCCCACAGGACTGCACAAAAGAACGCACATCACGCGACAAAGAAGGCCACCAAAAGGACCTACCAACCAAATCTCTGGTACCAAAAATACCAGGATGGCCAGCCAACACCGAACAATGACCCTCAGAAATCACTCTACTAGTCCATCTATCAGGAACAAACAGTTTCCCCACTGGACAGCGGTCAGGTTTGTCAGCCTGAAATTCCTGAAGAACCCGTCGTAAATCAGGGGAAATGGCAGAAAGGACCACCCCTTCCTTCAGAATGCCGGCCGGTTCAAGGACCTCAGGAGAATCAGGCAAAAAACTCCTAGAGAGGGCATCAGCCTTAATATTCTTAGAACCTGGAAGGTACGAGACCACAAAATCAAAACGGGAGAAAAACAGGGACCATCGAGCCTGTCTAGGATCCAGCCGTTTGGCAGACTCGAGGTAAATCAGATTTTTATGATCGGTCAAGACCACAATACGGTGTTTGGCTCCCTTAAGCCAATGTCGCCATTCCTCAAACGCCCACTTCATAGCCAACAACTCCCGATTGCGACATCATAATTGCGTTCAGCAGGTGAAAACTTATGGGAAAAGAAGGCACACGGTTTCATCAAGGAACCAACAGAATTCCTCTGAGACAAAACGGCCCCTGCCCCAATCTCAGAAGCGTCAACCTCAACCTGAAACGGAAGAGAAACATCGGGCTGACGCAACACCGGGGCAGAAGTAAATCGGCGTTTAAGCTCCTGAAAGGCAGAGACAGCCGCAGAGGACCAATTCGTCACATCAGCGCCTTTCTTCGTCAAATCGGTCAGGGGTTTAACCACACTGGAGAAGTTAGCAATGAAACGGCGATAAAAATTAGCAAAGCCCAAAAATTTCTGAAGGCTCTTCACAGATGTGGGCTGATTCCAATCATGAATTGCCTGAACCTTAACCGGATCCATCTCTATAGATGAGGGAGAAAAAATGAAGCCCAAAAAAGAAACCTTCTGCACTCCAAAGAGACACTTAGACCCCTTCACAAACAAAGCATTATCACGAAGGATCTGAAATACCATCCTGACTTGTTTCACATGAGACTTCCAATCATCGGAAAAAATTAAAATGTCATCCAAATATACAATCATGAATTTATCAAGATAATTCCGGAAGATATCATGCATGAAGGACTGAAAAACAGATGGAGCATTAGAGAGTCCGAATGGCATCACAAGGTATTCAAAATGGCCTTCGGGCGTATTAAACGCTGTTTTCCATTCATCACCCTGCTTAATACGAACAAGATTATATGCCCCCCGAAGGTCAATCTTAGTAAACCAACTAGCCCCCTTAATCCTAGCAAACAAATTGGAAAGCAAAGGTAAAGGGTATTGAAACTTGACCGTGATCTTATTCAAGAGGCGATAATCAATACAGGGTCTCAAGGAGCCATCCTTCTTAGCAACAAAAAAAAATCCCGCTCCCAATGGTGAAGAAGATGGCTGAATATGCCCTTTCTCCAAAGACTCCTTAACATAACTCCGCATGGTGGTATGTTCAGGCACAGACAGGTTGAAAAGTCGGCCCTTAGGAAACTTACAGCCTGGAATCAAGTCAATAGCACAATCACAGTCCCTATGCGGTGGAAGGGAACTGGACTTGGGCTCATCGAATACATCCTGAAAATCAGACAAAAACTCTGGAATTTCAGAAGAGGAGGAAGAGGAGATTGACATCAAAGGAACGTCATTATGAACCCCCTGACAACCACAACTAGTCACAGACATAGACTTCCAATCCAACACAGGATTATGTACCTGCAACCATGGAAAACCCAGCACAATAGCATCATGCAAATAATGCAACACCAGAAAACAACAATCTTCCTGATGGGCTGGCGCCATGCACATGGTCACCTGTGTCCAAAACTGGGGTCTATTTTTAGCCAAAGGTGTAGCATCAATGCCCCTTAAAGGAATAGGGTTCTGCAAAGACTGCAAGGGGAAACCACAATGCCTGGCAAATTCAAAGTCCATTAAGCTCAAAGCGGCACCTGAATCCACAAACGCCATGACAGAAAATGACGACAATGAGCAGATCAAGGTCACAGATAACAGAAATTTAGGTTGTACAGTACTGATGGTAACTGAACTAGCGATTCTCTTTGTACGCTTAGGGCAGACTGAAATGACATGAGATGAGAAGCATCGCCACAATAAAAACACAACCTATTCTGACGTCTGAATCCTTGTTGCTCCGTTCTAGACAGAATCCTATCACACTGCATAGGCTCAGGCATCTGCTCTGAGGACAACGCCACAGCGCGCACAGTTCTGCGCTCCCGCAAGCGCCGATCAATCTGAATGGCCAGAGACATAGAATCAGACAGACCGACAGGCGTGGGAAACCCCACCATAACATTTTTAACGGATTCAGAAAGACCCTTTCTGAAAATTGCCGCCAACGCCTCCTCATTCCATTTAGTCAGCACAGACCATTTTCTAAATTTCTGACAATACAATTCTGCCACTTCTTGACCCTGAGACAGGGCTAACAAGGTCTTCTCCGCTTGATCCACAGAATTTGGTTCATCATATAATAATCCTAGAGCCTGAAAAAAGGCGTCTACATTAAGCAAGGCCGGATTCCCAGATTCCAGGGAAAATGCCCAATCCTGAGGATCGCCACGCAGCAGGGAGATGACAATTTTATCCTGCTGAATGGGATCACCAGAGGAACGAGGTTTCAGAGCAAAAAACAGTTTACAGTTGTTTTTAAAACTCAAAAATTTGGACCTGTCCCCAAAAAACAAATCAGGAGTAGGAATCCTAGGCTCTAAAACCGGAGTCTGAACAATATAATCAGAAATACCCTGTACCCTAGCAGCAAGCTGGTCTACACGAGAAGCTAATCTCTGAACATCCATGCTAGCACAAGACTCCTCAGTCACCCAGAGGAAAAGAGGGAAGGAAAGACAAAACAGGCTACAGAAAAAAAAATGGCTCAACACCTTTCTTCCCTTCTTCTGAGATGCATTTAACTCATTGTTGGCCAGTTGTACTGTTATGATCCGGTGACCTTGGAGCCGCATGAGAGACTTTCTCAGGAGTAGGTGGTACCTGTACTGACCGCAAACCCTAAACTGACACCGCAACTAGAAGTAGCCGTGGGGTGTACCTAACACGTCCTAGACACCTCGACACAGCCGGAGGACTAAATACCCCTATAGATGGAAATGGGAATTCTATCTTGCCTCAGAGCAGAACCCCAAAGGATAGGCAGCCCCCCACAAATATTGACTGTGAGTATAAGAGGAAAGACAAACGCAGGCAGAAAACAGGATTTAGCAAAAGAGGCACTTCTAGCTAAATAGAAAAGGATAGGACAGAATTCTAAGCAGTCAGTTTTAAAACCCTAAAAATATCCACAGCAGATAATACAAATATTCTACATCTAACTAAAGACATAGAATGTATATCTGCATCTCCTGAGAATCCAGCATGACTGAAAAAATCCAAACAAAGTCTAAGCTGGACAAAAACACAATGAATTGCACTGAATTGTAAAGCACACTGCAAGTGTGCTGCAGAGACAAAAACCAGACACTTATCTTAGCTGAATTGGCAGAAGGGCATGAGGAACCAGACAGAGATGCAATCCCTCCAAGAACAATGGACAACTGGCAAGGACTAATGGATTCTGCACACCTAAATACCTAGTAGAGCTGCAATCAGCAGAAACACCTGCCCTGGATTACAATCCAGAGACAACTGCACTACCACCAACAACCACCGGAGGGAGCCCAAGAACAGAATTCACAACACAGAACTGTGCACAGTATTCTAAGTGTGGTCGCACTAGTGACTTGTATAGAGGTAAAATTATGCTCTCCTCATGAGCATCTATGCCTCTTTTAATGCATCCCATTATTTTATTTGCCTTTGTAGCAGCTGCCTGAAACTGGCCACTGAATATGAGTTTGTCATGCACCCATACACCCAGGTCTTTTTCATTGGCGGTTTTGCCCAGAGTTTTAGAAGTAAGCACATAGTTATACATCTTATTACTTCTACCCAAGTGCATGACCTTACATTTATCCCCATTAAAGCTCATTTGCCATTTATCAGCCCAAGCTTCTAGTTTACATAAATCATCCTGTAATATAAAATTGTCCTCCTCTGTATTGATTACCCTGCAGAGTTTAGTGTCATCTGCAAATATTGAAATTCTACTCTGAATGCCCCCTACAAGGTCATTAATAAATATGTTAAAAAGAAGAGGGCCCAATACTGACCCCTGTGGTACCCCACTACTAACCGCGACCCAGTCCGAGTGTGCTCCATTAATAACCACCCTTTGTTTCCTATCCCTGAGCCAGCTCTCAACCCACTTGCACATATTTTCCCCTATCCCCATTATTCTCATTTTATGTATCAACCTTTTGTGTGGCACCGTATCAAAAGCTTTTGAAATGTCCATATACACGACATCTACTGGGTTCTCTTGGTCCAGTCCGGAACTTACCTCTTCATAGAAGCTGATCAAATTAGTCTGACATGAACGGTCTCTAGTAAACCCGTGCTGATACTGGGTCATGAGGTTATTCCTCTTCAGATACTCCAGTATAGCAACCCTTAGAATGCCCTCCAGGATTTTACCCACAGTAGAGGTTAAGCTTACTGGCCTATAATTTCCGAGTTCAGTTTTTGTCCCTTTTTGAATATTGGCACCACATTTGCTATACGCCAGTCTTGTGGTACAGACCCTGTTATTATGGACTCTTTAAAGATTAAAAATAATGATCTATCAATGACTGTACTTAATTCCTGCAGTACTCGGGGGTGTATCCCATCCGGGCCTGGAGATTTGTCAATTTTTGTGATTTTTAGATGCCGCCGTACTTCCTGCTGGGTTAAGCAGGTAACATTTAATTGGGAATTTTTATCACTAGTCATATTGGCTGCCATGGGATATTCTTTTGTAAATACTGATGAAAAAAAGTCATTTAGCATATTGGCTTTTTCCTCATCCTCATCCACCATTTCACCCAGACTATTTTTAAGGGGGCCAACACTATCATTTTTTAGTTTCTTACTATTTATGTAGTTAAAGAATATTTTGGGGTTATTTTTGCTCTCTCTGGCAATGAGTCTCTCTGTCTCAATCTTTGCTGCCTTGATTTGCTTTTTACAGAATTTATTTAATTTTTTGTATTTATTTAATGCCTCCTCACTACCTACTTCCTTTAATTCTCTAAATGCTTTCTTTTTGACACTTATTGCGCCCCTTACAGCTCTATTTAGCCATATTGCTTTCCTCCTATTTCTAGTATGTTTATTCCCATTCGGTATATACTGTGCACAGGTCCTATCCAGGATGCTAATAAACGTCTCCCATTTTCTTTGTGTACTTTTATGTCTCAGGATATCGTCCCAGTTAATTGCACCAAGATCCTCTCTCATCCGTTGGAAATTTGCCCTCCTGAAGTTTAGTGTCCTTGTCACCCCTCTACTACACATTAAAGGAGACATGAAAACTTATTATTTTGTGATCACTATTCCCCAAGTGACCCCCAACCCTTATATTTGATATGCGGTCTGGCCTGTTGGTTAATATTAGGTCTAGCAGTGCCCCCCTTCTTGTTGGGTCCTGAACCAGTTGTGAAAGGTAATTGTCTCTCATAGTTGTCAAAAACCGATTACCTTTACTGGAACTGCAGGTTTCTGTTCCCCAATCTATTTCAGGGTAGTTGAAGTCCCCCATAATAATGACCTCCTTGAGTCGCAGCTTCATCTATTTGCTTTACGAGGATATTCTCCATTGCTTCCATTATTTTTGGAGATTTATAACAAACCCCTATCAGTAATTTAATATTTTTTCCCCCTCCCCTTATCTCCACCCACAGGGACTCTACATGTTCATTAGATTCACCTATATTATCACGCAGGATGGGTTTTAAGGTCGATTTTACATACAGACACACCCCACCCCCTCGCTTATCTGTACGGTCATTTCTGAAAAGGCTATAGCCCTGCAAGTTAACAGCCCAGTCATGGCTCTCATCCAGCCATGTTTCAGATATCCCCACCATGTCATAATTATGTTCCAACAACATTAGTTCTAATTCATCCATTTTGTTGGCAAGGCTTCTGGCATTAGTATACATGCACTTGATGTTCCTCTCTGTACCTCTATTCTTTCTTAAATTACTAACTGTTCTAACCCCACCCCCCATGCCACCGCCACCCCCAACTTCCTTATTTGTGCCCAGGTCTCTATCTGCACTATCTTCCCCTCCTATAAGATGAATACCCTCCCCCCCAATCCCTAGTTTAAACACTCCTCCAACCTTCTAGCCATTTTCTCCCCCAGCACAGCTGCACCTTCCCCATTGAGGTGCAGCCCGTCCCTAGTGTAGAGCTAACTGAGAAGTCGGCCCAGTTCTGCAGGAACCCAAACCCCTCCTTCCTACACCAATTCTTGAGCCACTTATTAAACTCCCTAATCTCCCGTTGCCTCTCTGGCGTGGCACGTGGTACAGGCAGTATTTCGGAAAATACCACGTTGGAGGTCCTTGCTTTCAGCTTGCAGCCTAATTCCCTGAAATCATCTTTAAGGACCTTCCACCTACCTCTAACTTTGTCATTTGTGCCAATGTGCACAATGACCGCTGGGTCCTCACCAGCCCCTCCCAGTAATCTGTCCACCCGATCAGCGATGTGTCGGACTCGAGCGCCACGTAGGCAGCACACTGTTCGACGATCCCTGTCTTTGTGACAGATTGCCCTATCTGTTCCCCTAATATGCAATATGCACCACATTTGCAGCCAATCTCTGAGCTCAGCAGCTCTACTGTTCTGGACAGTATGAGCTGCCGAGCTCAGTGATTGGCTTCAGTTGTGATGCGTGCTGTTGACGTGATGTCACCGTTGAAGCCAAGACACAGACACTGAAGAAATGGCAGGGAGACAGTTTTTTACCACTATCTGACCAACTGTTGATAAATGTTAAAAGTTAAAGGCCCATTTCAATATATACAAAACAAGGAAGGATATAGATAAAGAAGGCGAATAATAAAATGACAATATTCATGACAAAAAAGCAAATGACCAGTAAAAGTTTGGGCTAAATATAGTGTAATGTGCATCCCTGAAGTAAAATAACAAGTCGAAGATTTAAAGTGTATCATGCTGACTAACAATTTTGCCTTGCATTTGTCCATTTTGGCCTTCTGGAAAAAAAAACATTTTTTAGATTTGTCATTTACACTTTTCTTTATTTAACAATATATTCCTGTTATCGAAGCTGCAGGGTGGCTCCTTTTCAATGTTAGGTCCAGGTCCCAACAGATCCACTCCTGGACCTGTTGTCAACACAGGAAAGACCCGTGTCAGTATATAATGTATGGGGGGGGCAGATTGGCTCATTTTAATAGCTAAATTGACTCCTTCTCTGTCACAGATTTGGTGGTCACATGATGAAGCGCTGACGTGACCGGGGACCGACATTGAAAGGGTGGCATTGTTATACGTATGCTTACTAGGCTATGGTATATATAGCATTGCTTAAATAATAAATCTAAACATATTTCTCAGTGGAAATCCTTTTTAGATTTTCCAAGATTGAGACCTAAACCAATTGTAGATTATTTTTCTATCTATGAATTATCCATAGCTTTAAGGGGTGGGCAGAGACATGGAAATTTGGGTCCTTATCTTGGTTCTACTTCATGTAACCCACCTAATTAGTTCTGGGTTATGATTTGGAGATAAAATGTTGTTATATATAGAAAGGTGATTATACATTCAATCTGGTTCCCTCTGCAGCTCCTACGGAAAGAGGAGCCCTATGCAACTTGACAAGGAAAATGGTGCCATTAACGTGAGCTGGCATCCCTTTCTCTGTTGGTGCTTGTGTATACACTCTTGCTCTATTTCTAGTTGAAAATGCCTAAACTTGTAATGATCCATTTAGAGGACCGTAAATGATCTTGATTCCAACCTGAAGGCTTAGTCGGAATTCTTTTTTGTCATGTTTCTTGTCAGCTTCACTCATTAGAAAAGATTTTGAACAGACTCAGTCCCCATCCTCCACCTAGACCTATAGAGAAATCTGAGATGTTAAGATTCATATGGTGCTATATATTTGTTTGAGCATGCTTATATTATCTCCCCCAGGGAAAGCTTTCACATAGAGAATCTCCAACCCAGTATTGATATCAACCCAGCAAAATGCCTTTCAAGTTTCAGCATGCATGCGTTCATTTGGAACCAAAGGGTCAAAAACTGAAAAATACAATATATAATGAATGAGTCTGAATATTCAGATCAAAGGTCACATCCTACTCAGTCACTAGAAGTTTCAGCATTTGCAAATCATGTCCTGGACACTTCTGCTAGACTGGTTTGTCTAAAGTGATCACACTATTGTAGAGACTGAGGCACAGAACTTAACAATGGTTGACACTAATGAGGTGCCCCTAGTGGATTTTGAGGCTTTGGTGGCTGAGAAGGCAGTTTTCATAGAAGTGATTACAAATTTCTCATACCTTTAAATGTCTGTAGCAATCTTGCAATCTAGCAATGATTTTGCAACTCAAATGGGTTGCCCAGTTAAAAAAAAGTGATCACTTATGCAGAAAAAAGATGACAACTCTCTGATCGCTGGGTGTCTGACCACTGGGAGTGATCTGCAGAATGGTGAAGTTTTATTGCCAGCAGATAATTTTTATCCTTATTACAAAATGACAAGGCAGGTCAAACCGCAGCTTCATGCATTCTCTATGGGGCCCCAGGAAAAAGCCAAAGGAAGTGTTTGGCATCCCCATATGAAATGAATGGAGAACAGATCGAGAATGCGCACTGCTGCTCGAGGTATAAAAATTCCCCAATCAGCTGATCTGTGCGGATCCCAGCGGTTGGACTCCTACTGATCTACAAGTTATCACCTACCTTTTGGATAGGTCATAACTTGTTTTAACTGGAGAACCTCTTCAATTGCCCCTTTAATTTTGTACTTACTATTATATTTAGAAGACAAATAAAATGTGAATTGTGGAATATTTTTAATTTTGATCTGCACTTTGACCCCAGAGGGTGGGGTCTGTCTGGTGGGGATTCCATAGGAGAGCTTCAAAAGCCTTGCTATATAATGTATGGCCTACTTATGGGTGGGCATTGGAAATATATCTCCTGGGTAGTTTGGCCTGCAAACAGTTTATAGCCCAACTTCTCTGTCAAAGCAAGTGCCCAAGAGATCCATTTGGTATATGGAGACATACTTACAGGCTGGCCTTATATAACACAAGCCTCTTTATGTGGGAGAGTTAATTTGCACACTATCTTCCCGTAATAGGTCTCCTTTTACCACCTGGATCCTTACAATGGGAACCAGCACCACCCCCCCCCCCAGAGCTAAATTCTTTAGCAAAATTTCTTTAGCATGCCACAACACAACCACATTTTTTCCTTTAGCAAAATATACTGCTGATATTAGTAAAATATTATTTTTGCAAATCAGTTTGACAGATATTGCATTGTAACATTATCAGTATTTGCATAATCTGGAGCTTACACCTAACATCTCAATACATTACTTGTAAAAACAGAAACTGTCTGCCATATTCACTAAACAAGATCATCAATTGTATAATTAACTCCATATGAAATATGCCATGGACGCTACTCCTCTCTACATATAATGGTATGGCACAGTATATTAGTGGTCATCATGACCTCATGGCACCAGGGCCGAGGGTTTGAAGTTCCTAGCGTAATAGCTGCATGGAGTTTACATGTCTCCTAGCATAGATTCTTATTGTTTTTTCCCATTCACTGTATGAGAATGTGCCTAAAATAATTACATTGTCCGTGTTATGGTCTGTAATGGGATCATGTAGGTAGCTATCAGAATAGCACCTCAACATAATAACTGTCCTTCTCAGATCATTCATTTCACATGCATGTAGAACAGTAAGTCCACTGATCAATCCTCAAACAATCCATCAACATACCTGCAGAACAGGAATATTCACCATTCAGTCCATGCACCTGCAGGACCAGAAAATTTACAGTTCAGTCCACATACATTTAGTCAACATACATACAGAAGTGGAAAAGCTACCAACCAGTCCACATACATTCAATCCACATACATGCAGAACTAGAAAAAGCCACCAATCAGCCCACATACATTCAGTCCACATACCTACAACGGGAAAGCCACCGTTCAGTCCATGTACATTCAGTCCACATACCTCCAGAACCAGAAAAGCCACCATTCAGTCCATGTACATTCAGTCCACATACTTCCAGAACCAGAAAAGCCAGCGTTTAGTCCATATACATTCAGTCCACATACCTCCAGAACCAGAAAAGACACTGTTCAGTCCACATACATTCAGTCCACATACCTGCAGGACCAGAAAAGCCATCGTTCAGTCCATGTACATTCAGTCCACATACCTCCAGAACCAGAAAAGCCACTGTTCAGTCCACATACATTCAGTCCACATACCTGCAGGACCAGAAAAGCCACAGTTCAGTCCACATACATTCAGTCCACATACCTCCAGAACCAGAAAAGCCACTGTTCAGTCCACATACATTCAGTCCACATACCTGCAGGACCAGAAAAGCCATCGTTCAGTCCATGTACATTCAGTCCACATAGCTCCAGAACCAGAAAAGCCAATGTTCAGTCCACATACATTCAGTTCACATACCTGCAGGACCAGAAAAGCCACAGTTCAGTCCACATACATTCAGTCCACATACCTCCAGAACCAGAAAAGCCACTGTTCAGTCCACATACATTCAGTCCACATACCTGCAGGACCAGAAAAGCCACCGTTCAGTCCACATACAATCAGCCCACATACCTCCAGAACCAGAAAAGCCACCGTTAAGTCCACATGCAGTCGAGAATGGAAGTTACATCCCCATTTATTGTCTCTCAGACTTACCTTTAAATACTCCACTATCTATTACATTTTTTTAATGGCTTATTTTATTGAAGCAGAACATATGTTCTGTATATTGCCATTCCTTGGTATGTAACCCCAACTTTAGTATCAGATGTTGAGCAGTACAAATATACATTTGCTTAATTTTGTCCGGCAAACAATTCTTTTCAGCCATAAAATAAATAGAAATAATCTCCTTGTTCTAACTTCAAAGTCATTTACTTGGAAAGTGAAATGCGCTAACAGTGCCCCAATTTTCAGGCAGGATTTGTCTGAGGTTGTGATTTTAACAGCAAACAGATGGAGCATTTTTAAAGGAGTATCTTAAATCACAATTTCATGGAGAGGGGTTTTCTTTTCCTCTGGATATTTTACAACAGGAACTGCACAAGATTTTCCGACACACATAGAAGGTCAAGTTACATTACTTAGTAATGTAAGATTTACAGCATGGGGCTACAGGTAAAGTAATCTAGAATTTAAGTGCAACATTCCCTCTTTCACTCTGTCTCTCTCTCTGTGTATATATTTACACACACACACACACACACATATATACTTCCTGCTCCCTCTTCGACAATCTGGCTTCTGACCGCTTCACTCCACTGAAACTGCCCTAACTAAAGTCGCCAATGACCTGCTGACTGCCAAAGCCAAGCGACACTACTCTGTCCTCCTTCTCCCGGACCTGTCCTCTGCCTTTGACACAGTGGACCACTCCCAATTACTACAGACCCTCTCATCTATTGGCATTACAGACTTAGCCCTATCTTGGATTGTATTATACCTAACAGACCGGACATCCAATATCTCCCACTCATACACCACCTCTTCACCTCGCTTCCTATCTGTCGGAGTCCCGCTAGGTTCAGTCCTAGGGCCCTTACTCTTCTCCATTTACACCTTTGGAGTGGGACAGCTCATAGAATCTCATGGCTTGCAGAGTCACCTCTATGCTGATGACACACGGATCTACCTCTCTGGACTAGATATCACCTCCCTACTAACCAAAATCCCACAATGTCTGTCTGCTGTTTCATCCTTCTTCTCCGCTAGGTTTCTAAAACTTAACATGGACAAAACAGAATTCATCATCTTTCCCCCATCTCACTCGACTCTCCAAACAAACCTATCCATTAAAGTAAATGGCTGCTCACTCTCCTCAGTCCCAAAAGCTTGTTGCCTCGGGGTAATCATTGATCTCTCCTTCAAACCACATATCCAAGCCCTTTCCACTTCCTGTCATCTTCAACTCAAAAACATCTCCCGGATCCGTACATTCCTCAATCTAGAATCTGCAGAAACTCTAGTGCATGCCCTCATCATCTCCCACCTTGACTACTGCAACCTCCTGCTCTGTGGCCTCCCCTCTAACACTCTCGTGCCCCTCCAATCTATTCTAAACTCTGCTGACCGACTAATCCACCTATCTGCCCACCATTCCCCCGCCTCTCCTCTTTGTCAATCCCTTCACTGGCTCAACATTACCCAGAGACTCCAGTTCAAAACCCTAATCATGGCATACAAAGCCATCCACAACCTGTCTCCTCCATACATCTGTGACCTTGTCTTATGATACCTACCAGCATGCAACCTCCGATCCTCTCTTCTTCCCACAATCGCATGCAAGATTTCTCCCGTGCATCCCCCCTACTCTGGAACTCTCTACCACAACATATCAGACTTTTATCTACCATGGAAACCTTCAAAAGGAACCTGATGAACTACCTCTTCCGACAAGCCTACAACCTGCAGTAAACACGGATCCACAAAACCACTGCACGATCAGCCCTGCCCTCACCTATTGTATCCTCACCCATCCCTTGTAGATTGTGAGGCCTCGCGGGCAGGGTCCTCTCTCCTCCAGTACCTGTCATGACTTGTATTGATTAAGATTACTGTACTTGTTTTATATTATGTATAGCCCTCCTCACATGTAAAGCACCATGGAATAAATGGTGCTATAATAATAAATAATAATAATAATAATGCTGAAATCCTTCCTCCATAAGACATAAACCAACACCAGAGTCTTCTGACAGCACAATCACTCTCTGTATAGGTGGAGGTGTCTGGGAGAGATAGCAGCCACTGATCCAGCATTCAGCCTATGACTATTCAGCATATATGGCCAGCGTAAGGTCAATTTAATAGGAAATATTATATTTCTTAGTATAAGAGAAGACTAGAGTAAAGGAAGACTAGAGTACTTAGTAGGAGCTCCAACAGGCTTGAGGAAACCATACAATTCCATGTAGGTGACACCCTTCATTAGATTCAAAACCAAGCAAGGCAGAAATACCACTACTGAATGACCGTACTTCCCCTGCCATAGCAGTACTAGAGACTATAGCGTGGCTCAGAAGAATAAAAGCCTGCTTAGATATACAATATGATCCTTGCATGCATCTTCATTATTATCATGTCTACTGTATGGATTGCTGAGTGACAACTACTACACAATGTAAGGTTTCCGCTTCTTTGTCTAAAGTTTCTTTAAACATCCATAAAGCTCTAATAACAGGAACCAGATCGGACTGCTGACAGGTCCATTCCTGATTCATTGGGATTGACTTGACCCCAAAGGTCAAAGCAATATCAAGGAATGAAAGATTCTGCGAGATAAAATCCCACATGAAAACACAAGTTGCTGCCAATCAGCTTTCTACCAGGCAAATATTAAATGCATGTAACACACAAAATAATAGGACAACATATAAATAATTATTAATGCTTGGAGACAATAAATGAAATATATCACTCTGTGGCTATGTATTCTGAAGTCATCCCTACGAGGTTCATACATGTCTAATAGCAATGCACACAGTAATGGGATATCTAATAAATGTGCTGAACCCGCTGAATCTGGAGGAGTGCAGTCACTATCTACATACTAACATTGCTACATGATCCCCTAAAAATAAGTAGTAAAAGTGTAGGGAGGATTACCGCTAAGTAGTCTACAGTATGTACATGGAGAGGGAGGGGGATCATATTTATTTTACATTTCATTTTTTGCAAATTATATCATAGTAGGGGGAGATCCATTGAGTTTCGTGCTTTTGCATAACCTTGTGATATCGAGTGAATTACTCAATGTTTTGGCAGCTGAAAGCTTTGTTTCCTGACTCCCCCATAAACACACATGCTAGGGTTACCATACGCTCATACAGAGGGGACATCAGAGGTCCTGTATATATTGGGAGGACTTTCCAGCCTATATCTCAGAGGGATCTTACTGTCATGTGTTCACCAACATTGCTGTTACTGTGAAAGTTCACAAAGCCCATGGCAATAGTTAGCTGGGTTGGCCCTGTGGGAGCCCATATTCTTATTGCCCCATGCCAGGCGCCCCTATGGCAGATATATACACCACATCACAACAGATCACTGCTATTTACACATTCATGACAAAAATATTGGTTGACCCCCTTCCCAATTTCGAAGGTATCGGACGACCTACAATCACAACTGTGCCCTGACAGATGCTGGTGAGTGTATCACACATTTAGCATTTGTTCAGTATTTTACATCAATATTTGTAAGCCGAAACCAGGAGTGGGTGATAAATACAGAAGTGGTGCATATGTTTCTATTATACTTTTACTCTGATTGTTCCATGTCTGATTTTGGCTTACAAATACTGATGTAGAAAACTGACCAAATACTGAGCGTGTGAACGTGGCCTTAATCTATGAAAGGGACAGCAATAATTTTTTTTTATCTGGAGCACTTGTGTTATTTTTGGCCAGGGTAGTCCTTTACATCCTTCACAGCCACAACATATTGTTTTGTTTTATTAATACTCCCATCCTCAGCTATGGCCATCACTAAGGTCACCTTGCCTGATATGAAAATCCAGGTAGCAGGGGAATAAATATTTATTTATTTTTTCCCTCTAGAGAGGTTATAATGAATTAACATTTGGTATTTTTGTATTTATTATGTAAAGCATTAAAATGGACACTGCCCAGAGGGATATAATTACTAGAAAGCATGATGAGATGACTAAAGCGTAACTACTTCCCCCTAGTGGTTCTGAAAGGGAAAACTTTTTTAGGAAAACGTTTGTAAAACTAGAAGAGACCTATGATTTCAACAAGATTTTAAAAAGCGCAATTTTACTTTAGTTTGTCAGTATTGGGGAATATTTGTAAAATCTGAATGCTGCAAACCAATATTGACTGAATCGGTCATCTTCAACGTATTCTCCAGATGTTGTGAAATTCCCAGCCTATGGCTATCAGGGCACGCGAGGAATTACATCTCTACAGCAGCTGGAGAGCCATATGTTTCCACCAGTGGCCTTAACCAAATATCCCATAAGTAGATAACGTGCTGCTATAAGTCTTACTTCCTTACTGCACATTTTAAAGATGATTTTAAAAACTTTTTGATTTTTAACTCTTGATTTATCCCAAGATGAACACATTTCCAGGACAGAATCTTGCAAATACCTAACAGCAATCCAACACTTTCTTCATATTTAGTACAAAGTAGCTCTTCCACGTAATCCCAAAATATCCTTCTATTGAAATTTTTCCAAAAGATATGCATTTTATTTGTAATGTATCAAATCTCAATCTTGATCTAGTTTTATATGGGGAGAGGCTGCTGCCTTCACTGAAAAAAGACAGTACAGGATCATCCTGATCAGGGTCACCTTGTTGATGGTGGAATGGCTTTTATGCTATTTTTGATCAAAAGAATATTACTAAGAACCCTGAGTTATTTAAACACACTTTTGCTTTTCACTTATTTAGTTACAGCAGGGTTTTTGCAATTTTTTTCTCTTGTATGTTTTGTATGCTTTATGGCCAGTGTGAACATGCGTTTATGTGCTGCATGTACACCAACTTAATCCGAGCTCAATTTTTGTGTTTTTTCTTTGTATTTTTATATTCTGTGCAGGGTGTGGCCTCCCTTTCCTGAGCTGGAAATTATATTTAAAGGCTTCCCCAGACTTGTGTCCATAGGTCGGGAACCGTTCCTTTTGTCTGACCTTATTCTCACACTGAGGTCAACTCTGACACATGGTAAGGTTTTTTATATTAGACAGCATAGGACTGTCCAGATCGGAGTCACCCTCTCGATGGTGGGATGGCTTTTATGCTATTTTTGATCAAAAACAGTATTACTAAGAACCCTGAGTTATTTAAATGCACTTTTGCTTTTTACTTATTTAATTACAACAGGGTTTTTGCTCATTTCATTTCTTGTAGGTTTTGTATACTTTATGGCCAATGTGAACATGCGTTTATGCATGTATACCAACTTAAACCAAGCTCAATTTTTGTGTTTTTTCTTCACCGAATAAGTAGAATACAGAACCTTCCTGTCTTGCTGTTGGGATCTCCAGTGATCAACCAGAATCTGCAGGAGGATCTGGAAACGAGTATTCAATTTCCCTTCTACATGGGAATTTCATTATTACAGGGTGCCCATGAAAATGAATTGACTGTCTGTTTTAAGACACTGTTCCTGGCAGCTTTCTCCAGTAAATAGATGAGGTTATGGATGATTGACTTCCCTTCTATTGAGTCAGAATTTCCTAATAGGGCATTTAAAAATGAGATCCGAGAAACTAGACAATCCATGAGTTAGAAACTAGGTGTATTTCTGTCAATCTGGATTATGGCGGCACACAAGGGAAAAATTCTCCTTGTGGAGATCCAGCTAGTAGGGCTCTCCTCCCACAGAAAAGACATTGTCCCGTGTCACGTCTAAGATATTAACTTATATGATAGCTGCCTAAAAGTGTCAATAAAGAATCTAAAGACTTAGGAACTTTTTATAACCCCTCCAAACAGTGTCGGAATGGGGTATATGGGCCGACCTGTAGAAGTGACTCTGCGGACCCACTACTAGAAACTACCCATACCAGAAACACATCAGATTTGCTTTTTTCATAAGGAACTTTGGTTTTTAATGGATTAACCAAAAAGGAATTTTAATTTTTTATTGGTGGTTGTGCTGAAAATCCCCTCTTTTTCTTCCTAGGGTCCCAGTGTTCGGCTTCATGTAAATGTTAAGTAAATTATCAGATTATCTTCTGTGTCTGTATAATATTATATGGGGTTGTCTGTTTTATGACTGATTGGATCATGCCTTTGTCTCTACACAGAGAATCAAGTGTATAGTGTCAAGCACTGCTCTATTAATCAGTGGGTTCCAACTCCTGCACAGTGGCCCATCGGGGAATTCACCTGGTCCCCCGCGGGCCAGTCTGAGCCTAATTATATATGAGCAGCAATGATGGTGGCAAACTAGAGCCATTCTTGAATAAAATGGATGGCTATTAGTGATCAGCGAGTGTGCTTGGGTAAGGTGCTATCAGAGCATGCTCGTGTCCTAATCGAGTATTTTCAGCATGCTCAATAAAAATGCTCGAGTCGCTGCAGCTGCATGTCTCGCCACTGTTCGACAGCTGCAACACATGCACGATTGCCTAACAAACAGAAAATCCCTGCATGTTTTGCGGCTGTCGAAGAGCCTCGAAACATGCAGCTGCTGCGACTTGAGCAATTTTTAGAACCCGACGAAAATACTCAATTACAACTCAAGCATGTACGGAAAACATCTTACCCTAGTACACTCGCTCATCACTAATGGCTATTCATCTCAATAGACAATGTAATAACATAATTCATGGAAAAAGCATCACTAGCCATTTGTGCAGGGAACTGGACCTGGGGCAATCAGTTCTTTCCCCCAACTGCAAATTTTGAAAATGATCTTTCCTAAGGCAACCGCCAAATTGTTAGCTTGCCAATATACTATAGGCTGCCATATAAATCTTATTCTAGTCTCTAGTCCTATTGTAAGACCTTAAAAACTAAAGGATATGCTGTATATTAGTAATCAGGTTGGGTAACGAATCCATCTTATATGCATCGAGAGTGGCATCAAATTTATAACGTCGCAGGAACTATTCTATTCCATCTGATAAGATTTGAGCATCTTATCTTCAAATTTTTTAAATTCGGTGTATTCATAGTGAAGTTCCTCCTTGATTTTAACACTAAATTATATATAC
This sequence comes from Ranitomeya variabilis, assembly GCF_051348905.1. NCBI lineage: Eukaryota > Metazoa > Chordata > Amphibia > Anura > Dendrobatidae > Ranitomeya > Ranitomeya variabilis. The sequence continues at coordinate 699,016,564 of NC_135234.1, read as the reverse complement.
ATACTGCAATTTATAAGGGGCACCAGACAGAGAGAAAAGCAGTGGCACCAGTCCAGTCCAGTGAGATAACATCTGGTAAGTTGACCTAACCAAATATCTTAACACAGTATCCAAGGAATGCTGGTTTCTTTACACCCACTTTTTGTCCTAACTAATACATCCTACATACTGTTTTTTACACTAATTGCTTCTGGGTCATTAATAATAATAATTTTAATTTTTATAGCGCCAACATATTCCGCAGCACTTTACATTTACTCATCATGTCGGAGCCATTAAGCTTTTCTCCATATAATTGGCAAAATCAATATAAATATGCTTGGTTTTAGTCTTCCATACTATTGAGCGTATTACTGGAGCGCTGTCAATTTGGATTCTCACCCTAGAAGTTCTCATTTATGCCATAAAGTCTTGTTTTATACAAATAGTTTAAAAAGTGAAACCAGAAAATACATCTTGTAAAAAAAGAGAAAAAAAAGACCCCATCATTCAGTAAACAGTGTGATCCCACAAGAAGGGCCATGACTGTACAGCAGAGCCTGAAACATCCGGGCCACTGTCCATTAATCATCTTGTATCTATATACAGTAGTAAGGGTGAGTAGGCAAATCAGACATTATAGCTTATGTTTTATAAAAGCAGCAGGTAAAATAATGAATTCTGAAATCGCTAACACAACTTACGCTTTTTTGCCGCAGATGGCGCCCTGGTACCAGTTTTTGCAGGTACTGAAATACTTCTTTTTTGTTCCCATGACTTGTTGCAGAGCACAGACATTTGGACTAAAAGGGAATAAAGTGAAAAAAAATATTTAATTTAGATGTAATAATTACTATACTATGAATGAAACTAGGATTTCTGTAAAGTCACTTTCCGCACGTCCCTATCCCAGAACATTAATGAGGAAACAAAGGCGGCTTTATGCTGCTAACCTCCCAGCGGTCACCGCCAGGTGCCCTGGAACATGTTACTGTGTGCTTTACAGTTGCTTTTTATTTGCTGGGGTCTCCCATCCATTACCATTGAAGCAAACCTTGTAAAAACACCATGTGCTCAGGGAGGTTATGGCTGTTTCTTTGTCTACAGAGCTCTCAGTACAATGAAATGCAATTAGGGTTACTAAGATCCATCTCCAGTGTGGAGGAAACCAAGCACAGCTATGCAAACATGGTGCTAAGGGGACAGTTCACACTCTGCCTTCCGCAGATACCATCCTTCACTACTGAACTGGAGTCTGCTACTGTATTGTCACAATAGGAGTTGGCACTAAAGCAATCAAGTCTGAATTAATGATTCGCTGCAACAAGTCCTTATATCTACGGTCCACATAGAAAGCCACAGATCTCTGCACATCTATACACAATACATACATAGGTTTTTGTACCCAGTTTTTATAGATAAGATTAATCACAAGTTTGCACTATGTTATTACAGGGCACAAAAGACACTTGTAGCTCTGCTAAAACTCCAGGCATCGATATTTCAAGACACATTTAAATTTAGTTAACAAAATACACTTCAAAGGCAATAAAACAATTTATAGTCTAAAAAAAAATTAAAAGAACATATTAGGCAAAGATTTCAGATGAAATTCCAGGAATAACCTAATCTATCTATCTATAGATCTATCTATCCAATATCTATCTATCTATCTATCTATCTATCTATCTATCTATCTATCCTTTATCTATCTATCTATCTGTCTATCCAATATCTATCTATCTATCTATCTATCTATCTATCTATCTATCTATCTATCCATCTGTTATCTATCTATCTATCTATCTATCTATCTATCTATCTATCTATCTATCTGTTATCTATCTATCTATCTGTTATCTATCTATCTATCTATCTATCTATTCCTCTATCTGTCTATCTATCTATCTATCTATCTATCTATCTATTCCTCTATCTAATATATATCTATCCATCTATCAATCCATTCCTCTATCCCATATCTGTCTATCTATCTATCATCTATCTATTCCTCTATCTATCTATCGATCGATTTATCTATCTATCTATCTATCTATCTATCTATCTATCTATCTATCTATCTATCTATTTATCTAATATCTATCTATCTATCATCTATCGACTCCTCTATCTATCTATCTATCTATCTATCTATCTATCTATCTATCTATCTATCCATCCCTCTATCTAACATCTATCTATATATCCATCCCTGCCTCTATCTATCCATCCCTGCCTCTATCTATCCCTCCCTCTATCTGTCTTCTATCTATGTATTATCTTTCATACCTTCTCCTTCCTCTTTCTCACTTATCTTCTATTTGAGATCTATGTTAAACAAAAGCTAAAATAACAAACAAACAATAAAAAGGCTAAAATTAATTAAAAGTTTTCACTTTCATAATTTTCTACGTCTGTTTTTAAAAACCTAAATTAACTGTGGAATGATTAGTTCTGCTTCCCCAGAACAAAAAAATAATATTAAAAAGTTTTGTATGTTTAAACCCATAAGGAAAAGTCATGATACTTACCCTTGTTTTTTGGCTCTTATGCGGCTGTGTGACAAGATCTTGTCATAGTAGCCATTACTGTCTGCACGGTCAAATGCAGACAGTACAAAAATGGCAAAGATTGATAAAAATATAACCTTCATTGTTTAGTCCCCCAAAGGCTCCCTGTAAATTGAAAGGGAGAACTGCCAAGTGTTATAGAGCTGCACACAGTTTATATACAGCCTGGAATTCTGTGGGAGGGGAGCAGTGGATCAACCTGAGACTAATGTACCACCCTCCAGGAAAAATCAGCCACTGCTGAAATCAGCTAAGAAGTTACAGGACTTTAAGCCAAGTGCAACTTTTTTTTTTCCTTTCCAGGAAAATAAATATTTCTCTGCTCCAGTTGTGACTAATTCATATATGAATCATTTTCCTTCCAAATAATTGCAGCATATTTGTAGACTTTGGAAGTTTAATCATCTTGCTTCACTTTACTTGACAATGGCATGAAGCAAATATAGGCTCTTCCCTTCTTTTTTCCATCTGTTACCACACCCAAATCAATATTTGGAGTGAGCATTCACTTCCTTCAGAACAGCATCATTTCTTCTAGGTATAATTCACATACAGTTTTCAAGGAAATTGGCAGAGAGAATGTTCAAACATCTTGGAGAACTAACCACAGATCTTCTATGGTTGTAGGCTTGTAGAAATATTTACTTTTCTTCATTTAATCCTAGACAGACTTAATGATGTTGAGATCAGGGCTCAAACTATTAACATTTCTATTTTTAAAAGCCTTTAAGGCCCCCAAACACATTAGACTAATGTTGCCTTCAAATACATGGGTTCGACCAATAGTATAATGTGTATGGGGGCGCCGGCCAACTGATGGATGGGCGAGAGGTCAGTGACACAAGACTCAGTTCAGACTGCCAATCACATTGTTCTCCATGAGATAATCAGCAGGCCGTGTCAGTAACAGTTACAGAGTAAGTGCTCCAGTGTATGGGAGAGTCAGCTGAGATGGCAGTCAGCCGAATGATCGGCCAGCCGCCATCTAATACATATGGCCCTTCTTACTTTGCAGCAGTAATTCCACACCTGCCTAAATCTCTTGCACAGTACTTTATATACTGTGTACACATACAGAGATTAAATATACAGAGATGGGTGTACAGATAAAGGTTTATCAATAAATTGCAATTGTTATAGAACCAAAACTATTGAATTAAAATTAAATGTTACTATTATTTATTTCCAAATGCATAGCGTAAACCAGTTTCACAGCTCCATACAGAGATTACCACTAGTGATGAGCGACTATACTCGTTACTCGAGATTTACCGAGCACGCTCGGGGGTCCTCCGAGTATTTTTTAGTGCTCGGAGATTTAATTTTTCTTGCCGCAGCTGAATAATTTACATCTGTTAGCCAGCATAAGTACATGTGGAGGTTGCCTGGTTGCTAGGGAACCCCCACATGTAATCACACACATTAAGGTCAATTTCAAAGACAGCCATTTGACCTCTTTAGGGTCCTACACTTGAACACTTGTATTTGGACAGTTTGCTGTGGACCGGAACTGAGTTCTCTTTGCCCTGAAACCCCTCTTTTAAACATGAGTCGCCGTGTGTGAAGTGCTGTGGGGTTCGTTCTGTACTCACTTGTCGTTAGGCAGTCCTTGTTACCTCCCCGTCCATGGGACTGGCTGCAGCTACAGAAATGACCTTAAGTCCAGTACAACCGGTTCGACTTTACTGTGTAATGTGCATACAAGCAGTTGTGGCATACATATTGAGACATAGTCCTTTTTGGTGATGTTACCTTTGTTCTGTGTACTATCAGCCCTTGACTCCCTTCTTCCAATTCTTTCCCCACCTCGACATCTTCTGTTGGTCCCAGGAGCTTCCTATCTGGCATAATAGTTTCCCTGATGCTCACCATCTTTCCCTTTTGCTGTGACCCAGCTGACATCTTTCTCACAGGGGAGATAGAGATATGGCACTCAGTTCCTCTTCTGAGCCCTAGGCTCAAGACTGCCCTGGCCCTAGTGTTTTGAGACTTGTACTGAAAGAACCATCTCGCCTCTGCTGCATCCGCTTTCTTAGAACCTGTTGACACTGTCATCATCTATCACTTCCTCAGAACTCCCTCACACACTTAACTCTCCTAGACTTCTCAAAAATATTTAGAATTGAGAGTCCTCAGTGGTTGATACCTTTTAATGGCTAACTGAAAAGATGGTAACAAATTGCAAGCTTTCGAGACTACATACGTCTCTTCATCAGGCAAAGAGACGTATGTGGTCTCGAAAGCTTGCAATTTGTTACCATCTTTTCAGTTAGCCATTAAAAGGTATCAACCACTGAGGACTCTCAATTCTAAATATTTTTCTATCTACTGGCTAACACGGTACCAAGATATATTTCTTTCCTGTATCTAGACTTCTCACTAACTTTCCTCTATTTAATCTCACTAGAAGCCAGAAATGCTTTTCCTATTAACTGATCTAAGGCTAGGTTCCCATTGCGTTAATGGGATAGCGCTAATGGACAGCGTTGCACGGCGAAATTAACGCCGTGCACCGCGTCCGTTAGCGCTCCCATTGCCGGCAATGTTAGAGCGCATTGCTAGCGCGTGTCATTTTCGGCACGCGCTAGCGATGTGCCGGTCTTTTGTAGCGCGCCTCGGACGCTGCTTGCAGCGTCCGCGGCGCGCCAGAGGTCCGTTCCCCGCTCTCGCAGATCGGGGATCTGCGAGAGCGGGGACGTTAACGCGACCCCTGAACGCGGCCCCGAAAAAGACATTGCGTTAGCGCAATCCGCTAGCGCTCGCGCTAAACGGATTGCACTAACGCAATCTGAACCTAGCCTAACCCCTTCCAACTAGTGGGCTAATCCCTTGTATTACAAGTGCTTCTCACAAAATTATAATATCATAAAAAAGTTAATTTATTTCAGTTTTTCAATACAAAAAGTGAAACTCATATTATATACAGTCATTACAAACAGAGTGATCTATTTCAAGTGTTTATTTCTGTTAATGTTGATGATTATGGCTTACAGCCAATGAAAACCCAAAAGTCATTATTTCAGTAAATTAGAATACTGTATAACACCAGCTTGAAAAATTATTTTAAAATCCGAAATGTTGGCCTACTGAAATGTATGTTCAGTAAATGCACTCAGTACTTGGTCGGGGCTTCCTTTGCATCAATTACTGCATCAATGAGGCGTGGCATGGAGGTGATCAGCCTGTGGCACTGCTGAGGTGTTATGGAAGCCCAGGTTACTTTGATAGCAGCCTTCACCTCGTCTGCATTGTTGGGTCTGGTGTCTCTCATCTTCCTCTTGGCAATACCCCATAGATTCTCTATGTGGTTAAGGTCAGGGATTTTGCTGGCCAATCAAGCACAGTGACACTGTTGTTTGTAAACCAGGTATTGGTACTTTTAGCAGTGTGGACAGGTGCAAAGTCCTGTTGGAGAATTAAATTTACATCTCCAAAAAGCTTGTTGGCAGAGGGAAGCATGAAGTGCTCTAAAATTACCTGGTAGACGTCTGCGCTGACTTTGGTCTTGATAAAACACAGTGGAAGCACTTGTAGCTCTATGTTTCACTGTGTGGTATAAACTATATCCCCATGCTGATAATGGTTCTCCTAATAGACAGACTTCCCCCCATTACCCGGGACAGCTTTGAGGCAGAGCATCCAGGAAAACACAAACCAGCCATAAGGATAAAATGCAACATACCTTTATCAAACAGATATAACACAACATATTAACATCTCACACTTCACGTTAACCCTCTGTTGTCGCAACTTCTTCAGTCACTCCCCTACATACTCATAAGATAAAAAGCGATCTGACCCTGACATTTTCAACAGGACCAGTCAATTATCCAATGTGCATAGGACAGTTGGAATTTGAGTATTGGATCCTTATGTGGAGATGAGATGCTGTTAGAGGCGTCTGGAAGTGGATTTCTCCTCTCTCCCTGTTAAGAACACATCAACTCTCAGCCAAGTTCTTCTGTGTATGGAGAAGTTGGGAGAGATGTTAGTATATTTATGGAGTATGGCTGGAAACAATTGTTATAAAAAAGAGGTCAGTCTTATTACATGGTAATTCCTACATTTTTGTTTATTGGGCTGGGTTCACCCATTAGGATAGTGTCTCACATGTCAGACCAGAGGCGGACATACCAATGGTGCTCCTACACAGGGGCCAAGAACTAAGAGGGCCCATTTCCACCTCCAAAGCAGGTGGAATTGTGCTTTATGATGAGGTATTGGACATCAAAAGGGACCATAATTTGCTCTTGCACAGAACCCATCTTCTGTCTGTGTCTGCAACTGTGTCAGACATTTACCGCTGTTTTGCCAAGAGATTGTTAATATTGTGTTTTTTACCGGTGATCACATTTTGGACATATTTGTTTAAGAAGAGATCCACACATTCGTATGAAAAGCTCTACTGCTGTCTGTTTTTTTTCTCGTAAAGCAACCGGCCCTTCAAATTTCATTGAAACATATGCATATCAGTTTTAAAAAGATTTATTATTTGTATTGTATCTCCAGTCCGTGAGACTCAAAGCAGATCCTATTCTGATCAGTTTTGTGGATCAAACTTGGCCATTAAAGTTTATGTGGATGTGCATAACACAGATGACACTGAAGACAACCTTGGTATTTCACGTTCCATCCAAGTTTCAGCTGTTTTTCATTCATCCATTTTTAAAGGAACCTGTCACCTGAAAAAACAATGTTAACCTGCAGACATTGGATTATTCTGCAGGTTAAAAGTGTTCTGAAGCTGCCCGCCATCAACACTTAGAGCCCCGCTGCCGGGAGGAAATTAATTTTATTCCCTCTGGCAGCATTCAGCTTCAATTCATAGGGGAGGCTCCAGGGCAGGTTCAGTCATTGCTCTGTGTTCAGAGAGCAGCGGCTGTGACCGTGCCCCCGGCACTGACAGCCAACCCTAATGTTGAGTTGCTATCAGGCAATACAGGGGGATGATTAGAGCCGCCACTCTCTATGCACAGATTGGTGACTGAACCCATGCTGGTGCCACCCCTATTACTGGAACCAGAAAGCTGCCGGGAAGAATAAAGTTAATTTCCTCCAGGCACTGGAGGTCTAAGTGCAGGTGCCATGCTGGTTCACAATACTATTAAGATTAACCCCATATCTACAGGTTAATAGCGTTTTTTTTAGGTGACAGGTTCCATTTAAGAGTCACAGGATAAATAAAAGTTCAGACTACCAGCTTCATCTTTAAAAAAAATGGAAGAGAAAAACAGTGGCTATACAGATGATATATGAGATAAACATGGTCTGTTTTACATGGATGTAAAATTAGATATGGGAATGTGAATGTAGTAGGAAAAGTGATTTTGCTGCATGGCATATTACGGCAACATGTGAGCACAGCCTTCTACTTAACAGGTTGCCACTAAATTCGCTGCATCATTTCAGCACATCATAACATCAGAACTAGAGATGAGCAGATCATTTGCAATTCAAATTAGCTGGCTTTGCCAAAATTTCCCCGCAATCTGATTTGTGGAAAAGTTGCTTGAATCTTAATACTGGAAATCTTGTAATTGATCAGAAAATACAAGTGGGAGAGAGAGAACAAGAGAGGACCCTGCTGACAATAGGAGCTTACACTCTACATAAGAGAGAGAGGAACCTGCTGACCATAAGAGCTTACACACTACAGAAGAGAGAGAGGGCCCTGCTGACCATAAGAGCTTATGTAGTGACCCAGTCGAGAAAGTGTCCTTCCCTTTAAGTAATCCTGGATTGTGAGTGGCTTCTGTACATTACAGCTCACTCTCTAGCTGCCACTCTACATTATTACCAGCATTTGTGAGCTGTAATTCTCCATTTTTAGTCACCTCCATTTTAGATGCAATGCATTTCTCATTTGCTGTGTCCTGGCACTATGTAATGGTGAAAGTGTACAATGACTTATAATTATTGTTTTGTAAGGATCTGAGATGTGAATCCGGTGTCCTATTGGCCAGCTCCAGTCACATGGTCAAAAGGAGGAGCTGTTTTCCAGGTAAGTCTAGAATGTTTTTTTAAGACCACAAAAAACAAAAAGACAGCGCCACAATGGATGGTGAAAAAATAGGAGCTTACATTTATTCTGCCGCATCCTGTAGCGAAGTTTCGGTCAACAGACCTTTATCAAGCTTGATAAAGGTCTGTTGACTAGTGTTGAGCGATACCGTCCGATACTTGAAAGTATCGGTATCGGAAAGTATTGGCCGATACCGGCAAAGTATCGGATCTAATCCGATACCGATACCCGATACCAATACAAGTCAATGGGACACCAAGTATCGGACGGTATCCTGTATGGTTCCCAGGGTCTGAAGGAGAGGAAACTCTCCTTCAGGCCCTGGGATCCATATCAATGTGTAAAAGAAAGAATTAAAATAAAAAATAGGGATATACTCACCCTCCGACGCAGCCTGGACTTTACCGCCGTAACCGGGAACCGTTGTACCTAAGAATGCGCGCTTGAAGGGCCTTAGATGAGGTCACGGCGCTCTGATTGGTCCGCAGCGGTCGCGTGACTGCTACGCGACCAATCACAAATCCGTGACGTCACCTAAGGTCTTTCAAGCGCTTGAAATACCTTAGAAGACGTCCACAGCTTCTGATTGGTTGCGTAGCGGTCGCGTGACCGCTACGGACCAATCAGAGCGCCGTGACGTCATCTAAGGCCCTTCAAGCGTGCATTTTTAGGTACAACGGCTCCCGGTTACGGCGGTAAAGTCCAGGCTGCGTCGGAGAGGTGAGTATATCCCTATTTTTTATTTTAATTCTTTCTTTTACACATTGATATTAATCCCAATACCGATTCCCGATCCCACAAAAGTATCGGATCTCGGTATCGGAATTCGGATACCCGCAAGTATCGGCCGATACCCGATACTTGCGGTATCGGAATGCTCAACACTACTGTTGACCGAAACGTCGCTACAGGAGGCAGAATAAATGTAAGCTCCTATTTTTTCACCATCCATTGTGGCGCTGTCTTTTTGTTTTTTGTGGTCTTGACACTGGCCGGGATGGGCTCCCTGGTTTTGGACGTGCGCCCTTGTGTCCACTGAGGCCTTCAATTTATATATGAAAGGGTGCGGTTTTGACTTTCTTTTGTTTTGACTAGAATGTTTTTTAGTCTGGGGGTGCCCTCAGGGAGAGTAGAACACATGTGTAGCTGTTTTCGCTACAAGATCTCCTGCAGGCCTCAGAGCCTGGGTTCCCTCTCTAACCTGTACAGACATCATTCTAAAGTCTTTCTGACTGGAATCACCTCAGTTTTTACATTCACCTATAAGTACTTGTGCACGTACCGTGACACACTCCTTCTGTAAGACACTGTTGAGTGCTCTTAAAGCTCCAGACCCAATCACATCTCAGCATCTAAGTGTGAACTGTAATTGCTGTGGACTACCCATGAGAGACTGTTCCTTACTTGTTCCAAGTTATAATTCCCATTCCTGCTGAAGTAAAAGCAGACCAGTGAGTGTCTTAATTCCTTCGGCTGCGGACACCATGTGGAGGTGGATAGCAGGGAACATTCAGCCTGGTCATTACACTTACACACTACAGAAGAGAAGAGAAAGACATGCCCAGTGACTCTGGAGATGGAAAATGACTCATACATACTGTGCTGCACTGGGAACCACTGACATGTGATGGCCCAGGTTCTGACTACCACTGTCAGGATTTGAACCCAGTAGCTCATGTGCACCAGTCGGCAGCTCTTCTCTCTGAGATATTAAGCTCTCTGGACAGTTCTTTGCTAGACAAAATACTAGTACCTGTGTGGTTCTTGATTGAGTCCATCCTGAGTTTTTGATTATCTCCACCTCAAGTTCCTGATTGGCTCAACCCTGTGATCTCCTGATTGAACACCCTACTTAAACCTGGCACTGCACTTCCTTCCTTGCAAGATTATTGAGCTTCCAGCCTTTAGTCTAACTTCCTCCCACTTGCTGCTCATCTTCAAGATCTTACAGCTGCTCCGTGTACCGACCTCTGGCTATATCCTGACTACTATTCCTGCTTATCCTCCCAACCACCATGCTGCTCTGTGTACCTTTTTCTGGCTTTACCCTGATGATGCTACCTGCCGGTGCTGCCGCTAGTGGTTGTAATATCACTACTCCAACTCAGGTCAGTCCATAACAACCACTGTACAAGGTATGATAATCCACTAAATGTCATAGCTGCAGGAGGTTATGGGGAAGCCCAGGCAGCCACACAAAATTACACTAGCCTTCTTGCTATAGCCTCAGCAGTGAGGGAAATAGTGTTAGGCAAGATATTTTATTTTTACAAGCCATAAATCGAATTTCACTAAATTATTCCACACATCTATTCAGGACCAAATACTGTATTTATAGAAGCTCACAATAATTTTCAATTCAATATGATCATTTCATGCATTACTGACTTCTTTCTTCTTGCTAAACTGACTGAATGAAGATCAGCAACACAAGTTCTTAGTATTAATACATTTCTGCCATCCATCTAGTGATCCAAAATCAATCTCCGTGACACCACAGTTAAAAGCACTTTATTTGATACAAAGGATTTAAGGTAACTCTAGACACAAAGATCCATTCATACATGCCAAATACTCTCTCTTTATGAGATGTTTTGCCTTTGAAGATCATAGAAAATACATTTTATCCCAATTAGTGCTTTACACCAAATGTATCAATATAAGTAATGTGCAAGTAAAAATGTGAAACGGCTCAAAGATTGGATACATTGACACTAAAGATTCACAAACCATACACTAACATGAAAGTGCATTATGGGTTACATTGAACAAGTCAAAAAGCTGCTGCTTCTCCACACCCTGGCCACCAACAATTAACCTTTGTCCCAGTCCATCAATGTTGTACTGTGTACAATGCAGTGTACTCACTTTCTGGCCGAAGGCCTCTGCTGCTTCCACATCCTTTGGTCCAGGATTAGCCACACACACACACATCAGGGGACACCTGGCTCATTACAGCAAATTCAACTTAACTGGACAGTTCAGATACAAGTCGTTAACACGCAGTTTCAGACACATCACCCTTCAGTTTCATCAATACAGTATATTTCAAACCTCTGCTTAAATTCAGCTTGGACTATCCCTGTGCTTGATCCTTCTGTTAGCCCAAGGGATTTCCCATCCAGCCCCACTGCAATCCCGAGATCCACTACGTTTCCCTCACGTGGTTCCCCATCCGGCTTCCTCTGTATGGAAGGGATTAAGGCACACTCCTCAGTGAGTAGTTCGGGTTGTAGTCCCCGGTCGTTACATGACGTTCCACTGGAAATTTGGTATGACCTCATGCTGCCAGAACGATATGTACTCTACATGCCTCCAGCCCATAGCAGCTTGAACCTGAACTTCACATGAACCTCTAACTAACTCAGACTGAGTTTAACTGTATCTAATCTGTTCCTGCAGTCTGTTGCTGGGGCAATCTAACCTTTCACTTACATTTGAGCACACAGCTTGCATTACTTTCTTACATTAAAACTATACTTCCATTATTTATACTATCACGTTAATAGACCCACCACTGCTTATCGTAACCTATCGGTAACTACTTTGGATCTTAAAGTTCCTGTCTTTTACTACCTAAATATTAACTTATATCCTATTCTTTCCCTGAGCTGACTGTACAGAGTTACCTCAGTCATTGAAAGTACAATAACCAAACAGCAGCATCAGTACTGTTAAAACTCTATGCATTTTACATTATAACATCAAAACACATTACAGACGCATGTTAATACTCACACTGCAATTGTTGTCTTCAGGGGAAGGTATACGACAGTCCCTGTCACACCCTAACACTTGCCCCAGGATCTATTTTATAACTGCATTGTACTCTTCTATTAGCAGATGTTATACAACGTGACATCAATGGATGCTTGACAGCTCAAATAACAAATTGGTCATGTATGTATGCAGCCTAACCCTTAGGCAAGATTTATGTTTGCAAATTGTTATTTTCATCCTATAAGCTTTCTGATTTATAAGATTCTCTTTGATCAATGGTATGTAATAGGGTATATATTTTTCCATATAAGTGAGTATATAGCAATGTGCACTAAACAAGCAAAATGTAGCTGACTAGACAAATGATGGAATATTGCATAATGTTAAGAAAATGCAAATCCCACCATTTGCACTTGCATCCATCTCAGGAAAAGGGCAATGTAGCTGTTAGTAAAGAGTTGGCCGAATGAAGGAGCTTGGAGGAGAACAGGAGCAGCAATATGGCATGATAGTTGAATGTAGCGGTCTGATGGATGGATGATTTGTTTAGAATAGGTGTAATCATGGCATATTTGAAAGCAGAAAGGCAGGTACCAGAAGATAATTATAGGTTGAAGAGATGGGTTTAGGATAGGACAAATGTGGTGGTGAGGTTGGAGAGGAGGTGGGATAGCATGGGGTCCAGTACACAAGTGGTGAAGTGGGATTTGGAGAAGAGATCAAAAAGTTCTCTGTCAGCGATTTTGGGAAGGAAAGTCATGGAGGATAATCAGTGGTCTGTTACACATAGGAATTGTGGTGGTTTTCCAGTAAAAGCTTGTCTTGTTTGGTCATTCTTATTTTTGAAATATGCGGCAAAGTCTTCTGCAGAGATGAGGTAGGTCGGAGGGGCGTTTGTGGAAGGAGGAGGGAGTTAAAGGTGTTGAATAGCTCTTTGGGATTGTGGGGTAAAGAGGATACAGGATGGTGAAGTAGCCTTTTTTGGCAGAGATGAGGGACGACTTAAATGTGAAAGTTGCATTTTTGAATGCAGTAAAATCTTCTTGCGAGTGTTTTCTTCCAGTGCCACTCCGCAACCCTGGACACTTGCCGAAGCTTTTTAGTGAGGTTGTTATGCCAGGGTTATCTATTGATTCATCGCACTCTGCCATGCATGAGAGAAGCTTCCGAGTCAATATCTGATGCGAGTGCGATGATGTAGAAAACAGTGGAGTGAAGATATGTAGGACAGCAGTAGAATAGAGTCAGAAAATGTGTAAGTGTGTGAGTGTCTAGATGGGCAACTTTTCTGCAGGGTGTATGCAAGGGTTACATATCTACAAGCTCATATTTACAGCAAATCTTATACCGGCAGAAAGTGGAGGGCTTTTTAGGTGGTGGTAAGTTATCTTTTAGGCTATGTGCACACGTCAGGATTTCTTGCAGAAATGTCCTGAACAAAACCGGACATTTTCTGCAAGAAATCCGTATACGTTTTTTCGCGTTTTTTGATCATTTTTCTTGCGGTTTTTTTGCGGATTTTTCCGGAGGTTCCAAATGCAATAATATAGTGGGAAATCCCCAAAAAATCCTCAAAATGAATGAACATGCTGCTTTTTTTACCGAAATGCTTTTTTTTGCGGAAAAAAACGCAACATATGCACAAAAATTGCGGAATGCATTCTAAATGATGGGATGTATATGTATGCATTTTGTATGCGTTTTTATAGCATTTTTATAGTGAAAAAAAACGTGTGCACACAGCCTGAATGTAGTTTCACAAAATTAATTGAAATAAATCATAGGGAACTTAACTTAAACTCACATCTGCCTGCTGAAGCTAAATGTCACAGCCAGGCCAAGACATTTAAACCTTAGGTGTAGTTCAATCTGTTTTTTTCACTGGCACTTAAAACAAAAATTTTAACAAAGTTATTAATTTTAATTTTCAAATTCACTTTTTATAAGTTGACTATAGAGGGCAGTCCTGTGTCTTATCCAACCTGATCTGATATCTGATCTCAGCATTTCACTCTATCCTACCATTTGCAAAAAAGATTATATCACTGAAGTGGTAATATATTTTAAGATATCAGGGCCAACGTTTTGGTCCAGAGACCTTTGTCACAGCCAGACAGGAGGTACAGACAGGTGCGCGCTGCTATGAATTCACGACGTGGACGGAAACATTAGCCCTTTTTCTGTTTTACAGACTGCTGTAATGGGAAAACTTATTTACTCGAGTATAAGCCTAGGGTGGGAAATGCAGCAGCTACTGGTAAATTTCAAAAATAAAAATAGATACCAATAAAAGTAAAATTAATTGAGACATACAGTTCATGATGGGCCCCATGAAATGCTCCATACAAAAATATGCCCCACATAATGCTGCACAAAGATTAATAATGGCCCCATAAGAGGCTCCATATTAAAATGTGCCCCATATAATGCTGCGCAAAGGTTAATGATGGCCCCATAAGATGCTCCATAGAATAATATGCCCCTTATAATGCTCCATAAAGATTGATGGCCCCATAAGATGCTCCATAGAATATTATGCCCCATATAATGCTTCATAAAAGTTGATGGCCCCATAAGATGCTCTATAGAATAATATGCCCCATTTGCTGCTCCATAAAGGTTGATGGCCCTATAAGATGATCCATAGCATAATATGCCCCATATGCTGCTCCATAAAGGTTGATGGCCCCCTTAAGATGCTCTATAGCATAATATGCCCCATATGCTGCGATTTAAATAAAAAATGACATACTCACCTCTCATCACTGGGCACCGAGTGCTGGAGTCCTGAGGAGGTGGGGACACCGGCGCGCTATGGGGGCCAGGTGCTGGAGGCCCCCGACACTTGCAATATTCACCTGTCCCCGTTCCACCGCTGCTCACTGCTGTGTCTTCTGGGTCTCTGCAGTGACTCTTCTGGCAGAGGACACACACTAAACATATCATAGCGCCCTCTGACCTGAACGTCACAGCCAGATGATGCGGAAGACAGAGCATGGCTGTGGAACGGGGACAAATGAATAACGCACGGCTCACCCTTCCCCGTCATACTCACCCCTTCCTGGCTTCCTGCTTCTCAGATTGTCTCTGGCGCTCGCCGGCAGCTTGATCCTGTGTTCAGCGGTCACATGGTACCGCTCATTAAAGTAATGATTATGTGTGCCATGCCTATGGCAGTGGAGTCCATATTCATTGCTTTAATGAGCTGTACCACGTGACTGCTGAATACAGGAAGAGCTGCCAGTGCCGAAGACAATCTGAGAAGCAGGGACTTGCAGAGAGACCATGCCGGGAGGGTGAGTATGATGTGACTGCTGCTGCTCTCCCTCCCCCACCGACCCCTGGGACAATGGCTTGAGTATAAGCCAAGAGGGGCACTTTCAGCCTAAATAAATAAGTATATGCGGTATATTAATTTAACTGTTTAAGCACCTTGGTATTCTATAATATTGTGAAGTCTTTGTACCAATGAGCACCGCTTTCCTTAGTGCGAGTTCCAGCCACTAAGCTGTAATATGTGATTAATCATCCAGTATCAAAAAGCTCTACTGATACCTATATTAGCATACTCAGAACCATCTAAAACTTAACCAAAGTTAAGTGGAAAATCAATTTCCCTGTAGCTTCTTTTCAGTAGATAGGATATAGTAGTTCTCACATTGATATGAAGCTCAGGAGTTGGACAAGTTCTGGGTAAGTTCAGTGGTTTCTGAACTTAAACATGATAGTTATTGGATGGACAATTATTGACACAATGCACTCTTGTTCAGATTTTGCCACAACAGTCCTGAGGACCAGGTGACAAAATAATTAAACTTGTCAAAAACACCCCAGTAAAATTGTTATTTTGGGGGCATTCACGGCCATTTGGAAGCTTATTAAATGTCCTTATTTTTCTGTTCTACATGTTGGCAATGATGTAATTGTCCCATCACACTGTCACCCCCAATCCTAAGACAACTAAAAATAGACAGACAGTGATTTGTAACTGTTTTTAAAGCCACAAATTGAACCCCTCCCTTGATGGCACCCTAGGTGACCCTAGGCTGCCCTACCTCCAATCCTGCCTCTAAAGCTAACAGATATAAGATGATGTAGTTATCTTTAAGGGTTTGCTCTTCAATATATGTATTTCAAAGCTTGTTGTGCCTCATACAATTGGGGGCATGAAATATCAGAAAAAGGTCATGGTTAAAGATGCATAAAAAATGTTAAAATAAAATCAGTCAGAAGTAGAAAAGTTAGAAAAAAAATGAAAGATGAGCCAAGTTTATCATCCATAAACCAGTGGAATAAATTTGGTGCATCCAGTCTAAATCTTAGCTGTCAAAATGTATAACTCTTTGCAAATCTGGCAAACTATCGACCAGTGATCTACAGCTTGTGATTCTCCAGTTTTTAATTGGAATTACATAAAATACCATTTCTTACACATAAGTACTTCTATAGATGATGCGGTTTAGAGTTTGAACTCTGGCAGTAAATAAAACCTGTCACTGTGAACGAATTGTGATGGAATATGGTTTGTAGTCTGGCAAGTATGGACCTGTAAGTGATTGACTCCTAAAATAATGGGTCATACACAAACCTCAGTCAAAATTACATAGGATTTTCCTCAATATAGACAAGTATGTTGTATGCATGGAATATTTTGTCAGTACTTACCTTATACTATGAATTGTAATACTCGTTAACCCCTTCATGACCCAGCCTATTTTGACCTTAATGACCTGGCCATTTTTTGCAATTCTGACCAGTGTCCCTTTACGAGGTAATAACTCAGGAACGCTTCAACAGATCCTAGCGATTCTGAGAATGCTTTTTTGTGACATATTGGGCTTCTTGATAGTGGTAAATTTAGGTCAATAATTTTTGCGCTTATTTGTGAAAAAATCTGAAATTTGGCAAAATTTTTTGAAAATGTTGCAATTTTCAAATTTTGAATTTTTATTCTGTTAATCCAGAGAGTTATGTGACACAAACAGATAATAAATAACATTTCTCATGTCTACTTTACATCAGCACAATTTTGGGGGAAAAAAATAGTTAGGAAGTTATAAGGGTTAAAAGTTGACCAGCAATTTCTCAATTTTACAACACCATTTTTTTTAGGGACCACATCACATTTGAAGTCCCTTTGAGGGGCCTATATGACAGAAAACACCCAAAAGTAAAATATTTCAAAAACTGCACCCCTCAAGGTGCTCAAACCTACATTCAAGAAGATTATTAACCCTTCAGGTGCTTCACAGGAACAAAAGCAACGTGGAAGGCAAAAATGGACATTTTAATTTTTCCAACAAAAATGTTCTTTTAGCCTCAATTTTTTCATTTTCTCATGGGGAACAGGATAAAATGGATCCTAAAATTTGTTGGGCAATTTCTCCTGAGTATTTCTCCTGAGTATGTCATATGTCATATGTCATCATAAACCACTGTTTGGGCGCACGAAAGGGCTCGGAAGGGAAGGAGCGCCATTTGACGTTTTGAATGGAAAATTAGCTCCAATCGATAGCGGACACCATGTCACGTTTGGAGAGCCCCTGTGTGCCTAAACATTGGAGCTTCCCCACAAGTGACCCCATTTTCAAAACTCCACCCCCAAGGAACTTATCTAGATGTGTGGTGACAACTTTGAACCCCCAGGTGTTTCACTAAAGGTTATAGCGCCCGGGCGCTGAAAATAAAAAAAAATCATATTTTTTCCACAAACATGATCTTTTAGTCTTTTTTTACCAAGTGTAAGAGGAAAAATTGGACTCCAAAAGTTCTTGTCCAATTTGTCCTGAGTATGCTGATACCCCATATGTGGGAGAAAACTACTGTATGGGCGCACGTCGGGGCTCGGAAGGGAAGTAGTGACGTTTTGGAATGCAGACTTTGATGGAATGGTCTGCGGATGTCATGTCACATTTGGAGAGCCCCTGATCTGCCTAAACAGTGGAATATCTGCAACAAAGAGGTAAAATATAATAATAATAATAATAAAAATTTCCGCTCTGCAGCCACTATTACATTGTATGTCCAGTTCAACATGAAACATTTGGTGAAAGGTCGTTATTTACCTGCAGATTAGTATATCTGCAAGTAAATAGTGTTTCTGGAGTTGGCAGGTTTCCCTTATGGGAGATAAGTGCTACCAGATACATCTGGAACTAGCTTATTTTAATTTCCCTATTGACAACAAAAGTTTTTGGTCGGGTCGAAAAGAAGAAAAGAATAACAGTCAACCAAAAGAGGAATAAATGACAATCCATAGTCACCTACCAAGACCAATAAATAGATTTACGTAGCTGTGCTTCTGATAAATGTATCCAATGTATAAAAGTCACATATGTATGGCTTTTATTTACAGGCTTGTCTGTACAATTAATATCAATATGTCCAGTACCTGACCTAAGTGCGAGTAGCTACAGGGAAAGTTAGATCCTAATTCTTGAGGAATTGCATAATTATATCTATAAAACTGGGTGATGACCGATACATCTCAGGCGTTCTCTTACACCAGACACAGGTGCTCCAGGACCAGGAGGGTTAATGTAGCGCAAGTAGTAAGGTGCAATACGGAATCACTATGGAATGTGGAGCCCGGAGACAGCGCACATTCCTGTGTACAGTCCCAGCTTATACCAGAGGCGTAGAACCGACTCATCAAAGAGGTCAATTCTAAGGAACCACCAATGACCGAAATGACATCAATAATGTCTACACACGTGGATTTTCATTGGAAGGTTTCTATGTGCACATGATGCAGACTTATGCCCTAAATGTGGAGAATTCAAGCTGTTGGGGGTTAGATATAGCAATGAACCCTATTTTTTGTCAAAATTCCACTTCTGGATAGAAGTTTTTTATGTCCAAACTCTGTATCTCTGAGATCCATATAGGGGAATTATATCATTCCATTTTGATCTGGCCAAAAAAAAAAAAATCGCAAATTTTGACTAATGTCTGTTTTGCACAAAGCAGACCTTTTTTCATTTTCTTGCGATTCTTCCCATTTTTCCAAAAATATCAATGGCTTAGCTGAAGGGGGACGCCCACATACTGATTGATTTACTCTAATTTTCACAGCAACATTATGTAAGTTATAGTAGAAATCCATGCCAGCTCACGTATACTATTACATTCTGATTACTGGCAGCCATCAGAGAGGTGCACTTACTAAATATAGATACATACAAAAAATTAGTCTTATTAAAAAAAATAAATAAAAATAAATGTGATAGTTTCCATGTCCACTCAGGGATATTAGAGAGGATTTAAATTTATGGTCATTAGTCCATTAGTTCAATAGCACTTCCGTTCTACACATTGTGCCAACAGCAAGACTGGGCTGACGCATTGATTTTAGGATTTTAATTTCCTGTCACTAAAATCCCTGAACACTCCCAATGGTGGAAAAAGGATGGAGGTCAACAGAAAAGATGTGAATTGTGTAAAGAGTCTGAATAGAGATCGCTGCTGTGCGGTAACCTATGGTTACTATTAGATCACTATTGACAAATTTTATATGGAGACAGCAGGGAGAACAAAAATAATGATTCTTGCCGACCAGTGCTCACATAGTAAAGAAAAAATGGAAGTAAAATGAGAAAAGGAAACCAGATGGACCCCATATAAATGTATGGGTCCCCTCTACCTCTGTATGACACATGACTGCACAGGATGCAGAATTCCGTTTATTTGCTCTAAATAGAACAGAGTAATGGAAAATATATAAGGACATGTGAACAGAGTCTACTAAGGGAAAATATTTAATGAAGACCCCACCCTCAAATCCAGATATGCAATCATCACCCCTAGAAAACCAATTTTAGTTTGCCCTATCCCTGCCCTATGCACTTTTTGAATAAGGAATGAATGGAGCGATGGTTGAGAATGTGCACTGCCAATCCATTGTCATAGATATAAAAGTGCCCCGTTTCTGCTATTTGGTGGTCCCAGTGGACGAACCCACCCCGACGAGTTATTATCACCTATCCTTTGGCTATGGGTCAATAAAAGATTTTCTTTTTTCTTGAGTGGTGTCTGTAACAGCGCACCACACTGCCCCGATGACCAGAAGCCAGCGACAACATGGAAAATAAACCTTAATTCTCTCCATTTAGCCATTGCTCCAGTAAGTAAATCAGTTACATAGGATTTAAATGCTATTTACCTGCTAATTGCCCCTATATCTGCGGGGAAACAACATTTCTGGACACGACACAATCTCTTTTACTATATTTGTTTCTTCTACTAGATTGCTGAGAAATGACCCGTGAATCGTAATTCTCTAGGGACCTCTAGTGGAAAAGTTGGATATTGTTTCTGCCTAAAAGTTTTATAGTTTTAATTTAACAAAATATAAATAATAAGAAATATTGGGAAACTATAAAGCCATTAATATATAAAAAAAAATATTTCTGCAACTGACTAATGAAATATCTCACATTGTCATTAACTGAATTAAATAAATATTATTAAAATTGTTATTTTCATGTTGTGTACAAAAAAATCTTGATCAAACAAATAAACTTAAGGAGCCCCATTATACTATATCGTACCTAGGGTTGAGCGACTTTCATTTTTTTAAGATCGAGTCGGGTTTTGTGAAACCCGACTTTGTCCAGAGTCGACCGAAACCCGAAACCCAATGCAAGTCAATGGGGAAGCATAGTCGGCAGTGAGTGGAGGCCAGGAAAACACCTACAGTGCCCATTTTAATGCCAAAAACATCCATTCTTGTTTCTGAAGCTTGTCAATCTTAATTAACTTTATAATAATAGTTGGGCATTGGAAATTGGGGGTCATTTGGCAAAAGTTGTGGGGGGTAGGGCTGGTTCAAGGTTTTAGTGGGCCCAGGAAATGTGGACTACGTCACGGCGGTGGAGCAGTGAGAGGTAAGTATGTCAAGTTTGCAAGTGCTGTGATCCTAAGCAAGCAGGGGGGGGCACTCGTTGGCATTGGCACTGGCACAGGGCCCCTCAAAGTACAGCGGTGTGTTTGCACGGCAGGGGCACTTTTGCGTACTCTGAGGGGCCCTGTGCCAGTGACGTCGCCAACGAGTATGCCCCCCCACCTGATGAAGGAACCTGCACTTTCATCTGCACCTTCCTCTTTGTCCCTGTGTAAGGTGGTATAACATGCGGGAAGGGGAACCTTACTTTCAGCAGGGTCAGATTCTGGCTGTGTAGAGTGCAAGGGGAATGTAGTGGTCTAGGTCAATGTACCAGCAGACTCATCTAGCAGTGGCTGGGCAATGGGCAGGATGAGGAGGAAACACAGATATAGGGCCAAAGAATAAAGTAGGCTAAATGCAGTTTAAAATTGGTAACAGGACTAAACAGGCGGCATTGCTTTGTTCAGTGGAGTAGCAAACCCAGGAGCAGCAGACACTGTTTTAAGGGCCCAACCACACTAGTAGGCCAAATGCAGTTTAATATCTGCTACTATAGGCCAAAAGCCTGAAGACTGAAGCTCAGCTTTATACAGTGGAGGACAACACCAGGGAGCGGCAGACACCGTTAGTAGGCCGTAACCACCAATTTTTGTTTAAAAAAGCACTTAATGACAGCCAGAAGGTTGAAGCTCAGCTTTATACAGTTGAGGACAACACGAGGGAGCGGCAGACACCGTTAGTAGGCCGTAACCAAAGTTGAAGGCCAAATGCAGTTGAATATCTGACACTATAGTCCGAAAGCCTAAAGACTGAAGCTCAGCTTTATTCAGTTGAGGACAACACCAGGGAGCGGCAGACACCGTTAGTAGGCCGTAACCACCAAGTTTTTTAAAAAACAGCACTTAATGAGAGCCAGAAGGTTGAAGCTCAGATTTATTCACTTGAGGACGACACCAGGGAGCGGCAGACACCGTTAGTAGGCCGTAACCACCAAGTTTTTTAAAAAACAGCACTTAATGAGAGCCAGAAGGTTGAAGCTCAGATTTATTCACTTGAGGACGACACCAGGGAGCGGCAGACACCGTTAGTAGGCCGTAACCACCAAGTTTTTTAAAAAACAGCACTTAATGAGAGCCAGAAGGTTGAAGCTCAGATTTATTCAGTTGAGGACAATACCAGGGAGCGGTAGACACCGTTAGTAGGCCGTAACCAAAGTTGAAGGCCAAATGCAGTTGAATATCTGATACTATAGGCCGAAAGCCTAAAGACTGAAGCTCAGCTTTATTCAGTTGAGGACAACACCAGGGAGTGGCAGACACCGTTAGTAGGCCGTAACCACCAAGTTTTTTAAAAAACAGCACTTAATGAGAGCCAGAAGGTTGAAGCTCAGATTTAGACAGTGGAGGACAATTTGAATTAGGGACTGCAGACAGACTTAGTAGGCTGTCCCCTGTGGACCATGCATCCACCACATTAACCCATTGCACCGTAATGGACACGTAACCTTCCGTGGCCATGCCTACAGGTCCATGCGTCTGTTGTCAGGTGCACCTTTGTACTCACAGATTGCCAGAGTGCATGGACAATGCGGTCTTTTACATGCTGGTGGAGGGTTGGGATGGCTTTTCTCGCAAAAGAAGTGTCGACTGGTTAGCTTGTAGCATGGTACAGCGTAGTCCATCATGGCTTTATTAATATTAAATAAAATATATAAATAGGCTCAAGGCAGTTTTAAATCGGTTACATGGATACACAGGCAGCATTGTGGTCAGTGGATGAGGATTGCAAGGAGGGACCGCAGACAGGCTAACGAAGGCCTAAAATAACAAAAAATAGGCTCAAGGCAGTTTTAAATCGGTTACATGGATACACAGGCAGCATTGTGGTCAGTGGATGAGGATTGCAAGGAGGGACCGCAGACAGGCGTACTAGGCCTAAAATAACTTAAAATAGGCTCAAGGCAGTTTTAAATCGGTTACATGGATACACAGGCAGCATTGTGGTCAGTGGATGAGGATTGCAAGGAGGGACCGCAGACAGGCGTACTAGGCCTAAAATAACTTAAAATAGGCTCAAGGCAGTTTTAAATCAGTTACATGGATACACAGGCAGCATTGTGGTCAGTGGATGAGGATTGCAAGGAGGGACCGCAGACAGGCGTACTAGGCCTAAAATAACTTAAAATAGGCTCAAGGCAGTTTTAAATCGGTTACATGGATACACAGGCAGCATTGTGGTCAGTGGATGAGGATTGCAAGGAGGGACCGCAGACAGGCTAACGAAGGCCTAAAATAACAAAAAATAGGCTCAAGGCAGTTTTAATCGGTTATATGGATACACAGGCAGCATTGTGGTCAGTGGATGAGGATTGCAAGGAGGGACCGCAGACAGGCGTACTAGGCCTAAAATAACTTAAAATAGGCTCAAGGCAGTTTTAAATCGGTTACATGGATACACAGGCAGCATTGTGGTCAGTGGATGAGGATTGCAAGGAGGGACTGCAGACAGGCTAACGAAGGCCAAAAATAACAAAAAATAGGCTCAAGGCAGTTTTAAATCGGTTACATGGATACACAGGCAGCATTGTGGTCAGTGGATGAGGATTGCAAGGAGGGACCGCAGACAGGCATACTAGGCCTAAAATAACTTAAAATAGGCTCAAGGCAGTTTTAAATCGGTTACATGGATACACAGGCAGCATTGTGGTCAGTGGATGAGGATTGCAAGGAGGGACCGCAGACGGGCGTACTAGGCCTAAAATAACTTAAAATAGGCTCAAGGCAGTTTTAAATCAGTTACATGGATACACAGGCAGCATTGTGGTCAGTGGATGAGGATTAGAAGGAGGGACCGCAGACAGGCGTACTAGGCCTAAAATAACTTAAAATAGGCTCAAGGCAGTTTTAAATCGGTTACATGGATACACAGGCAGCATTGTGGTCAGTGGATGAGGATTGCAAGGAGGGACCGCAGACAGGCTAATGAAGGCCTAAAATAACAAAAAATAGGCTCAAGGCAGTTTTAAATCGGTTATATGGATACACAGGCAGCATTGTGGTCAGCGGAGGAGGAGGATTGCAAGGAGGGACCGCAGACAGGCGTACTAGGCCTAAAATAACTTAAAATAGGCTCAAGGCAGTTTTAAAACGGTTACATGGATACACAGGCAGCATTGTGGTCAGTGGATGAGGATTGCAAGGAGGGACCGCAGACAGGCTAACGAAGGCCTAAAATAACAAAAAATAGGCTCAAGGCAGTTTTAAATTGGTTACATGGATACACAGGCAGCATTGTGGTCAGTGGATGAGGATTGCAAGGAGGGACCGCAGACAGGCGTACTAGGCCTAAAATAACAAAAAATAGGCTCAAGGCAGTTTTAAATCGGTTATATGGATACACAGGCAGCATTGTGGTCAGCGGAGGAGGAGGATTGCAAGGAGGGACCGCAGACAGGCGTACTAGGCCTAAAATCACTTAAAATAGGCTCAAGGCAGTTTTAAATCGGTTATATGGATACACAAGCAGCATTGTGGTCAGTGGATGAGGATTGCAAGGAGGGACCGCAGACAGGCGTACTAGGCCTAAAATAACTTAAAATAGGCTCAAGGCAGTTTTAAAACGGTTACATGGATACACAGGCAGCATTGTGGTCAGTGGATGAGGATTGCAAGGAGGGACCGCAGACAGGCGTACTAGGCCTAAAATAACTTAAAATAGGCTCAAGGCAGTTTTAAATCGGTTACATGGATACACAGGCAGCATTGTGGTCAGTGGATGAGGATTGCAAGGAGGGACCGCAGACAGGCTAACGAAGGCCTAAAATAACAAAAAATAGGCTCAAGGCAGTTTTAAATCGGTTACATGGATACACAGGTAGCATTGTGGTCAGTGGATGAGGATTGCAAGGAGGGACCGCAGACAGGCGTACTAGGCCTAAAATAACTTAAAATAGGCTCAAGGCAGTTTTAAATTGGTTACATGGATACACAGGCAGCATTGTGGTCAGCGGAGGAGGAGGATTGCAAGGAGTGTCTGACACAGTTAGTACTCACAAAAAATAAATAGATGTTAATGTCTCGCAAAACAACAAAAAAAAAAATAGTGTGGCATACTTAGGTACAGGGGTGGGCTCATCTGCTGAGTTTCTGACAAAGTAATTTGGCAGTAAGTATTTATAGGTGTCAATATAGGACACTGACCCAGACTACTTTAACTAGCATCATAGATGTCAACAAATTGGTATTGTCAGTGCCAGGCATTGAATGATGTCAGCGCATAGACTAAACATTGGTGGAGCTGTGCGAGATAATTTTGCACGTGGTAGAGCACAGTTTGAGCTGGGGGGGGAACTCTCTTGTGGCCGGCGGTACCGTCCCAGGGCCCCTCATGTTACAACGGTGTGTCTGACGTTGGGTGCTCGCCACCACCGCCAGAGACACTTTATTGTACTATGAGGGACCCAGTGGCAGTGCCGTCGACCAAAAGCGGGCACACCAGCCTCTTCAGACAAACGGCACTCTAACGGGTGCTTGCGCCAAGTGGCGAGACCACGGCCCCGTGGGGGGAGTTTTCCCATTGAGGGAGGTGTAAACATGTCATATGCTGGACAAACAGCTGCTGCAAATTAAGAGATTGGAACACTCAGTAAGACCAGACCACAAGCAAGACCTTTTTATAGGAAAGCTAGGTGTCAGCCGGGAAAGGTGGGGCAAAATAATTTGAAATCCAGGAGTGGTTCATTTTAATGAAGATGAGATCATCCACATTTTGGGTAGCCAGACGAGTCCTTTTTTCGGTTAATATTGAACCAGCAGCACTGAATACTCTTTCTGATAGCACACTAGCTGCTGGGCAAGCAAGCTCCTGCAATGCATATTCTGCCAATTCAGGCCAAGTGTCTAATTTGGATGCCCAGTAATCAAATGGGAATGACGGTTGAGGGAGAACATCGATAAGGGATGAAAAATAGTTAGTAACCATACTGGACAAATGTTGTCTCCTGTCACTTTGAATAGATGCTGCAGTACCTGTCCTGTCTGCGGTCATTGCGAAATCACTCCACAACCTGGTCAGAAAACCCCTCTGTCCAACGCCACTTCTGATCTGTGCACCTCTAACACCTCTGCCCTGTAGCCCCCTGCAGCTCGTGTGAGAAACATCACCGGCGCTGTGTGCTGGGAATGCCTGAATCAAACGGTCTACAAGAGTAGCTTGTTTGGTTGCTAATATTTGTTCGAGGTTCTCATGTGGCATAATATTTTGCAATTTGCCTTTATAGCGAGGGTCAAGGATGCAGGCCAACCAGTAATCGTCATCGCTCATCATTTTAATAATGCGTGGGTCCCTTTTGAGGATAGGTAAGGCATAATCCGCCATGTGGGCCAAAGTTCCAGTTGTCAAATCTGCGGTTGTGCTGGTTTGAGGGGCAGTTACAGGCAAATCTACGTCACTTGTCTCCCTTAAAAAAACAGAACCCGGCCTTGCAACGCCACTAATTTTGGTTGGCCCAGGAGAAGCTTCCTCATTAAAAAAGTACTCATCCCCATCATCCTCCTCGTCCTCCTCGTCCTCTTCGCCCGCTACCACGTCCTCTAGACGGCCGTGACCAGACAATGGCTGACTGTCATCAAGGCTTTCCTCTTCCTCGGCTGCAGACGCCTGCTCCTTTATGTGCGTCAAACTTTGCATCAGCAGACGCATTAGGGGGATGCTCATGCTTATTATGGCGTTGTCTGCACTAACCAGCCGTGTGCATTCCTCAAAACACTGAAGGACTTGACACAAATCTTGTAGCTTCGACCACTGCACACCTGACAACTCCATGTCTGCCATCCAACTGCCTGCCCGTGTATGTGTATCCTCCCACAAAAACATAACAGCACGCCTCTGTTCGCACAGTCTCTGAAGCATGTGCAGTGTGGAGTTCCACCTTGTTGCAACGTCGATGATTAGGCGATGCTGAGGAAGGTTCAAAGACCGCTGATAGTTCTGCATATGGCTGGAGTGTACGGGTGAACGGCGGATATGCGAGCAAAGTCTGCGCACTTTGAGGAGCAGGTCGGGTAACCCCGGATAACTTTTCAGGAAGCACTGCACCACCAGGTTTAAGGTGTGAGCCAGGCAAGGAATGTGTTTCAGTTGGGAAAGGGCTATGGCAGCCATGAAATTCCTTCCGTTATCACTCACTACCTTGCCTGCCTCAAGATGTACAGTGCCCAGCCATGACTGAGTTTCTTTCTGCAAGAACTCGGACAGAAATTCCGCGGTGTGTCTGTTGTCGCCCAAACACTTCATTGCCAATACAGCCTGCTGACGCTTGCCACTAGCTGTCCCATAATGGCACACCTGGTGTGCAACAGTGGCAGCTGCGGATGGAGTGGATGTGCGACTGCGGTCTGTGGACGAGCTCTCGCTTCTGCAGGAGGAGGAGGAAGAGGAGGAGGGGGGGCGAATGCCTACAGCCAACTCTTTCCTTGACCGTGGGCTAGGCAGAACTGTCCCAATATTGCTGTCCCCTGTGGACCCTGAATCCACCACATTCACCCAGTGTGCCGTGATGGGCACGTAACGTCCCTGGCCATGCCTACTGGTCCATGCATCTGTTGTCAGGTGCACCTTTGTAGTCATAGACTGCCTGAGTGCATGGACGATGCGGTCTTTAACATGCTATTGGAAGGCTGGGATAGCTTTTCTAGAATAAAAGTGTCGACTGGGTAGCTCGTAGCGTGGTACAGCGTAGTCCATCAGCGATTTAAAAGCTTTGCTTTCAACTAACCGGTAGGGCATCATCTCTAATGAGATTAGTCTAGCAATGTGGGCGTTCAAACCCTGTGTACGCGGATGCGAGGATGAGTACTTCCTTTTCCTAACAAGAGTCTCATGTAGGGTGAGCTGGACTGGAGAGCTGGAGATCGTGGAACTAGCGGTGGTGCCGGTGGACATGGGTGACTGAGAGAGGGTTGGAGATGGTATTCTTGCCGGTGCCCTACATGCAGTGTTTCCTACTGCAAACCTGGTGATTCCCTGACTGCTTTGGCCTGGCGACGAAAGCTGCACATATACTGCAGGTGGTGCGGGAAATGGTGGGTTTACAGTGAGGGAAATGCAATCTTAATGCCAATCTATTTTTTTTTCTGGGAGAATTCAAGAAAAAACAAACAAACAATATTACACACTAGGTTTTCTGTGGCACACAATGAGAGACAGATGCCACACACAGGACTGGCACAGAGGCAGACTTGCCAATCTTTATCTCCCAGACTCCCACTATTAATTTTTTTTTTTACAGGGAGAATTTGCCCCCCCCCCCAAAAAAAAAATGGCCCAGTATTACACAGTGGTTTTCGGTGGCACACAATGAGACAGATGCCACACACAGCAATGGCACAGAGGCAGACTTGCCAATCTTTATCTCCCAGACTCCCACTATTAATTTTTTTTTTTACAGGGAGAATTTACCCAAAAAAAAAGAATGGCCCAGTATTAAACAGTGGTTTTCGGTGGCACACAATGAGAGACAGATGCCACACACAGCAATGGCACAGAGGCAGACTTGCCAATCTTTATCTCCCACTAATTATTTTTTTTTTTACAGGGAGAATTTAGAAAAAAAAAAATGGCCCAGTATTACACAGTGGTTTTCGGTGGCACACAATGAGAGACAGATGCCACACACAGCAATGGCACAGAGGCAGACTTGCAAATCTTTATCTCCCACTAATTATTTTTTTTTTTACAGGGAGAATTTAGAAAAAAAAAATGGCCCAGTATTACACAGTGGTTTACGGTGGCACTGTTGTGAACTCCGTTTTCAGGCTCCCTCTTGTGGTCACAGATGGTATTGTGTGACTTTGGTTTTTTGGCTCCCCCTGGTGGTTTGGTTTATTATCCTGCGGGTCTGGCTGGATCAGCTTCCTCATTATTCACCAGGGAGGCTCCTATTTAGCTCTGCTTCACTTCCACTTGTTGCCGGCTGCCAATGTATTCAGTGCTATTCTGATTACTCCTGACTATCTCGTTTTCTGCCTCTTCAGGATAAGCTAAGTTCTGTTTGAATATTTTTTGCTCATCTGCCTGCAATATGATTTCTGTGTATGATGAGACTAGTCCAGCTTGCTAATATGTGATTTCTTGTTGCTGGTAAGCTCTGGGTACGGAGTTGCTTCCCCCGCACCGTTAGTTGGTGCGGGGGCTCGAGCAATCTCTGCGTGGATATTTTGAATAGGGTTTTTTTATTGACCGCACAGCTCCCTTCCTATTTTCTGCTATCTAGTATTAGCGGGCCTCATTTGCTAAATCTAATTTCATCTCTGTGTTTGTGCTTTCCCCTTAACTCACCGTTAATATTTGTGGGGGGCTATTCTATATCTTCGGGGTCATTCCACTGAGGCAAGAGAGGACTTTCTTTCCCTCCAGGAATAGTCAGTTTCTCAGGCCGTGAAGAGACGTCTAGGATTTCAGGTAACGTTCCACGGCTACTTATAGTTGTTTGCGGATAGGATCAGGTTGCGGTCAATCTAGTTACCACCTCCCCAGAGCTAGTCGTCTGTTCAGTTACTTAGCTAGTCCTACCTGCGATCCTTGCCACTAGGATCATAACAGGCACACAATGAGAGACAGATGCCACACACAGCAATGGCACAGAGGCAGACTTGCCAATCTTTATCTCCCACTAATTACTTTTTTTTTTACAGGGAGAATTTAGAAAAAAAAAAGAATGGCCCAGTATTACACAGTGGTTTTCGGTGGCACACAATGAGAGACAGATGCCACACACAGCAATGGCACAGAGGCAGACTTGCCAATCTTTATCTCCCACTAATTATTTTTTTTTTTACAGGGAGAATTTAGAAAAAAAAAAATGGCTCAGTATTACACAGTGGTTTTCGGTGGCACACAATGAGAGACAGATGCCACACACAGGACTGGCATAGAGGCAGACTTGCCAATCTTTATCTCCCAGACTCCCACTATTAATTTTTTTTTACAGGGAGAATTTACTCCCCAAAAAAGAATGGCCCAGAATTACACAGTGGTTTTTCGGTGGCACAAAATGAGACAGATGCCACACACAGCAATGGCACAGAGGCAGACTTGCCAATCTTTATCTCCCAGACTCCCACTATTAATTTTTTTTTTTACAGGGAGAATTTACCCAAAAAAAAAGAATGGCCCAGTATTAAACAGTGGTTTTCGGTGGCACACAATGAGAGACAGATGCCACACACAGCAATGGCACAGAGGCAGACTTGCCAATCTTTATCTCCCACTAATTATTTTTTTTTTTACAGGGAGAATTTAGAAAAAAAAAAATGGCCCAGTATTACACAGTGGTTTTCGGTGGCACACAATGAGAGACAGATGCCACACACAGCAATGGCACAGAGGCAGACTTGCAAATCTTTATCTCCCACTAATTATTTTTTTTTTTACAGGGAGAATTTAGAAAAAAAAAATGGCCCAGTATTACACAGTGGTTTACGGTGGCACTGTTGTGAACTCCGTTTTCAGGCTCCCTCTTGTGGTCACAGATGGTATTGTGTGACTTTGGTTTTTTGGCTCCCCCTGGTGGTTTGGTTTATTATCCTGCGGGTCTGGCTGGATCAGCTTCCTCATTATTCACCAGGGAGGCTCCTATTTAGCTCTGCTTCACTTCCACTTGTTGCCGGCTGCCAATGTATTCAGTGCTATTCTGATTACTCCTGACTATCTCGTTTTCTGCCTCTTCAGGATAAGCTAAGTTCTGTTTGAATATTTTTTGCTCATCTGCCTGCAATATGATTTCTGTGTATGATGAGACTAGTCCAGCTTGCTAATATGTGATTTCTTGTTGCTGGTAAGCTCTGGGTACGGAGTTGCTTCCCCCGCACCGTTAGTTGGTGCGGGGGCTCGAGCAATCTCTGCGTGGATATTTTGAATAGGGTTTTTTTATTGACCGCACAGCTCCCTTCCTATTTTCTGCTATCTAGTATTAGCGGGCCTCATTTGCTAAATCTAATTTCATCTCTGTGTTTGTGCTTTCCCCTTAACTCACCGTTAATATTTGTGGGGGGCTATTCTATATCTTCGGGGTCATTCCACTGAGGCAAGAGAGGACTTTCTTTCCCTCCAGGAATAGTCAGTTTCTCAGGCCGTGAAGAGACGTCTAGGATTTCAGGTAACGTTCCACGGCTACTTATAGTTGTTTGCGGATAGGATCAGGTTGCGGTCAATCTAGTTACCACCTCCCCAGAGCTAGTCGTCTGTTCAGTTACTTAGCTAGTCCTACCTGCGATCCTTGCCACTAGGATCATAACAGGCACACAATGAGAGACAGATGCCACACACAGCAATGGCACAGAGGCAGACTTGCCAAACTTTATCTCCCACTAATTACTTTTTTTTTTACAGGGAGAATTTAGAAAAAAAAAAGAATGGCCCAGTATTACACAGTGGTTTTCGGTGGCACACAATGAGAGACAGATGCCACACACAGCAATGGCACAGAGGCAGACTTGCCAATCTTTATCTCCCACTAATTATTATTTTTTTTACAGGGAGAATTTAGAAAAAAAAAAATGGCTCAGTATTACACAGTGGTTTTCGGTGGCACACAATGAGAGACAGATGCCACACACAGGACTGGCATAGAGGCAGACTTGCCAATCTTTATCTCCCAGACTCCCACTATTAATTTTTTTTTACAGGGAGAATTTACCCCCCAAAAAAGAATGGCCCAGAATTACACAGTGGTTTTTCGGTGGCACACAATGAGAGACAGATGCCACACACAGCAATGGCACAGAGGCAGACTTGCCAATCTTTATCTCCCACTAATTATTTTTCTTTTTTACAGGGAGAATTTAGAAAAAAAAAATGGACCAGTATTACACAGTGGTTTTCGGTGGCACACAATGAGAGACAGATGCCACACACAGCAATGGCACAGAGGCAGACTTGCCAATCTTTATCTCCCACTATTAATTTTTTTTTTTACAGGGAGAATTTACCCAAAAAAATAAGAATGGCCCAGTATTACACAGTGGTTTTCGGTGGCACACAATGAGAGACAGATGCCACACACAGCAATGGCACAGAGGCAGACTTGCCAATCTTTATCTCCCACTAATAATTTTTTTATTTACAGGGAGAATTCAGAAAAAAAAAATGGCCCAGTATTACACAGTGGTTTTCGGTGGCACACAATGAGAGACAGATGCCACACACAGCAATGGCAAAGAGGCAGACTTGCCAATCTTTATCTCCCACTAATTATTTTTTTTTTTACAGGGAGAATTTAGAAAAAAAAAAAAGAATGGCCCAGTATTACACAGTGGTTTTCGGTGGCACACAGCGACAGACAGATGCCACACACAGCAATGGCACAGAGGCAGACTTGCCAATCTTTATCTCCCTGCAGTTATCTCAGAAAAGTATGGCAGGCAGCTATAAAAAGGACTGCTACACACAAAAGTGTGGACAAACACACAAGATAGCTGTGCAGAAAGGAAGGAACAACAGGATTTGTGCTTTGAAAAAAGCAGTTGGTTTGCACAGCGGCGTACACACACAGCAACGCAGCTATCAGGGAGCCTTCTAGGGCAGCCCAATGAGCTACAGCGCTGAGGAAAAAAAAATGTAGCTTCCACTGTCCTGCAAACAAAAGGTGGTGTTGGACAGTGGGAATCGCTACAGCACAAGCGGTTTGGGGGTGAATGTACCCTGCCTATCACTATCCCTGCTTCTGACGAAGCGGCACCTCTCCCTATGCTCAGATCAGCAGCAGTAAGATGGCGGTCGGCGGGAATGCCCCTTTATAGCCCCTGTGACGCCGCAGAAAGCAAGCCAATCACTGCAATGCCCTTCTCTAAGATGGTGGGGACTGAGCTCTATGTCATCACGCTGCCCACACTCTGCGTCCACCTTTATTGGCTGAGAAATGGCGCTTTCAGCGTCATTGAAATGCGACTTTGGCGCGAAAGTCGCGTACCGCATGGCAGACCCCACACAGGGATCGGGTCGGGTTTCATGAGACGCCGACTTTGCCAAAAGTCGGCGACTTATGAAAATTAACGATCCGTTTCGCTCAACCCTAATCGTACCAAAAGTATAATGGGAGACCGCAGGAAGTGCGCCCAGGGTTCACTTGTGTATTAAAGATGTGGAGAGATACAATAACGTTTTTATTTGATAAACTGTTAATTATAAGCTAATGAGCAGATACTGATTCTCTTTATTCTTGTTGGACTCCTTTTACGCTGTGAGAAAAAATTAAGATCAGTTATGAAGACTTTGATCCTGATTCATTAATGCTTTTCCGCTAAAATTCAAGTGCAAAAAAATGTGAAAAGTCGCTAAAGTTTTGCCAAGCTGTGACAAAGTGGATTTAGCTGTGATGGAGGCTTTGGATACCCACTAGTCAATTTCATGATGAGCGGCGGCATTCCTTCTGCCACGAATGTGAGTCTAGTTCCTAAGACTTGGGGAGAAGTGCACACAGAGTCGCATGCCACTTTTCAGACTCGCCAGATTTATTTAAAGGGAATCTGTGTTCAGGTTTTTACTAAATCAAAGTCCAGCTCACCATAATTGACATCCTTGGAAGCTCGGAGCACGGAACCGCTGTGTCAGGGTGTGGAGGAATCAAAAGAATGATGAGGAATCCAACACCTCCCCATCGAGGCTGCCGTGAAAAATGCCAGTCTTGATGATTCGGAGCCATTGACTTTATAAACCATCCTGATTAATGGATTGTAGAAGATTAGAAAAACAAGCAGTTGTTCGCCGCAATCTTTTCCGGAGTGCAGCCAGTAATTGCAGCTCCAACACATGGAGAATTCACTTAAAGGGAACCTTTCATGTCCCCAAAGCTCCTTAGTTGGTTAAGGTAATGGCCATGTTTCTGTAGTATAGAGGATAACATTATTAATTTTATGACTTGTGTGGTTAACATATTGAGCCTTTTTTGCATCGTGTTTATGCATTATAGATTTTACAGAATGCTTATTTACAAACCAGAAGTGACAAATTTTTTTCAATGCAGCGAAATTAATGCTCAAAAGGAAACTATGTAATGCTATGAAATTATCTGAACGTAACACTAGAGGGCACTGTGGCATAACAGGTAAAGCCTTGACGGTCTATTTTCTTGCGTAGTGGCCAATCTCAGGCTTTGGTGTGAAGCTTTCTAAAAAAAATAGAGTATGATAGTTACATAAAAAATAGGATTAGTGATGATGATATCAGTATACATATTTTCTTGATACTTCCCTGTTAGTTGGTATATTAGCAGCCTTTCTGCGCCTTGAACATTATTGCCTACGTATTATAGAAGTTTATTTGATCCAGACAAACCCATGTTAGATCCCTTCAAGGGCAGGGGTCTCAAACATACGGCCCCTGAGGCTGCATTCTGTGACCAGCATGGACACAGAGGCACGAGGTACACGGATAACCAAGCCAGCAGAGGAAGAGCCAACCCCAGCGCTGTTCATAGTTGAATGTACGTCCTTAGACACACATTTAGCTAAAATATATTCCAAAGCACTGAGCCACTGACTCTCTGCACGGCACACACTATACACATCACTGGCCAATCAGAGGCTGTTGACTGATACAAGCATGCCAATCACAGGTGGTGCCCGACATCACTGATGGGGACATTATTACACCTTACGATAAGGGACAAAATAGAGGACATTAATACTGGATCTGGTCCAAGATGCAGGACAATAATATGGGATGAGCGTGAGGATGGAGGACATCATTACAGGATGTGGCCAGGAAGGAGGACATTATTACAGGACAAACTCCAGGATGGGGGACATTATTACAGGATGGGGGTGAGGACGGAGGACATTATTACAGGCTGAAGTCCAGGATGTGGAGCATTACTATAGGATGGGGGTGAGGACGGAGGACATTATTACAGGATGAGGTCTAGGGTGGGGACATTATTATAGGATGGAAGGGAGGAAAGAGGGCATCATGACAGGATGAGGTCCAGGATGGGGGACATTATTATATGATGGGGGTGAGAACAGAGAATATTATTACAGGATGAGGTCCAGCATGTGTAGTACTTCTCCAGGTGGTGTGCGCTCCCGGAACAGAGTGGGTGAGATACGATGATATACTCCAAAACCAAGTTTTATTAGTACAGCATACAATGCGTTTCAACTCTCATGAGTCTTCTTCAGGTATTATATATATAATGTAATGTATACATATTATTTATAATACCTGAAGAAGACTCTTAAGAGTTGAAACGCATTGCATGCTGTACTAATAAAACTTGGTTTTGGAATATATCATCGTATCTCACCCACTGTGTCCCGGGAGTGCACACCACCTGCAGAAGAACTACAAATGTGGCTTCCTATTGAAACATCTTGAGTGTTTTCACAAGTGCCCAGGATTGTGCTGCAAACCGTGAACAGGGGGAACAACAACAAATCAACCAAGCGGAATTATAGACAAGTTTATAAAGACATAAAAAAGGTGAGTGCAAAATAGCACTTTTTTAACATAAATTCAAATCTAGCTGCTGCACTTAGAATCTGCGCTCTCTCCCCTCTTTCCATTTTTTATTTTATATCCAGGATGAGGTCCATGATGAGGACATTATTATAGGATGGAGGTGAGGACAGAGGACATTATTATAGGATTCGGCCAGGAAAGAGGACATGGATAAAGTACAATAATACAAGATAGAGTCCAGAACAGAGGATATTATTATTACAGGATAGGGGTCATAATAGGGGATATTATTACAGTATTTGGGACAGTATTACAGGCTAGACGCCATGAGGGCATTTTATTATTGAATGGGGGCTATTATTACAAGATAGGGGAAAGGAAGGGAAGCATTATGATAAGATGGGGATATTAGTACCAGATTATTATTATTAGGATTTTTAATGTTGCACCATTGATACCCTGATGCTGTACATGAGAAGGGGTTGCATACAAAATACAGATATAATTGACAGAAAACAAACTAAAAATGATAGACTGGGATAGAGGGAAGAAGACCCTGCCCTTGTTGGCTTACAGTCTACAAGATGGGGAACAATTTTACAGGATCGTGCGAAAATAGGACATTATTAAAAGTGAGTGGCCATGATGGGAAACAATATTACCTGAGTCTATTTGAGGACAAAATTAATCTATTAATCTTTAATAGGGGACATTAATAGTTGTCGTAGAAACCCGAGCGCCAGGATGGAGCACAATAATCCCAGGAAGGGGGACTAGGATGGGGACAATAACCTCAGCATGAGCCACACTACACCAGGAAGGGGCCCAGTATTTATTTTTACTCATTTATATAGCGCCATTAATCCCACAGCACTTTACGGACATTATCAGCACTGTCCCCATTGGGGCTCACAATCTAGAATCCCTAATAGTATGTCTTTGGAGTGTGGGAGGAAACTGGAGTACCTGGAAGAAACCCAAGAAACATGGGGAGAACATACAAACTCCCTGCAGATGTTGTCCTTGGTGGGATTTGAACCCAGGATCCCAGCGATGCAAAGCTGCAGTGCTAACCACTAAGTATGAGGATCATTATTACTCTAAGCCTTATTATTACCTGATGGCTTCCTCTTCCCACCGCCCATTCCATTATAAGATCCTATACAAGCCTGCGGACAAGGGTGGAAACATCATGGTCTGGCCTTTTAAACTCTATGAGGCTGAGGCATATCGCCAGCTACGTGATAAACAGTGCTATCAGAAGGTGACATTTAATCCCTTGACAACTTATGCGAGGTATTATTGGGGATTCTGGATTCGGCATATAAGAGACAAATCTGTCATGATTCTCAATGGCGAGAGAACATAGCCCAGCATATATGAGAACTAGCTCTTGGAAGATGGAAACTATACTGACCATGAACTAAACCTGCCGCACAACTAGAAGTGGCCGGGTAGCATGCCTACGTTTCTTAACCCTAGATGCCCAGCGCCAGCCGGAGAACTACCTAATCCTAGCAGAGGAAAAGACAGTCCTGGCTCACCTCTAGAGAAATTTTCCCAAAAGGCAGACAGAGGCCCCCACATATATTGGCGGTGATTTTAGATGAAATGACAAACGTAGTATGAAAATAGGTTTAGCAAAATCGAGGTCCGCTTTCTAGATAGCAGGAAGACAGAAAGGACACTTTCATGGTCAGCAGAAAACCCTATCAAAACACCATCCAGAAATTCCTTTAAGACTCTAGCATTAACTCATAACACCAGAGTGGCAATTTCCGATCACAAGAGCTTTCCAGACACAGTAACGAAACAGCAGCTGTGAACAGGAACAAAATGCAAAAACACACAAGGACAAAAGTCCAACTTAGCTGGGAGTTGTCTAGTAGCAGGAACAAGCACAGAAGGCTTCTGATTACATTGTTGACCGGCAAGAAACTGACAGAGGAGCAAGGTTATATAGCGACTCCCACATCCTGATAGGAGCAGGTGAACAGAGGGGATGATGCACACAAGTTCAATTCCACAAGTGGCCACCGGGGGAGCCCAGAATCCAATTTCACAACAGTACCCCCCCTCAAGGAGGGGGCACCGAACCCTCACCAGAACCACCAGGGCGATCAGGATGAGCCCTATGAAAGGCACGGACAAGATCGGAGGCATGAACATCAGAGGCAGTGACCCAAGAATTATCCTCCTGACCGTATCCCTTCCATTTGACCAGATACTGGAGTCTCCGTCTGGAAACACGAGAGTCTAAGATCTTTTCCACAACGTACTCCAACTCACCCTCAACCAACACCGGAGCAGGAGGCTCAACGGAAGGCACAACCGGTACCTCATACCTGCGCAACAATGACCGATGAAAAACATTATGAATCGAAAAGGATGCAGGGAGGTCCAAACGGAAGGACACAGGGTTGAGAATCTCCAATATCTTGTACGGGCCGATGAACCGAGGCTTAAACTTAGGAGAAGAAACCCTCATAGGGACAAAACGAGAAGACAACCACACCAAGTCCCCAACACAAAGCCGAGGACCAACACGACGACGGCGGTTGGCAAAAAGCTGAGTCTTCTCCTGGGACAACTTCAAATTGTCCACCACCTGCCCCCAAATCTGATGCAACCTCTCCACCACAGCATCCACTCCAGGACAATCCAAAGATTCCACTTGACCGGAGGAAAATCGAGGATGAAACCCCAAATTACAGAAAAACGGGGACACCAAGGTGGCAGAGCTGGCCCGATTATTGAGGGCGAACTCCGCCAAAGGCAAAAAAGCAACCCAATCATCCTGATCCGCAGACACAAAACACCTCAAATATGTCTCCAAGGTCTGATTAGTCCGCTCGGTCTGGCCATTAGTCTGAGGATGGAAAGCAGACGAAAAAGACAAATCTATGCCCATCCTAGCACAGAATGCCCGCCAAAATCTAGACACGAATTGGGTCCCTCTGTCAGAAACGATATTCTCAGGAATACCATGCAAACGAACAACATTTTGAAAAAACAGAGGAACCAACTCGGAAGAAGAAGGCAACTTAGGCAAGGGAACCAGATGGACCATCTTAGAGAAACGGTCACACACCACCCAGATGACAGACATCTTCTGAGAAACAGGCAGATCCGAAATAAAATCCATCGAGATGTGCGTCCAAGGCCTCTTCGGGATAGGCAAGGGCAACAACAATCCACTAGCCCGAGAACAACAAGGCTTGGCCCGAGCACAAACGTCACAAGACTGCACAAAGCCTCGCACATCTCGTGACAGGGAAGGCCACCAGAAGGACCTTGCCACCAAATCCCTGGTACCAAAGATTCCAGGATGACCTGCCAACGCAGAAGAATGAACCTCAGAGATGACTCTACTGGTCCAATCATCAGGAACAAACAGTCTACCAGGTGGGCAACGATCAGGTCTATCCGCCTGAAACTCCTGCAAGGCCCGCCGCAGGTCTGGAGAAACGGCAGACAATATCACTCCATCTTTAAGGATACCTGTGGGCTCAGAATTACCAGGGGAGTCAGGCTCAAAACTCCTAGAAAGGGCATCCGCCTTAACATTCTTAGAACCCGGTAGGTACGACACCACAAAATTAAACCGAGAGAAAAACAACGACCAGCGCGCCTGTCTAGGATTCAGGCGCCTGGCAGACTCAAGGTAAATTAAATTTTTGTGGTCAGTCAATACCACCACCTGATGTCTGGCCCCCTCAAGCCAGTGACGCCACTCCTCAAAAGCCCACTTCATGGCCAAAAGCTCCCGATTCCCAATATCATAATTCCGCTCGGCGGGCGAAAATTTACGGTAAAAAAAAGCACAAGGTCTCATCACGGAGCAGTCGGAACTTCTCTGCGACAACACCGCCCCAGCTCCGATTTCAGAAGCGTCGACCTCAACCTGAAAAGGAAGAGCAACATCAGGCTGACGCAACACTGGGGCGGAAGAAAAGCGGCGCTTGAGCTCCCAAAAGGCCTCCACAGCATCAGGGGACCAATCAGCAACATCAGCACCCTTCTTAGTCAAATCAGTCAATGGTTTTACAACATCAGAAAAACCAGCAATAAATCGACGATAAAAGTTAGCAAAGCCCAAAAATTTCTGAAGACTCTTAAGAGAAGAGGGTTGCGTCCAATCACCAATAGCCTGAACCTTGACAGGATCCATCTCGATGGAAGAGGGGGAAAAAATGTATCCCAAGAAAGAAATCTTTTGAACCCCAAAAACACACTTAGAACCCTTCACACACAAGGAATTAGACCGCAAAACCTGAAAAAACCCTCCTGACCTGCTGGACATGAGAGTCCCAGTCATCCGAAAAAATCAGAATATCATCCAGATACACAATCATAAATTTATCCAAATAATCGCGGAAAATGTCATGCATAAAGGACTGGAAGACTGAAGGGGCATTTGAAAGACCAAAAGGCATCACCAAATACTCAAAATGGCCCTCGGGCGTATTAAATGCGGTTTTCCACTCATCCCCCTGCTTGATTCGCACCAAATTATACGCCCCACGGAGATCAATCTTAGAGAACCACTTGGCCCCCTTTATACGAGCAAACAAATCAGTAAGCAGTGGTAACGGATATTGATATTTAACCGTGATTTTATTCAAAAGTCGATAATCAATACACGGCCTCAAAGAGCCGTCTTTCTTAGACACAAAGAAAAAACCGGCTCCTAAGGGAGATGACGAAGGACGAATATGTCCCTTTTCCAAGGACTCCTTTATATATTCTCGCATAGCAGCGTGTTCAGGCACAGACAGATTAAATAAACGACCCTTAGGGTATTTACTACCCGGAATCAAGTTTATGGCACAATCGCACTCCCGGTGCGGAGGTAGTGAACCAACCTTGGGTTCTTCAAAAACGTCACGAAAGTCAGACAAGAATTCAGGAATCTCAGAGGGAATAGATGATGAAATGGAAACCAAAGGTACGTCCCCATGAGTTCCTTTACATCCCCAGCTTAACACAGACATAGCTCTCCAGTCGAGGACTGGGTTATGAGATTGCAGCCATGGCAATCCCAGCACCAAAACATCATGTAGATTATACAGCACCAGAAAGCGAATAACCTCCTGGTGATCCGGATTAACACGCATAGTCACTTGTGTCCAGTATTGTGGTTTATTACTAGCCAATGGGGTGGAGTCAATCCCTTTCAGAGGTATCGGAGCCTCCAGTGGCTCCAAATCATACCCACAGCGTTTGGCAAAGGACCAATCCATAAGACTCAAAGCAGCGCCAGAGTCGACATAGGCGTCCGCGGTAATAGATGACAAAGAACAAATCAGGGTCACAGATAGAATAAACTTAGACTGTAAAGTGCTAATTGAAACAGACTTGTCAGGCTTCTTAGTACGCTTAAAGCATGCTGATATAACATGAGTTGAATCACCACAATAGAAGCACAACCCATTTTTTCGTCTGAAATTCTGCCGCTCGCTTCTGGACAGAATTCTATCACATTGCATATTTTCTGGCGTTTTCTCAGTAGACACCGCCAAATGGTGCACAGGTTTGCGCTCCCGCAGACGCCTATCGATCTGAATAGCCATCGTCATGGACTCATTCAGACTCGCAGGCACAGGGAACCCCACCATAACATCCTTAATGGCATCAGAGAGACCTTCTCTGAAAATCGCCGCCAGGGCGCACTCATTCCACTGAGTAAGCACAGACCATTTGCGGAATTTTTGGCAGTATATTTCAGCTTCATCTTGCCCCTGAGACAAGGACATCAAGGCCTTTTCCGCCTGAAGCTCTAAATGAGGTTCCTCATAAAGCAACCCCAAGGCCAGAAAAAACGCATCCACATTGAGCAACGCAGGATCCCCTGGTGCCAATGCAAAAGCCCAGTCTTGAGGGTCGCCCCGGAGCAAGGAAATTACAATCCTGACCTGCTGTGCAGGGTCTCCGGCAGAGCGAGACTTCAGGGACAAAAACAATTTGCAATTATTTTTAAAATTTTGAAAGTGAGATCTATTCCCCGAGAAGAATTCAGGCAAAGGAATTCTAGGCTCAGACATAGGTGCATGAACAACAAAATCTTGCAAATTTTGTACCTTTGTGGCGAGATTATTCAAACCTGTAGCTACACTCTGAAGATCCATTTGAAACAGGTGAACACAGAGCCATTCAAGGATTAGAAGGAGAGAAAGAGAGGAAGGCTGCAGTATAGGCAGACTAGCAAGTGATTCAATTAAGAGCACACTCAGAACTAGAGGAAAAAAAAAAAAAAATTGTAGCAGACTTCTTTTTTCTCTCCTTTCTCAGCCAGTAATTTAACCCTTTTTTGGGCCGGTCAAACTGTCATGATTCTCAATGGCGAGAGAACATAGCCCAGCATATATGAGAACTAGCTCTTGGAAGATGGAAACTATACTGACCATGAACTAAACCTGCCGCACAACTAGAAGTGGCCGGGTAGCATGCCTACGTTTCTTAACCCTAGATGCCCAGCGCCAGCCGGAGAACTACCTAATCCTAGCAGAGGAAAAGACAGTCCTGGCTCACCTCTAGAGAAATTTTCCCAAAAGGCAGACAGAGGCCCCCACATATATTGGCGGTGATTTTAGATGAAATGACAAACGTAGTATGAAAATAGGTTTAGCAAAATCGAGGTCCGCTTTCTAGATAGCAGGAAGACAGAAAGGACACTTTCATGGTCAGCAGAAAACCCTATCAAAACACCATCCAGAAATTCCTTTAAGACTCTAGCATTAACTCATAACACCAGAGTGGCAATTTCCGATCACAAGAGCTTTCCAGACACAGTAACGAAACAGCAGCTGTGAACAGGAACAAAATGCAAAAACACACAAGGACAAAAGTCCAACTTAGCTGGGAGTTGTCTAGTAGCAGGAACAAGCACAGAAGGCTTCTGATTACATTGTTGACCGGCAAGAAACTGACAGAGGAGCAAGGTTATATAGCGACTCCCACATCCTGATAGGAGCAGGTGAACAGAGGGGATGATGCACACAAGTTCAATTCCACAAGTGGCCACCGGGGGAGCCCAGAATCCAATTTCACAACAGTACCCCCCCTCAAGGAGGGGGCACCGAACCCTCACCAGAACCACCAGGGCGATCAGGATGAGCCCTATGAAAGGCACGGACAAGATCGGAGGCATGAACATCAGAGGCAGTGACCCAAGAATTATCCTCCTGACCGTATCCCTTCCATTTGACCAGATACTGGAGTCTCCGTCTGGAAACACGAGAGTCTAAGATCTTTTCCACAACGTACTCCAACTCACCCTCAACCAACACCGGAGCAGGAGGCTCAACGGAAGGCACAACCGGTACCTCATACCTGCGCAACAATGACCGATGAAAAACATTATGAATCGAAAAGGATGCAGGGAGGTCCAAACGGAAGGACACAGGGTTGAGAATCTCCAATATCTTGTACGGGCCGATGAACCGAGGCTTAAACTTAGGAGAAGAAACCCTCATAGGGACAAAACGAGAAGACAACCACACCAAGTCCCCAACACAAAGCCGAGGACCAACACGACGACGGCGGTTGGCAAAAAGCTGAGTCTTCTCCTGGGACAACTTCAAATTGTCCACCACCTGCCCCCAAATCTGATGCAACCTCTCCACCACAGCATCCACTCCAGGACAATCCGAAGATTCCACTTGACCGGAGGAAAATCGAGGATGAAACCCCAAATTACAGAAAAACGGGGACACCAAGGTGGCAGAGCTGGCCCGATTATTGAGGGCGAACTCCGCCAAAGGCAAAAAAGCAACCCAATCATCCTGATCCGCAGACACAAAACACCTCAAATATGTCTCCAAGGTCTGATTAGTCCGCTCGGTCTGGCCATTAGTCTGAGGATGGAAAGCAGACGAAAAAGACAAATCTATGCCCATCCTAGCACAGAATGCCCGCCAAAATCTAGACACGAATTGGGTCCCTCTGTCAGAAACGATATTCTCAGGAATACCATGCAAACGAACAACATTTTGAAAAAACAGAGGAACCAACTCGGAAGAAGAAGGCAACTTAGGCAAGGGAACCAGATGGACCATCTTAGAGAAACGGTCACACACCACCCAGATGACAGACATCTTCTGAGAAACAGGCAGATCCGAAATAAAATCCATCGAGATGTGCGTCCAAGGCCTCTTCGGGATAGGCAAGGGCAACAACAATCCACTAGCCCGAGAACAACAAGGCTTGGCCCGAGCACAAACGTCACAAGACTGCACAAAGCCTCGCACATCTCGTGACAGGGAAGGCCACCAGAAGGACCTTGCCACCAAATCCCTGGTACCAAAGATTCCAGGATGACCTGCCAACGCAGAAGAATGAACCTCAGAGATGACTCTACTGGTCCAATCATCAGGAACAAACAGTCTACCAGGTGGGCAACGATCAGGTCTATCC
Source organism: Ranitomeya variabilis (assembly GCF_051348905.1). Classification (NCBI taxonomy): domain Eukaryota; kingdom Metazoa; phylum Chordata; class Amphibia; order Anura; family Dendrobatidae; genus Ranitomeya; species Ranitomeya variabilis. The sequence continues at coordinate 698,972,517 of NC_135234.1, read as the reverse complement.
GCCTGAAACTCCTGCAAGGCCCGCCGCAGGTCTGGAGAAACGGCAGACAATATCACTCCATCTTTAAGGATACCTGTGGGCTCAGAATTACCAGGGGAGTCAGGCTCAAAACTCCTAGAAAGGGCATCCGCCTTAACATTCTTAGAACCCGGTAGGTACGACACCACAAAATTAAACCGAGAGAAAAACAACGACCAGCGCGCCTGTCTAGGATTCAGGCGCCTGGCAGACTCAAGGTAAATTAAATTTTTGTGGTCAGTCAATACCACCACCTGATGTCTGGCCCCCTCAAGCCAGTGACGCCACTCCTCAAAAGCCCACTTCATGGCCAAAAGCTCCCGATTCCCAATATCATAATTCCGCTCGGCGGGCGAAAATTTACGGTAAAAAAAAGCACAAGGTCTCATCACGGAGCAGTCGGAACTTCTCTGCGACAACACCGCCCCAGCTCCGATTTCAGAAGCGTCGACCTCAACCTGAAAAGGAAGAGCAACATCAGGCTGACGCAACACTGGGGCGGAAGAAAAGCGGCGCTTGAGCTCCCGAAAGGCCTCCACAGCATCAGGGGACCAATCAGCAACATCAGCACCCTTCTTAGTCAAATCAGTCAATGGTTTTACAACATCAGAAAAACCAGCAATAAATCGACGATAAAAGTTAGCAAAGCCCAAAAATTTCTGAAGACTCTTAAGAGAAGAGGGTTGCGTCCAATCACCAATAGCCTGAACCTTGACAGGATCCATCTCGATGGAAGAGGGGGAAAAAATGTATCCCAAGAAAGAAATCTTTTGAACCCCAAAAACACACTTAGAACCCTTCACACACAAGGAATTAGACCGCAAAACCTGAAAAACCCTCCTGACCTGCTGGACATGAGAGTCCCAGTCATCCGAAAAAATCAGAATATCATCCAGATACACAATCATAAATTTATCCAAATAATCGCGGAAAATGTCATGCATAAAGGACTGGAAGACTGAAGGGGCATTTGAAAGACCAAAAGGCATCACCAAATACTCAAAATGGCCCTCGGGCGTATTAAATGCGGTTTTCCACTCATCCCCCTGCTTGATTCGCACCAAATTATACGCCCCACGGAGATCAATCTTAGAGAACCACTTGGCCCCCTTTATACGAGCAAACAAATCAGTAAGCAGTGGTAACGGATATTGATATTTAACCGTGATTTTATTCAAAAGTCGATAATCAATACACGGCCTCAAAGAGCCGTCTTTCTTAGACACAAAGAAAAAACCGGCTCCTAAGGGAGATGACGAAGGACGAATATGTCCCTTTTCCAAGGACTCCTTTATATATTCTCGCATAGCAGCGTGTTCAGGCACAGACAGATTAAATAAACGACCCTTAGGGTATTTACTACCCGGAATCAAGTTTATGGCACAATCGCACTCCCGGTGCGGAGGTAGTGAACCAACCTTGGGTTCTTCAAAAACGTCACGAAAGTCAGACAAGAATTCAGGAATCTCAGAGGGAATAGATGATGAAATGGAAACCAAAGGTACGTCCCCATGAGTTCCTTTACATCCCCAGCTTAACACAGACATAGCTCTCCAGTCGAGGACTGGGTTATGAGATTGCAGCCATGGCAATCCCAGCACCAAAACATCATGTAGATTATACAGCACCAGAAAGCGAATAACCTCCTGGTGATCCGGATTAACACGCATAGTCACTTGTGTCCAGTATTGTGGTTTATTACTAGCCAATGGGGTGGAGTCAATCCCTTTCAGAGGTATCGGAGCCTCCAGTGGCTCCAAATCATACCCACAGCGTTTGGCAAAGGACCAATCCATAAGACTCAAAGCAGCGCCAGAGTCGACATAGGCGTCCGCGGTAATAGATGACAAAGAACAAATCAGGGTCACAGATAGAATAAACTTAGACTGTAAAGTGCTAATTGAAACAGACTTGTCAGGCTTCTTAGTACGCTTAAAGCATGCTGATATAACATGAGTTGAATCACCACAATAGAAGCACAACCCATTTTTTCGTCTGAAATTCTGCCGCTCGCTTCTGGACAGAATTCTATCACATTGCATATTTTCTGGCGTTTTCTCAGTAGACACCGCCAAATGGTGCACAGGTTTGCGCTCCCGCAGACGCCTATCGATCTGAATAGCCATCGTCATGGACTCATTCAGACTCGCAGGCACAGGGAACCCCACCATAACATCCTTAATGGCATCAGAGAGACCTTCTCTGAAAATCGCCGCCAGGGCGCACTCATTCCACTGAGTAAGCACAGACCATTTGCGGAATTTTTGGCAGTATATTTCAGCTTCATCTTGCCCCTGAGACAAGGACATCAAGGCCTTTTCCGCCTGAAGCTCTAAATGAGGTTCCTCATAAAGCAACCCCAAGGCCAGAAAAAACGCATCCACATTGAGCAACGCAGGATCCCCTGGTGCCAATGCAAAAGCCCAGTCTTGAGGGTCGCCCCGGAGCAAGGAAATTACAATCCTGACCTGCTGTGCAGGGTCTCCGGCAGAGCGAGACTTCAGGGACAAAAACAATTTGCAATTATTTTTAAAATTTTGAAAGTGAGATCTATTCCCCGAGAAGAATTCAGGCAAAGGAATTCTAGGCTCAGACATAGGTGCATGAACAACAAAATCTTGCAAATTTTGTACCTTTGAGGCGAGATTATTCAAACCTGTAGCTACACTCTGAAGATCCATTTGAAACAGGTGAACACAGAGCCATTCAAGGATTAGAAGGAGAGAAAGAGAGGAAGGCTGCAGTATAGGCAGACTAGCAAGTGATTCAATTAAGAGCACACTCAGAACTAGAGGAAAAAAAAAAAAAAAAATTGTAGCAGACTTCTTTTTTCTCTCCTTTCTCAGCCAGTAATTTAACCCTTTTTTGGGCCGGTCAAACTGTCATGATTCTCAATGGCGAGAGAACATAGCCCAGCATATATGAGAACTAGCTCTTGGAAGATGGAAACTATACTGACCATGAACTAAACCTGCCGCACAACTAGAAGTGGCCGGGTAGCATGCCTACGTTTCTTAACCCTAGATGCCCAGCGCCAGCCGGAGAACTACCTAATCCTAGCAGAGGAAAAGACAGTCCTGGCTCACCTCTAGAGAAATTTTCCCAAAAGGCAGACAGAGGCCCCCACATATATTGGCGGTGATTTTAGATGAAATGACAAACGTAGTATGAAAATAGGTTTAGCAAAATCGAGGTCCGCTTTCTAGATAGCAGGAAGACAGAAAGGACACTTTCATGGTCAGCAGAAAACCCTATCAAAACACCATCCAGAAATTCCTTTAAGACTCTAGCATTAACTCACAACACCAGAGTGGCAATTTCCGATCACAAGAGCTTTCCAGACACAGTAACGAAACAGCAGCTGTGAACAGGAACAAAATGCAAAAACACACAAGGACAAAAGTCCAACTTAGCTGGGAGTTGTCTAGTAGCAGGAACAAGCACAGAAGGCTTCTGATTACATTGTTGACCGGCAAGAAACTGACAGAGGAGCAAGGTTATATAGCGACCCCCACATCCTGATAGGAGCAGGTGAACAGAGGGGATGATGCACACAAGTTCAATTCCACAAGTGGCCACCGGGGGAGCCCAGAATCCAATTTCACAACACAAATCATCTCTAAACAACTACATGATGCACTAACTGAAGCAGAGGCCAGGGTCCCATCTTTGTACCTTCTGCCGAAGGTACATATGGATTGTAAGATGCCCCCCGGTAGACACATTGTATCGGGTGTGGGAAAGTTCCTTGAGAGGTTATATAAATACATTGATCTACAATTGAAACCTTTGATGGAGACCTTACTATCGTACATCCGGGATACAGGAGACTTCTTACAAAACATAGATCCAATGTAGATGATGAGGCGATTCTAGTCACTTGTGACGTCGAAGCACTTTACATCCGACACGATAGTGGCCTTAAAGTGGTAGCATACTATTTACTTATGGCCACCTTTACAGCGGAGGAAGTCCAATTCATTTTAGATCTTCTGGGCTTTGCATTGAAGCATAATTTTTTCTTTCTTTTTTAGTGGATCTCTCTACCTACAGATCCAGGGGACAGCCATGAGGGCAGCCTTTGCGCCCTCCTATGCCAATCTTTTCCTGGGGTTGTGGAGAGGGACCTATTCCTGTCAAATCGGCACCCATCAATGGACTGCACCCTGTTCTGAGCGCGGTAGATTGACAATGTGTTCCTGATCTGGCAGGGAAGTCCACAATAGCTGGCTAACTTCTTCAATGACCATAACACAAATGACTTAAATCTGCATTTAACATATAATTCTCAACCAGATGTGATAGATTTTTTGAATGTCACAGTGAAACGTGACAGCAACGGATTTTTACAAACAGACCTTTTTCGTAAGAAGACATTCATAAATTCTGTTTTGAATGCAAAATTAACCCATCCCCCACAAGTAATCAAATCTATACCTACCGGACAATTTCTTAAGGTTCACCAGATATTTTTATCGGATGCTGAATTTGAAGAGAGAGCCCTAGATCTTAAAAATAGATTTTGTGCAAGAGGCTATAGCAATAGGCAAATTAAATTAACTTATAGCAGAGTCTTCAAACAAAATAGGAGTGATCTCATTCATGCATTAGGTGCCAGCAATTTAGACCAAAGGAATGAGGCCAATAAGGTGAGAATGATCACAAGGTACCATTCCCAATGGAACTTGATACAGGAAGCTGTTGCCAAATATTGGCCTATTCTTTTGGCGGATCGAACGCTCCAAACTTACCTCCCAAACCAAGTATCACTGCGAGACGTGGCAAGAATTTTAAGGACATACTGGTACAGAAAACCTAAAACAAAAGTGACCAAAATGTACTCCCTTTATCTGCCTCTTGGAGATAGGTGGGGTTGTTCCCCATGTGGGAAATGTGTGGCATGCCCCAATATTGAGAGGGCAACTGTGTTCTTCTCCTTAGACGGCAGTAAGGAGTTCAAAATCACACAATCACATATTCAACGAAGGCAGTTATATATTATGCCCGCTGTCCCTGCATTAAGATCTATATAGGGTTAACAACCAGGGCCCTGAAAATTAGAGTAAGGGAACATATTCGTGATATTGCTGCCACCAAAGAAGAGAAGGACACAGACCATCTATGTACGTTACCAAAACATTTTAAGCTATACCATCAGTGTGATCCCAGTGGCCTTAAATTAGGGGAAAAGACTGTATAGTCCTGAGGTTTAGAGGAGGGGAAATTAGTCATTCTCTGGCCTGGTTGGAGATGAGGTGGATGTGGACCCTGAGATCAGTGCACCCACATGGGCTTGATGAGGCTCTTCGCTTTGTTCCGTTCTTATGAGTTGTCTGTTTCAATTTTTATCACACCTTTTTTTGTGTTTATTTGATTTTAATGTGCTTGTTTTTATCCTAGAGCAAAGTGGTATTGAATTTTGTGCGGACCGTATTGATCCAGTCGAGTCTATCATTGAAAATATCTTAAAGTGTCCATTTCCTATGGGAAGATAATTGGGATCCAATTCTCCTGCCCAATTCCAGCCTTGCTGAAGCATCCCCAGATCATCACCAAATTTCATAGTGGCTGCAAGACACTGTGGCTTGCACGCCTCTCCAGGTCTCTATCTAACCATTAGACAACCAGGTGTTGATCTGGGGATGCTTCAGCAAGGCTGGAATTGGGCAGGTTAATCTTTGCAAAGGACGTATGAATCAAGTCGCATACAAGTAATCCTGGAAAAACAGTTGATTCCTTCTGCTCAGGCAATGTTCCCCAACTCTGAGGACTGTTTTTCCAGCAGGACAATGCGCCATGCCACACAGCTAGGTCAATCAAGGTGTGGATGAAGGACCACCACATCAAATTCCTGTCATGACCAGCCCAATCTTCAGACCTGAATCCTATTGAAAACCTCTGGAATGTAATCAAGAGGAAGATGAATAGTCACAAGTAGTGTTGAGCATTCCGATACCGCAAGTATCGGGTATCGGCCGATATTTGCTGTATCGGAATTCCGATACCGAGATCCGATACTTTTGTGGTATCTGGAATCGGTATCGGGATCGATATTAATGTGTAAAATAAAGAATAAAAATAAAAAATATTGATATACTCACCCTCTGACGTGCCCTGGTTGTAACCGCCAGCCTCCGTTCATAAGAATGAGCGCTTGAAAGTCCTTAGATGACGTCGCGGCCTGTGATTGGTCGCGGAGTGGTCACGTGACCGCAACGCGACCAATCACAAGCCGTGATGTCATCTAAGGTCTTTCAAGCGCTTGAAAGACCTTAGATGACATCACGGCTTGTGATTGGTCGCGTTGCGGTCACGTGACCGCTCCGTGACCAATCACAGGCCGCGACGTCATCTAAGGACTTTCAAGCGCTCATTCTTATGAACGGAGGCTGGCGGTTACAACCAGGGCGCATCAGAGGGTGAGTATATCAATATTTTTTATTTTTATTCTTTATTTTACACATTAATATGGATCCCAGGGCCTGAAGGGGAGTTTCCTCTCCTTCAGACCCTGGGAACCATCAGGATACCTTCCGATACTTGATGTCCCATTGACTTTTATTGGTATCGGGTATCGGTATCGGCGATATCCGATACTTTTTGGGTATTGGCCGATACTATCCGATACCGATACTTTCAAGTATCGGACGGTATCGCTCAACACTAGTCACAAGCCATCAAACAAAGAAGAACTGCTTACATTTTGTACCAGAAGTGGCATAAGGTCACCCAAAAGAAGTGTGAAAGGTTGGTGGAAAGCATGCCAAGACTCATGAAAGCTGTAAATAAAAATCATGGTTATTCCACAAAATATTGATTTCTGAACTCTTCCTGAGTTAAAACATTAGTATTGTTGTTTCTAAATGATTATGAACTTGTTTTTTTTTTTTTTTTGCATTATTTGAGGTCTGCAAACAATGCATTTTTTTGTTATTTTGACTATTTCTCATTTTCAGAAACTAAATACAAAATGTATTGCTTGGAACTTCGGAGACATGTTGTCAGCAGTTTATGGAATAAAAGAACAATTTATATTTTACTCAAAAAAATACCTATAAAGAGAAAAAGCAGACAAACTGAAAATTTTGCAGTGGAATCTTAATTTTTGCCAGAGATGTATAATGGTGAACTTTGTTTATTTGGTACTTTTTAGACACTAATATTTCATGCACTAATATTGTAATTTTCCCTCCCCCTCCCTTTTTGGTATGGTTTGTTGTACTGGTGATATTGCTGGTTGTTGCAGGGGGGAGATGGGAATTGTAGTAAAAGTTATTCTCTCTCTCTCTGCATCCTAGGGTGCCACTGTGCGCACGCGCCCATTGGTGTGTTCCCAGGAGCACCCTGGGCCATGTCTTTTGGCCCGGCGCTCCAGTCATGTAACTCAGCATGCACCGGCATGGTCTGACTCGCTGTCAGACCGCCAGTCCTGATGAAATCTATGATAGCCCCTTCCTCACTTGCCGGAGGGATGTTCTGGATCTATCTGAATATCCTTGGCCATACAGAAGTGTTGCTAGTAAACCTCCCTTTGTAACCCAGTCGTTGATTTGTCCGCTATAAACTATATAACTTTGCTCTTGTTGGCGTGATGCCACCCCAGAAGAATGCAGTAGCGGACACGTGCGTTGGGGCGGGCATCATCACCCACAAGAGACAATGTTTGTATCATATTGAATATCTGTTCTCTGGACTTCTTGTGCTTTCTTGTGAATATCATGACTTCATGGTGTTTTCTTGTATGCACTACCTTGTGAAGTTTTTTCCATTACATAATCTATTGTGTACAGCCTCTATTTGATATATGGTGGGTGTTTGGTTCTACTCTGTGGTTTCCCACATTTTAATAACCTAGTCTGTCATTTTGTTTTTCTTGTTAATAAAAATTGTACATTTACTATTATTGTTTCCTGTGTACATTTTTCTTTTTTGAATATTATGTTACTGTACTGAACCTTGTACATGTTAATTTTTGTTTTGGCATTTTACAATTTTGTACAACTGAAACTTGGTTTGTTTTGATAAAATGGCATAATTCCTGACTAATCCCGCCCTTTTCTTTATATTTTAGGACATTGTAAACTTTAGTATTTTTGTGTTATTGAATGATGATTTAATTTATGTTTTTCAGTTTATAAAAATTAATCTTATAAAACAAGTATAGGAAAACATGGAAAGCAGAGAGACTAGAAAGAAAATGTTAACCTTTGTCAATAGCTTTTTTATTAACCCCTTAGTGAGATAGCCAATTTCGTACTTAATGACAAAGCCAATTTTTACAATTCTGACCACTGTCACTTTGTGAAGTTATAGCCCTGGAACGCTTCAATGTATTTCACTGATTCTGAGACTGTTTTTTTCGAGACATATTGTTAGGCGTCAAGTTCCCGCCGCTGCACATTGGGAATTTCAAACCATGTCTGCTGCGGTCTCCCATTCTCCTCCACCCACAGTGGAACCTGCTCAGCGGAGACATCTGTCCCAGCGTTTGGCTCAGACTGATACTGTGCGAATTGTTACTGTTGCCTTTCCAGACTCTGCCCCTGTAGCCAGCACTCATTGGAGGTCGGGGATCACACGCTCAGGCCATGTTGCAGCTCCTATTTGTCCACCAGGAAGGTCCTGTAGAGCTGCAACTATAAAAGGTTTGCATGGCTGCACGTCCATGTGCTAGTATCAAATGTGTTTAGCTTATGCCAGTGGATACTATACCACTCTATACATATGTGGTTTGAGGCTGTAGCTTTGGGACTGTAAACTCAGGCAGGCAGCTAGCATCAGTGGGGCAATTAGCCTTGGCTTGGCCGCCGTTACTTTGCAGCAGATATCTCTGCACTGTGGACCCCGGGCTGTGAACAAACCTTGTAGCTACCTATCTATACTCGGTGCATTCCGCTCGCCCTAACACATATTGTACTTCATGTTTGTGGTAAAATTTATTCAATATCACCTGCGTTTATTTATGAAAAAAATGAAATTTGGCAAATTTTTCAATTTTAAAACTTTTAATTTTGTACCCTTAAATCAGAGAGTGGTGTCACACAAAATAGTTAATAAATAACATTTCCCACATGTCAACTTTACATAAGCACAATCTTGGAAGCATAATTTTTTTGGTTTTTGGCTAGGATGTTATAAGGGTTTAAAGTCGACTAGCGATTACCGACGTGTTTCCGGTAAGTGCAGTTAAATGCCGCTGTCAGAGACTGACAGTGGCATTTAACAGGTTAACAACCACGGGTGGATTGTGATTCCACCCGTGGCTCTTAGAGGCACATGTCAGCTGTTCACAGCAATTGACATGTTCCAGGAAAGATGTGAGCTCAGCTCCGAAGCCCAGATGAAAGGAGAGATTCCGACGTGGGTGTATTATTGTGCCCAACATCGGAAAGGGGTTTTAAAAAAGAATTTATATTGTCTCCATTTGCCATACTAATGAGGGTTTAAACTAGTCACTGGGGTGTTAGTTGCCCCAGACAAGTCATTCCGTTTTCCATGTTATCACGCCCCTGTGGAAGTGAAAACACAATTTGCACTAGCGGCGTTATCCCCACTCATGCAAATCTCACGCATGCACGCCGGTCATTCCAGCAGTGTCACTGCATTTCTGAAGCCAAATGTAGTGCCCTGCCTTTGAAGTGAGAAGTGTACACTTTAGAGGCGCACTGCGCATGACCAGAAGCTCAGACGATGGCTTCTGGTCATGCAGAGTGCACGCCTCTGAAGCTGGGAAGCGTACACCCGACTACAGAGATGCAGTGACGATGAGCGGCGGTGACGATACTTATGCAAATTATGTTTGCCAGCTAGTGTGGGGCAATTAATGCCATCATCGACTAGTCAAAGCCCTCATTAGCATAACAAATGGGGGCAATATAAATGCTTTAGTTAAACTTCATTTTTACAGCAATGTGTTATACAGGGATGGTTAGGCAGGGAAATTACTCAAAAATAAGTGAATGCAGCTGGGTTGGAGGGCATGGGGGACCTGACAGGTCTCCTTTAAAAACATAAAAATGTAACTATTTTCTCCAGTTAAAATAAAGAATAAGAAAAAAACAAATTTGGTATCTACCCCTTTGGTAAAAATCCAATATATTAAAATATGGAATTGATTAACCCAATCGCTAAATGCTCTAAAGATTTTTAAAAATCAAGACTCCAAAATAACTTTTTTCTTTTTGTCACCTCACCTCTTAAAAAAAATAATATTAAGCAATTAAAGCATGTGAATTTATGTATATGAAATGGTATCAGTAAAAATGCCAGCTCACAATGCACAAAAAAAAAACCAGGCCTACTAAACAGAAAAAAAATGTTATGGTTCTCTAAAAAGGCTGCACAGAACAAATATTTTTTTTTTTTACAAAATTCCGCTGCACAGATGCTAGACTTCAAGCAATGTGTGAATGATGTAGGATAGAAGAGCCAGTGTTTGAAGGGACTGGGGTGGCGCTGAGTGTAATCTGGATTAACCCATTCTACATGCTTATGAATATGGTTTACATGCTTATTTAGTATTAATAAATCAGACCTGCTTAAAAAATTTGTGTCACAGCCAAAGTCATCTTACAGCCCCGACCTAATTGTCATAAGATTTGACATTAAAAGTAAAGCATTTTAAGGAAAAGTAGCAATAACATAAAGCGGTAATTTAATCTTACATAAAATGTATTTATTTGTAAATTATTATGCTTTGTTTATAGCGCCATCATATTCTGCCGCACTTTACAGACATCATCACTGCTGTCCCCATTGGGGCTCACAATCTACATTCCCTATCAGTATGTTTTTGGAGTGTGGGAAGAAACTGGAGTACCTGGAGGAAACCCACTGAAACATGGGAAGATCATACAAACTGCTTACAGATGTTGCCCCGGATGGGATTAGAGCCCAGGTCCCCAGCGCTGCAAAGCAACAGTGCTAACCACTGAGCCACCATGCTGCCCTAAGCAAACAACATTTATGTACAGTAGAAAGAAAATGCTTGCAAACATTTCTCACTGTTTTTAAGATTTCTTTCTGCAGTAATTAAAATTGGAACCTGCATTGTTTTTATTTTAATCAAAATTGAGATACAGGGAATATTACAAAATTGTATACGTTTCCATCATTCAATATTTGTTGTATATCATGTTGCAATAAAGGATGCCCAACTCTTACTAAAGCAATGCGGCTGATTGATTTTGATTGGCGCTTCGAATGTTCTCTTCCCGTGAGTTTTGTCGGCTCGCGTAAGTGAGTAACCAGTGTCTAATGACTGATACATTGGTGCTCGTTAGCGGGCCAAAATCAGAGGATTGAAATGGACTTTAAGTTAATCAAGATATTGAATGAACCAGAAAATATGCAGAATCATATTTTAAAAATTATATTAACACAATAATATGCAGCAGTAAATAATCTACGGCAATCCAAATATGTGGTGGGGGAAATCCATAGGAAAGTCCGCATCATATCTTTATTCTGTATGGTAGTAGAGTCATTTTATATGGAGATGACCTTGTAAAAGAAGTACTCAGTCAGGCTTAAAAGTGGGTTTCTTTATCGCTTCATTGGGGGACACAGGACAACCATGGGTGTATGCTGCTGCAGCTAGGAGGCTGACACTATGCAAAAAAGGAAAAAAGGCGTGGCTCCTCCCTGGCAGTATACACCCACCGACAGGCACCAAGTACCTCAGTTTGTGCTTAGTGTCTGTAGGAGGCGGACCTGGATCTTCAGATCCGCTGCTAACCTTGATTCCTTTACAGGTTTTTGTTGCTTTTATTAATGTTTTGGCTTTTCTTTTTCAGAACACAGCTTTCAGGGATTCAGGGTGCAATCTTCGACCCTGCCTCCCCAGGAGGGCGGCTGAGCGAGCAGTGTGGTGTCGCCCGCATCGCAACTCTCAGACCGCCGGCAGGACATTATCCCCTGTCACCCTCCCAGGTGCTCCAGGGTTTTTATGGTGGCGGTCCTTGCCAAACAGTCCCCCTCACCCCTCTCCTCGGAGAGGGCTGAGAGGAAGACGGTGGTCACCAGCGGTGACCCTCCCCCTTGTCTTTGGGGTCGAGGCCATCTTCTGGATGAAGGATTCCGTTTCCAGCGACCCCTCTCTCATCGGGCCCCTGGACGATCCTCTCTCCCTCTACCTGTGGAACCGGAACATGCAGGTACCAGCGCTTCAGCAGCCACTCCCCCGCAGCAATGTACAGCGCTCTCACACAGAGTCCCGGCCGTTTTTACTTTCACTTTCACCGCTGCAGCCGGCCACGGGCGCGCTTTTTCGGCACTCTTTTCCTCCTCCACTTAGGAGAGCTCTTACATCTCGGGCACGCCCTTCCCTTTCGGTGCGGCTCTATCAGGAGCCTTGGCTTATTCCTCACAGCACAGCTCTGACCCTTCTTCACCGCTGGCACTTCCTGCTTCAGCAGCTCTGTGCACAGGAGACATCATGTGTTGGGGGACACGGACAACTCTCCTCTGCGGTTCGGTAGGATTGTGATGCTATATTGGCCCCTCCCTGGTATTATCCATACCACTGTAGGCCCTTTAGTCTTTTTTGTAGTATAGAGCTGCAGAATATCCTTATGTCCAACTCTTCTGGAGCTTTCCTTACCAAACCTACCATAACTCACTACACCTGTGCTCCTTTTAAGATAAAGTGGTCAGTAGGCCAGTCGTCGCCTCTCTACCAGTCCTGCAGTCCTCCTGCCATGTCTGCCCCGCAGGAAGCTTCTGACTCTCAGGATGGGGGTGCTCCCCCTCCCCCTGAGTGGGCCGTTGCTATCTCGCAGTCGGTCTCTGATTTGACTAAGGTGTCTCAGTCCCTGGTCCAGGCGCTTGAACGTCTTCCACAGCTTCCTTCAGCCACCAGTGCTCCGACCGTCTCCCATGGCGAGTCAGCCGCACCTGACCCTGAACCACAGGGAGACAAATCAGCCAGCCACTCTAGAAAGAGGACTCTGTCTGGCTCTTCGTCTGGTTCTCCGGGTCCCTCCGCAGTGCTCAAATTGCTCTCCTCCTCCCAATTCCCCTCCTCGGAGGAGGACATTGGGTCTGATGTGGATTCCCAGTCCGGTTCTGACTCCGATTCAGACCAGACTTCTAGCATGCAGGCTGTCGTAGATAGTCTTATTTCGGCTATCTCGCAAACCCTCAAACTAAAACAAGATGAGGTTTCCTCCCAGGATTCCTCTGTCTCCTTTAAGCAGATGAAACATCCCTCTCGCTCCTTTCCTACCCATGATGAGTTTGAGTCTACCCTGTCTAAACACTGGGAACATCCTGAAAAAAGTTTTTCGGGTAGAAAAAATCTGGACGTGCTCTATCCCTTTAGCCCCGATCTTCTCTCCAAGTGGGCTGAGTCTCCCAACGTCGATCCGCCAATCTCCCGTCTTTCCTCCAAGACGGTTCTCTCCTTACCGGACGGCACGTCACTTAAGGACGCATCGGACAGACAAATTGAGGCTCTGGCCAAGTCAGCTTTCGAAGCAACGGGTGCTTCCCTCTGCCCCAGTTTTGCTTCCACCTGGGTGGCTAAGGCCATCTCTGCCTGGGCCAAGATCCTCCATCGGGGCATTTTGGCTTCAGCCTCTCCTACCGAGCTGGCTGACCTCGCAGACCAGATTAACCACGCAGGGAAATACCTTCTCACTGCCTCTCTAGATGCAGCAGCCTGTTCAGCCAGAGCAAGCAGCAACATTGTCGCTATTCGCCACTTTCTTTGGCTCAAAGCATGGAATGCAGATGCTATTTCCAAAAAGTCTCTCACTAACTTGGCGTTTCAAGGTTCCAGGCTTTTTGGTGCTCGTCTGGATCAAATTATCTCAGACGCGACTGGGGGCAAAAGTACCTCTCTCCCCCAGTCCAAGCCAAAGCGCTTCTTTAACCCAAAAAGGTCCTCGAACATTTCGCCCCTTTCGTCCGTTTGCAGCCTTCCCAGGTCTTCCGGACCTCGTTCCAACAGATGCCGTTCCAAGTGACGGGTCGCCCCCACCTGGGAGACTTTCCAGGGTGGGAGGCAGGCTTCTTCTCTTCAAGGACACCTGGCTGTCAATGATCAGCGATGCCTGGGTCAGAGAGATTATTACCTCCGGGTACAAGATCGAATTTTCTACCCTCCCGGAAAATTGCTTCTTTCTCTCTCTCGTCCCCCAAAGCAACCGTCCCATTTACCCGGCTTGCTTCAAGCCGTAACGTCTCTGATCGCCGCCGGAGTCGTAGTTCCCGTTCCTTCCGAAGAATGTTTTTCCGGGTTCTACTCGAACCTTTTTGTAGTCCCAAAGAAGGACGGGTCTCTTCGCCCTATCCTAGACTTGAAGCTTCTCAACCGCCACGTCCGACCTTGCCACTTCAGAATGGAATCCCTGCGGTCAGTGATCGCCGCCATGGAACCTGGGGAGTTCTTCTGCTCAGTCGACATCCAAGATGCGTACCTTCATGTCCCCATCTGCGTACGGCATCAGAGATTCCTTCGGTTTGCTATCGGGGACAATCACTACCAATTCACAGCTCTCCCCTCCGGTTTAGCGTCTGCCCCCAGGGTTTTCACCAAAATCATGGCTGCGGTCATGGCCCTCCTTTGTTCCAGGGGGATCCTCGTTATCCCCTACCTGGACGATCTGTTGATCAAAGGGTCCTCTCGTCTAGACTGTTCCCACAGTCTCCAGGTCTCCCTGGACACACTGACCCATCTCGGCTGGATTATCAACCGGACCAAGTCCTCTCTGATTCCTTCCCAACGACTGTCCTTCCTGGGCATGTTGTTTGACATGAATTTAGCTCGGGTCTTCCTCCCAGTGGACAAGTTCTCAGTACTCCTCAAGGCGGTCCGCCTTCTCAAACGCCCAGATCCTCAGTCACTTTGTTTCTGCATGGGAGTCCTGGGAAAGATGGTGGCCTCCATGGAGGCTGTTCCTTTCGCCCAGTTCCACACCCGCCCCCTCCAACTATTCCTCCTATCCACCTGGAACAGGTCCTTGGACTCCCTGGACCGTCCCGTCCACCTTCCTCTCCAGGTCCGTCAGCCCCTAACCTGGCGGACGCTGTCCTCCTCTCTACTGAGAGGAAGATCATTTCTTCCCCTTCAGTGGCAGGTCATCACCACCGATGCCAGCCTTCTCGGGTGGGGAGCAGTCTTCCGACAACACACGGCTCAGGGCCGTTGGACCACCCAGGAAGCTCTCCTTCCCATCAACCTTCTGGAGATCAGGGCAATCTTCCTTGCGTTAATCCGCTGGCAGTCTCTTCTGTCGAATCTTCCCATCCGCATCCAGTCAGACAACGCCACGGCCGTGGCGTACTTAAATAACCAGGGCGGGACTCGCAGCGGCCAAGTAATGGCAGAAGTGGCAAAGATTCTTCGGTGGGCGGAACACATTCCAGCCATATCAGCCGTTCATATCCCTGGGGTCGAAAACTGGGCAGCCGACTTTCTCAGTTGCCAGGGCCTGGCAGCGGGCGAGTGGTCTCTCCACCCCGCAGTCTTCAATCAAATTTGCCTCCACTGGGGTACACCAGATGTCGATCTTATGGCATCCCGGATGAACTACAAGGTCCCTCAGTTTGTCACCAGGTCCCGGGATCCTCTTGCCATCGGCCACGACGCTCTGGTAATTCCATGGTCCCAGTTTCAGTTTCCCTACCTGTTCCCGCCCCTCCCCTTGATTCCAAGGGTGGTAAAGAAGATCAAGTTAATAGGGATTCCAGTCATACTGATAGCGCCGGACTGGCCAAGGCGGCCGTGGTACGCCGAGCTCGTAAACATGCTCGCGGACACTCCTTGGAGACTTCCGGATCGGCCAGACCTCTTCTCGCAGGGAACCAGAGTTCTCAGTCGCTGAGTTTAATGGCATGGCCGTTGAGGCCGCAGTCTTAAAAAACTCTGGTCTCTCTCCCCAGGTCATACAGACCATGATCAGAGCCAGAAAACCAGCTTCTTCCCGTATCTACCACAGATACTGGAAAGCGTTCTTCCGGTGGTGTGAAACTAATGAAGTTTTTCCAATGTCCTTTTCTCTTCCGGATCTTCTCGGTTTCCTCCAGTCTGGTCTCGATATGAGGTTTATCCCTCAGCACACTCAAGGGACAAGTGTCTGCTCTGTCGATCCTCTTCCAGAGTGACCTTTCCTCCATTCACCAGGTTCGGACTTTTCTACAGGGAGTTGCGCATATCGCCCCTCCTTTCCGTCCTCCCTTGGAACATTGGGACCTTAACCTGGTCCTTGGTGCTCTTCAGGCTGCTCCCTTTGAGCCTCTTCATGACGTGCCCTTTTCCCTTCTCTCT
Organism: Ranitomeya variabilis; assembly: GCF_051348905.1. NCBI lineage: Eukaryota > Metazoa > Chordata > Amphibia > Anura > Dendrobatidae > Ranitomeya > Ranitomeya variabilis. The sequence continues at coordinate 698,956,229 of NC_135234.1, read as the reverse complement.
TGGAAGGTCACCTTCCTCATTGCCATTACATCTATCAGGAGGGTCTCCGAGTTGGCAGCCCTGTCATGTCGTTTTCCCTTCCTGATTCTTCATCAGGATAAGGTCGTTCTTCGACCGGTTCCCGAATTCCTTCCCAAGGTGGTCTCGGCTTTCCACATCAACGAAGACATTGTCCTTCCATCATTTTTCCCTTCTCTGGCTCATCCTTTGGAGAAGTCCCTTCACAAGCTTGACGTGGTCAGGGCCATTCGGGTCTATCTTTCTAAAACCGCTCCTTTCCGTCAATCCGATTCTCTCCTTGTCGTTTCCGAGGGTCATTGGAAGGGCTTTCAAGCGTCTAAATCCACCATTTCGCGCTGGATTCGCTCGGCAATTTCAGAATCGTACCATGTTCATGAGGCACGTCCTCCTCCGGGGGTGCGAGCTCACTCCACCAGAGCTGTCGGAGCTTCTTGGGATGTTCGCCACCAGGCCTCCGCCTTACAAGTTTGCAAGGCCGCAACCTCGTCGTCTTTGCACACGTTTACGAGGTTCTATCGGGTTCATACCCAAGCCTCGTCCGATGCAGGTCTTGGTAGGAAGGTACTGCAGGAGGCGGTCGCACACCGGCCGACCTGAGACCTTTTCTCATTTCCTTTCTACCCACCCTTTTCTGGGACTGCTTTTGGACGTCCCATGGTTGTCCTGTGTCCCCCAATGAAGCGATAAAGAAAGAGGGATTTTTGGTACTTACCGTGAAATCTCTTTCTTGGAGCCTTCATTGGGGGACACAGCACCCTCCCTACTTGTTTGTTCTGGTACCGTGTTTGGGGCCTGGAGGCCCTAGTTGAGTTGGTACTTTTACTATGAGTTCTGTCGCTTCTCCTACTGCTTTTTGCACTAACTGAGGTACTTGGTGCCTGTCGGTGGGTGTATACTGCCAGGGAGGAGCCATGCCTTTTTTCCTTTTTGCATAGTGTCAGCCTCCTAGCAGCAGCAGCATACACCCATGGTTGTCCTGTGTCCCCCAATGAAGGCTCCAAGAAAGAGATTTTACGGTAAGTACCAAAAATCCCTCTTTTTTCCCCAACTCTTTGCTCCATTTAACAAAATGTGGATTCAGCCCTGCAACTTTTGCAAAAAGTCTACGGACTATAGTCTAGTTTGCTTGGAAGTTTATATCCTGCAAATAAACACTGAGTGGCAAAAGTTAGGCCAGGGTCGCACTACTGTTTTTCTCTCATTCGAGAAAATCCAATTATGCTAATCTTACTCTGATAGAGTTTGATCAAAGTGTGGAAAAAAAAAGTTTCTTCATATTCTCCGTTCAAAATCACATTGCACTCGGATGTTGATCAATTTTTTTCAACGGACCCATAGACGTGAATGACAGTATGCTCCAATAATCCTCATTGAATAACATGGGGACGAGTGCTATCCATAAAATGATGGATAGCACCCATCCATTTCTTATGGTTGAATGCATGAGCCCTAACAAGGCAGTATTTACCACTGATGACTGTGCATCACGGTAGAGATTTAGCCGCAATGTATAGAATTATATTTAAAAAACAGAGTATAAATGTTTCAACTTCGGTATATTTTCATAGTGCAAATTAGAAAAAAAAAAAAATGTCAATAAATTGTTCTTATTATTATAATTACTATACTTATTTAATGTATAACATTATATTTTTAGAATAATTTTGATTATAGTTTTTCTTGTTTGAGTTTTTAAATTTATTTCCTTTTCCAATGGTCGGTCTGTCATTTCTATGGTTATTACTATGAAGGAATTTTTCTCTGTTAGTTGACGTTCCCACAATGAGTTTTCAGTGAGTTTCAGATGTTGCAGATTTTCTGCAGCATTTCTCAGCCTATTAGGTAAATTAGGTTATTGCATTTTTTACATTGTTTTTTTTTAGTGTGTTTTTTTACATGTGTGCAGAATGGTGTGTTTTTTACTTACAGATTCTCCTTATCTCATTCAAGCCTATAGGGAAAATCTGCCAATAAAATGCAAGAACAAAATGCAAGAAAAATTGAAATGTTTCAGATTTTATAAATGCAAAGCAGATCAGTTTATGCTGCGTAAAACAAAAGCATAGTTGATGTTTCTATAAGTTCCATGTAAAAAATAGTGGATGTAATATAAGATCATCAAATATCAAAACCATAAAAAAACTTAAAAATTCTCAATTTTTATTGGCTAAACTTATAAATGGAAATAATCCAAGACGAACACACAAATAAAGAAATATACATAGTCGATGATTATCCACCCTAAAAATCCCCTAGATAGCCCTATTGTCTGGGTCTACAGTGCTGCAGAGGTTGGCACCCTAAATGATACAACAAATGGCACCCCCGCTCCTTGACGGCTGTCCCTGCATATCCCTTTATATGCCTATATCTGGGTCTAGGGATAATCAGAAAAAACAATTCATCAAGATCCATATGAAAAAAAGAGGGGGTAGATAAACAGGGAATTCCTTTTATTCCTGATATGAACAGCATAGAATACAAGCATTATATGTACAGGACACCAAAAATAGACATATCTTGAATTGAAGGTATATTGTAAGCACTATACAAGTATACAAAACATCATATATAGAGAAATATATAAATCCAAATGAAAAACTGTAATAAGACAGGATACCCCATATCATTCTTTGAGTATATATACATGGGGATCACCCAGAGATTTATCAGTACATCTTTTTATATCCACAAACAACAATCTATGCAGTCTGTAACTTGCCTTTTATGATTTGTCCCAGAGGAATGATAAAGTGCCAGTGGCTTGATAAAGTGCCAGTGCTTTTATAAATGGTTTAACCAAAAAGCAGAGCAGCAATATGATCACCTGCCATTGGTTGTCTAGACATGAATATGTGATAAAGTGTCAAAATATCTATGACCTATGCATGATTGTACATGACAACCAGTGATTGCTTATAAGAAATGCTTAAAAAAATTAAATAGCTTCTTACCATACATTGGGTATCCCAACTGGAAAAGGGGGTAGCTTAACTGACCATTCTATCACAAGTAGTTATAGATGATTAAAATGTCTGTGCTTTGCAAATACAGTATATAATAATGTAAAAAAAGGGGTTACTTATCCCATGTGTTTTGCCCCAATATGTTTGCTCATAGGTGGTTGATCACGAGGCCCAGATAATTAGGCTAACTAGATATGTAGCTTAATAGAGGATCCAAGATGCTGTACTGTGTGCTGTGTATATCGTATCATTTAGGGTGCCAACCTCTGCAGCAAGGTAGACGCAGACGATAGGACTTCCTTGGGCATTTTTAGGGTTGATAATCAAGGACTACATATTTTTGTTTATTTGTGTGTTCGACTTGGATTATTTCCCTTTTTTAAGCATATCCAAGAAAAATTATAATTTTTAAGATTTTTTTGATAGTTTTGATATACGTTCCATCCACTTTGCTAAAACTGTAAGATGCCTCATTTTTTTGAGCAGCGAAAATAGGAAGCGTCATCAACGCTCCAAATACTCATCATGGGAGCTTGTGCACACAATGTGTTTTTTTAGGCGGGTTCGCCGTGATGCCTGAAAAAGTGCTTACAAAATACAAAAAAGAAACACATGCATTGCAATGCCAAAAAGACTGGCTGTGTATATAGTATGTGCAGATTTTTTTAGCTTCTTTTAAACAATTCAGGCTGCAAAAAACTGAATGCTGCAAAGCTAAAAGAAGTGACCTGACTATACTTCAGATATTTTCCTGCATGAAAACACCTCAATATCTTATATCTAAAAGAATAAAAAAATGCCAGCAACAAATCTGTCCCCAAAAATGACAGAATAAGCTACAAAAAAGATGCTTCAGGAAAAACACAACCGGCAGCTTCCTGAAGTGTCTTCTGTTTGAAAAACTCAAAGAGGACACAGGCATTTAAAAGATATCAAGCACACATATCCTTATTGACTCCTGAGGAGCTCTCTAAAGGATCTCAAGAATCCCAGATTAAAACTAGACCTTAACTGAAAAACACTGTCAGTTCCAAGTCATAGGTACACCTAAAACTGTTCTGCTACATCCAAGAAAGACAGTTTACCCGCTGTCATTCTGTTCATTCATAAAAGCAAAGTTGGCAGTCTATCTTTGTTTCCTAGTAAAGTCTGGATCTGTGGGAAGTTTAGGGCCGTGTTGATTGTCAGCAGTTGTTTCTCAAATTGAAGAAGGTAAATTTTATTGCTTTTCTTTTTGCCAACTTTCACTTTCACATACACAGTCAAATTTTAGAATCTATATTAAGGCCACAATGACTGCAACTTCCGAATTTCTATTGAACTAAGCTTAATTCACTGTTGCATTGAATGGTGATTTAAATAGAACCTGTCACATTGTGTATGAAGTTCAATTTGTGAGCAGCATGGAATAGAGAAGGAGAAGCCAAGCATCATGATATATTGGTTTGTTGATAAAGATTCAGTATAACTTATATATGTACAGTATATGAGTCCAGTTGGGGGTTCTACTCTACTAGTGACTGACAGCTATCTCTGCTTGGACAGTAATACAGGGGATACTGTAAATCACTGAGTAGGATCACCCACTGGAATCATATGCATACAAGCACCAGGGATTTCAATGAATAAAATTTACTGAAACATTTCCTGCAAAACTGTAAATCAATCTAATCATTTCCTCCTGCTCTATAACATCCTGCCTGCAGATCAGATACCATTTTCAACATGGCAGGTTAAACACTTTAAATTCAGTTGAAATTCAGGAGGTCTTGAAATTGCAGTTTTTAAAGGGTTTTTTCACAAGAGAAATGTATCCCCGATTTCAATAATAGATTATACATTTCTTAATGCTGGAGGGCCTGTCAGAAATTGTGGATAAGTTCTGCTGCTCTAACGTTTGCCTGTGTTGCTGATAGAGACAGCCGGCTGCTGTACTCAGCTACCTCTATCAGTCCCATAGGCAGTAAATGGAGTGGCAGAGGTTGTGTGACCAGACACCTCCAACAGCAGTGAGGTAGAAAAGAGCACTGGGACACACATTCTCATGAGTGGTGGGAGTACCAGTGGAGGATAGCAGAGAAAAGACATTGACGACCAATCCTGGGATATGTGATAAATGTATTTTTATAACAATTCCACTTTAATATTGGTGCTAATATATGGACAAATGATTTCCATCTGAGCCTGGCCACAGTATTGTTTTATGGATTGATATTAAGATTTATATTTAAGGAAGAAGCATTGAGTGTAGTATAGTATTTTGTAACAAAATTTTAAGCAACTTTGTCAATTCATTGGTTACCTTCCATTCATAAAAGGAATCTATTAGTAGTATCAACCCCAATAAGACATTTATATGAACATGCAGGTCATAGTGAGTTGAATAAAATAATGCTTTGATATATGCAATATCTGCAGATTAACAGTCCACTTTCCTGATCTCACTGTAGAGTGGTGCTTGATTATAACTAGCACAGTACAGAAAAACTGAGCTTTGTTTCATTACAAACACATGTGCAGCTGCAGTTGTCCTTTCAGAGGGCTTCAGTATCTATCATACAAACAGCTATTTTGGGAAAAGGGCAGTACAGCAGAGGTGACAGCATTATGAATGGAGAGCTACAGTTGCAGATGTGTTTGTAGTGAGAAAAAGCTCAGCTCTGCTGCACTATGTAGTTATAATCACACACAGCTCTGCAGTGAGATCAGAACAACTGATGGTTGAACAGTACATTACTCACACTTTCATTTGAAAAAAGCTCTGGAGGTAAATTTTAAGGGAGATCTGTGTCCAGCCCAGAGATCTTGGCCAAAAAGATCTTGGCCTACCTTGGGGGGCCCTTTCTCCTTTTCACCAGATAGCTCCATGAGCCAGTAGGTCTGAGATTGGTTTATATGCATATATGTGTATATTGGGCACTATAACATGTACTTATTTTTCTCAGTGGATTGATTCTTGTCTGGTTTTAATTATGTTTTAATATTTTGTGTGGCGTACCAATAAAATATACTGTTAAATAATTTCCTATACAATCTTGTGGTGTGCATTTATTGCAGTGGTGCTTTCTCTTTTTTGGCCATTATTGTTTACCACTGAGCTTGCACCCCTAGTTTTCCTTTTCCTCTGGTATCTTTGTATATAGTGGTGCGCTTGGTTTCTCTATACTCATATACAACCCAGAGATCTTAACAGCAAATTTACATATTAAAAAAACACATATTTTTCTGGAACAAGAAATCATATCACAGATATCAAGGTATCATCTTTTTATGACCTGCATATCCATGTAGATGACTTAGGAGGCATGACCCTACTGACAGATTCCCTTTACGTTAAAGCCTGTAATCATACCCAAAGCTGCTGCATTCACAATTTTAGAGGTTTCATAGCTGAATTCTCACCACAACATGAGCTGGCTCAACTTTGTACACAGAAGAGTCATCTGTATACCAATGTATACTCAATAGTACCAACAATCTGATGGATGACAATAAAGTGTCCCACTGTATTAATGGGATCAACTATGCTGTTGGGAGTGTGCCTGGCCTCAAGCTTCTTGACCTTTTCAAATAACAAGAACAATCGCGGGTGCAGCTTTGAAGTATAATTCTAGCTCAAATTCATGATATGTATATAAGTAATATAGTGTATTTGAAAAGTTACTCTATGCCATGTGCATAAATTAATGTTGATAAAGTTATGATTAACAGAAAACATTTTATTGGAAATTCTTAAAATTAGTACAAAGAAAAGAGGAGGAAATACTCTCTTGTACCTATGATGGTAGTCATTTACAGGGTTTCCATTTTCCATTGCCTACTATTTCTAAGATAACATTTCTACAGTTTCCATCCTAATCTGTGGAAGAGCCCAAAGCCAACACAATCACACAATTCCAAAGATACAAACCATTCAATAACAAGAATGATCTATGAGGGCTTTTTTACCACCACAATGTTTTCTCTTCCCCGAGAAGTACATTGAAAACTATATAAAGTGAGGCTCCACTTTTACGATCCGTACCCCTTGCTGCCATGTGGTTTTGTGCAATACACAATGAAACACCCTGTACATAGAAGAACATATTCTCTAATATTCCCTGAGCTTCATGTCCAATTCCATCTGTAGAACCGTCTCACCATTAATACATTACAATAGATGCCTTTAATTACATCCTAACAAGAAATAATGTAAAATAGTGTTAACAGTAACAGTTTTCTTCATTGCGTTCAATAAGATTATTTTGCATAGTCTAATATATGAAGGTACTTATATGGATATACTTATATATTGAGAGTAACTGTAGAGTTTCTGCAAAATAAAAATATAAATGCTAATTCCTTTTGCAAACCCTACATAATCCCTACTCTGCATTCGAAATCCTATAGTTGGTCATTTCTTTATAAATGGTCGTCATGCCCCAAAGTGACAATGCTTTAATCAGTCATGTAAGGAATTATTAAACCTTCCAAATGCACTTAAAATATCATTTCTCATATGTACAGATGATGATCACAGTTTAGTAATAGTATCTCCATCTGTGGAGGGCTCTTCTTGTGTGCTTTTTGAATCTGACAGTAGTTCTTTGCTCGATGTGTATTCGACATCATGGAATTGACTTTCTTCTATTAAACTGTGGCCTCTGGCAGAAGGCTCTGATGGTAGACATTCCAAGGTATCCATATGACCTGGAGTTACTGTGCAATGTTCATCCAGTTTGTTAACATTTAATTCCGTGCTAAGTTCTTGGCTCTTTGCGGAGTTAAATCTTTTTTCTGTTGGGCTAGATATTTCTGTCTCCAGGATTTCCTCGGAAACCGAGTAGATTTTAGTGGCACTCTGTTCCGTGGTAGTAGTTTTTACATGTCTGTGAAAAAGCCCAAAGCTTTTTATGTCTTTGGCAAATTGAATTTTCTTCGGCTTTTCCTTCGCAGGCTGTGAAGCTAGCAGAGCAGTGCCATTGCTCACATTGTTATGCTTATCGGCTCTTATCTCTCCCGTTCTGGGATGAATCATCGTGGTTATGTCAAAGAAGCTGAAGTTTTTCTTCTGCGTTCTACTTTTATTTTCTTTGGGTATACTTTTCTCTTCTTCCTCTGATACATTGTTCATTTTAGTGTTGTGAAAATTTAACTTATTTCCTTTTAACAATCCCAAGACTTCAAAACGGAAGCTGGAAATATCTTGCTTTAATTCCTGTGAAAAATTTTAAAAACTCAACGTCATCACCAGGGTAACAATATAGGAATTTTATATCTCTTTATAAGACTGCCTCTAGCCTTTTGTGCTTTCTATAGAGCTAGTCATTCCATAAAAGGATTAAAAATCTAATCATATCATTATTTAATTCCCCAGCATGAATTTACGAACTTACATTTACTGTCAATCGACCCAAGTACTACTATAAAACAAGACATTATTGTCAATCAAGGCACTGCAGAATAATCTGTACATGCTTCTAAAATTTCCTCTTTTTTTGCTGAGATTGGTATCTAACAGAGGAACTTTAAACTAGAAAAATGTATTTCTAGGGTAAAATACTGTATATCCGTAATACAGTGAACAGAGTAATGAAGTCATGCATATATGCTAAAGACACATAGTGTACAACCAGCTGTGTTATTAGATGAGGCATTCCTTCCTGTCACCATCAGGCACTCCTACTAAGCTGCCCTCTCTTGCACCATGCCACCCTCCGAATCGTGCATCACAGCCAGGCACTCCTACTGTACATTCATCTCTTGCACCCCTCCACTCCCCCCCACTGCACACCACAGCCAGGAACTCCTACTATGTTTCCATCTCTTGCACCCTCCACTCACCCCTGCTGCACATCACAGCCAGGCACTCCTACTGTGCTTCTTTTTTTTGCACCCCTCCACTTCTCTCCACCGTGCATCCCAGCCAGGCACTGCTACTGTGGTGCCTTCTCTTGCACCCCTCCACTTCCCACCACCGCGCATCCCAGCCAGGCTCTCTTACTGTGCTGCCTTCTCTTGCACCCCAATATTTTCCCCACCATGCATCACAGACAGGCACGCCTACTGTGCTGCCTTATTTTGCATCCTGCAGCTCCCCTCATTCCACATCACTGCCAGGCACTGCCACTGTTCTGCCCTATCTTGCACCTTACCATTCCCCCACCATGCATCACAGCCAGGCACTCCAACTGTTCTGCCCTATCTTGCACCTTACCATTCCTCCCACTGTGCATCACAGCCAGGTACTCCTACTGTTTTGTCCTATCTTGCACCTTACCATTCCCCCACCACACATCACAGCCAGGCACTCCAACCATTCTGACCTATCTAGCACCTTACTACTCCCCCACCGCACATCACAGCCAGGCACTACTACTGTTCTGCCCTATCTTGCACCCTACCATTCCCTCCACTGTGCATCACAGCCAGGCACTCCTACTGTTCTGCCCTATCTTGCACCTTACCACTCCCCATCACGCATCACAGCCAGTGCTGACTGCTCTGACATGCTGAGATGAGGAGGGACTTCAGTAGGACCTGGCTGTGATAAGTGGGGCAGGGAGTAATTCAGAGTGAGTGGTAATGCAGGAGGGCCTGACATGTTGACATTTGTTCTTTTTGCCTGCCTCTATCTCAGGCTACTCTGCAGGCCTTGTAGCATATGATACACCTACAATGGCTACTGTTCTGCTCCACCACCTAAGAAAAACCCTCTTTAAATCTGTAAATGACAAAATAAGTTGTCTGTGATTAACATATATATAATAAAGTCAGAGGAAAAATTATGAAAATTATTTTGGAGAAAATACTGCATAAATACAAGTTACCTCCCTCCTCGCTCACATGATTAGTGCTTAATATGTAGATGTGATTGATCAGTCTATTATTCACACTGAATAATGGTAAGGCTAAAGTAGCTAATCAAAAGAATAAAACAACATAAATACAAATAAACGAATTATGAAATTGCAGACAACATACCTTAAAGTTTTCTTCTGTTAACCCTTCTTCAGTCTTCGCGTCCCTGATCATTGCAGCAACATATCTCTTAACAAGATTTTTCATAACCTCCTGAAACAAGATAATGAGATACTTGAAATGTTTCATTTTCCAGCATGATTAATCATTAAATTACAGATACCGATGCCATAAAACTAATGCAAAAGGAAAACAAGTTTTTTATATGAAGAGTAGTGATGGATGGGTGAGCACTAAAATGCTTGGCTGCTCGTTGCTCTGGTCGAGCAAATTGGAATGGTTGGGTGCTTGACCCGAGCAACGAACCCAATGTAAGTCTATGGGAAAACTGAGCATTATTGCAGTGACCCCCCCAGGGGTCCTTTTAGGTTCTAAAAACATCCGAAATCAATGGGAACACTGCTCAATTGACATGGTAAAACCATGGGGAATAGCCCTGGTAGCATTTCTGACTCCCAGGTCACAGCTGTGAATAATGTTGTCAGAGTCTTATGCCACTTTTACAGGAGCACAATAAAACATACAAAAACGAAACCAAAATGGATTTTCCCTGGAAATATGTTAAAGGGAACCTGTCACCACCAAAATCGAAGATGAGCTAAGGCCACCGGCATCAGGGGCTTATCTACAGCATTCTCGGCCCACAAAGTCGGGTGCTTTGCTGTCATGTGCCTGATCATGCTGGTGGTGGTCAGGATGGTAGTTTTGCTACCCCTGCTGATGCGGGCATGGCAGGTGCTGCAAATGGCCTGTTTGGGGTTATCGGTAGAGTCTTTAAAAAATAACCAGACTTGGGAAGCCCTAACAGTTATACTGCCAACTTCCGTCGTGTTGGTGTTATGAGGAATGGTTGCCCGCCTTCTGTCTGTGGCCACCACACTGCTTCTTTCTTCCTGGTTGCCCCACCTATTCTGTCCCTATCACTGCAGCAACTCTCCCTACACTGGTGCTTCCGGAGCTGACTGTGTCCAGCAGGGCGGCGCCAGGTCTGATATAGACTTGATGATGCTGTGCGGCCAGCCACTCACTGCAATGCCAAAACCAACATGGCTGCAGCATTACAGTGCGTGGCAAACAATCCCTGCATGTTGACTGGCTCTCTAAAGAGCACTGCAAAATTTTCAGTTTGTCTGATTTTTCTCTTTATAGGTATATTTTTAAATTAAATGTAAATTGTTCTTTTATTCAATAAACTATTGACAACATGTCTCCGAATTTATTTTTGTTTTTGTTTCTTGCACTATCTGAGGTCTGCAAACAATGCATTTTTTTGTTATTTTGACCATTTCTCATTTTCAGAAAATAAATACAAAATGTATTGCTTGGAACTTCGGAGACATGTTGTCATTAGTCTAGAGAATAAAAGAACAATTTGCATCTTACTCAAAAATATAAAGAGAAAAATCAGACAAACTGAACATTTTGCAGTGGTCTCTTAATTTTTGCCAGAGCTGTATACTATATATATATATATATATATATATATATATATACACTCACCGGCCACTTTATTAGGTACACCATGCTAGTAACGGGTTGGACCCCCTTTTGCCTTCAGAACTGCCTCAATTCTTCGTGGCATAGATTCAACAAGGTGCTGGAAGCATTCCTCAGAGATTTTGGTCCATATTGACATGATGGCATCACACAGTTACCGCAGATTTGTCGGCTGCACATCCCAAAGATGCTCCATACAAGGCAGGATGGATCCATGCTTTCATGTTGTTTACACCAAATTCTGACCCTACCATCCGAATGTCGCAGCAGAAATCGAGACTCATCAGACCAAGCAACGTTTTTCCAATCTTCTACTGTCCAATTTCGATGAGCTTGTACAAATTGTAGCCTCAGTTTCCTGTTCTTAGCTGAAAGGAGTGGTACCCGGTGTGGTCTTCTGCTGCTGTAGCCCATCTGCCTCAAAGTTCGACGCACTGTGCGTTCAGAGATGCTCTTAGGCCTACCTTGGTTGTAACGGGTGGCGATTTGAGTCACTGTTGCCTTTCTATCAGCTCGAACCAGTCTGCCCATTCTCCTCTGACCTCTGGCATCAACAAGGCATTTCCGCCCACAGAACTGCCGCTCACTGGATTTTTTTTCTTTTTCGGACCATTCTCTGTAAACCCTAGAGATGGTTGTGCGTGAAAATCCCAGTAGATCAGCAGTTTCTGAAATACTCAGACCAGCCCTTCTGGCACCAACAACCATGCCACGTTCAAAGGCACTCAAATCACCTTTCTTCCCCATACTGATGCTCGGTTTGAACTGCAGGAGATTGTCTTGACCATGTCTACATGCCTAAATGCACTGAGTTGCCGCCATGTGATTGGCTGATTAGAAATTAAGTGTTAACAAGAAGTTGGACAGGTGTACCTAATAAAGTGACCAGTGAGTGTATATATATATATATATATATATATATATATATATATATATATATATATATATAATATGTATATAAATCCAAGGATACATACGCAAACTACTTGGTGACAGTTAATGCTCTAAAGTGGAAAATTTATAGTCAGCAGTTTAACTAGCGACTGGTTATGAGAAAAGTTAGACAACCTGATATTGATTGTGTCTTCGAAGATTGTCAGCAGCTCTTCTCTGGAAAGAAAAAAACAGAACAAAATTATTTAAATCATCTAAACAAGCCAACCACATTGAGCCTGGCCCAATTTTTTCTTTAACCCCCTTGTATTAGCAAACTGGCCAGTGTTATTTTTCCTTTTTCAATAAGAAAAGAAAAAGTCGCTTCTTTATATGAAGTGAGATTATCAAGTGGGATAATGAACTGGGATTATATCCCTGTCAAAACAAAAAAAACCCCATTATAATAGTGCAATCAGTATGAATATGACCGTATCAACATATCAGACTCTCGCCTACCATCGAAACCTTCAAAAAGAACCTGAAGACCCACCTCTTCCGACAAGCCTACAACCTGCAGTAACCACCGATCGACCAAACCGCTGCACAACCAGCTCTACCCTCACCTACTGTATCCTCACCCATCCCTTGTAGATTGTGAGCCCTCGCGGGCAGGATCCTCTCTCCTCCTGTTCCAGTTGTGACTTGTATTGTTCAAGATTATTGTACTTGTTTTTATTATGTACACCCCTCATCACATGTAAAGCGCCATGGAAAAAATGGCGCTATAATAATATAATAATAATAATAATAATAATAATAATAATATCTGGCTGGATCTCATGTGTTTTTTTATTTTATTTTTTTTAAGTTCTTACCCCTATTGCTCCAAAAGTTTCAGGTTTTTTTCTTGTGTTCTTCTTGCATATCTGTTTCCGAACCCATTTGCAAAAGTACCACAATGATTTAGGACTTGGAACTATATTGAAAGGAGTGGGAAGTGTCCCTCCTTCTTCAAAGTAGCTCATCCATAACTTTGTTCTTGCAAACTTCCATTCAATATCTGCATGATCCTATTGAGGTGAATTAAAAGGAGATTAATAGGAAATGCCAAATGTTACCCGATTAAAGAACAAATGTTATTCTAATTGTAGGCTCCAATTTAGATTCCAAGAAGTTGAATGCTTCGCATTTAACCCTGCTGTTCTGTTAGGGTCATAGTGACCCAGGAGCAATACAAGTGTATAGTACATGGCAACAGAACAGCAGGGTTAAGATACCCTGATATCTGGCCACACCATCAGACAATAATGCTCTATTCTTTTTGCTATCAGTGGGCACAGTATTAAAATATCATATTATGAAGACAACCATGTGTCCTCCTAGACCTTCTGGAGTCACTTTCCAAGGCAGTTCCAGTTCTGGTGGTTTTGAGCCACCCATGATACATGAATGCCCATTCATTTAAACACTGATGGACACAGACAGAAAAGGATTCCTGTACAAGATCAGTACATGGGCCCTTTGTTGTCAAATGGAGGTGGAAATGGGCCGCTTATCTCTTGAGACCCTAAGCAGCTGAACAGGTTGCACCAATGATTTGTCAGCCCTGCATCTAAAAGGCTGCATTATAATGCTCCATATCACCTGCAGCAGGAGCTTTAGTTCTTATATAAAAGAGGCTGTTTATGGTTAACTTTTATTTTCTGCTATTATCCATAGCATCCCTTACCAATACAGCATTACATGAAATTAATGGGTCATCCATGTAACCCACAGATGAGCTGTGTCCCCCAAAGAGAGCAATCAATGTAGATGTATTCCGAGCAAGAACCCTGTTAGGTGTCGAGTTCCCACAGCCGCACAGGGGGAATCTCGAGCCACCTCCGCTGCGATCTCCCATTCTTCTTTAGCCGCAATGGAGCCTGCTCAGCGGAGACATCGGGCCCAGCATCTGGCTCAGTCATATACTGTGCGCTTGGTTGCTGCTGATCTTCCAGGCTCGGCCATTGTAGCCAGCACTGTTCAGTGGCAAGCGGACACTCCAGGGGCTAAGTCCTGCTTTTCCTCTACTGAGCATGCCCAAGGGACGACCACTCATTGGAGGTCGAGGGTCACATGCTCAGGTCCTGAAGCAGTTCCTATTGGACCACTAGGAAGGTCCTGGAGAGCTTTCTCTATAAAAGGTTCGCATGGCCGCACGGCCATGCTCTTGTATCAACTTATGTTCTTGTTTGTTTGAGCTTAGCTACTTTGTGGTCTTTGTCAGCATGTGCTCAGGGTCGGCTGTATAGCCACTAGAATTCCGGCACCTCCGGAGAGGAGTTTGTGTGTGTGTGAATTTAGGGCTGGCGTATAGCCACTAGAATTCCGGCATCTCTGGAGAGGAGTTGTTTGTGTGCTGTTGCTGACTGTAAGACCACTGTATGCTACCTGCTCCATTAGTGAGCTGTGATCCTCTGTGAGGTTAACAGAGCACAGCGTTATCGTTAATCCTGGCGACTCTGTGAAGCAACAGGGTCCGCTCCTATATAGACCATTTGATGGATCCCGTGTCTATTCAGGCGTAGTACCGCCATATAGTGCCGCCATTTACTAGCAGCAGGTTCCACTCCTGCATGGTGGACCCCGGGCTGCGAACGCACCTATACTATCTCCATATTTACTCTGGGCGTTCCTCCAGCCCTAATGGCACGCCCCCAGATGCAGGGCCGCGGGGTACTCGGTACCGGGCCTCTCTGTCTCGGTTCTGGGGTTGTCACGGTGGCTAAACCCGGTCCATGACCCTGCTAAGGGGCGTCCAATGAAAGGTGTGATGATGGTGCGTGGTGCAGGTCACGATGAATAACGAGGACACAGGGTTGCAGTCTCTTTACCTCTTTACTGAAGGCTTCAGGATCCTCAATCCAGAGTACTGCTAACCGGGCTTGCTGAGACCGGCCGGTCCAAAGGCACATCCAGTTTCCTTTGCAGGTGGAAATCAGTGCCTACCTTCTAGCGCCTGTGTGTTGTAGTACCTCCCTGCTAAGCACCACGGGATAGTCCTCACAACTGTTGTGTCTGTTTCTGATGTTCTTCTTTCTCACAACTCATATCTATTCTGATGTTCTTCTCCGTCCCCCAGATGATATGGATAGGACGCACCCGTATGACGGGTAGGCCTGGAGTTCTTCCGGGACCCTAGAGTCGCCCCTCTCCCACAATTGCCCCCTATGTCTGCTTAGGTGATTTAGGTGAGACAGCCAACCTAAAATTAACTGTCCTGCCGCTGTTTGAAGTATTGCTTGGAGCCTAATACTTCCTCGGCGTTCCGGCCACCGGCTACGTGCCTCAGTAGGATGTTGCCTCGATCTTATGGCACGACTCCTACTGGCTTTATCTCCTTTTTGCTGCGATCTTGTTTCTCACTTCTCCACAGTAAACCTCGCTTCTTTTCCTTTCTTAGGATGCCACCGCATTCAAGTGCAGGCGCGGCTCCGTAACATTCTGTTCTGTTCGCTAGGCCACTGTCAGGATCCCACCCCTGACAGAGACCCCCCTGAATCTTCTCCCGCAACACCCTCTGCCACAGGATGTTGCCTGGTTCCAACCCAGTCAGCTTCTGACTAACTTCCTATCCAGCCCCCAGTTTTACCAGATTGTGAGGAGTGGCCTAATGCATAGAACGCTTTGCTCCCCCTGGTGGCCAGAATGTGAAGTGTAAAGTGTGACTGTGATACCTGGTCAGGTGAACTCCTTAGGTGCCATCAGACGTACCATCACTCCCCTTAGCGGCGGAGCGTCAGTACTGCAACGACCAGGACCCTGGGGCGCTGCACTAACAAACCCCTCCTTTTTGACATTTATATAAACTGGTTTGTGTGTTCACATAGAACACACGTTGATGTCCAAAATTCCTAATGATTCTATATAATTGTGTCCGACCATACCTTAAGTCCTTGTACGTTATGAGCTGAGGTCTTACAATACCATTCCCTATCAGATGCAGCAGGTAAAGAATCTAAAATAAGAGACGAGTGCCTACTCCAACACCATAGGATCCACGTGACTTAAAAGGAACCTGTGAGGTCACCCATGCCCTCCAACTCAGCATCATTCATCTATGTAGGACTAAATTCCCTGTCTAATCAGCCCTGTATAACATTATTCAGTAAAACAGAGGTTTAAAAATAGCATTTATAAGGTTCCTGTTTGCCATGCTAATTAGAGCTTTGACTAGTACATGGAGCATTAGTTTCCCTAGACTAGTCATCAGCCCTCTTTCCATGTTATCATGCCCCTGTGGGTGTGATAACAGAATTTGCAGGAGCCGACATCATCGCCAGCTCCTGCTAATCTCTCGCATGTGAGCCGCTCATTTTGCCAACGTCACTGCTCCTATGTTGCTGGGTGTATGCTTCCTGGCTTCAAATCGGAAGTGTGGAAGATGGCTTACATCCATAGAGGAGTCAAAGCACAACTGGACTCATAGGAACAAGACGAACAGCTGGCACAATTAATTGAGTGAAAAAAGCTGCACACCTGCGTAAGATTTGCCAGAGCTGGCAATGATGTTGGCTCCTGCAAATTATGAGGTGTGATAACATAGAAATAGGGCTGACCAGTCTGGGGAAATTAATGCTCCATTGTCTTGTCAAAGCTTTAATTAGCATAGCAAATGGGGACCTTAAAAATGCTTTTTTAAAATCTCGTTTTCACTGACTAATGTTATACAGGACTGGTTAGGCAGGGAATTAAGTGCTGCATACGTGAATGCTGTCTCGGTTGAAGGGCCTAGAGGACCAGACAAGTTCCCGTTAAACAGCCTGGACTTATATGAACTCAACTGTGAGTTGATATATGCATAATATCAGATAGTCATGCTAGCTTTTGAGGTTTATTACTTTGACAACTAAAACAAAGTTTAATAACACTTACGGTAATAAAAATAGACAAATATTACAAAACACAACTTACAGCGATGAGCTGGTAGGAGTTGTTCATCATGGCAATCAGCATGTTCAGAAGAACAACCAGGGAGATTACATTGTAGGTTCCAAACATTGTGGCACCAACAAATTCTGTGAATTTGTGATCAGGTTGTACGTTTGTTACATGGAGATTGATGAGTCCAAAAATTGACCAAAATAGTGACTGTAATGTTTCAAAAAATCTAGAATAATGAAGAGCGACAGGAGAAAGGAAATCATAATAAAACAGATATTTTCACATTATAACAGTCAAAAAGTAAAAGGCATTTTCAAGGAAAAATACATTCCTGTTCTAAATTCTACAAGCAGTAATCAATGTAAGGGTCATCAGCTATGCAATAATAGGGAATCGAGTACTCTAACCATGGGCAACTGACCTATCGAGGAAGCCGTACCGAACACAAGAACAGACACACCCATTTTTCTTTACTGCATGTCTGCATTACTGAGGAGTTTAAAGGGAACATAAAATAACATTTTTGTTGGAAAATTAGTTTTTTTTTAAATTTTCACGGCTCAATGTTATAATCTTCTGTGAAGCACCTGGGGTTTCATGGTGCTCACCCCACATCTAGGTAAGTCCCCTGGTGGTGTCACTTGTGGGGGTTCCATTGTTTACGCACATTAGCGGTTCTCCAAATGCGACATGGCATCCGCTAATTATTCCAGCAAATTTTGCATTCAAAAAGTCAAATGGCACTCCTTCCCTTCCAAGCCCTGCTGTACGCCAAAACAGTAATTATCACCCACATATAGGGTATCAACATACTCAGAAGAAATTGTACAACAAATTGTATGGTGCAATTTCTCCTGTTTCTCTTGTGAAAATGCTAAATTAGGGGCTAAAATAAATTTTTGTAGGAAAAATTTGATTTTTTTTATTTTCACGGCAGAATGTTATAAACTTCTGTGACGCACCTGAGGGTTCAAGGTGCTCACCACACATCTAAATAAGTTCCTTGAGAGGTCTAGTTTCCCCACTAACTATACATAGCCACTTTCCCCAACCAATTAAGATATAAAATAATTAGTACCTGTACTCTTTCCCTCAATTCATTACCAGTCACACTCCTTCATCCTCAATGCCCCCCACTCTGTACTTCCCGCTCCCCCAACTCATTATATTTACCTGGACCCCTATGCCACAATTCATTGTCATATCTGCTCTCTCTCCCACCCCCTATTCATCATCATTTACTTTGCCCCACCCCAAATCATCATCATTTGAAATGATTTCCCCCACCCTCAATTCATTATCATTTGCTTTCCCGAACCCTCAATTCATTATCATTTGCTCTCTCCACCCCCACCTTTATTTCATAGTTTGCTGTCCCCCACCTCCAATTCATCATTTGCTCTCCATCATCCTCCACCCTCAATTTAACATGTGCTCTACCCACCCCCCACTCCCAATTTATCATTTGCTTTCCCCCACTCCCAATTCAGCATTTGTTCTCCCCACCCCCCACTCCCAATTCATCATTTGCTCTCCCCCTACTTCCAATAAATCCCCCCACTCCCAATTCCGAATTTGCTATCCTCAACCCCTTCTCCCAATTCATCTTTTGCTCAACCCCACTCCCAGTTCAGCATTTGCTCTCCCCCACTCCCAATTCATAATTTCCTCTCTCACTACTCCCATTTCATAATTTGCTCTCCCTCACCCCAATTCATCGTTTGCTCTGCCCCACCCCCAATTCATGATTTGCTCTCCCCACGCCCTCTCCCAATTCATCATTTGCTCTCCTCCCATTCCCAGTTTAGGATTTGCTCTCTCCCACTCCCAATTCATTATCTGCTTTCTCAACACTCCCAATTCTTAATTTGCTCTTACCCCACTCCCAATTCATCATTTGCTCTCCCTCCACTTTCAATTCATCATTTGCTCTCCCCACCCCCTTTCCCAATTCATCATTTGCACTCCCCCACTCCCAATTTAGCATTTGCTATTCCCCGCTACCAGTTCATGATTTTCTCTCCCACCACTCCCAATTCATAAGTTGCTCTCCCTTTCCCAATTCATCATAGGCTTTCCCCACCCCAATTTGTAATTTGCTCTCCCCACTCCCAATTCATAATTTGCTCTCCCCCCACTCCCAATTCTTCACTTGAATTCATCCCCCAAGACCATTGAATTATTTCTATTTTTAAAAAAAATTCTATGCTTACCTCTCATACGCTCCCCTGCAGCTCCACTTCTGAACTGGCATCCTGATCCTGGTGCTCTTACATGATGGCATGTACGCAATGAGTCATCGCATAGGCGCCATCTGCAGTGCATCACAGAGGAGGACGAGGGGCTCCCTAGGAGCTCTCACGACTGTCACCATGTTCACTAAATGTTAAAACTGGCCTGACATTATGATTCTCCAGGTCAGTACAAGTACGCAGATACCAAACGTAGTTTTTTTTCTATTTAAGTTGTGGAAAAAAAAAAATGGCACCATTTTCCAAAACCGTTGCATCTCAATTTTTTGTGAGTGAGAGCTTATTTTTTCCTCACCAAGCTGATGTTTTTGATTCCATTTTGTGGTAGATAAAATATTTTGTTCGCTTGTTATTGCATTTTATTGAATTGTCGCAGCGATCAAAAAAACGTATTTCTGGTGTTTCGATTTTTTTATTGTTCCAACGTTTAGCGATCAGATTATTTACTTTATATTTTGATAGTACATTTTTGAAAGCAGTGATATAAGACGTGTATTTTCTTATTATTTTAATTTTGAAAGGGACAAAAGCGTGGTGATTTGAACTTTTTTTATATATAATTTTTTCATTGTGTTTTACTTTTTACCTGCTTTAGAGACTTGAAGCTGCGATCATCTGATCGCTTGTGGTACACAAAGCAGGGATTCAGCCACAGGCTGACACTCATAGGAGATTTGCAATGACAAGAACGAGGTCCACAGACCCCAGGCTGTCATGCCAAAGCTTTGGTGCCCCACGATCACAAGACAGAGGCGTCCACGGGCAAGTCTTATGACTCGCTTCTAGCTCCCTCGTGTTAAATTCCGCTGCCAGTGATTGAGAGTGATATTTTATATTGGAACTCAATTTCACCCATGGCTGTTAGAGGCACATGACAGCTGTTCAAATCAGCAATCTTGTGTTGGGAAAGATGTGGGCTCATCGGCGGAGGCAGCATCAAAGGAGGGGTAGATGACTTTGGATGTATCCAAACATCCAAGGACGTAAAGGGGTTAAAACATGTTGAAATAATACAGTATTAAAGGGAACCTGTCACCTGAATTCGGCGGGACCAGTTTTGGTCATATGGGCGGGGTTTTCGGGTGTTTGATTCACCCTTTCCTTACCCACTGGCTCCATGCTGGCCACAATATTGGATTGAAGTTCATGCTGTGTCCTCCGTAGTACACGCCTGCGCAAGGCAATATTACCTTGCGCAGGCGTGTACTCCGGAGGACAGAGAATGAACTTCAATCCAATATTGCGGCCAGCATGCAGCCAGCGGGTAAGGAAAGGGTGAATCAAACACCCGAAAACCCCGCGCCATATGACCCAAAACTGGTCCCGCCAAATTCAGGTGACAGGTTCCCTTTAACTTTCATCTGTGGGTCAACATGTTTATGCCGATATCGAAATTCTATAGCTATATAATTTTATTTACGCTTATTACTTTTGTTCAAAAAATATACTGAATTTTTTTTATATTTTTGTGTCGCCATTTTCTGAGAGCCAGAGGGCAGAGGCGTTACAATTTTCCATCAATGAAATTGCATGAAAGCTTAATTTTTGCATGGCAAGGTGTAGTTTTCAGTAGTTAATTTATTTTTGGTACATATGACATGTTATCACTTTTTATTGCATTTATTGGAAGAAACAATAATTTTGGATTTTCACATTTTTATTTTAACACAATTCACAATTCAGTTTAATTTTCATGTTAATTTAATTCTTTAGGTTGATACAGTAATGACAATTCTCAATTTATATAGTTTTTTTATGTTTTACTACTTTTACACAAAATATATTTTTGCTTCTTCATTCCAAGCAATCATTGGTTTACATACATATGACTTTTTGTTCATTGTTTTTTGTGAGACTGGATTAGAAAAAATGTAACAATTCAGGTATTGTTTTTCTTTTTTTTCTTACGGTTTTCACTATATGAAACAAAGAATTATATATTTTTATATTACGGGATCATACGATTACATTGATATCCAAATCACACAATTTCAATAATTTAATGCTTTTGAACAAGAATATATATATATATATATATATATATATATATATATATATATATATATATATATATATATATATATATATATATATATATATATATATATATTGTTCCACATTATGCTCCGAGAGCAATCATTTTTTTATTTCTTTTTTTATACTCACCCATCCCTTGTAGATTGTGAGCCCTCATGGGCAGGGTCCTCTCTCCTCCACTGTATTTAATCTATCTATTCTTTCCTGTCGGGTCCCGATGTGATTTTACTGTGCACGGCAGATGAATTGCCAGCTTTTCAAAGGAGATCAATATGTAAAAATTGGACAGCACTCACATGGTCCGAATCCTGTACGATTTTTTGCTCTCACCCATTGACTTGCATTGGCGAGTCTCGTCTGAGATACGCTGAAAATCGCAGCATGCTGCAATTTTTTTCTCAGTACGATTTCAGCTGATTAAAAAATCACAGTTTAGATGTAACCCATTCAATAACATTGGTCATAGTGCAATCCGATTTTTTATCGGATTGCACTCATCCTTTTTTCTTGCAAATGAGTATGAGCCCATAATGTGGTGGCACCTGATGGCAGAAGCAGGTGCAGGTTCTGGTGGAGATGTGACAATAGCACTGTCTATTAGAGTTGAGCAAATATGTTCGGAATCGGTCTAGGAATCTGACTTTGCCATATTCTTGCCACAGTGGTGCCCTATTTGTGCTGAATTTATGTTTGATGATCAGTTCCGAACATGTTCGGTCATTTCTACTCCCATTGACTCCAATGACATTCGTCTGTGTTCGATCAATATTGAAAAAAAAAAAATTCGCTGCCAATCATAATCGGAACCGAATTTTGAAAAATTTGCTCAACTTTACTGTCTATGTTGCCCGCAGCAACTAATCACAATGAAGCTTTAATTTTGCAAGTGCAGAACACAAAATTAAAGCTGCTCTGCGATTGATTGCTCTAAGCAACAGAGGTTGATAAGTCTTCAAATTTGTCTTCTTTATAAAGACAAATCAGATGAGCCAAATAAATATAAAATTGATGGTATTCAATTACATCTAAACAATAATTTGATTACATTTAATTTGGTTTGAGTTACAGAAATGTGAAGGTAATATACCTGTCCCATAGAACATCCACGGCAGTTGGAACCTCAACAACAATTCCATTATGAGTTTAGCCAAGATTTACATGTTAGGCTGCTTTCACACATCAGGTTTTTGCCATCAGGCAGAATCCAGCGAATGTTGAAAAAACGGATCCTGCAAAAGTTGCCGCCAGATCAATTTTTTTCTCATAGACTTGTATTAGCGCCGGATTGTGATGGATGGCCTCACGTTTCATGCGTTTTTTGCTGGATCCGTCGAAATTCATTTTCCGGCGGCTGGAGAAAATGGACATAGGAACGTTTTTTCTGTCCGTCGAAAAATGGACAGCTACGGATCCGGCGACAAATGGATGAAACTTGAGGTGAAATGATGGAATCCGGCGACGGATTCCTTTTTTGTAAGCAAATCATGCATTTTCCATTCTGGAGTCTCTCTCTCTATCGACAAAAAACCGATGTGTGAAAGCATCCTTAGATGGGTATTATTAAGCATAGTTATTTTTTTTTTTTACAGCGCCCTTTATTTTCAGGTGAAATGCAGACGAAAACAGGTTTTAGAGTACAGATTGTTAGGTGTCAAGTTCCTGCCTCTGCACAGGGGGAATCTTGAACCATCTCTGCTATAGTCTCCCATTCTTCTCCAGCCGCAGTGGAGTCTGCTCAGAAGAGAGATCGGTCCCAGCGTCTTGCTCAGTCTCACTCTGTGCATAGGGTTACTGCTGCTTTTCCAGTTTCTGCCATTGAAGCCAGTGCTGGGCAGCGGCGAGCAGATGCTTTTGGGACTAAGTCCTGCTTTTCCCCTTCTGAGCATGCCCAGGGCAAGATCTCCCATTGGAGATCGAGGGTCACATGCTCAAATACTGCAGCAGGTCCCATTGGTCCTCCAGGAAGGTCCTGAAGGTGCTCAACTTCTGTGGCAGATTCCCATTGGTCCTTCTGGGAAGGTCCTGTACATGCTGCAGCTATAAAAGGTTCGCATGACCGCACAGCCATGCGCTAGTGTACATTAGTATATGTTGATGAGTGCAAGTCGTCCTTAAAGGGACTCTGTCACCTGAATTTGGAGGGAACAATATCCAGTCATATGGGCAGGGTTTTCGGGTGTTTGATTCACCCTTTCCTTACCCGCTGGCTGCATGCTGGCTGCAATATTGGATTGAAGTTCTTTCTCTGTCCTCCATAGTACATGCCTGTGTAAGGCAAGATTGCCTTGTGCAGGCATGTACTACGGAGGACAGAGAATGAACTTCAATCCAATATTGCAGCCAGCATGCAGCCAGCGCGTAAGGAAAGGGTGAATCAAACACCCAAAAACCCCGCCTCTATGGCTGAAAATTGTTCCCTCCAAATTCAGGTTACAGAGTCCATTTAAATACCCCATCCCTATTGAATGACTGCTTGCGTAAGGTGGATGATTGATATCTAGCGCCCGACTTAGCCATCAGCACGTAACACACAAAACACTGTCTATTGCTGTGACCGCCAGTGCGGTGCCGTGCGCTTTCACAGCACTTTCCTGACCCAAGCCTGGGTGGTTAGTGGCGTCCGCCAGTGTGGCACAGCACGCATTCTCGTGCATCTTTATTAATATTATTTCTTTCTCTCTGACACCCCAGTTGCGGTGTCGAGTGCAAGAGGTCTATATGAACTCAAATCCTGTGTCTTGGGATTGAGTTCTGGGACTCCTTGCTTGCGCTCTTGGTGCGGTACCGCGGCCCTGTGATGCAACAGGGTTCGCTTCCTCCACACAGGGTGAAGTTAACCCGTGTGTGTATCCACATTGTACCGCCATATAGTCCGTCATTACTTAGCAGCAGGTTCCATCTCTGCACGGTGGACCCTGGGCTGCGAACGCACCTTACTCTATCTTCCTAATTATTTGGTGCGTTCCGCTAGCCCTAACACAGATGAATCATTTAGCAGAAATACAATGCACGGTACAAAACAAGTAAAACTAAACATGGCTAAGTGACAGACATGGGAATGGGGACTTGGCCAACAAGAGTTTACAATCTACAAGAGAAAAGGGAAGAACAAAGAAGAAGAGAGTAAAAGCTAGTAATATGGGAATGTGATGGAATCAGTGTTATTTTGCTATTTGTAGGCATTTTTGAAGAAGTGGGTTTTTAGGCTGCATTTGACACCTTTGAAGGTTGGGGCTGGTCCAGTCAGTTGAATTACTCAGTTCCAGAGTACAAGGAAGTCATATGAGAGATCTTGGAGATAATCAAGCAAGGAGCTGACAAGAGGGGATCAAAGAAGGAGTTCTTCTGAGGACTGGAAATTTGGAGATAACAGGCCATGAATAGTCAGGTAATAGTCAGGTAAGTCATTCATTTTGAGCTGAGTTCTCTCATTAATGTGGCAGAATTGTAAGAGGGAATAGTAGTGCGGTGAATGGTGGACTGAGTTAACCTTAGAGTCGAGGATGAACTGGATGGGCATGAGAGCGCTACAAGCCAGTGGAATTTAGACTATATCTACAAGTATGTGTAAATATATATTCCAATCATATCAGCAAAGTCTAATGATTCCATCCACTTGCCAATTCTTGAACCCTACTATTTTGTAAAAATTATAGAGTTTATGGTTTTATCAGATAGGAATGTAAAATAAAAACCTTAATATCACTAACCATACTTCATGTAATAGTTAAAAAGCAGAAAAATACTGGAGCAATGTGAGGAGATTGGGATTTTAGCATATGTTAGTCTGGTTTCACACTTGCGTTGGGCAGAGTTGCAGAGGGCTGCATAGTTCCTCTGTTAAGCCCTGCCCAATGCCGCCGCTCTTCCATTCAGCTCCAACTGCGTCGGCATGCGTCCTGCATACCTACCTTTAACATTGGGTATGCAGGCCACGCGAATGTATGCGGATGCTTCTTCATGTGTCGTTTTGACGCTACGCCGAACTGCGTCGAATGCAACATGTTGCATTTTGTTGCGGTCGGTGCAGCGTCAAAAGGACACATGCGGAAGCATCCGCATACATTCGCATGGCCTGCGTACCCAATGTTAAAAATAGGTACACAGGATGCATGCCGACGTAGGCGGAGCTGAATGGAAGAGGTGTGGCAGTGGGCGGGGCTTAATGAAGGAACTACGCAGCCCTCCGCAGCTCTGCTCAACACAAGTGTGAAACCAGCCTAAGAGTGGGCCATCCTCCAGCTACTGATGTTGGAGCATAGCCCTTTCACAGGTTTACTGTATATTAAAACTATCTCCTTTTTTCAATTGCAGAATGATAAGGAGGAATCCTCTTATTTCAGATCCTGACTATTTATTTTCACTAGAGTTAAGAAGAACCGCCTGGGGCTGGACAGAGATATGTTAATCATCGTCCAACTTGTAATTGTAGCTGTGGGGGTCCTTCATCTTCTGCTACATTAATAGTATGCTATTATATAACTATATCATTTATTGTTAATTATATGAGGGTTTCTGACTCAGTTTTCCTTTTTAAATGCCGGTTGTCGGCTGACATCTGTCCATTGTGTGCCATTGTTGAAATATTCTATACTCAGCCTAACTTTGAAAAACAGATTTTCTGGATAGTTAGATGGATGGATAGATAGGATAGATATTATAGATAGATAGATAGATAGATAGATAGATAGATAGATAGATAGATAGATAGATAAAATAGATACATTCTCCTGAAATACACATTGATAACATACTGTGCAGTATGGTGGTTCAGTAGTTAGCACTATACTTTTGTAGTATTAAGGTCCTGGATCAAATCCCACCAAGGACATGTTCAAAGAGTTTGTATGTTCTCCCTGTATTTCCATAAGTTTCCTCTAGGTACTCAGATTTACTCACTATAAAAACATAGAGCCCAATTCATCAAAGTTTTTCCCCAGAATACTGGAGTAAAAAGCTTTGAAAAGTCTCTAATTGTTGTTGCAACTTGAGACTGTGCTAACATCTTGCGACTTTGGAGTTATCATTCCATTTTTTCTCATCTCCAACAATTTGGGCAGAGCTGGGGTATGATGTGGGAGTGTTGACTGCAAAATTTATGACAAGCGGCGGCGTATGCTTCACCGCAAATCTTACTCCAGCAGGGACTGGAGTAGGATTTGTGACGAGGGGCACACAGAGGTGCGCGCCATTTGTCCGATGGTCCTGAATCATTAAGAGGCTTGAATCCCTTAAAGGGAACCTGTCACCCCCAAAATCGATGGTGAGGTAAGTTCACCGTTATCAGGGGCTTATCTACAGCATTCTGTAATGCTGTAGATAAGCCCACGATGTTACCTGAAAGAGGAGAAAAAGAGGTTATAATATACTCACCTGGGCGGTCTCGCTGCGGTCCGTGGTCAAATGGGCATCTCAGGTCCGCTCCGGTGCCTCCTATCTTCATTCCATGACGTCCTCTTCTGGTCTCCGTGCCGCGGCTTCGGCGCAGGCGTACTTTGTCTGCCCTGTTGAGGGCACAGCAAAGTACTGCAGTGCGCAGGCGCTGGGCCTCTCTGACCTTACCGGCGCCTGCGCACTGCAGTACTTTACTCTGCCCTCCCTCAACAGGGCAGACAAAGTACGCCAGCGCCGAAGCAGCGGCTTGAAGACCAGAAGAGGACATCATGGAATTAAGATGGGAGGCGCTGTACCGGACCTGAGACGCCCATCGGAGCGGGACCGCCCCTGGGTGAGTATAATCTAACGTCTTTTTTTCCTTTTTCAGGTAACATCGGCGGCTTATCTACAGCATTACAGAATGCTGTAGATAAGCCCCTGATGACGGTGAGCTTACCTCACCATCGATTTTGGGGGTGACAGGTTCGCTTTAATGAATCAGGAACATCTGACTCCAGCATCCTCATCAAGACCGGCGTGAACAATGCCAGTCTTGATCATTCAAGGTCATACTGATAGGTATAATGTCAAATGGACACTATTTATTCAACTATACCTTTCTATACAGCGTATCACTGCAAAACGTTTCACACAATGTACATTTTAGATTGGGACCTTAATGTGTGATGTATTTCACTTCATACTCATACAGCAGCATATGCTGGAGCCTTCTGTCATAAATATTTTCTTCCGACCGCCGATAAAATTCTCATGCTATGGACCCATATCATACTTTTATGTGCATGACTATGTATGAACCCATAAGAGAAAATAATTTTGTCCTGTTCAATCACATTTTGCATTGCAGAGAAATTTTCCCAAAATTACATTATAGTGGCTCATGGGTATGACAAATGGCAGCGAGCAGAATGCCTATAGGTATATAATACAGATTCTTTAGCATTATGAAGGATCCATACTTGTGGCTTTGCCATGTGCATGTGTCCTAAGTAAGTACAATGTACAGTGGTTTGTGAAAGTATTCACCCCTCTTGGCATTTTTCTTGTTTTGTTACCTCATAACCTGGAATTTCAGGGTTTTTTTTTTGATTTGCATCAGTTCATGTAAAGAACATACCTACAACTGTGAACATTTTGTTTTTCTTTTTATTGTGAAGCAAACAACAAATAGGACAATATAACTGAAAACTTCAGCATGCATATCTATTCACCCCCTAAAGTCAGTACTTTGTAGAGCCTCCTTTACCAGATATTACAGCTGTAGGTCGTTCCAGCTCCTTCAAGCTAGATGGTTTCCTCTGATGAACAGCAACCTTCAAGTCTGACCACAGATTCTCAATTGGATTAAGATCTGGGCTTTGATTAGGCCACTCCAAAACATTTACACATTTTCCCACTCAAGTGCTACTTTAGCAATATCCTTTGGGTCTGTAATGGACTGGGTGTTGGAACCACTATGCTGTGATCTGAGGAAAGCCTGGAGGGGCGTGACTAGGTGCCTCACCAAGTCCGACCTTGAATGTACGGTGGCCAACTATACCTCAAAAAATGTGGGAGGTGGGACCAGTTGCTGCACCAGGACTGACCTCGGGTAGATGGCAGCTGACCCTTAAGGGACAGGAGACAGGAACAGCCATGGATGGTAGACTTGGCAAGCACTGTTTGACATGGCTGACAAACAGGCAGACTGGCAAGGCTGATAGACAGACACATGGGCACAGTCGATAGACAAACTGTCGGGCATGGCTGATAGACAGGCAGGCACGGCTAATAGACAGGCTGGTGGGCACAGTACATAGACAGGCAGGTGAGCACAGTTGATAGGCAGGCAGGAGGACACCGCTGATAGATAGGCAGGCGGGCATGGCTGATAGACAGGCAGGTAAAGAGGAATATGAGTACTGGGATCTGAGAACCAACACCTGGTGGAGGTGCCTTAAATAATAAGTATTCCTCAGCCATTGGCTGGGGACACTTTAGGATAGTGCGCGGTCCTTTTCAGAAGACAGGACAGCATGCGTGTACGCTAAACACAGTACTTAGGGATCTGTGAGCCGTGTGCAGATCCCGGGCAGCTGCTGGAGGATGAGGACGAGGCATGGGACCATGGTGGTGAGTTGCTAATTACCTGCCTGTTCTGCCAGGCGTCGATTTTTGCCCACACCGAAGGGTCACAGAATGCTCCTGCCGGTGATTCCCCGGCTTCCTATGATGTCACATCAACAAAGTAGCATCTTCTCTTTCGCTCTGCTCTGTCGATGGGTCAAGACTGCGGATGTCATGCTGATTGACAACCAACCCCCTACTACCTCCCTGCAGGGAGCTAGCTGTCACTTATCATAACATCTGCAGTGATGCCCTGTCAACAAAGCAGAGTGGAAGAGGAAGAGGTGCTCTGTTGAAGAAAGGTGGCATAAAATAGAGGATTTGCCAATTAGCAACTACATGCCTGTTAGTTCTAACGTCCATACACAAAAATGATAAAACTCCTAGATAAACGTTTAACCTGCAGGTTAACTCTATGGCTAGGTTCGCACATTGCGTTTTTGATGCATTTTTTCTGCACACAAAACCTGCTCCCTTGGCAGTAGAGAAGCTGCTTACAAAAATAAGGTTTTGCAAAGTTTTTGTTGCATTTTAATTGCTATGCTTTTGCTGTCTCTTGTGCATGTTGATAAAGTTTAGTGCCCCCAAAAAAGCATGATTTAACTTAGGTTTTTCCACCAAAAACGTAGCAAAAACTGATACCTGCGTTTTTTTGCTTAGTTTTTGCTGTGTTCTTGCAGTTACCCATTGTTTCCTATGGGTGAAAAACACAGCAAATATGCTGAAAAAACGCTGAGGGAAGTGACATGCTGCAGTTTTCAAAAATGCAGCAGTTTTCCAAATCAGTCAGGAAAATAAAGCAATGTGTGTGCATGACATTTCTGAAATCTCATAGACTTTGCTGGTACTGTGAAACACACAAAAAATGCAGCAAAAACGCAACGTGTGAACATAGCCTATAACTGCAGGTTAATAACATTTGGGGACATGACAGGTTCCCTGTACCTTTCGGCATTGTGATATCTTTCTTGTGTGATAGTGTACGCAAGGTTACATCTTTACATAATAACATTACATGCAAAATCATAATAACATTTAAATAGAAAAATGACATTCGATTTTCAACTTACGTGGAGAAGGCATTGTTTTGCTTTTCACACCGGATGCCAGTACAGCTCGCTGGATTATTCACAGTGGTATCGTAATTGAAGTACAGTTGATTTAATCCATTTGCGAAGGCCAGTAATACGAGACAGTAAATGAAAAGAAACTTTAAAATGTCCAGAAGCATTCTTCCTAAAGAGATCTGCAGAGGACCCAGGTGAGAATTGGCTGTGAACATTGAGATCAATCTCAACGAGCTAAAGATATTTGCAATGGCAAATAATGCTTCTGCGACTAAAGTTGGATGCCACATGTCCCAGTGGCTACGTTCACAATAATCTTCACTGTACTAAAGCAACAGAAAATAGAAATAATGTTATTTTCAGACCACTCCACTCATTTACATTATATTCATGTATGTAAAACCAGTTTTTACCATAACTTCTAGTTAGGGCAGATGAAGATGACCATTTTTTCTCCATCTGAGAAAATCGGTCCAATAATGCAAATTGCACTCTGATCAAATTTTCCTAGAGGTGGAGAGAAAAACAAAGGTTTCTCCGCCTTCTCCACTATGTCAGTTCATGACAATTGTCTTTTTTTATGGACCTATAGACATGAATAGGCGAGTGCCGTCAGATTCTTGGAGACAAATCATGCATGCAGTGATATTTTTCCTCAGACCGATCAGTCCTAGGAAAAAATCAGACATGTACATGGTCCTATGGAATAAAATGGGTATGAAGACTATTGGTCACAACCATGAATAGCATTTGTCTGATTAAAACAGTCATGTGCATGAGCCCTGATGCTAATTCAAAGAGGTCCATTATCTCCCAAGGGGTCTTAGCCCAATAAACGACTATATCAGCACTGAGCCTGTTACTGATATAATGCCTGAGGAAGCAACTTTTAATTAATATGCAAAAGAGGAGACTTTGTGCCTTGACATGGCCAAGAGTGTGGCGCACCATTACACCACCTCATTTGCACATTGGGCCCTCCCTCCACTTCTGAACTATACCATATTTTTGGACCATAAGACGCACCTAGGTTTTAGAGGAGGAAATTAGGAAAAATAATTGAAGCAAAAAATGTGGTCAATTCTGTACTTAATATCCCCTATCCTGGTATATATGGTCCCCTCACTCCCATCCTGATACACATGGCCCTCTCATACTTACCCTGGTATGCATGGATCCTTCATCATTACCCTGGTATGGATGGATCCCTCATCCCTATCCTGCTATGCAGTGTCCCCCTATCTCATCCTTGTATGCATGGCCTCATCCCTATCCTGGTATGCATGGCCTCATCCCCATCCTGGTATGCATGGCCCCCCATCTCGTACTAGTATGCATGGCCCCATCTCTATCCTGGTAAGCATGACCTCTTCCCTATCATGGTATGCATGGCCCCATCCTTATCCTGGTATTCAGTGCCCTCATCTTGTCCTAATATGCATGGCCCCATCTCTATTCTGGTATGCAGGGCCCCTATCTTGTCTTAGTATGCATGACCCCATCCTTATCCTGGTATGCATAGCCCCCATCCTTATCCTGGTATGCAGTGCCCCATCTCATCGTAGTATGCATGGCCCACATCCTTATCCTGGTATGCAGGGTAACCATCTCATCCTGGTATGCAGGGCCCCATCTCATCCTAGTATGCAGGGCCCCATCCCTATTCTGATATGATTGTCCCCCACCCCCATGCTGGTATGCATGGCCCCATCAGAAAACATTAAAAAAGTTACACTTACCTACCCGGCGCTCCCTCGCAGCGTCCTGCTCCGGTGCCAGCAACTACTTAATGCTTGTAAGCAGCGCATAGCAGGGACGTCATGCAATGCTCACAAGCAGAGCACAGCTGCCGGAATGCTCGCCGGGACTGTGTGCACAGAGCAGTGAATATTCATTGCTCTTCAGTAGCACGCAGTTCACATGTGCCGCTACTTAAGAGAATTGAATATTCATTCATTCAGCAGTTGCTAACACTGGAACAGGACGCTGTGAGTGAGTGCCAGATAGGTATGTGTAATTTTATTTTTATGTTTTCTGATGGGGCCATTCATACCAGGATGGGGTAGGTGGCCAATTATAAGGATGGGGTTATGCATGCCAGGACCGGGGTTGAAGGCCAATCATACCAAGATTCAATGAAAGAGAAATTAATATTCATTGCCCTCCATGGCTATGGGCATGGAATGCAGTGAATATTCATTTTTCTTTAGCAGTGGGAATAGGAGTTAGCCACAGCCACCGGCTTCAGCCTCCTGTGACCCGCTTCTCAGCCAATACCACTCCCCCACTTCTACACCACAGCCAGAGCCAGTATATCCAGACTATAAGACGCACCCCCCATTTTCCTACACATATTTGGAGGAAAAAGTGCGTCTTATAGTCTGAAAAAATACAGTAATAAGCAATGTCATAAGAAAGGAGATAGTGTGCTTACTCTGGGAAGCAATCACTGTCAAATATTTACAACTGCAGTATTCCAAAAGTGACTAG
This sequence comes from Ranitomeya variabilis, assembly GCF_051348905.1. Lineage (NCBI taxonomy): Eukaryota > Metazoa > Chordata > Amphibia > Anura > Dendrobatidae > Ranitomeya > Ranitomeya variabilis. The sequence goes on along the minus strand of NC_135234.1, from coordinate 698,923,637 downwards.
CTTTGAAAAAACATGATCTTAAAATACTCTTTTGGGAGACCATTATTCTATATGTGTCCGTATAGCCACCCAGTGGTTGTGAAGTGTGCTGAAACCTATGAAAGATTTTGCTAGAGTGTTGCAATATTGTACTAGATTTGTTTTATGGGAAATTAAAATCTTTAACCAAAGTTTTGGAAGGTTAATGCCAATTGCCACACCAGATTTGAAAAGCGACTATACATTCCTCCCCTGCTGCCTCTTCTACTGAGATTAGTGTTTTGGTTTTCTCATATACAAGATACATGTCTCAGTGGAATAGGGAGCAGAAATACATCTGCACCACACCTTTTAGGGAATCTGTCACCAGGTTTTTGCTATGTATTCTAAAAGCACCATGATGTAGTGGAATAGAGCCTGATTTCAGAGATGTATCACTTACTGTGGCATGTAAAAGTTTGGGCACCCCTGGTCAAAATTACTGCTATTGTAAACAGTTAAGGAAGCCAAAAATTAAATGATCTCTAAAAGGTACAAAGTTAAAGATGACACATTTCCTTTCTATATTAGGAAAAAAAAATGTTGTCATGACTCTGTAGTCGGGTGTCCCAGGACCCAGGGTGTCCTTCTCTGACCCTAATGATAGCCAGGCCCTAGCTGACCCTGTTCCCCAGATTAATTCTGATGGTGAAGACACCGGGGCCACGTATCTTGACAAAGCTCCAGAAACCACCCTTAGTCTGTACCCTTCCCCCACCCAGGGAAGAGGGGAGTAGTAGTGTACCGCAATACACCAAGCAGACTAACAAGGTAATACAAACATGGAAAAAGGAAAATACCAATCATACAAATATACTCACACAAACAACATAGGTAAACACTGTGGTGTGGAGGATGGTTAAAAACCAAAGTAGGAGAAGGAGGGGAATTAGCACACAACCAAAACCTAGCAACAGTCTCAGATAAATCCACCAAACACCTTCTCAAACAACAACTACAAACCACCATCTCCTAACCATGCAGCATAAGTTTTCTCTGGCAATGAGTGCTAGCCAGGGCCAGATTATAAAGGAGATGGAAGTGGCTAAGAGTGAACAGTGGAGCCTTAATGCAGGAAAGCTTCCAAGAGCTCTCAATGAAAGAGATTAATCCCTGCACTGCTAAAATAAACCTGTACCAGTTAATCTGAATGTGAAGGGCTTCTAAACAGTGCAGGAGTAGGTGAAATCAGACGCTGAGATTTTCTGGCTCTTCTCTGTTGCAGTAAACCCATGACATATATATTTGCTTTTTTTTTCATTTAAAAAAATACAAAAAGGAAAATGGGTCAATGCAAAAGCTTGGGCACCCTTAGAGATTTGTGTGCTCAGATAACTTTGACTAAGGTTTCCAACTTAATTAGCCTCTTACAGTTATGGCTTGTTCACTATCATCATTGGGAAAAGTAAAAGGGATGCAAATTTCCTAGCTTAATAAAAAAAAACAGACTCCTCTAACTTTGTGTCAAAAAACAGCAGCCATTGATTCTTCTAAACAGCTACCTAGCACTTTGAAAATGAACATGGTGGAGGTCTACAAAGCAAGAGAAAGTTATAAGAAGATAGCAAAGCATTTTCAAGTTGCCCTTTCCTCAGTTCGAAATGTACTATCTAAGAAATGGCAGTTAAAAGGAACAGTGGAGTTCATGATAAGGACTGAATGACCAAGCAAAATTTCAGTGAGAGCTGCTCCTAGGATTGCTAGAGAAGCAAGTCAGAACCCCTGCTTGACTGCAAAAGACCTTTAGAATGATTTAACAGACTCTGGAGATATGGTCCATTTTTCTACGGTTGAGAGACACATGCACAAATATTGTCTTCATGGAAGAGTCATCACAAGAAAACCTTTCCTGCATCCTCACCGTAAGATTCAGTGTCAGAAGTATGCAAAAGAACATCTAAACAAGCCTGATGCATTTTGAAAATAAGTGCTGTGGACCAATGAAAAAATAGAACTCTTTGGACACAATGATCAAAGGAGTGTGTGGAGGAAAAAGGGCACATAATTTCAGGAAAAGAACATCTTGCCACCCATTTAGCACCATTAATCATGTTTTGAAGTTGCATTGAAGGCATGGAGAACATTTCAAGAGTAAAGGGAAGAATGGATTCAATGAAATTTCAACAAATTCTTGATGCAAGCATAACACCTTCAGTAAAAAAGCTGAAGTTGAAAAGAGTACGGCTTCTATAAATGGATAATGATCCTAAACACATGACAAAATCCACAATAGACTACCTCAAAAGGCACAATTTGAAGGTTTTACAATGGCCCTCACAGTTCCCTGATCTGAACATCATTGAAAATCTGTGGCTAGACCTCAAAATAGCAGTGCGTGCAAGACGAGCCAGGAATCTCACAGAAATGGAATAAGTTTTCAAGGGAAGAATGATTGAAAATTATTCAAAAAAGAATTGAAAGACTCTTGTCTGGCTACAGAAAGCAGTGACAAGCTGTCATGCTTTTAAAAGGAAGTGCTACTAGGTATTAACCATGCAGGGTGACCAAACTTTTGTTTTGGCTCATTTTCCTTTTTTCTAGTATTTAAAAACTAAAAGATGAAAATATATATTTTTTGCCTAAAATACAAAGCAAACGTGTCAACTTTAATTTGAGCTATTTTAGATATAATTTAATCTTCAATTTGCTTAACTGTTCACAAAAACAGTAATTTTGACCAGGGGTGCTAAAACTTTTACAATCCACTGTAGTACCCTACGTTTTGCTGTTTCAATGCCATCAGTAAATCAGTGTTTTATCTGCAGGAGATTACCACTACTGGGCATGCAGCCTTATGCTTCCTGATCCAACCAAGTCCCCACCAATGATTAGCAGATTTCTGTCACTTTACATTGTACACAGAAAGCTGCCAATTATTGGTGTGGATGGGGATATAAATAGCTCAATATCTCAGTATTGCTAAATCTACAACAGAGAAAACTGTGATTCTATCACAACTGCTGCACCCAGCATGGAATCAGGTTCTTCGTCCCTACTTTATGCTGCTGTGTTACGCACATAGTTGTGAAAGCACTGTGTCATGGTCCAAGGAGAGCCTGGAGGGGCGTAACTAAGCAACCCCCTGGTTCTTCATTAGAGCCCCTCATGGTGTGATTAGAATGAAACCCAGGTGAATGACAGATGCTACTCCAAGATGGACTTTGGAGCGGCAGCAGCTGACCCCCACAGGGGAAGTCAAACAGGACTGGCCAGGAACTGGTAAACAGGAGTACGTGCTGCCGATTAAACAGAACAGATTCCGTATAGGACTTCACGGCTGGTAGACAGAACAGGTTCAGTATCAGGAACTGACAAGATAGGTTAAGGAGCACATAGCTGACTCGGGTGCAGTATCACAGGTGCAGGTTCAGATTGAGCTTGTGAGGGTAGCAGGATAGGTGTGGAGAGTTGCAGGATAGCTGTGGAAAGGTGCCGATCAGGCTCAGGACCAGATAGAGGCTAGACGCGCACAGGAACAGGTTACAGTGGAACAGGTAGGATCAAGATCAGACAGGACAGACAGGATCAGATTCAGGGAGCATAGGTACAAGAACCTTACAACTAGGTAGCAGGATACACACTGATACTAAGGTTGCTAAGTCACCTCTCAATAGGGGAGGGTGCCTTAAATACCAGGCATCTCCCAGCTATTGGCTGGAAATGTTTTCAGAAGCAAGCGCGCTACCCCTTCAAAAGGTAGGGAGCACGTTCTTGCCTTAACCACACTCCCAGTAGACATGCGTGCCATGCACAGGTCCTGGGAGGAACCAGACACCGCGGGAGCTGCAAGGGCTTGTAAGGGAGCAAGTTGTCATCCCTGCTAAGAGGAGGAAAGGGACTCATGTAGGGACATCAGCTATGTGCTAACATGCTGTTTCATTGCATAGCAAAAATCTATTGACAAACTTCCTTTAACCCCTTCACATCTTGGCCATTTTCCATTTTTTAGTTTTCATTTTTTCTCTCCTTCCAAGTGCATAACTTGTGTTTATTTTTCCAGCTATAAAGCCATATTAGGGCTTATTTCTTGAGGGACGAGTGGTACTTTTGAATTGCACCATTCAGTCTACCATATAATATACTAGAAGACGGGAAAAAAGTTCAGTGAGATTGCAAAAAAAGTGCAATTCCACAATTGTTTTTTTTAATTTTGTTACCATGTTATGTATAGCTTATTTTCTATTTGTGGTGAAAAAAATTCCGACATGTGTTAAAAAAAAAAAAAAAAGGTTTTGTTTTTGTCGCCATTTTTCAAGATCCATAGAATTTTCATTATTCGTGATCTGGGGACTGTGCTATGGCTTATTTTTTTAAACCTGAGCTGACATTTTTATTGATACCATTTTGGGGTAGATGCAAAGTTTTGATCGCCTCTTATTGCATTGCATTTTATTGCAATGTTGTGGAAGTCAAAAATTAAATCAGCTGTCATGTGCAGGAAAAGATGCGGGCTCAGCAGTGGAGCCCGCATCAAAGTCAGGGAGATGACATATGACGAATGTATACGTCATATGTGGTGAAGGAGTTAACAGTACAGAAAAGGTAAGGATAGGTATGATTCAAACTTAAAGGGAATCTGTCATCAGGCAAAGTATTTGATATGATGTCAGTCAGATAAACCTCTAAAGTACTGATTTAGCATGCAACTCCATCATTTACTAACTGAAATCTCTTTAGCAATGAGATGGTCATGTATTGTAATCTCTTCATTTAATGGTAATGTTTTACAAATGCTGAGATGCTAAAGTCAAATATGAGATCGATTTAAATGTTATGTTGTAGATATATCTGCTGTAGTACAGATCATTGTTGTAAAGATGAAACTGGACACACAATTTAATAGGGGCTGCAGAGTGGAAAAAAAAGTTTGTTTTTTTATTTTAATTTTGCCACTCCATTGCGGACATATTATCAGCGTATTGGCACTTAATGAGTTAACTTTTAATACACTAAGTGGGTGTTATCGGATAGCAACTCATACAGAGGGAAGAAAAACTTGCTCCCAATGAAAAGAATCTAAGAACTCCCACTTGGATTTAAAAAATACTTAAAATTATCAGATGCTAAATAATTTAATTGCTAATATTTCTGCAAGGGAGAAGCGACATTACAAAATAAAAAACAAGCAAAAAAAACATTATATTGGGCTCCGCAGTTGCTGTTACATTCTGTGTCAATTTCAACATGGCAAAAAATGTAAAACGTGCATACCATAATTAATATACACTCACCGGCCACTTTATTAGGTACACCATGCTAGTAACGGGTTGGACCCCTTTTGCCTTCAGAACTGCCTCAATTCTTCGTGGCATAGATTCAACAAGGTGCTGGAAGCATTCCTCAGAGATTTTGGTCCATATTGACATGATGGCATCACACAGTTGCCGCAGATTTGTCGGCTGCACATCCCAAATATGCTCCATACAAGGCAGGATGGATCCATGCTTTCATGTTGTTTACGCCAAATTCTGACCCTACCATCCGAATGTCGCAGCAGAAATTGAGACTCATCAGACCAAGCAACGTTTTTCCAATCTTCTACTGTCCAATTTCGATGAGCTTGTGCAAATTGTAGCCTTTCATTCACCCCCCACATCCGATCACTGGCTCGCTCTTCTTATCTGCATCTCAAAAACATTTCCAGAATTCGCCCTTTTCTTACTTTCGACTCTGCAAAAACTCTTACTGTCTCACTTATTCATTCTCGTCTGGACTATTGTAACTCTCTACTAATTGGCCTACCTTTTACCAGACTCTCCCCGCTCCAATCTGTCCTGAATGCTGCTGCCAGGATCATATTCCTCGCCAACCGTTACACCGATGCCTCTACCTTGTGCCAGTCATTACACTGGCTACCCATCCAATCCAGAATCCAGTACAAAACTACTACCCTCATCCACAAAGCACTCCATGGCTCAGCACCACCCTACATCTCCTCTCTGGTCTCAGTCTACCAACCTACCCGTGCCCTCCGCTCTGCTAATGACCTCAGGTTAGCATCCTCAATAATCAGAACCTCCCACTCCCGTCTCCAAGACTTTACACGTGCGGCGCCGATTCTTTGGAATGCACTACCTAGGTTAATACAATTAATCCCCAATCCCCACAGTTTTAAGCGTGCACTAAAAACTCATTTGTTCAGATTGGCCTACCGCCTCAACGCATTAACCTAATTATCCCTGTGTAGCCTATTAATAAAAAACAACAACATAATCACGTTCCTCCATCATGTTCTCATACACTTTATGCAGTTAATAGCCTCTGTGTCTGTACTGTTACATACTTAGGCAGTTAACTGGTTCATGCAGCTTTACATGAACACCCGAGCCTTACACTATGGCTGGTCCAAATAACTAAAGCAATTGTTACCATCCACCTCTTGTGTCTCCCCTTTTCCTCATAGATTGTAAGCTTGCGAGCAGCAGGGCCCTCATTCCTCCTGGTATCTGTTTTGAACTGTGATTTCTGTTATGCTGTAATGTCTGTTGTCTGTATAAGTCCCCCTCTATAAGTTGTAAAGCGCTGCGGAATATGTTGGCGCTATATAAATAAAATTATTATTATTATTATTAGCCTCAGTTTCCTGTTCTTAGCTGAAAGGAGTGGTACCCGGTGTGGTCTTCTGCTGCTGTAGCCCATCTGCCTCAAAGTTCGACGCACTGTGCGTTCAGAGATGCTCTTAGGCCTACCTTGGTTGTAACGGGTGGCGATTTGAGTCACTGTTGCCTTTCTATCAGCTCGAACCAGTCTGCCCATTCTCCTCTGACCTCTGGCATCAACAAGGCATTTCCGCCCACAGAACTGCCGCTCACTGGATTTTTTTTCTTTTTCGGGCCATTCTCTGTAAACCCTAGAGATGGTTGTGCGTGAAAATCCCAGTAGATCAGCAGTTTCTGAAATACTCAGACCAGCCCTTCTGGCACCAACAACCATGCCACGTTCAAAGGCACTCAAATCACCTTTCTTCCCCATACTGATGCTCGGTTTGAACTGCAGGAGATTGTCTTGACCATGTCTACATGCCTAAATGCACTGAGTTGCCGCCATGTGATTGGCTGATTAGAAATTAAGTGTTAACAAGAAGTTGGACAGGTGTACCTAATAAAGTGGCCAGTGAGTGTAGTTGAGCTAAAGGCCCTCCTTGAGGCAGTGTAGTACAATCCCTTTTACTGTCACTTGACACTAAATACATGTACTGCAATATCACAAGGAATGAGTGTGGTGTAAAACGGAAAAAAAAATATTAATGATATCTATTATTCTTATAACAGTAAAACATCAATATTAGCAAGCTTTTTAAATCCCATATATTGCATAAAATGTGTTCATATTATATCTCCACTGTACCTTAGAATAAGCAACAATTTTTAATGAAATAGTTGCTAAATATAATGAATTCATTACAAAATCCATTAAGTTCCACCAGTCATGGATGTAATCCTGAAGTCCTCCATCCCACATCTGTTTAATTTCAGCCCATATGATACCTATTCATTGTAAAACAAAACACATGAAATTACAAACATTTATGTTATCAAATAGTAATGGGGCACAAATGCAGTTTAATCATTCAGAACATTATTCCCTAACAATTAACACTTTGCTACATACAATATCAGTTAAAAAGTGCATTATACACAGAGCTAATAAAATGTAATCATTGCTTGTCCTTAAAGGGGTTCCCCAAAAATAAAAAAAATAAATAGCTGGAGAGAACATTGTATAGAACAGGGGTGCACAACCTGTGGCCAAGGCCAAATGCAGCATGCAATACACTTTTGTGAAGCCCTCAGCCATCTGGTCACAGATTTGCTTGATAGTGTCTGGTAGGATCCGTACATTCCTCAACCAAAAATCTGCAAAAACCCTTATCCATGCCCTCATCATCTCCCACCTTGACTACTGCAACCTCCTGCTCTGTGGCCTCCCCTCTAACACTCTCACACCCCTCCAATCTATTCTAAACTCTGCTGCTCGACTAATCCACCTGTCCCCCGGCTATTCCCGGCCTCTCCCCTCTGTCAATCCCTGCACTGGCTCCCCATTACCCAGAGACTCCAGTACAAAACCCTAACCATGGCATACAAAGCCATCCACAACCTGTCTCCTCCATACATCTGTGACCTCGTCTCCCGGTACTTACCTACACGCAACCTCCGATCCTCACAAGATCTCCTTCTCTACTCCCCTCTTATCTCCTCTTCCCACAATTGCATACAAGATTCCTCCCGTGCATCCCCCATAATCTGGAACTCTCTACCCCAACATATCAGACCCTCGCCTACCATGGAAACCTTCAAAAAGAACCTCAAGACCTACCTCTTCCGACAAGCCTACAACCTGCAGTAACCACCAAACTGCTGCACAACCAGCTCTACCCTCACCTACTGTATCCTCACCCATCCCTTGTAGATTGTGAGCCCTCGCGGGCAGGGTCCTCTCTCCTCATGTACTAGTCATGACTTGTATTGATTAAGATTATTGTACTTGTTTTTTATTATGTATACCCCTCCTCACATGTAAAGCGCTATGGAATATATGGTGCTATGATAATAAATAATAATAATAGCTGCTCACATGTATTTTGCAGGTCAAGGAGAAAAGTGGTGGGTATCATCATAGGGACAGGTGCTAATGACATAATGCATGCTCTTCACAGAAAGTAGTTAGTGGGGTAAAGAAGTGGCCATATCTGAGGGCAGATTAATTCATTGTGGTTTATGGAAGTAGGGAAACACTGGACAGTTTCAGCATCTCACATAAGCTACAATAGAAAAAGCTGAATTCAGAGTAATTTCCTTTCCTATCAGTGACTGCTTTCTCTTCAAGCACACTTATACAATGACAGCTGTCAATCACAGATAGAACCACCCACTGGACTACTAATCCTAAAAAGAAGAGAGGTTAAAATGATTAAACACAGGCTATATTTAAAGGTAAATTATATAAGTCCATCTCCAAACAGCTTCATGTTCCTGTTACTATAGTTGCACATATTATTCAGAAGTTTATGGTCAATGGGACTGTAGCCAACTTCCCTGGACGTGAAGAGGAAAATAGTTGACTAATCATTACAAAGGGACTATGTTCTTAATGTCAAGATCTTCTTGATGAGAATTTGCAATTTAAAATTTTCAACATTACCCATTTCAGATAAGAGTAAGTTTGCTGTTCTGATCTTTTTCAGCATAAGTAATAGCCTATATATAAAAACACAGTTTATTATACAAAAATAAAAATCAGTGTAGTGAAGAATTTGATCAGTAGCCTACTGTACAAAACAAAATGTGACCACTAGTGTTGAGCATTCCGATACCGCAAGTATCGGGTATCGGCCGATATTTGCGGTATCGGAATTCCGATACCGAGTTCCGATATTTACCGCATATCGGATACCGGGATCGGAAGTTCCCAGAATTCAAACTGCACGAATTCAGCCAATGAGGAATGATTACAAGTGTGGGCACATCCTGTTCAGCATGGTGGGCATGTAACTACTGGCAAGGCTGTGATTGGCTGCTGAAATGATGTCATGATGCACTATAAAAACGCTGCTGCCCTTTCTGTCTCACTCTGCTGTGAATTCAGTTAGGCATAGGACGCTGTGTTCTGACTGAGGGCCAGTTGAGATAGCCATTTGCTTCATTGTGCTTTTCCCAGGCTAATTTAGCAACCGCTGTGTGTTCACCTTGCTTTTGCCTTGCAGCACTGTTTTCACAGCGATCTCCAAGGTCTCTGTGTGTGTGTGTGAGTGCAGCCCACTCTGTAGTCTGTGTGCAGCCACAGCCAGTTGTATTCAGCTCAGGGTGGTTCACTGCCTCATACTGTTCTATCCATTGTCCTTTATTGCAAATAGTGCAGCGTGCTGCACATTTTTTCAAATAATTCCTATTAGTGGCTTTCCACCTGTATCCAGCTAAATTGTGGAAAAACACTACATAGAATAACCTAGAAGAGGTTTTTTGGGCCTTGCAGCGCCGTTTACGGCTGTCTGCACGGTCTCCGTGTGAGTGCAGCTCGCCCTGTAGTCTGTGTGCAGCCACAGCCGGTTGTATCCAGCTCAGGGTGCGTCACTGCCTCATACCGTAAAATACATTGTCCTTTTTTGCAAATAGTGCAGCCTGCTGAACATTTTTTCAAATAATTCCTATTAGTGGCTTTCCACCCGTATCCAGCTAAATTGTGTAAAAACACTACATAGGATAAGGTAGAGGAAGTTTTTTGGGCCTTGCAGCGCCGTTTACGGCTGTCTGCACGGTCTCCGTGTGAGTACAGCTCACCCTGTAGTCTGTGTGCAGCCACAGCCAGTTGTATCCAGCTCAGGGTGCGTCACTGCCTCATACCGTAAAATAAATTGTCCTTTTTTGCAAATAGTGCAGGCTGCTGCACATTTTTTCAAATAGTTCCTATTAGTGGCTTTCCACCCGTATCCAGCTAAATTGTGGAAAAACACTACATAGGATAACCTAGAGGAGTTTTTTTGGGCCTTGCAGCGCCGTTTACGGCTGTCTGCACGGTCTCCGTGTGAGTGCAGCTCGCCCTGTAGTCAGTTCTGCCAAAAAATAAAAAATAAATAATAAAGTTCACCAAACACACCACTTTACAGTTGTGTAGGCCACATTAGCTCATATTAAAGTCTATTCCACACTTTAGAAAATTAGTGTTTCTTATACCTGTTAGGAGCTGTTCAGGAATAAGAACACTAAGCCCTTAGTACTTTTCTGCTTATCTTTATCAGTCAACCAAGATGAAGAAGGCAGGGAGTAAGGCACGTGGGCATGGGCGCGGAGCAGGTAGAGGACGTGGGGATTCTGTGCCTGCTGCGGGCACCGGTGACTCATCATCACCCAGTTTCAGGAGGGAACAGTCCTTCATGCGCAGCTTTGTCGGAGAGCGCTGTACACCGCTGCTGCGTGAAGACCAAATTGAAGCCGTTGTCGGATGGATGGCAGCTAACGCATCAACTCCAATTAGTGCCACATCCTTTCAGGCACAGAGCACTGGAGAGCACCCATCTGTCTCTTCACCACCTGCCAAATTGCCCAGGCAGTCAGAGAGCCCAGGACAGGAGCCGTCTCTACTTCTGTTCTCTGAATCTCTTGGCTTGGAAGCAGGGGGCCAGCCAAGCAGCATTGGAGAAATGGAAGAAGAGGCAGTGTGCAGTGATGCGTGTTATGGTTCTCAATGGCAAGAGAACATAGCCCAGCATACATAAGAACTAGCTCTTGGAAGGATGGAAACTTAAACTGACCATGAACTAAACCTGCCGCACAACTAACAGTAGCCGGGTAGCGTGCCTGCGTTTTATCCCTAGACGCTCAGCGCCAGCCGGAGGACTAACTAATCCTGGCAGAGGAAAATACAGTCCTGGCTCACCTCTAGAGAAATTTCCCCGAAAGGCAGACAGAGGCCCCCACATATATTGGCGGTGATTTTAGATGAAAATGACAAACGTAGTATGAAAATAGGTTTAGCAAAATCGAGGTCCGCTTACTAGATAGCAGGAAGACAGAAAGGGTACTTTCATGGTCAGCTGAAAACCCTATCAAAACACCATCCTGAAATTACTTTAAGACTCTAGTATTAACTCATAACATCAGAGTGGCAATTTCAGATCACAAGAGCTTTCCAGACACAGAAACAAAACTGCAGCTGTGAACTGGAACAAAATGCAAAAAACAAACAAGGACAAAAGTCCGACTTAGCTGGAAGTTGTCTGGTAGCAGGAACATGCACAGAAAGGCTTCTGATTACAATGTTGACCGGCATGGAAGTGACAGAGGAGCAAGGTTAAATAGCGACTCCCACATCCTGATGGGAACAGGTGAACAGAGGGGATGATGCACACAAGTTCAATTCCACCAGTGGCCACCGGGGGAGCCCAAAATCCAATTTCACAACAGTACCCCCCCCTCAAGGAGGGGGCACCAAACCCTCACCAGAACCACCAGGGCGATCAGGATGAGCCCTATGAAACGCACGGACCAGATCGGAGGCATGAACATCAGAGGCAGTCACCCAAGAATTATCCTCCTGACCGTATCCCTTCCATTTGACCAGATACTGGAGTTTCCGTCTGGAAACACGGGAGTCCAAGATTTTTTCCACAATGTACTCCAACTCGCCCTCAACCAACACCGGAGCAGGAGGCTCAACGGAAGGCACAACCGGTACCTCATACCTGCGCAACAATGACCGATGAAAAACATTATGAATAGAAAAAGATGCAGGGAGGTCCAAACGGAAGGACACAGGGTTAAGAATCTCCAATATCTTGTACGGGCCAATGAACCGAGGCTTAAACTTAGGAGAAGAAACCCTCATAGGGACAAAACGAGAAGACAACCACACCAAGTCCCCGACACAAAGCCGAGGACCAACCCGACGCCGGCGGTTGGCAAAAAGCTGAGTCTTCTCCTGGGACAACTTCAAATTGTCCACCACCTGCCCCCAAATCTGATGCAACCTCTCCACCACAGCATCCACTCCAGGACAATCCGAAGATTCCACCTGACCGGAGGAAAATCGAGGATGAAACCCCGAATTACAGAAAAAAGGAGACACCAAGGTGGCAGAGCTGGCCCGATTATTGAGGGCAAACTCCGCTAAAGGCAAAAAAGCAACCCAATCATCCTGATCTGCAGACACAAAACACCTCAAATATGTCTCCAAAGTCTGATTCGTCCGCTCGGTCTGGCCATTAGTCTGAGGATGGAAAGCAGACGAGAAAGACAAATCTATGCCCATCCTAGCACAGAATGCCCGCCAAAATCTAGACACGAATTGGGTCCCCCTGTCAGAAACGATATTCTCCGGAATATCATGCAAGCGAACCACATTTTGAAAAAACAGAGGAACCAACTCGGAAGAGGACGGCAACTTAGGCAAGGGCACCAAATGAACCATCTTTGAAAAACGGTCACACACCACCCAGATGACAGACATTTTCTGAGAAACAGGGAGATCAGAAATAAAATCCATAGAGATGTGAGTCCAAGGCCTCTTTGGAATGGGCAAAGATAACAACAATCCGCTAGCCCGAGAACAACAAGGTTTGGCCCAAGCACAAACATCACAAGACTGCACAAAAACTCGTACATCTCGAGACAGAGAAGGCCACCAGAAGGACCTAGCCACCAAATCCCTGGTACCAAAGATCCCGGGATGACCTGCCAACGCAGAAGAATGAACCTCCGAGATGACTCTACTGGTCCAATCATCAGGAACAAACAGTCTACCAGGCGGGCAACGATCAGGTCTATCCGCCTGAAACTCCTGCAAAGCCCGTCGCAGGTCTGGGGAAACAGCAGATAATATCACCCCATCCTTAAGGATACCTGTAGGTTCAGAATCACCAGGGAAATCAGGCTCAAAACTCCTAGAAAGGGCATCCGCCTTCACATTTTTAGAACCTGGTAAGTATGAGACCACAAAATTAAACCGAGAGAAAAACAACGACCAGCGCGCCTGTCTAGGATTCAGGCGCCTGGCAGACTGAAGATAAATCAAATTCTTGTGATCGGTCAATACCACCACCTGATGTCTAGCCCCCTCAAGCCAATGACACCACTCCTCAAAAACCCACTTCATAGCCAAAAGCTCCCGATTCCCAATATCATAATTCCGCTCGGCGGGCGAAAATTTACGAGAAAAAAAAGCACACTCAGAACTGAAGGAAAAAAAAAAAAAATTTTCAGCAGACTTCTTTTTTCTCTCCTTTCTCTGCCAATTAATTTAACCCTTTGTGGGCCGGTCAAACTGTTATGGTTCTCAATGGCAAGAGAACACAGCCCAGCATACATAAGAACTAGCTCTTGGAAGGATGGAAACTTAAACTGACCATGAACTAAACCTGCCGCACAACTAACAGTAGCCGGGTAGCGTGCCTGCGTTTTATCCCTAGACGCTCAGCGCCAGCCGGAGGACTAACTAATCCTGGCAGAGGAAAATACAGTCCTGGCTCACCTCTAGAGAAATTTCCCCGAAAGGCAGACAGAGGCCCCCACATATATTGGCGGTGATTTTAGATGAAAATGACAAACGTAGTATGAAAATAGGTTTAGCAAAATCGAGGTCCGCTTACTAGATAGCAGGAAGACAGAAAGGGTACTTTCATGGTCAGCTGAAAACCCTATCAAAACACCATCCTGAAATTACTTTAAGACTCTAGTATTAACTCATAACATCAGAGTGGCAATTTCAGATCACAAGAGCTTTCCAGACACAGAAACAAAACTGCAGCTATGAACTGGAACAAAATGCAAAAAACAAACAAGGACAAAAGTCCGACTTAGCTGGAAGTTGTCTGGTAGCAGGAACATGCACAGAAAGGCTTCTGATTACAATGTTGACCGGCATGGAAGTGACAGAGGAGCAAGGTTAAATAGCGACTCCCACATCCTGATGGGAACAGGTGAACAGAGGGGATGATGCACACAAGTTCAATTCCACCAGTGGCCACCGGGGGAGCCCAAAATCCAATTACACAACAGATGCGCAACAGCTTTGTCTCTCTAACTCTGAAGAGGCGGGTGGGCCAGTGCCTCCGGTCACCACACCGCAGTACGCATCTGATGTTGACACTCAGGTGCCACTTTCTGGTGCGTGCTGTGCTGCCGAGACTACCCAGGAGGAGCAGTTGGTGGCAGAGGGTAGTGTAGATGATGAGGTCCTTGACCCATCGTGGCGTGAGGAACAGGAAGGTGGTGGGAGCAGCTCTGAGGAAGTGATTCCCCGAACGGGCCAAAGAGGGAGAGGGAGGGGGAAGACTGCGGAGCCTGTAGCCTCCACTTCGGCACCCGTTAGGAGTATGTCTCTTTCATAAGCCAAAAAGGGCGCTCCCAAGACTTGCAGTGCCTGGTCCTTTCTTGACACAGTTGCAGATGACATTTGCTTTGTCAAATGCAAGGTGTGTCATCATAAAATCAAACGAGGGAGAAATGTCGGCAACCTCAATACCTCAAATATGTGGAAACATGTGCGGACCAGGCACGCGGTGGAGTTACAAAAACACACTGAAGACCTAGGCCAACCAACAGCGGCAGCTACCACCTCTTCAGCTCGTTTTGCCTCTTCCTCCAGCTCACACACAGCTGGTTCGGCTTCCTCCCAGGATTGCCATGGAAGAACCTCTGGCACTGTTGTCCAGAGACCCACTGTAATTCCACCCGCAGCACCACGTTCCCAATTATCCTCACACTCCCAGCCCAGTCTACAGCCATCGGTAGTACAGGCATGGGAGAAAAGGCGGCCTTTCTCGGCAAACCACCCACGAGCACAGGCTCTGAATGCAGGCATTGCCAAACTTCTGTCACTGGAAATGCTGTCATTCAGGCTGGTGGAGACTGACAGCTTCCGTGACTTGATGGCATTGGCAGTCCCACAGTACAATGTGCCCAGCCGCTTTTATTTCAGCAGGCAATTCGTCCCTGCCCTGCACAAGCTTGTGGAGGGACACATAAAACATGCGCTACTGAATGCCATCAGTAGCAAGGTCCACCTCACCACCGATGCGTGGACCAATCACCATGGACAGGGGCGATACCTTTCCCTCACTGCCCATTGGGTTAATGTTGTTGAGCCGGGTACAGATCGTGCGAGTGGTGCAGGACGTGTCCTGCCCACTCCAAGTATTGCAGGAGTCCAGTCTGTACGCATTGACTCCTCCTCATACACAAGTTCTTCAGAATCATCGCTGCAGGAGCTGTCACAGTCCACCTCCGCATGGACCCGTGAACGTTTACCTGTTACGACCGACATGAGCACAGCCGAGCTTCTGGACAGTCAGCGCCACGTGGTTCCTCACAAATGCATAGGCAGGGGACACTTTGTGAGGAGGATGAGGAGAAGTCAATGGAGGAGGAAGACATCCGTCCAGAGGAGGGAGTTACACAATTGTCCAGTAGTCAGTGTGTACAGCGAGGGTGGGGTGATGAAGAGCGGGCAGAGATCACGCCTCAAGCAGGGGACAGCGTTTCTTGGACAGTTGGCAGTCTGCAGCACATGGTTGATTACATGCTGCAGTGCCTGAGAAACGACCGCCGCATCACCCACATTCTCAACATGGCTGATTATTGGGTGTGCACCCTCCTCGATCCTTGCTACCGGGACAACGTACAAAGCCTCATCACACCGTTGAACCGGGAGCATAAAATGCGGGAGTACCAAGACACACTGGTGAATTCCATCATCTTCTCCAGTCCAACTGATAGAAGTGCTGCTAGTGCTTTACAAAGCAGCTCAGTGCGTCCAGGCAGTGGAGGAGGCTCTGCACAAAGAGGTAGCAGAAGCAGTGCCTCTGCCCAAGGCAAGACCAGTATGGCCCATGTGTGGCACAGTTTTGTGTGCCCGCCACAAATGTCTACACCATCACAGGCGGCTCCAGTCAGCAGGAGGCAACGGTTCCGTCAGATGGTGACAGACTACATGTCTTGCCCTCTTGCTGTACTCCCAGACGGCTCTTCCCCTTTCAAGTTTTGGGTCTCTAAGCTGGATACATGGCCAGAGCTAAGCCAGTATGCATTGGAGGTGCTGGCTTGCCCTGCGGCTAGTGTATTATCGGAATGCGTCTTTAGTGCTGCAGGTAGTGTACTAACAGACCGTCGCATGCGACTATCCTCCGATAACGTTGACCGGCTTACTTTTCTGAAAATGAACCAGGCCTGGATCTCGCAGGAATTTGCCACTCCTCTTCCTGATTAAATAATTGGGTGACTGTCTACAGTATCCAGGTCTCCTGTTGTGTTCATCTTTCTACCACCTGAACTTAAATTCCTGGGCTCCAACACCGCCAGTTGAGGCTCAGAAGTGCCGTCTGCACAGTCAAAACATACGACCCAGTGTTATTGGGTTTCAGTAACGTCAGCTGATCCCCAGCTGTGTAGCCGGCAATGTGTCCTGCGACCGCCACGCTGACACAACAACAGAAATTGAAGGGAACCTGTCCCCCCCAGGCGTTTGTTACTGAAAGAGCCACCTTGTGCAGCAGTAATGGATCTCGGGCAGCGCGGCCGCACAGGCGCAGCCAGACTGACACCAAATGATGTCAGAAGATGGACAGCGCTAAGTGCGCCTGGCCAAGGGATAACATAACAGCGCAGACTCCGGGACAGAATCAAACAATGCTGAGGAGGCGGCACATGGCACCAAGGGGGTAGGAATGACGGCTGTGCTGCATCCCATTACAAAGGAAAGTCCCACCTCCAGGATGGTCTCACGGTATCAGGGGACACATTTTATAAGTGTTTAGTTCTGTGCTTGCAAGGAGCATAATTTAAAGAGCCACCTTTTGCATCCTTAGTGCTGCACAAGATGGCTCTTTCATCTAAAAAAACATATTGGGGGGGGTTAAAGGTTCCCTTTTGACTTTGTCCAATCAGGCTTCGGCCTACACTGTGTTCCTCTGCTCCTCCTGCTGTCTCTGGGCTCCAACACCGCCAGTTGGTGCCTGGAAGTGCTGTCCGCACAGTCAACAGTCGCTCCTCTGTTATTGGGGTTCAGTAACGTCAGCTGTTCCCCAGCTGTGTGTGCGGCAATACCTACAATCTGCTCCTCCTGCTGTCCCTGGGCACTAACACTGCCAGTTGGTGCCTGGAAGTGCTGTCCGCACAGTTAACACTTGCTGCCGTGTTATTGGGGTTCAGTAACGTCAGCTGTTCCCCAGCTGTGTGTGCAGCAATACCTACAATCTGCTCCTCCTGCTGTTCCTGGGCTCTCACACTGCCAGTTGGTGCCTGGAAGTGCTGTCCGCACAGTTAACACTTGCTGCCGTGTTATTGGGGTTCAGTAACATCAGCTGCTCCCCTGCTGTGTGTGCGGCAATACCTAAAATCTGCTCCTCCTGCTGTGCTTGGGCTCTAACACCGCCAGTTGGTGCCTGGAAGTGCTGTCCGCACAGTCAACAGTCGCTCCTCTGTTATTGGGGTTCAGTAACGTCAGCTGTTCCCCAGCTGTGTGTGTGGCAATACCTACAATCTGCTTCTCCTGTTGTCCCTGGGCTCTAACACCGCCAGTTTTTGCCTGGAAGTGCTGTCCGCACAGTTAACACTTGCTGCCGTGTTATTGGGGTTCAGTAACGTCAGCTGTTCCCCAGCTGTGTGTGCGGCAATACCTCCAATCTGCTCCTCCTGCTGTCCCTGGGCTCTAACACCGCCAGTTGGTGCCTGGAAGTGCTGCCCGCACAGTCAACAGTCGCTCCTCTGATATTAGGGTTCAGTAACGTCAGCTGTTCCCCAGCTGTGTGTGCGGCAATACTTCCAATCTGCTCCTCCTGCTGTCCCTGGGCTCTAATACTGCCAGTTGGTGCCTGGAAGTGCTGTCCGCACAGTCAACAGTCGCTCCTCTGTTATTGGGGTTCTGTAACGTCAGCTGTTCCCCTGCTGTGTGTGCGGCAATACCTCCAATCTGCTCCTCCTGCTGTCCCTGGGCTCTAACACCGCCAGTTGGTGCCTGGAAGTGCTGTCCGCACAGTCAACAGTCGCTCCTCTGTTATTGGGGTTCAGTAACGTCAGCTGTTCCCCAGCTGTGTGTGCGGCAATACCTCCAATCTGCTCCTCCTGCTGTCCCTGGGCTCTAACACTGCCAGTTGGTGCCTGGAAGTGCTGTCCGCACAGTCAACAGTCTCTCCTCTGTTATTGGGGTTCAGTAACATCAGCTGCTCCCCTGCTGTGTATCCGGCAATGTGTCATGCGACCGCCACGCTGGCACACTAACAGACATTTACATGCCTCCAGTGCAGGCTTCGGCCTACACTTTGCTCCTCCTGCTATCCCTGGGCTCCAACACTGCTGGTTGCTGCCCGGAAGTGCTGTTTGCACAGAGCCAAACACCTCGTCAATGTGTTAGTGGGGTTCAGTAATGCCTGCTGCTCCCCTGCTGTGTATCCGGCAAAGTGTCATGCGCCCGCCACGCTGGCACAACTAAAATTTAAGGGAACCTGCCCCCCCAGGCGTTTGTTACTGAAAGAGCCACATTGTGCAGCAGTAATGCTGCACAAGGAAAAGTTGACTATTTTCGTTTTGCTCCTTGCACACGCTGAACCTAACACTTATGAAATGTGTCTCCTCACACCGTTAAACCGTCCCGGAGGTGGGACTTTCCTTTGTAATGTGACGCAGCACAGCCGTCATTCCTACCCCCTTGGCGCCGTGCGCCACCTCCTCAGCGTTGTTTGTTTCTGTCCCGGAGCCTGCGCTGTTATGTTATCCCTTGGCTAGGCACACTTAGCGCTGCCCGTCTTCTGACATCATTTTGTGTCAGGCTGGCTGCGCCTGTGAGGCCGCGCTGGCCGAGATCCCGCCTCGCAGTGTCTTCTGATTTAATCACACTGCGGGCCTGGGATCCATGGCCATGCGCAGTGCATATCTTCACCTCAGGCTCTCACTCATCTCTCTCCGCCTTCTTCAGACTGTGCGCCGTCAGCTGATCCCTAATAGCATGCCACGGCCGGGACGCTGCACAGTCTGAAGAAGCCAGAGGGAGGGGAGTGAGAGGCGAGGATATGCACTGTGCATGCCCATGGATCCCAGGCCCGCATTGGGATTAAATTAGATGACACTGCGAGGCGGGATCTCAGGCAGCGCGGCCGCACAGGCGCAGCCAGCCTGACACCAAATGATGTCAGAAGACGGGCAGCGCAAAGTGCGCCTGGCCAAGGGATATCATAACAGCGCTGGCTCCGGGACAGAATTAAACAACGCGGAGGAGGCGGCGCATGGCACCAAGGGTGTAGGAATGACGGCTGTGCTGCGTCACATTACAAAGGAAAGTCCCACCTCCGGGACAGTTTTATGGTGTGAGTGGACACATTTCAAAAATGACTAGTTCAGCGTTTGCAAGGAGCATAATTAAAAGAGCCACATTTTCCTTTTGCAGCATTAGTGCTGTACAAGATGGCTCTTTCAGCAACAAATGCCTGGGGGTGGTTAAAGGTACCCTTTCAACTTGCTCCAGTGCAGGCTTCGGCCTACACTCTGCTCCTCCTGTCCCTGGGCTCTAACACCGCCAGTTGGTGCCCAGAAGTGCTAGCTGCACAGAGAAAACACTCGCCAATGTGTCAGTGGGGTTCAGCAATGCCAGCTGTTCCCCCGCTGTGTAGCCGGCAACATGTCCTGCAAACGCCACGCAGACACAAAGCTGCCGCCAGTGCAGGCTTTGGCCTACACTCTGCTCCTCTGCTCCTACTGCTGACCCTGGGCTCTAACACCACCAGTTGGTGCCCAGAAGTGCTAGCTGCACAGAGAAAAACACTCGCCACTGTGTCAGTGGGGTTCAGCAACGCCAGCTGTTCCCCTGCTGTGTAGCCGGCAACGTGTCCTGCAAACGCCACGCAGACACAACAGACCTAAAACTGCCTCCAGTGCAGGCTTCGGCCTACACTCTGCTCCCTCTCCTCCTGCTGTCCCAGGGCTCTAACACCACCAGTTGGTGCCCGGAACTGCTGGCTGCACAGACAAAAACACCAGCCAATGTGTCAGTGGGGTTCAGCAACGCCAGCTGTTCCCCTGCTGTGTAGCCGGCAACATGTCCGGCAAACTTCACGCAGACACAACAACTGAAATTGAAGGGAACCTGTCCCCCCCAGGCGTTTGTATGTATAACAGCCACCTTGTACAGCAGTAATGCTGCATTTGTACAAGGTGGCTCATTCAGTTATTCTCCTTGCACACGTCGAACTCAACACGTCTAAAATGTGTCCCCTGAGACCATTAAACCATCCCTGAGGTGTGACTTTCCTTTGTAATGACACGCAGCAACCCCCTTGGTAGCGTTGCCCGTCTTCTGACATCATTGGTTGGCTGGCTGCGCCTCTGCGGCTGCCCTGCTCGACACAACGCCCCTCGGTGTCTTATTTATTTTGACTGCGAGGGTGTGATTGATGGGCATGAGCAGTGCATATGTTCGCCTGTCACTCATCTCCTTTCGCCTTCTTCAGACTATGCAGCTTCATGGCCATGGCATGTGATAAGGGATCAGCTGACGCCGCACAGTCTGAAGCAGGTGTAAGGACATGAGTGAGAGGCAAACATATGTACTGCGCAAGGCCATGAATCCCAGCCCCGCAGTGTGAGTTAATGAAAAGACACTGCGGGGCTGGGATTCATGGGCATCGCGAACTGCACCGGCCGACATGAAATGATGTCAGAAGATGGGCAGCGCTAACAGTGCAGGGCCAAGGGATAACACAACAGCGCTGACTCCTGTACAGCAAAATGCGATGCTCAGGAGGCCGCGCCAAGCACCAAGGTGTTTTTTTTGACAGCTGTGCTGCGTCTCATTAAGAAGGGAACTCACACCTCCAAGACAGTTTTGACTATATTAGGGGCTAAATTTTATACGTGTTTCATTCAGCGTGTGCAAGGAACAAAATTAAAAGAGCAACCTTTGACTTGTGCAGCATTACTGCTGCACAAGGTGGCTCTTCTAGTTTGTAACACCTGAGGGGGGTTAAAGGTTAACTTTAAAATTGGTTCAATTAGGCTTCGGCATACACTCTGCTCATACTGCAGACCCTGGGCTCTAACACCGCCAGTTGGTGCCCGGAAGTGCTGGCTGCACAGAGAAAAACACCCGCCAATGTGTCAGTGGGGTTCAGCAACACCAGCTGTTCCCCCGCTGTGTAGCCGGCAATGTGTCCTGCAAACGCCACGCAGACACAAAGCTGCCGCCAGTGCAGGCTTCGGCCTACACTCTGCTCCTCTGCTCCTCCTGCTGACCCTGGGCTCTAACACCACCAATTGGTGCCCGGAAGTGCTAGCTGCACAGAGAAAAACACTCGCCACTGTGTCAGTGGGGTTCAGCAACGCCAGCTGTTCCCCCACTGTGTAGCCGGCAACGTGTCCTGCAAACGCCACGCAGACACAACAGACCTAAAACTGCCTCCAGTGCAGGCTTCGGCCTACACTCTGCTCCCTCTCCTCCTGCTGTCCCAGGGCTCTAACACCGCCAGTTGGTGCCCGGAAGTGCTAGCTGCACAGAGAAAAACACCCGCCAATGTGTCAGAGGGGTTCAGCAACGCCAGCTGTTCCCCTGCTGTGTAGCCGGCATCATGTCCTGCAAACGCCATGCAGACACAAAGCTGCCTCCAGTTCAGGCTTCAGCCTACACTCTGCTCCCCCTGCTGACCCTTTGCTCCAACACCGCTAGTTGGGGCTCTAGGAAGACAATCTTGAATAGGTCCCCATCCTGATTCCAGTTCTGTCAGCTGGTTCTGGGTAGAGCCTTTGGCTTAGGTGCCTCCTTCTGGGTATCCGAGTTCCACCGTCAGGTGGTCCTTGGTAGTGTTTTCAGGCACTGGTACCTCCTGCTTAGTAACCGGGTTCCAGTAACGTCAGCTGGTCCTCGGTAGTTCCATTGGCTCTTGGACCTTCGGCTACCCATCCGGGTTCCAGTACCGTCAGCTGGTTCTCGGCAGTGTCTTTTGCTCTTGTACCTTCTGCTCCCCATCCTGGTTCCAGTACCGTCAGCTGGTTCTGGGCAGAGCCTTTGGCTTAGGTGCCTCCTACTGGGTATCTGAGTTCCACCAACGTCAGGTGGTCCTTGGTAGTGCTTTCTGGCACGGGTACCTCCTGCTTAGTAACCGGGTTCCAGTAACGTCAGCTGGTCCTCGGTAGTTCCATTGTCTCTTGTACCTTCGGCTACCCATCCGGGTTCCAGTATCGTCAGCTGGTTCTCGGCAGTGTCTTTTGCTCTTGTACCTTCTGCTCCCCATCCTGGTTCCAGTACCATCAGCTGGTTCCGGGCAGAGCCTATGGCTTAGGTGCCTCCTTCTGGGTATCCGAGTTCCACCAACGTCAGGTGGTCCTTGGTAGTGCTTTCTGGCATGGGTACCTCCTGCTTAGTAACTGGGTTCCAGTAACGTCTGCTGGTCCTCGGTAGTTCCATTGGCTCTTGGACCTTCGGGTAGCCATCCGAGTCCCAGTTCCATCAGCTGGTTCTTGCCATTTTCTCAGCCTTCTTTTACCTTCTGCTACATTTCCAAGTTCAAGACCCTAAAGACGACGACCCGGAAGACCACCCCTAAGATGACGACAACACCAGAGACAACAACCACTGAGATGACGACGACCCTGGAGACGATGACCCTGAAGACCACCCCGATGACGTCGACAACGACCCCGGAGACGACGACCCTGGAGACGACGACATGGAAGACCGAGAAGCAGAAGAACAAGAGGCTGCAGAACAAAGAGCAGAAGAACATTAAGCATAACACTAAATATCAGAGCAAAAGATATTATCTAAATTGTAAGCAGAAGAAGACTAAGCAGTGTATGGGGGTGAGTCCGTTCCTCCTCGTGGTGCCCCTGGATAAAGCTTGATGCTGCAGGCCAAACTGAACGCGGACAAATGTACCGTATATACTCGAGTATAAGCCGACCCGAGTATAAGCCGACCCCCCTAATTTTGCCACAAAAAACTGGGAAAACTTATTGACTCGAGTATAAGCCTAGGGGGAAAAATGCAGCAGGTACCGGTGAATTTCAAAATTAAAAATAGATGCTCCATACCGTTCATTATGGCCCCATAGATGCTCCACATAAAGCTGTGCCACATATAATGCTCTGCACCGTTCATTATGGCCCCATAGATGCTCCACATAAAGCTGTGCCATATATACAATGCTCTGCACCGTTGCCCCATAGCTGTGCCACATATATAATGCTCTGCACCATTGCCCCATAGCTGTGCCATATAGTGCTCTGCACCGTTGCCCCATAGCTGTGCCATATATATAATGCTCTGCACCATTGCCCCATAGCTGTGCCATATAGTGCTCTGCCCCATTGCTGTGCCATATAGTGCTCTGCCCCATAGCTGTGCCATATAGTGCTCTGCCCCATAGCTGTGCCATATAGTGCTCTGCCCCATAGCTGTGCCATATAGTGCTCTGCCCCATAGCTGTGCCATATAGTGCTCTGCCCCATAGCTGTGCCATATAGTGCTCTGCCCCATAGCTGTGCCATATAGTGCTCTGCCCCATAGCTGTGCCATATAGTGCTCTGCCCCATAGCTGTGCCATATAGTGCTCTGCCCCATAGCTGTGCCATATAGTGCTCTGCCCCACAGCTGTGCCATATAGTGCTCTGCCCCACAGCTGTGCCATATAGTGCTCTGCCCCATAGCTGTGCCATATAGTGCTCTGCCCCATAGCTGTGCCATATAGTGCTCTGCCCCATAGCTGTGCCATATAGTGCTCTGCCCCATAGCTGTGCCATATAGTGCTCTGCCCCATAGCTGTGCCATATAGTGCTCTGCCCCATAGCTGTGCCATATAGTGCTCTGCCCCATAGCTGTGCCATATAGTGCTCTGCCCCATAGCTGTGCCATATAGTGCTCTGCCCCATAGCTGTGCCATATAGTGCTCTGCCCCATAGCTGTACCATACAGTGCTCTGCCCCATAGCTGTACCATACAGTGCTCTGCACCGTCCATTATTGCCCCATAGCTGCTGCTGCAATAAAAAAAAATAAAACACATACTCACCTGTCTTGCAGCTCCTCGGCGCCATCTTCCCGGCGTCTCCCTGCACTGACTGATCAGGCAGAGGGCGGCGCGCACACTATATGCGTCATCGCGCCCTCTGCCTGAACAGTCAGAGCGGAGAGAGAGACGCCGGGAAGATGGCGCGACGCCCGGCGTGTGGAACCAGGATAGGTGAATATGCGATACTTACCTGCTCCCGGCGTCCCGCTCCTTCCCCCTGCCTGTCTTCGGTGCCGCAGCCTCTTCCTCTGTCAGCGGTCACCGGCACCGCTGATTAGAGAAATGAATTATGCGGCTCCGCCCCTATGGGGGGTGGAGCAGCCTATTCATTTCTCTAATGAGCGGTCCCACGTGACCGCTCAGGGGAAGAGGCTGCTGCACCCGGAGACCGTGTAACAGGCAGGGGGAGCGCCAGGATCGCCGGGACTAGGTAAGTATATGACAGTGCTCACCCGCCGACCCCACCACCGATCATGACTCGAGTATAAGCCGAGGGGGCACTTTCAGCCCAAAAATTTGGGCTGAAAATCTCGGCTTATACTCGAGTATATACGGTAACTCTTTTGTGACAGGCAGAACGGAAGGTGTAATCTTCAAACTTTTATAGATAACAACTACAGGAACGCCTGTCACAAATAAGAATATGATAAAGTAGAATATGAAGAAGAAGAATAGTTGAATAAAAAGAATATGAAGAATGTAACAAAAAAAAATAATAGGTAGAAGATGAAGAAGAAGATGAATAAGGTGAAGAAGAAGTTGATGTCAAAGATGCTGATGATGATGAAGAAGAAAGTGTGGGAGAAGTTAAAAAAAAGGTGAAGGACGTGGAAGTTGTGAAACATCAATATCTGACAAAATAAAAAAATTCTTAACATAGTCAATATCTTTGTAACTGCGAACATCTTAAAAAAAAAAAAAAAAATTCCTGCTATTCTATTTGATTGGGCTAAACCTCTATGCCTTTAATGTCCCTGCCACCTCCCCCAATACATCCTACATTATTCTTAGTTGTTTTCCTTCATGTAGAATGAACCTACAAGGAAAGAAAGGGTTTATTTTAATTCCGATATTTTCGTCCCATTGACTTGCATTGGTATCGGGTATCGGTATCGGCGAGATCCGATATTTTGCCGGTATCGGCCGATCCAATCCGATACCGATACTTTCCGATATCGGAAGGTATCGCTCAACACTAGTGACCACTTCTTTCCTTCTCTATCAAAAACAGGCGAGCTTATGTCTTGTCTTTTGAATTCAGTAATTTTGTTTGTAATATCTAAGTAGTCGTGAGATGCCTGCTTTAATTCAAAAACATCAGAAAAATTCTTTATTTTGGATTATTACAAAGTGATGCTCAGAGCAGATTAGCACTGCTTTAGCTAATGTATTTTTAGAATTGTGGGAAAGCAAAAAAAAAATGAGCTGAACAGCATCACAAGGAAATGTTATTCCAATTCTTCCTACAAGTGTCTCACAGTATATTACTCCATCTATTTTTAAAGACCAGATAAAGAACGGCTGTAAAATAAGCCGATAAAAGACAAAAGCCGTACATTATTTATAATGTAAGTGTTATTAAATGTGAGTGCCTAGTGCAATATTACAGTTTTCATGTATTTCATTGTGATCTATGGGAGTTTGGCTGCTGGTTCACCTACTAAAATGTTCAATAATTTGCTTTTATACTAATAAAATGAAGCAAGAAAAAATATTGTCCTTTTAGAGAGGAATTCAAGGGAATCCAGGTTTTTGTCACTTAACTTGAAAGACAGAAACCCTTGGAGAAACGGATTATTATCTTCTCAATGGACAGGTGAGGAATATTGTTATTATTTTATTTCTCTTACAGGGGACAATGGCTTCACTGGGAAGGGTGATGCTGTAAGTATGGTTTAATTAAGATAAATTAAAGGTGTTTGTGTCATTCTTTCACTTAAAAGACATTATTCTGGGTTTGTGTGTTTTCATACAATATGACTATGGGGTTAGTAATGGAAGTGTCTTACAGATGCCTCTCCATTACTAACTTCTGGGCTTGATGTCACCTGACAATACAAAAGTGACATCAGCCCCTCCAACTATCACCCCACTTGCCACCTCTTCAGTGCAAGTGAGAACAGCAAGGGTAAGTGCCAGAATTATAAATGCGCCTATTTTGGGGCAGCTGAGAGCTGATGTTTTTAGCCTGGAGGGGCCAATATCCATGGCCCCTTCCTAGGCTATTAATATCAGCCCGCAGCGGTCTGCATAGCCTTTGCTGGCTATTAATTATAGGAGGACCCTACGTCATTTTTTGGGAGGTGTCCCCCATTTTAATTGCCAGTTAAAGGCTAAGTATACAGTTGTGAGCTGAGATCACTAGCCTGGGAAGATCCTTGTGTATTACCCCCTTCCCAGGCTATAAACATCTGTCCCCAGCCGTCGGCTTTCCCTCTGCTGGTTAAGAAAATTATGCGGGAGCCAACGCCATTTTTTTCTGAAAAATAGTCTTTTAATAATTAAGTACATGCACAGTAAGCTGCACACGCACTGTACTAATTGTATATGTCACTGACATCTTTAGCTTTTCATCTATCTATCTTTCTAATCTCTCTCTCTCTCTCTCTATATATATATATAGAAGAATATTTTCTTTGAAAACTATATGTAAATGACAGAGAATTGCTCTATGTAAAATCTCATGTTAAAATCTCATTGCGCTCTGACAGCAATCGCAATCGCACTGCATTTGGATATACATCCGATGCTAGGTGTTAAAAGTCAGATTCTGTTCTCATAACAAATGCATGACACTCGCCCAACTTTGCAGGAACAAAATCGGGCTGATTTTAAAATTACTAGTGTGTCTTCGGCCCTAAAGGATTTGTTTCATGTTCATAAATAGGAACCTCTGTACTTGCTGCTGTTAGTTTTGTACACTGCAACAGCTTCTTATAGATTTATTTGAAGCTCTGATCTTTTATTCACATGTTGCTATAAATAAAGTTCTGTATTTCTGCACATGTTATTGTACAAGGACTTCTTTGTAATAAAAAAAGCCACTTCCAAAATCCTATCTGTGTTGCTAGGGAAGTGAGTGAACTATTAAACATTTTATTAGGGGGATACAAATTTAGCTGGCATTAAATATTCATACTCTCTATATTTTCTTCTCGGCAACACTTGAGCTTTAAATTTCAGTGTTAAAAATCATATTAGTAATAGAGTTTTTAATCTGATTATCTTCAGTGCGTATGACACACAGTTACATTTTTTTTAGTCTAAACATTTGACCAATATTCCACATCAAAGGGATGGTTTTAAATTAATACAGGAACATATTATCAATCATGAAATACAGTCGGGAGGCACCTGATTTTTTTATAGGCAGATATGTGGTTTTTCCCTCCCAGCTGTCTTGTTATGTACTCTGGGTATATGGGATATGCCCTCTAAAGACATCCATATGAGTCATAATAGGGGTTTATATTGAGGCATTTTGCATGACACTTGGGAATACATACATTCCCAAGTGATCACTACCTCTGCATAACAACATACCTATAATATAAACCCCTTTCCCCCATTCATTTGTTACAAGTAGGGATGGGCGAATTCGAACTGTAAAGTTCTGGACCCGTACCAAACACATAGTGTTCGGTCACAAGGTCCCGAACACGGGTTTCCATGGGATACCCGTGTTACAGTTCGGGTCCAGTTCGGGTCCAGGGCCTGTAAAAGCATAAAATTAATAATAAACATTATAATTATACTTACCTGTTCAGTGACCCCTCCTCCCATCCCGCTGTCTCCCGGTCTCATCTGCTTCCGGGGCTGCACATTAACTTCCGGCGACCAGCGGTATTCACTGCACTCGGCAGTCTTCAGCTTTTTCCGGCAGTGTTAGTTCAGCGACGTCAGAGATCACTTGAGTTCATGGCTCGGGCCATGAACTGGGGTGAACCCTGACCTCACTGCATGAATACTGCCGACGCCGGCCAAAAATGGCCGAGCGCCGAGCAGTGGAGTGAATTACCCGGTTAATGAGCGGCCCCGGAAGTAGATGCGGCTGGGAGACAGTGAGACGGGAGGACGCGTCACTGGACTGGTAAGTATAATTATAATGTTTGTTATTATTTTTATGCTTTGTTTTACAGCCCGCCCCCCCGCCCAATCCCATATCAGTAAAGTCCAAGCTCAGGGTTCGGACGCAAGTTCGCGTCATCTCCAGCCTCGAGCTCGAACTTTACAAAAAAACTCATGCGAACCCATCGATCCCGAACATCAAGTGATTCACCCATCACTAGTTACAAGCCCTCTCTCAATCAAACATGCTTATGGGCCTTTTCGCTCACTGGCTGTTGCAGTCATGATGCCATATTACTACTGCAATTCTAAAATGCCATGGGCCTTTAACTCTTATGGATTTCATTATTTTTATACTTATTTTTATTAAAAAATTTGTTCCTATTTTCATATGTTTAGGGATGCTGTTTGTCTCTCTACCACCTTTTATAGTATCCACCTATCTGTGGTAGAACATGTACTGTAAGGTTTCTCTTACTGAGAGTGTTGGGGGACACTCACTTGGCCGCGATATTCAAGCACACGGGCACGGGTTTATAAAACAAAGCAGTCCATGCGGTTTATTAAGCCTCATAAACCGGGGTACGCACAGTTCATAACATGAAACACAACAGGCACCAACTGGTGATATTTACTTGCAGCTTCTAACACTTCAGTGTACGGCTTTGCCTCACGGCCACTAACACGCTGGTCCTCCCTTAACCAGTTCCCAAGGGAGACCACACAGTTCATAGAACTTCACAAGCACTACCGGCCTGTACGATACCTGACGGGAGCTCCGGCTCCACCTGCTGACTCCTTGCCAGTCCGCACCTCCGGGTAAGCTGCCTTACAGGGATCACCAACTTGCCTGGCCGGCACGCACTAGTCAGTCCAGACCTCACCGAAGGACTCCAGCTTCCCCAGACTCCGTTAGCACTCTTCTGGGTAAGCTGCCTAACAGGGATCCCCAACTTGCCTGTCCGGCATACAGTAGTCAGTCCAGACCTCACCGAAGGACTCCAGCTTCCCCAGTTCCACTGTGCACTGCTCCGGGATCCGGTCCTCCTACTAGGACCTCCTGTTGTGAAATTGGATTTTGGGCTCCCCCGGTGGCCACTGGTGGAATTGAACTGGTGTGCATCATCCTCTCTGTTCACCTGTTTCCATCAGGATGTGGGAGTCGCTATTTAGCCTTGCTCCTCTGTCACTTCCATGCCGGTCAACATTGTAATCAGAAGCCTTTCTGTGCATGTTCCTGCTGCTAGACAACTCCCAGCTAAGTTGGACTTAGTCCTTGTTTGTTTTTGCATTTTGTTCCAGTTCACAGCTGTAGTTTCGTTTCTGTGTCTGGAAAGCTCTTGTGATCTGAAATTGCCACTCTGATGTTATGAGTTAATACTAGAGTCTTAAAGTAATTTCAGGATGGTATTTTGATAGGGTTTTCAGCTGACCATGAAAGTGCCCTTTCTGTCTTCCTGCTATCTAGTAAGCGGACCTCAATTTTGCTAAACCTATTTTCATACTACGTTTGTCATTTCATCTAAAATCACCGCCAATATTTGTGGGGGCCTCTGTCTGCCTTTCGGGGAAATTTCTCTAGAGGTGAGCCAGGACTATATTTTCCTCTGCCAGGATTAGTTAGTCCTCCGGCCGGCGCTGGGCGTCTAGGGATAAAACGCAGGCTACGCTACCCGGCTACTGTTAGTTGTGCGGCAGGTTTAGTTCATGGTCAGTTTAGTTTCCATCCTTCCAAGAGCTAGTTCGTATGTTTGCTGGGCTATGTTCTCTTGCCATTGAGAACCATAACAACCTCCCATGCCAGCAGGTGCTTTCCAGGAAGCCTCCTCTCTGGCTTCCAACACAGGAACACACCGAGCCCTCAGGAACTCCCTCAGGGATTTTGCACTTGGACCCTTCAGGTCCACACACTGGAACCACACAGGAACATGTGACCCACACCCTGGTCACGTTATGTACCTGTAACCACACCCACAGTAATGGATCACATGGGCTGGTCACGTGATCCTGACATCACTGCAGGTCAATTCTCACGGCCTCAATACAACTCCGTGCACATCCCGGGGAGACCATGCAGCGCCCCCTACCTGTTACAGGGGTTACTGCATCACATATATCACAGTACCCTCTGCTTCACAGCTCCCCTATTTAATACTTCGGCGACTCGCAGCATGCTGCAATTTTATTTTTGTTCCCCATCCTCCCATTTTTTCAAGAGCCAATTTTTTTTTTTTTCCTGTACACATAGCCATATGAGGTCTTGTTTTTTACAGGACAAGTTGTTCTTTTGAAGGACACCATTCTTTTTAAGAGACAATGTACTGGAAAATAAGAAAAAAAATTCTCATGTGATGAAATTACAAAAAAAACGTGATTTGGGCACTGTTTTTGGATTGTGTTTCCATTTTTCTGTTGATGGAGCTGGAGGAGCGCTTATTTTTTGTGGGGCAAAATGTTTCTATTGATATCATTTTGGCACAGAAACAACATTCGAAGGTTTCTTACACCATTTTTTTGCAGTATTGTGGTGTGATTTTTTCTGTGTATGGTCTTTACCCATAATGTTCTTAATTTTAGATTTTAACAGATTGGACTTTTATGGACATTTTGGTACCACATATGTGTATTTGCAACTTGAACCTGCAATCATCTGATTGCTTGTAATTTGCACAGCAATATCGCAGTATTCCTGAAGAAATCACAATCTACTTTGAAGCCCGGCCAAAAGCAGGGTTTTAATGAGCGGGGTATGCATCAAAGTGGCTAGGCCTATAGCTGCTACCAGATTTTGCTAGTTATGACACACCACCTGTCTGCTGTTTGATCCCTGTCCACAACTTCTGCATTGTGTGGAATTTGTCCCCCAAACAGATGAGTATCAGAACAGACTGCTGTCTTTGCCCCCTGGGTGTGCTGAAGTTGGTGTTGCAGGTCTTACTGTGACTGGATGAGGAGGCGGTGGAGGAAGCAGAGTAGGAAGAAGAGGCACACTGGAGAGAGGAAGGTCAGTGTTGGTGGGACATGCGCTAGAACACCTTCCACCTCAGGCCTAGCTGCCATTACATTTGCCAGGTAGGCAGTTATGGAGATTTAATGTCCCTGTCCGTGTTTACTGGTTCATGTATCAGTGATTATGTGAACCTTGCTATTGATGGCATTGGGCAGTGCACACTTGATTTTGCTGCAACATGTGTGTGCAGGGCAGGCATGGCATGCCTGGAAAAGTAGTGGTGGCGGGGAACAATGTACTGCTGGACAGCGACCGCCATCAGTTTTTTTAAAACTGTCCATCTCCACCAGCCAGAATGGCAACATTTCAAAGGCCAATAATTTGGAAATGCTGTCATTCAGGACCATGGCATGTGGGTGGGTAGGGGGTATTTCTTCTTTCTCTCAAGGGTTTGGGGGATGCAGAACTGAACATTACCATGGGACAATGTGGAGATGCTTGGTAACATAGCTGGTGGTGGTGCTGTCACATCCTCTCTTTACAGGGAGGCACTGGGCCCTGTTGATCTTGAGCGGGAGGAAGAGGCCGAGACCGCAGCAGAAGAGGAAGCAGGAGGATGCTCTGATGTTTACTGGTTTTTCAGGTGTGTACTCCACTGCAAATCATGCTTGGAATTCAGATGCCTCGTCATGCAGGTGGTGCTCAGGTTCAGAAGATTTATGCCTCTCTTCAGGCTCTGATGGCACAAAGTGCAAAGCACTCATCTCTTGTCGTCAGCACACTGGCTGAAAAAATGCTACACCAGCGAGGTCTTTGAGCTGGCATTGTTGTTCTCATTTCCTAGGCGTGTGTCCAGTAATAACCAATGTACTTGATAGGGGCCACTGGCTGTGCTTTTGCACCTTGCTTCCTCTTTTGCTGTTCTGCTGGGGCAGCGTGACCACATCCTCTTCCTTCAAATTGCACACGTCATTAGGATGGCCTTCACTTCATGTGGGGTCTAGGATCTCATCATCCCCCACATCATCTTCCACCCAGTCCTCACCCCTGCCCTCCTTGATGGTCTTCCTACTGCAGAAAGACTCAGCAGTTGGCACCTGTGTTTCTTTATCATCAGAGATTTGCTACGGTTTTCTGCTGAACGTGTGCATTTACCCTTTCACGTACTCATCCTCCAACTGAACAAATGGTAGGGCATCAGTGCACTCAATATCTTTGAATTGTGGGGCAGGGCCAGGTGGATGACTCACGGAACCATGGAGTCATCAAAATTCAGAAGTGACTGCTGCATGACTTGGGGCTCATACTGCTCTGCTGATTTGCAAGCAGGTGAGGTTGAAACCAGATGACCATGGTCCGCAGGTGCTAAGTCTGCACTTTCTGCAATGAACAAAGTGAAAGATAATTCAAAGGAACTGGAGGTACTCTCCGCCATCCAATCTAACACTGCCTTAACATGTTCTGGCCTCACCATTTGAGTAGTGGTATTCAGCCTTTGAAATAACACATAAAGTCCTGACGCCTGTGTGCACCAGAGGAAGGTGTCTCCCTGCAGCAGGTGCACTACTACCACTACCAGCAGCAACCACACCAGTATCACCAAGGCCATGTCCTCATCCTTTCATTGATGGTCTACTCATTTGTTTTCAAGTGTTTTTTAGGCACACTACTCACACACACATAGCGGCAGAGTATAATTATTTTTTTACGCCCAGCCTCAACTTGTATAGACACAGTGGTAGAGTATAATTTTTTTTTAGGCATTGCCACAGCTCATACAGACAAAGCGGTAAGGTAAAAGTATAATCATTTTTTATAGTCCCAGCCACAACTCGGACAGACACAACGGTAGAGTAAAATTACTTTTTAGGCCCAACCAAAACTCATATAGACACAGCGGTAGAGTAATATTAGTTTTTTAGTCATAGCCACAACTCATACAAACATAGAGGTATGGCAAAATTAGTTTCTTAGTCCCGGCCATAACTCGTACAGACATAGTGGCAGAGTATAATTATTTTTTTAGCACCAGCCACAACTCTTACAGAGACAGTGGTATAGTATAATTACTTTTTAATTCCGGCAACATCTCATACAGACACAGCGGTAGAGTATAATTATTTTTTAAGCCCAGCCACAAGTCATACAGGCACAGCGGTAGAGTAAAATACATTTTTAGGCTCACTACTCGTACAGACACAACTGCAGAGTTTGCAGAGGCTTTTTGGCACAATACTTCCACAGGCAGGGGTGCAAAGTACAAACAGAGGGTTTTTGGCACAGTACTCTCACAGTATGTATATATAGAGCAATACTACAAATAATCTCCCACTACCGTTTGTTCCACAATAGGATCAGAAAAAATAGCAACAGTTCGGTTTAAAAATGTAACTTTTACTAGTCAGTTCCTAAAAAGAGGTTCAGCATCTCTGTAATATTATGTGAAACAGTAATATCAACACACAATAAAATTAACATATAGCAGATAGTTCAACCCTCTGTTTGGGAACAAAATTTATTTTTGTCACACCATATGAAAAGTGGGACATCATTATTGTGTGGGGGCACAAAGGAAGGCATTTCCGTCTATACATTTCCTGATGAGACTATATGGTTCTAGTTTTCTCCTTAGGTTTATAGTTTGCACTCATATAATAGTTTGTCAATAAAATAGTGCTTAGCTATTGTGTATCAAAAATAACATTCGCTTGTCATTGCTTTGTTTTTGTGACACATTTAACTAAAAATACTTGTAGTATGTAAAATGTGAAGGTTAAATGTGACACTGCTGAAGTAAGTATTATTTTTCTGGTGCTGTAATCCAAATCTTTAAATTGTCAGAGATAAATTGAGTTCATGACTTTGCAATGCTGATATAAAATACAGCAATTGACACCAAAAATTAACTGTGGAGACCTTCTTCTAAAGAGGGGAATGAAAACTTTTGGAGTGTTTATTAAAAATGTTCCTCATATTTGATGCATTGATTTAACACATATAGATGTATTTTTTCCATTCCTTTAGGCCGGCGTCACACTAGCGAGTTTTACGGACGTATGAGAGGTGCAGAAAATACGGATTGCATACGGTACAATGATTCTCTATGGCCCAGCTCCTATCTGCCGTATTTTACTGATCCGTATTATACGGTCTTGTACGGCCGTAGAAAATCGCAGCATGCTGTGTTTGTCCACCGTATTGCGCAAAAAAAATCGCCAATGAAAGTCTATGGGGGCGAGAAAAATACGGATTACACACGGACCATGTGTGTCACTTGCGAGAAATACGCACCGGTGTTACAGAGAAAAGCCGGCAATTCAGTGCGGTGTACAGTAAAATCACACTGACAGAATAGAATAGAATAGGTAGAATAAATGTCTACACATAGAATAGGTATATATATATATATGTCAGTGAGACACATATATATATATATTTATATTTCATACAGCGCTAGATATCATAAAAGCCGGTAATTCAATTGCCAGCTTTTGCTATCTCCTTCCCAAACCCGACATGATATGAGACATGGTTTACATACAGTAAACCATCTCATATCCCTTTTTTGCATATTCCACACTGCTAATGTTAGTAGTGTGTATGCGCAAAATTTGGGCCCTCTGGCTATTAAATTAAAGGGTTAAATCGCGGAAAAAATTGGCGTGGGCTCCCGCGCAATTTTCTCCGCCAGAGTGGTAAAGCCAGTGACTGAGGACAGATATTAATAGCCTAGAGAGGGTCCATGGTTATTGGCCCCCCTGGCTACAAACCTCTGCCCCCAGCCACCCCAGAAAAGGCACATCTGGAAGATGCGCCTATTCTGGCACTTGGCTTTTCTCTTCCCACTCCCGTGTAGTGGTGGGATATGGGGTAATGAAGGGTTAATGTCACCTTACTATTGTAAGGTGACATTAAGCCAGATTAATAATGTACAGGCGACAATTATGACACCTATCCATTATTAATCCAATAGTACGAAATGGTTAATAAAACACACACACATTATTTACAAGTATTTTAATGAAATAAAGACACAGGTTGTTGTAATATTTTATTATACTGGTAATCCACCTGATAAACCCTCGTTCTGTAACAAAGGAAAAATAAAAAAACAACAATATCTCATACCTTCCGACGCTCAGGTCAAGTCCCACGAAGTAAATCCATCTGAAGGGGTTAAATCATTTTACAGCCAGGAGCTGTGCTAAAGCAGTGCTTGTGGCTGTAAAACCCCAGGGAAAGAATGGATTGCAGGGGAATGACCTGTAGTTACCTTGAGTTGCGGTGAGGCGCCCTCTGCTGGATGTCCTTATATGAACTCGAGCGTGGGAACTTTTACCAGGCTCCAGTTCATGAGGACATTACCCTTTGTAATCACCTCACACTGATCAGACATCTAATAGGATGATTTGCTGGAACGTTGTGTTGGAGCAGAAATGCAAAATAGCAAAGAATCGCTCAACTCACACATTTGGACATTTGCTCTGAAACATCTTCATTGAGGTGCAAAGATTGTGAGCATAGCTATGCTTTTGGCAATAATTATCTTTAACGAGGGGTTTATACCAATTCTTAATGAAATGACTATTGGACTGCAAGCAGAGATGTACGTGCACATGTGGGACAAGGCTCGTTTAAGTGGCTTCGAGCGGCGTTCGTCTGACTCCATTCGAGACTACAGATCTCATCGGTAAAAGAGAGAGCAGCTCTGTAGGAATTTTATGAGCACAAGGAAGAATTACTATTGTCCTGGAATAGCTGATTGATTGTAAGTAAACGTATCTCTGTGTAATCAGTACGAAAAACTTTAACGCATTTTTCTAGAAACCACTTTTTTTCAAATCAGTGGCTACGATATCTTCAGAGCCAATTGCTGGGCTGGTGCACACATTTTCAGCATATACTGTAAGTACTTTCCTGTACCAGAATCAGGTTGAAATATTATTTTTGTAATTTTGACAGGCTTCCAATTGTGACAAAATTTGATACTCAATTTTCAGCATTATGCCATTTATTTTAATTTTCATGCTTTTGTAAAATTTCTGCTACAGGAGATAGTGACAGTTATAGAAATTAAGAATCTCTGTTTTTTTTGTTTCATTCAAGTACAGCATCCGAGATTGTGGCCACCGTTCACCACCATTTTGTTTTCCTTGCCCACTTCACTGCATTTTTACAGTACTTATTTATAGTCTTTTCATGATGTAAAAATGTGTCAGCATTAGTGATGAGTGAATATACTCGTTACTCGAGAGCATGCCCGGACCACTGTTAATCTATGGGGCAGCTCACATCACCGTAATTTTTCTCTGGCGTATCCAACGTGCGTGTAAAATCACAGCATGCTGCGATTTCATGCCTATATCGTCAGAGACTCGACAATGCAAGCCTATGGGTGCGAGAAAAACTCAGACATCACATGGACCATCAGTGTGACTTGCGATAAATATGCACACATTTTCTCTGCAACTATTATTCTACATTTACAGGACCATCTACAATGTTCTACGCTACAGAATGGTAGTGTATCCGGAAAAAATGGACAGTCTGCATGCCCATCCGTTTTTTTTTCATACCAACTGACTTGCATTGGCAAGTCTCGTCCAATATATGTGGCCACTCACCGTTTGTTTCAATTATTTTCTCAGTCCAATCCAAGCTGAGAAAAAAAAATCATAGATGAACACACTGGTCTACAAAAAAAAAAAAATTCTGGCATGGACTTTAAGAACAGTTTTAGACTAATTTGAGGGTCATGAATTCAAATCTGATCTTATAATTTCTCTATCACATCACATTTTTGCACTAGAGGTATACAGCCCATTTTCAAGAATTCCATGATAAATATAAGTAGTGTATGAAAAGTGCCGGTTTATACGGTTCACTAAGGTAAATTTAGTCTCCCAATAAATGTGAGAATATATTTGTTTTCTTTGAATATGCATAATTCCCATTTGTTATAATAACACCCTTGTTTTCTGTGCTACTGGCACAGTAGAGCTACAGCAGAGCATTGGGTGAAAACTGAATGGCCTCAGCGACAGAGTTTGGCATCTGGCGATAAGAATGTCATCCATGATCCTCTAGCGGATATGAAGGACATTGTCTTTCCTCCTTTACACATAAAACTTGGGTTGATGAAGCAGTTCATCAAAGCTCTCAAACACAGTGGAGAATGCTTTAACTATATATGTTCAACTTTTCCTGGTCTTAGTGAAGAGAAGAAAAAGGCTGGAATTTTTGATGGACCTCAAATAAGAACACTTATGAGAGACCCAAATTTTATCACATCAATGAATGAGACAGAAGAAAGAGCTTGGAATGCATTTTGTAATGTGGTGCAGAATTTTCTAGGGAATAAGAAAGCAGACAACTATGAAGAGATTGTGGAAGAGCTACTAATGAGTCTGCAAAATCTTGGATGTAGAATGAGTATCAAGATTCACTATTTACACAGCCATTTGGACTTTTTTCCAGAGAACCTTGGGGATGTGAGCGAGGAACAAGGGGAGCGTTTTCATCAGGACTTTAAAACAATGGAAGAACGGTATCAAGGTCGGTGGGAGTCACAGATGATGGCTGACTGTTGCTAGAGCTTGATGAGAGACAACACAGAAGCTGTACATCACAGACCAGCCAAGAAAAGAACGTTCAAATAACTGCCATTTGTCATTCATCTGTGTCCCATATATATATGTGTTTTTATATTTTGCAGTTTAATTCTGTAAGTATATTTGATTTGCTGTACATAGACTTTGTAATCTTTGTTATTCCTTGATTAAAAATATACAATATAGTATCGAAAATCATGTGTTTTTATCATAAAACATTAGATAGGAGTAATTTTCATCAAAAATTTAAAATATCTCGAAATCCTGATGTGATAGCTAAAAACGGAGTTCATATTCGTAATCAGCAGCCAAAATTGACTTAAAATATGTTTTATAACCTTTTGCCAGAAAAATTGCGTTGACCAGTGTAATCATTGAATAATATTTGTCAGAGTGCAATCCGATTTTTTTTATCCGATTGCACTCGTCTGATTTATTCGCAGATGAATATGAGCCCTAATCCTTGCTTCATCCTTACCTCCTACTCGTTGCTATTTTAAGGCTTACAGACAGATGAATACATGTTCTTCTATCTAACCAGTTTTTTAAGTGAACACATTAAGTGTTATACACAATTATAAGCAGTAATTAAGACTAACATGCACCTCTGCAACTAAATATAGAAGCATTTTGCTTATCACTTCTTACTTAGAGAAGCTTTCTCCTTAGGCTTTGTAAAAGCCAACAATGCTTTTCTGCTGAATCCCTCTTTCCTTTGGCCAGCATGGAATTATGTTTGTTAAAGTAACTGCAATCTATTGTACACGTTTTTCTTGCAAAATACACCGTGCAGAGAAAGAAATTCTGCAATGTACTGAAATCACCAAAAGACTTTGTTAATGGTTCACCTGGTTTGTCTACAGAACTGTATTTTTTTTAAAAAAAGTCAGATCTTGAAAAAAAAAATTGTGAAGTAAATATGATGCAGCATGAGTCAAACGCCAAACTATAGGCAAATAATTATCAAAATCAGAGCTAAAAAAAAGCCTGGGAAATCTGAAAGGTTGTGCAATGCTGTGTGAAAGAAGCCTGAAATAGTAAATAAAAAAACTGAGAGGAAAGGAAGCTATAGAAAAGTCTTTTTCTTTTGTGTCTGACTAAGGGGCACATTCATATGACAGCTCTTTTTTTAAGGACAAGAAAAATCGACCAAGTTTCATCAGTGATTTCGGTGAGAATTTCATCAGAGCTTTATCAGAGTTTGTTCCAAGTTTGGTACGAGTTTCATGAGTTTTTCTCGTACGTAGAAAAAAAAAAGTTTCTCCACCTTCTCCTGTCCAACAGTCCATGAACATCGGACGGCACTCACAAGGCCTCTGAGTGTTGTTCAATTTTTTCACAGACCATAGACTTGCATTACTGATTTTGATCAGACACTCAGATCAATATCGGCATGTCTCCACGATTTTGCGCACATTCCTCGGTCTGCGGAAAATCACAAACGTGAACAGCCTCATTCATTATTATAAAATAGGGGAATGAGCTCTGATACCATGAAAAGAGAAGGGGCCATCAGAGGAAATAGATCTGACTGAATAAGAGAAATTAGCAAAGTCCTTTCTTTCCACAAAAATATCCATTTCCCCAACTAGACAGAGAGAGAGAAAATGTGCAATTTAGAAATGAAGCGAATCTCCCAAAACTGATTAAAAAAACCCAGTCTGAATCGAAAGTGCTCTGATTAATGTGAAAAGACATTTCTAATGCAGTGATGCAGTAATGCAGTGAGGTCTTAAAGAAAAGGAGTTAAAAAAAAAAAAAAAATATGTCCCAGGTCTTAACCCGATTACCTATGCTGCCTCAAATCCCTGGAGAGCTGCACAGGTCTTCTGTTCTTCCAGCACTGAGCTTAGTGAATGGCCTTCTGTGGTCACATGAGTTGTAATTTATTAAAGGGAACCTGTCACCCCGTTTTTTCCGTATGAGATAAAAATACTGTTAAATAGGGCCTGAGCTGTGCATTACAATAGTGTATTTTGTGGACCCCGATTCCCCACCTATGCTGCCGAAATACATTACCAAAGTAGCCGTTTTCGCCTGTCAATCAGGCTGGTCTGGTCAGATGGGCGTGGTGTCTTCCCCCAGATCTTGCTTAGTTTTCCGTTGGTGGTGTAGTGGTTTGTGCATGCCCAAGTCCAGAATCCACTGCATAGGGGAGGGAAAAGAGCTCGATCTGCGCTATTCCCCTGGTGATCGGTGGAGGCAGCCATCTTCCTGTGGCCGCGCGTGCGCAGATGGAGCGCTCTGCTGCCCGGGGCTTCAGGAAAATGGCCGCGGGATGCCGCGCGTGTGCAGATGGACATCGCGGCGGCCATTTTCCTGAAGCCGAGTTCGCATCTCTGCTTCAGGAAAATGGCCGCCGCGATCTCCATCTGCGCACGCGCGGCATCCCGTGGCCATTTTCCTGAAGCCCCGGGCAGCAGAGTGCTCCATCTGCGCACGCGCGGCCACAGGAAGATGGCCGCCCCCACCAATCACCAGGGTAATAGCGCAGATCGCGCTCTTTTCCCTCCGCTGTGCAGTGGATTCTGGACTTGGGCATGCGCAAACCACTGTTGTGAACTGTGTTTCTGGGCTCCCTCTGGTGGTCACTAATGGTATTGTATGAGTCATGTCTTTCTGCATGCCTGGGCTTCAGCTGTTTCATTAAGCTGTGGGTTTTCCCTATTTAGTCCTCCTTAGGACTCAGTCTCTTGCCTGGTATCGATGTATTCAGTCCTATTTGGTCTCCTCCTGATTCCTTGCCATCTGCCTCATGCAAGAAAAGCTAAGTCCAGTTTGCATACTTTGGATCATTTGCATTATCAGTGTTTTTTGTTCAGCTTGCTCAAAATGTGATTTTCTAGCTTGCTGGAAGCTCTAGGGTGCTGATATTCTCCCCCCACACTGTCAGTCGGTGCGGGGGTTCTTGAATACTCAGAGTGGATGTTTTTGCAGGGTTTTCTGCTGACCGCATAGTTCACTTTCTATTTTCTGCCTATCTAGTTTAGTGGGCCTTACTTTGCTAAATCTAGTTCATCTCTACGTTTGTGTTTTCCTCTTGCCTCACTGTTATTATTTGTTGGGGGCTTTCTATATCTTTGGGGTTAATTTCTCTGGAGGCAAGTGAGGTCTTATTTTCCCTCTAGGGGTAGTCAGTTCTCCGGCTGGCTCGAGACGTCTAGAATCAACGTAGGCATGTTCACCGGCTACTTCTAGTTGTGTGTTAGGATCAGTTATGCGGTTAGCCTAGTTTCCACCTCCCTAGAGCAGTTCTATGTTATTGCGGACTTAGTCTGAATACCAGAGATTCTCTACCACTAGAATCATAACAAACCACTACGCCACCAACGGAAAAATAAGCAAGATCTGGGGGAAGACACCACGCACATCTGACCAGACCAGCCTGATTGACAGGCGAAAACGGCTACTTTGGTAACGTATTTCAGCAGCATAGGTGGTGAATCGGGGTCCACAAAATACACTATTGTAATGCACAGCTCAGGCCCTATTTAACAGTATTTTTATCTCATACGGAAAAAACGGGGTGACAGGTTCCCTTTAAGTCAATGGCTTGTAAAGCCTTCTTCTTGCTCTCATGAGGTCAACCATTGGCCATAGAACTGGCAGAGCAAAGGAAGGGGGCTGAGGCATTGATTAAGGCATGTGAAGGCCAAGGACAGGTGAGTGTAATGTTTTTTCCTTTAACAAAAAGTACCAAAACTTACACTTTTTAACAGAATTATGTCTAGCATGAAAACTTCGGAAACTTTACAGTCTGCTGAGACCAGTTTTACATCTCAGATTAGAAGATTGTGGCGATTAGCTGAGCACAGGCCCTCTTTAAGACTACACTGCCATTCATAGTTAAAGGGAACCTGTCACCCCCCCCAGGCATTTGTAACTAAAAGAGCCACCTTGTGTAGCAGTAATGCTGCATTCTGACAAGTTGGCTCTTTTAGTTCTTGTTCCTGGCACTGTGAAAGAATTGTTTTTTAAATTTGACCCTCATACCGTGAAATCGCCAGGGGGGCAGGTCTTTCCCCCCTAATCCAGACACCTCCCAGCCATCACTCAGGGCCTCTGCGCGCTGGGCGCCACCTCCTCTTCCATCAGTAGCGTCCCCGGCACCTGCGCAGTTGTTTTTTTTCTTTCGGGCATGCGCAGTTGCGCTGCCCTTCGAACTTACAGTGCAGGCGCCAGGGACGCTACTGAAGGAAGAGGAGGCGGCGCCCGGTGCACAGAAGCCCTGAGTGATGGCTGGGAGGCATCTGGATTAGGGGGGAAAGACCTGCCCCCCTGGCGATTTCAAGGTATGAGGGTCAAATTTAAAAACAATTCTTTCAGCAGTGCCAGGGACCCGAACTAAAAGAGCCACCTTGTCAGAATGCAGCATTACTGCTGCACAAGGTGGCTCTTTTAGTTACAAATGCCTGGGGGGGTGACAGGTTCCCTTTAACAGAGTTCTTGTGAATGGAAAGGGTTTAGAGTTCCTTATAGTCTATTGGCTGTGATGCTTATTGGAACCTCACCCTTCCATTATATAAACCTATGTCTGGTTTCCCTCCATGTGAGCAATAGAATCTTCATTCTGTCCCTGGCATCATTGAAGAAAGTATTCTGGAGAGTCACTCTAGTAGTCTTGAGATTGTTGCATGTGGTTTGTTGTGATTACCTCTATCTTCCCCTTCTTGTATTCTTTTTGCTTTTCTGCCTCATTACTGTGTACTCATTTTTCCTTTGTATTTTATCCTGTATGTCTGTTGTTTGTTCATTCCTTGGTTCCCCGTCTGTCCAGCCGTTGTTACCCTTTTACTCCTGTCACTTTCCACTTTTTAGGAGTGTAAAAAGGAGAACCAGGCCGTGGTTACCTGTCCTATGCCAGGTCCAGAATTGTCGGGACTGTCTCCTTTGTTTTCCGGGGGAAAGAGTAAGAGACCGGACAGACCTATGCACTTGGAAATATGGGGTGTGGCTAAGTGGCAAGAGCCATGACGAGCACGGAAGCAGTAAATCTTGACAGGAACAGGCAGCGCGCAGCACAGAGAGAGAAGTGCTCCAGCCCTTGAGCATTAAGGCTGCGCCGGCCCATGTTCATGTACTCCTGCCGTGACCAGTGCGTATTGCAGAGAGAGAAGTGTAGTGCGACCGGTAACTGACAGAGAGCAAGGTGCCATGTGCTTCATGACTCCGAGTACA
Source organism: Ranitomeya variabilis (assembly GCF_051348905.1). Taxonomy (NCBI): domain Eukaryota; kingdom Metazoa; phylum Chordata; class Amphibia; order Anura; family Dendrobatidae; genus Ranitomeya; species Ranitomeya variabilis. The sequence continues at coordinate 698,880,329 of NC_135234.1, read as the reverse complement.
GCACCAGTGCCGCAAAGAGAGAACCGGCTATTGGACATACATTTGTGGCCCACCTTAACACCAGACGCCTTCCCACCTACAGAGGGCCATGATCGTGCTGCGGCCTTGTTTGCTCTGGCCGCCTATATTCATGGACTAGGGGCTCAGCGGTAGGTACCAGAGACAGACCGCTGCAGCCAGAAGATGGAACACCATTACCAGCTGAATCTCCTTAGACCAACACCATGCCAGCCATTGACGGCGCTACTAACCCCCAAGTGGTAACTGCTTTCTAAAGAAATTCTAACACGATAAGTGCATCACCGAACTACTGTCACTTTGTTTATTTACCCTGCATATTTTCCGCAATTGGACTGCTATTACCCTGTAAGAGCAGTGAGACTATGGAACTCTCTGCCGTATGATGTTGTAATGAGTGAGTCATTACTTAAATTTAAGAGGGGACTGGATACCTTCCTGGAAAAGTATAATGTTACAGGGTATATACACTCACTGGCCACTTTATTAGGTACACCTGTCCAACTTCTTGTTAACACTTAATTTCTAATCAGCCAATCACATGGCGGCAACTCAGTGCATTTAGGCATGTAGACATGGTCAAGACAATCTCCTGCAGTTCAAACCGAGCATCAGTATGGGGAAGAAAGGTGATTTGAGTGCCTTTGAATGTGGCATGGTTGTTGGTGCCAGAAGGGCTGGTCTGAGTATTTCAGAAACTGCTGATCTACTGGGATTTTCACGCACAACCATCTCTAGGGTTTACAGAGAATGGTCCGAAAAAGAAAAAAAATCCAGTGAGCGGCAGTTCTGTGGGCGGAAATGCCTTGTTGATGCCAGAGGTCAGAGGAGAATGGGCAGACTGGTTCGAGCTGATAGAAAGGCAACAGTGACTCAAATCGCCACCCGTTACAACCAAGGTAGGCCTAAGAGCATCTCTGAATGCACAGTGCGTCGAACTTTGAGGCAGATGGGCTACAGCAGCAGAAGACCACACCGGGTACCACTCCTTTCAGCTAAGAACAGGAAACTGAGGCTACAATTTGCACAAGCTCATCGAAATTGGACAGTAGAAGATTGGAAAAACGTTGCTTGGTCTGATGAGTCTCGATTTCTGCTGCGACATTCGGATGGTAGGGTCAGAATTTGGCGTAAACAACATGAAATCTTTGGGATGTGGTGGAACGGGAGATTCGCATCAGGGATGTGCAGCCGACAAATCTGCGGCAACTGTGTGATGCCATCATGTCAATATGGACCAAAATCTCTGAGGAATGCTTCCAGCACCTTGTTGAATCTATGCCACGAAGAATTGAGGCAGTTCTGAAGGCAAAAGGGGTCCAACCCGTTACTAGCATGGTGTACCTAATAAAGTGGCCAGTGAGTGTATATTAGATTCTTTGATAGGGCGTTGATCCAGGGAACTAGTCTGATTGCTGTATGTGGAGTCGGGAAGGAATTTTTTTCCCCATGGTGGAGCTTACGCTTACCACATGGGTTTTTTTTGCCTTCCCCTGGATCAACATGTTAGGGCATGTTAGGTTAGGCTATGGGTTGAACTAGATGGACTTAAAGTCTTCCTTCAACCTTAATAACTATGTTACTATGTTACTGTTTAACCCTTAATCTCTCTGCGAGGAGTTAACCCCATGTTAAAATTAAAACTGTTAAATTTGATAACCCTAGCTCTGCCTTCTATCTGTCACTGCATCCTGCAACCTGCATACAGGAGCACAGAAAGGTATGAGACCCAGGCATCTCCAACTTCAGGGGTAACCCTGAGGTTGGGAATAGATTAGATTAGAATAGAAAGTATAGATTAAGAGAAAGTTTAGGGTGCCTCCTCTCTGACTTTCTTACTGTCACAGAGTGACACACTGGCTGAGCTCAATAGTTCTGTGGACAAGCATACTACAGGAGTTTGATCTGACAACACTGTGCAGCAGAGTGTGAGCTAGCTGAGAGCTCAGAGGAAGACATGAGCACATCGATATGTGGAGGATTGAGGTTTTGGTGAAGCCGTTAAAATCAATTTTTTTAAAATAAAAATCCTCTACTCAGGAGGAAGACATCTGAACTCACTACCCTGCTCAAGAGCCATCACACTACTAAGATGGTGACCCCTTCAAATACAGAAATTGTATTCCAAGTACATAGAGAGCACAATTCTGGTATCAATACAGCTGAAAGCAGGAAAATAGACTTAGGGAAATGCAGGGGTTGTATGTGTACTGTGTTGCAGGGTAAGTCACTTACACGATATTGTTTCCATGGTGAACAAAGTTATATATAAAAAATGAAGTTTAATTACTTTTTAAATTTATCTCCTCAGATTAGTCATAGCCTGCACTATTTAGGAAATGTAATAAAAAAACAGCTAAAGTAAGGAAATAGATACAAAATGCTCATTCAATTTCTGGCTGTACTAGATATAACACAGTTTTTTAATTGTAAACTGTATTTTCTATCATCTTAAAAAAAAGTTCAACTTATGATAAAAAATATGAAGTGGGTTTTCTGAAATCAGAACAAAGGAAGTAAATATATATAAAAAAATTGCAGCAGAATTATTACTTACCTGATAAATTCCCTGCTGCAACCACTCCAATGGTCCCCAGAGACATTTGTTGATTATCATGCAGCGGTCTATCCACATGAACACTGCTGAGTAGGGTTGAAACGGGTCGTTCATTTTCATAAGTCGCCGACTTTTGGCAAAGTCGGCGTCTCATGAAACCCGACCCGATCCCTGTACAGGGTCGGCCATGCGGTACGCGATCTTGGCGCCAAAGTCGCGTTTCGTATGACGCGTTTAGCGCCATTTTTTCAGCCAATGAATGAGCGTGGGCAGAGTGATGACATAGGTCTTAGGGGAGTGAACGTTATCGCTTGTGCGCAGTAGGGATTTGGAATGTGCAATATGAAATTTTGTGTGCTGGGACGGACAGACGGAGAGAGAGAGAGAGAGAGAGAGGAAAAAAAAATAAAAAATAATAATTTAATAATTTCCTTCATTGAGTTTCGTGTTTCGTCCGAAACCCGACTTTTCACGGTGGTCGACTCGACTTTTAAGACAGTCGGGTTTCACAAAACCCGACTCGACCCTAAAAAACTAAAGGTCGCTCAACCCTACTGCTGAGAATAGTGATTGGCTGCAGTGGTCACATGAGCATATAGTATATCACCATTGCAGTAAAATGAACAAAGATCAGTGAGGAACACCAGAGGATCTGCCAAATTGTAATATAAAAAATCTTGCATGAATAATGTGAAAAAGTGACAAAAAAATTACTGTTATCATAACAACATTTGAAGGATCCAAAGCGCCAACCAACCAAGTCAATGTTCACGCATGATCTGAATCATGATGGTGGTGCGGTGATAACATGAAAATGAGGGAGCAGTGGACTGGAAGAACAATAAAGCTGTGGAAAACAAAGCAGACATCGGGCGTCTACAACTTGGCACTGGTAACTTTCTAAAGATATCAATCATTAATACCCGTATTCCCATATTTCCAATGTGCAAATGAGCCTTTTATGTAACAATTCTGGTAAGTCTATTTTGCGTATGTCTTAAAATTTTGGCAAGAACATGTTGTTTCAATGCCAACAGATGGCGTGCTATATTAATGATGCCACATGGCAGTAGAAACATGTAATGCTATTCGATTCAGGAGAGAAATGTATGCATACATATCAGCTGTTGAAATATCCTTGGAAATAACAAAACAAATATCTAGAGCTTTAAAGGGGTTTTCCGCAAATTAAAGTAATTTGTCTAATAGTCGGAAATGTACAAAAAAAACCAAAGTAACCATAACAACCCTGTTAAATTTCCTACCGCTCTATTAATCCCCACTGGCACCCTTGTGCTATCTATCCATGTGACTGCTGCAGCCAATAAACAAAGTTAGGCGGGGATATCTGGAGCCTTAGTGCTGGAGAGGCGGGGTATTATTCGAGTCAGCTATGTTTGTATATTAGCTTTTATACTTATCTATATTATAGAAATCATATACAACTCCATAAGAACATGATGTTCCATAACCCAAGGAAACACAGACGGAAGTCTTATGTTGTAGCACCAAAGTGACTGCTAATGCTTCTTATTGGAATACTGTGCTGCTTCCATCACTTATAGTCTGCTAAATGGCAACTAATCAATGGGGTCTTCAGTTTCAGTTGGTGCATTAAATTACTGTCCCATCTGGGATATTTTGACATATCAATTGTATATTCCATAAATGTCCGCTCGACAAGTTTCAGAGTTCCCAAAGAAATGAATGGAGAAAGCCCCGTATATGTACATCCACCTCTCCAATTTCTGACAATGTCTGCCAGGACCCCATACTCAATATCGATGTGGTCCTCAATGGTGGGATCTCGCTAAACAATACTTAATAGAGTAGTTGCTCACTTTATATTTTGCAGCTAACAAAATATAGGAAGTGTATATTCACACGTTGCATTTTTGCATTTTTTTTCCTGCACCAAAAACCAGAGTGGTGGCAGGAAAGTACAATCTGCACATTTTTGTTGTGTTTCTAGGTGCGTTTTTGGCAGTATGTTTCACTCACTCATGTGAATGTTGAAGTGCTGAAAAAAAATACTGAAAGAATTGACAAGCTGCGTCCTGACAAAAATGCAGCAGGGCTCAAAATATGCAAACAAAAAAATGAGCGAGCATGAAATTTCATAAAACTAATTGATTAGGCTAGTGCTGTAAAACCCGGCATATTTTACTTTACATATTTCAACAAATAAATTGTGCAAAAAAAGTCACATGTGAATATACCGTAAAGTGCAGTATATTTTACCTTTAGAAAAAATACAAAAAACATACAAATACATATAAAATTCAGCAAAAACTCAGCGTGTGAATAAGCCCTTACGTTTCTCACTTCTAGGCACCAGGATGAGAACTACAATACCACATCTAATCATTTCTGCGGCTGACAAATTTCCAGATCAGCATAAAATATTTCACTCTTTAAACTACTCTTCGACAATAAAAATATTTGACATGCTACTGAAATTCATGTAGACATTATGTATTGCATTTAGTAATTCATTTACCCAAAACCCACGGTAATATCACCCATTCAATGGGCACTGGTGCAGGGCCTGGCTTGTTAATGTTGTATCCACTTTGAGAAGCTTGTAGTAAACAGAACAGGAAAGTCAGATGTGATGCGGTGTGGCAGATGAATTTGATGAACGGTTTCCTAATAAAAAGTCCGAGGTTGCTTTTTGGAGCTATCAAGTAAAACGCAGAGAAGATAGGGAAAAGGAGTCCTATTATTACACATGTCACCATCTTCACTGCCCAATGTCGTCTCCTCCAGCCTGGAAATTCATCATACCAGCGGGAAGCAAGCAGCTGCTGACAGTTAGGTTGAGCGACAAACTGAAAAACACAAGGAGAAATAAAACAATTTACATGAATGTGAGGAGGCCACTGCTACAGTCAACATATCACTAGACAGTTCACGATACATTAATCTGAATGATTTATATGGGTTGTCTGTGATTTTAAAATGTTCACTCAAATCTGGAAATGAATAAAATAGCACGGTAACCTAAGGCTACTTTCACACATCCGTTTTTTGCCTTCAGGCAGTATCCGGCGAATTTTGAAAAAAACAGATCCGGCTTAAAATGTGAAAAACTGATGCGACGGATCCGTTTTTGTGCTGGATCCGTTTTTGTGTTTTTTTGTTTTTTTTTAATCAGGATAAAGGAGAGAGAGAGTAAGAGAGAGTGAGAGAGAGAGAGACTCCAGAATGAAAAATGCAGCTATGGGGCATACTCAGTGTAAAAAAAACCAAAATCGGTAGCCGGATTCACTCAATTCCCCTCACGTCTCGTCCGTTCGCCGGAAACGTCGCTGTGCGTTTTTTTCGCCAGACAAAAAAAAGTTCATCTAATCATTCATCAACTAATTTTCGACTGATCCGGCAATAAACAGATGAACCATTAGGCCATCCGGCGCTAATACTATTATATAGTCTATGAGAAAAAAACGGATCCATCGGAAAAAAAAAAAACAGATCCGTTTTTTCAAAATTCGCCGGATTGTGCCTGATGGAAAAAGCCTGATGTCTGAAAGTAGCCGTACTTACCAACTGCATCTCCTGCAGCTCCACTGCCATTGCTCCAGTGGTCTTTACCTCTCTGTAATCTAAGATGTTATATCTGGCATTCAAGTGTCTGCTGTAGAAGTCACATGCAAATGTCACTGCTGGGGCCAATGATTGTCTACAGTGGTCACATGAAAGATGGATATGACCTCATTGAAGCAGGACTAGCGGAGACCACTAACTCAGTGATGTTGGACTTTTAACATACAAGGGGCAGATTCATCATTTCCTATGCCAGTCTTGAAGAAAAGTCTGCCAGAGCATGATGTATCAAATTTATTATGAGGCACATGCAATATAATAAAGATGGCATATAATTTTGGTGCCATGTGCTGGAGTAAATTTTGACTATAATTTATGCCATTTCTTAATAGAAATTTACAGAGCTGTTATTGACAACAAAATAGCACTATTCACCACACTTATGGGGGGTTTTGCTAATCATATGCAGAGCCTGGCATTTAGCAAATATTTGCAACTTTGATCACAATTTTTTAGCATGAGGTTATGTTCACATGCAGCATTTTTGCAGCAATTTTTTCTGCAACCAAAACCTACTCTTTTGCCAGAAAAGACTGCTTTTTTGCTGTACATTACATTTGTGATTTGTCTACAGCAAATGTTTAATAAAGATAGTTTCATGCAGCAAAAATGCAGGAAAAATGTAGTAAAATCTGTTTGCTGCATTTTTAGCACTTTCTATGGCTGAATAAATGCAGCAAAATTGCTGAATAAATGCAGCAAAATTGCTGAAAGACTTGATATTATGATGACTTAGAAAATTCTACAGTGTTCAAATTCATCAGCAAAAAACAAATGTGAGCATGAGATGTTTGAAATGTCATAACTTGTACTGGTACTTTAAAACGTAAGGCCTTTTTTTTTCTGTGGAAGAAAAATGCAAAAAAAACATGCTGTGTGTGAACATAGCCTATTAGGCTATTTGATGAATTACTCCCCCTTTTGTTCTCCTGCTCTCACTTTGGAAGTTGATACCATGGTATTAGTGATGGGCAAGCACTAAAATGCTCGGGTGCTCGTTGCTCAGGTCGAGCAGATTGGAATACTCAGATACTCGACCCGAGCAACGAGCCCAATGTAAGTCTATGGGAAACCCGAGTAGTTTTACCGTGATCCTCCAGGGGGTCCTTTTAAGGTCTAAAAACGTCTGAAAATGATGGAAACACTGCTAAAATGACATGGGAACATCATGGGGATAGCCCCTGGAACAATTCCTGACTCCTAGGTCCCAGCTGTAAACAATGTTGTCAGAGTTTCACGCCATTTTTACAGGTGCAGCAAAAAACATACAAAAACGAAACCAAAATGGATTTTGCTGGGAAATATGTAAAGGTACATCCTTTCCAGGGTAATGACTTGTATATAAGGCAAAATAATTAACCCCAGACCAAAATGTTCCTCCACTACTTCGACTATGTTCACACACAGCGTTTTTGATGCGTTTTTCAACTTTAACATTGCTTTCAACCAATACAAATGCATTCACTGGGAAATGTCATTGTAACATTTAACAACCCTATCTGGCCATGTGGTGTGTGACACATAAGCAGACCCATCTTGTTTCATTTCTGAAGGAGGGACTCTTAAAAGGAAAGCCTATTTTTAGAGGGGCATTAGGCAGCATTAATATTCTTAAAGGGCCATTATTAAACAGTGGGTCTCCTATGCTGTTATTGCCTATGCAGTGAGTGACTGGGCTGCCAAGAATTACAACGCACCCCAATACCCCTTTCACGAGAGGTACAGTAGGGCCTCCTGAAAAAATATTACATTCGATACAAGGCCTGCCCTGCTATCAAAGTCATATGCAACCCAATAAGCCTTTGAACCCAGATACTGGAAGGCCACAGGAAACCCACTTCACAGCCTTCAGTTGGTCCTACCATACAGTTTCCTTATGCATTGAATGCAAGGGCCACCTTGACCCAAATTTGCATGCACCCCAATCCCCCCTTGGAAGAAACATGGAGGAGGGCCTTTTAAAAAATATTGTCCCATTACCAAGGAGCGGGTCTCTTAGACTCGTAATGCCCATACACTAAGTGTATGGGCTGACAAACATTTCCCCATGGGGGGTACATTTTTTGAAGAATTTTTTATGGGGATCATAGACACAATTGCCAAAAAATTGACTGGCTGTAGCAGCACGGAACACGTTAACCCTGGTGATCTAGTGTCAGTGGATGATGAGCTGTGGAGGAAGGCCTCATTTAAAAAGTAGGCCCAATTTAAAGGAGTGGGTCTCCTAGACTTGAAATGCCCGACCAACATTTCCCCATGGGAGGTACATTTTATTTATTTTTTTAAATCATCACAAAATAGTGTTTACTGCTTAGTGCTAGTGTAACAAATGCCAAAAAAAGAATGGAAGCCTCAAAAGCACACTTTGTAGCCAACAGATAGATGAGCCGTGCCACAGAACTACCACACTGGAAATTTTATTTTGTTTTAACCAAGATAGTGTATAGACCAAAAGTTGGAATGTATGCATAAAAAACCCTCTTTTTAGACCACACATAAAACGTCTAAACAGTCTAACAGACTGTTTAATTATGTGTATATGAATTACACCAGTGCCCTCAATGACAAAGGAAACATAAAAAATGATTTTGATAAAAAAAATAGGATAAACAGCTGCTGGCAAAACTCAGGATCCTGTGTGAAAAATCCCATATGCAAAATAATAAATACTAAAATCAAATGGTTTGCCGCGCTAATCCTTATAATGGTCACCTAATGAATATATAACCTTGAATGATGCCTAATCAATAATTAACTATAACAATAATGTTCAATATAACAAGTAGAAAGCCAATGTCATGTTAAACTGTGCACAATAGCAAGCTTAATATCCAAATTAAAACAGCTACCATCCGTATCTAGTTAATCCCACACACTGTACTGCAAACTGCTCATATAGTTGTCCCTAAATGATGAGCAAACAACTCCAATGAATGCATTCACATCACAAGAAATCTATATAAGCCATGCAGACAAACTTGTGTACTGTGATAAATCTCAAGGCTAATGGCAGTGCAATGCATTCCAAATGGCTTGTGACATGACCAGACAACAAAAAAGACCTTCTGCAATGACATCAATAACAGCAGAAGACCGATCACCTGTTGGAGGCTGCAGATGGCAATGGGAAAACGGAGCTTCAAGAGATTAAGAGGTACGCGCAGAGCCAGGGGAGCCCTGGCCAGTGGCATCCCTGGTTGCGCAGCAATGCAAAAATGGCCGACAGAGGCTGGCCGGCGTGTGATGTCACAGCACTACGGAGTGCGCGAATGGCCAAAAGAGTTACCAACGCGTTTTGGGGAATACATGGTTCCCCTTCATCAGGGTGTCATATGTTTCATTATGTGGCCTGTATTTTAAAAATTTTCAAACCATAAAATACTGTGCACACCAAGAGTATCAGACCAAAAAGTGGAATGTATGGCTGAAAAGCCAAGATATGAAGATCACAGATAGACCAGACGTGTGACTAAGATAACAGACTGTTTCAATATGTGGGATGTATTTTTTTAAATTTTAAAAACCTCAAAATACTGTATACACCAAGGGTAGCAGTCTAGCAGATCGAAAAATGCAATGAATGCCTGCAAAGCTAGGATTTGGACACCACAGATACACTGTGTGTCTGACAGAGATAACAGAGTGATCAAAATGTGTTCTTGATTTTTTTTGGCCCACCAAAATTGTGTCCATAAGTAGGCTATGACACTAAAATAAAACATTTGGAGAATTGTACAAACATTTTCCCATAGGGAGTACATTTAAAAAATATATTTCATAGGTATCACAGACACCCTTTCCAAAAAATGGACTGGCTTTAGCAGTACAGAACCCATTAACCCTGGTGATCTAGTGGCGGAGAATGAGGAGACATAATGAAAGATCAATCATACAGAAATAAAAAAAGTGAATAAAGGATGTGAATCCACCTATGAAAGAAAATAACAAAAGGGAAGGGCGAACAAAGGTTTATAGATATGAAGCCACAATGTGTCCAACGAGATATGTTGGTCCCTAGCAACAGCTCAGAGACAGGTATAAAATAAAAATATAATATAATAGTATTTTTTAAAAAATGTATATTGGAGAGGTATACACTAGGTCATAAGAGGATGGTCCAGAGATAGGAAAAATGGAAAATATAAGAATAAATGGGAAGAATAGACGTACATCTCATTTTTATGTAATTTCCCCCTGGGGGAGTAACATTTAATTGGCTTCAAATTATTAACAGGCATCATGTAGACACTTTTGACAAAAATTGCACTGGTGTAGCCGCACAGAACCCATTAACCCTGGTGATCTAGTGGTGGAGAATGAGGAAACATTGATGAAGGCCTTATTAAAAACTAGGCCCAATGTTAAGGAGCGGGACACACTATAATAACGTATAACGTATAATAAAACGGTCCATTTTTCACAGCCGTAATACGTAGAAAAGTCCCCAAAATAGTGATCCGTATGTCATCCGTAGGCAGGGTGTGTCAGCGTATTTTGCGCATGGCATCCTCCGTATGTAATCCGTATGGCATCCGTACTGCGAGATTTTCTCGCAGGCTTGCAAAACCGACATCTAATGGATTTATGTGCTCAAATGTTCTGGAAAACATATATACAGTATATATATATATATATATATATATATGTCATTGAGACACACATATATATATTCTGTATTTATATTTCATTCAGCGCGATATCTGTGAAAAGCCGGTAATTCAATTGCCGGCTTTTCATTTCTCCTGCCTAAACCCGACAGGATATGAGACATGGTTTACATACAGTAAACCATCTCATATCCCCCTTTTTTTTGCATATTCCACACTACTAATGCTAGTAGTGTGTATGTGCAAAATTTGTCCGCTGTAGCTGCTCAAATAAAGGGTTAAATTGCGGAAAAAATTGGCGTGGGCTCCCGCGCAATTTTCTCCGCCAGAGTGGTAAAGCCAGTGCCTGACGGCAGATATTAATAGTCAGGAGAGGGTCCATGGTTATTGGCCCCCCCATGGCTACAAACATCTGCCCCCAGCCACCCCAGAAAAGGCACATCTGGAAGATGCGCCAATTCTGACACTTGGCCACTCTCTTCCCACTCCCTGTAGCGGTGGGATATGGGGTAATGAAGGGTTAATGCCACCTTGCTATTGTAAGGTGACATTAAGCCAGATTAATAATGGAGAGGTGTCAATTATGACACCTATCCATTATTAACCCCTTCCTGACATCAGACGTACTATCCCGTCGAGGTGGGGTGGGCCCGTATGACCGCCGACGGGATAGTACGTCATCATCGATCAGCGGCGCTCACGGGGGGAGCGCGGCCGATCGCGGCCGGGTGTCAGCTGCATATCGCAGCTGACATCCGGCACTATGTGCCAGGAGCGGTCACGGACCGCCCCCGGCACATTAACCCCCGGCACACCGCGATCAAACATGATCGCAGTGTACCGGCGGTATAGGGAAGCATCGCGCAGGGAGGGGGCTCCCTGCGGGCTTCCCTGAGACCCCCGGAGCAACGCGATGTGATCGCGTTGCTCTGAGGGTCTCCTACCTCCCTCCTCGCCGCAGGTCCCGGATCCAAGATGGCCGCGGCATCCGGGTCCTGCAGGGAGGGAGGTGGCTTACCGAGTGTCTGCTCAGAGCAGACACTTGGAAGCCTGCAGCCCTGCACAGCAGATCGTCGATCTGACAGAGTGCTGTGCACACTGCCAGATCAATGATCTGTGATGTCCCCCCTGGGACAAAGTAAAAAAGTAAAAAAAAAAATTTTCCACATGTGTAAAAAAAAAAAAAAAAAAAATTCCTAAATAAATAATAATAAAAAAATATATATTATTCCCATAAATACATTTCTTTATCTAAATAAAAAAACCAAAACAATAAAAGTACACATATTTAGTATCGCCGCGTCCGTAACGACCCAACCTATAAAACTGCCCCACTAGTTAACCCCTTCAGTAAACACCGTAAGAGAAAAAAAAAAAAAAACGAGGCAAAAAACAACGCTTTATTACCATACCGCCGAACAAAAAGTGGAATAACACACGATCAAAAAGACTGATATAAATATCCATGGTACCGCTGAAAACGTCATCTTGTCCCGCAAAAAACAAGCCGCCATACAGCATCATCAGCAAAAAAATAAAAAAGTTATAGTCCTGAGAATAAAGCGATACCAAAATAATTATTTTTTCTATATTTTAGTTTTTATCGTATAAAAGCGCCAAAACATAAAAAAATGATATAAATGAGATATCGCTGTAATCGTACTGACCCGACGAATAAAACTGCTTTATCAATTTTACCAAACGCGGAACGGTATAAACGCCTCTCCCAAAAGAAATTCATGAATAGCAGGTTTTTGGTCATTCTGCCTCACAAAAATCGGAATAAAAAGCGATCAAAAACGGTCACGTGTCCGAAAATGTTACCAATAAAAACGTCAACTCGTCCCGCAAAAAACAAGACCTCACATGACTCTGTGGAGCAAAATGTGGAAAAATTATAGGTCTCAAAATGTGGAGACGCAAAAACTTTTTTGCTATAAAAAGCGTCGCTGGTTTCACACTTGCGTTTTTGTCTGCAGCGTTTTTTGCACAAAAAAAGCATGCGTTTTTTCCCTATATTTAACATTGAAAACGCATGCGTTTTTTTTGTACGCGTTTGGTCGCGTTTTCAAATGCATGCGGTTTTTTTCTGCATGCGTTCATTTTCAGAAATACAACCTGCAGTATTTTCTTGCGTTTTTAAGCACATGCGTTTGTTTGCGTTAAAAACGCATGCATTTTTATCGAAAAAAAACAGAAAACACACTGAAAAGCCACCCACCACCATCAAGGTGATAAAGGGATCCAAACCCTAACCCTAACTCTACCCCTAACCTCACCCCTAACCGTTTAATGAACATTTTCTGACAGTCATAGTGCCACGTATTTCAGTGCCACGTATTTCAGTGCCACGTATTTCAGTGCCACGTATCACGTATTTCAGTGCCACGTGTTTCAGTGCCAGGTATTTCAGTGCCACGTATCACGTATTTCAGTGCCACATATTTTAGTACCACGTATTTCAGTGCCACGTATTTCAGTGCCACGTATTTCAGTGCCACGTATTTCAGTGCCACGTGTTTCAGTGCCACGTGTTTCAGTGCCACGTGTTTCAGTGCCACGTATTTAAGTGCCACGTATCACATATTTCAGTGCCACGTATTTAAGTGCCACGTATTTCAGTGCCACGTATTTCAGTGCCACGTATTTCAGTGCCACGTATTTCAGTGCCACGTATTTCAGTGCCACGTATCACATATTTCAGTGCCACGTATTTCAGTGCCACGTATTTCAGTGCCACGTATTTCAGTGCCACGTATTTCAGTGCCACGTATTTCAGTGCCACGTATTTCAGTGCCACGTATTTCAGTGCCACGTATCACGTATTTCAGTGCCACGTGTTTCAGTGCCACGTATTTAAGTGCCACGTATCACGTATTTCAGTGGCACGTATTTCAGTGCCACGTATTTCAGTGCCACGTATTTCAGTGCCACGTATTTCAGTGCCACGTATTTCAGTGCCACGTATTTCAGTGCCACGTATCACATATTTCAGTGCCACGTATTTAAGTGCCACGTATTTAAGTGCCACGTATTTCAGTGCCACGTATTTCAGTGCCACGTATTTCAGTGCCACGTATTTCAGTGCCACGTATCACGTATTTCAGTGCCACGTGTTTCAGTGCCACGTATTTAAGTGCCACGTATCACGTATTTCAGTGCCACGTATTTCAGTGCCACGTATTTCAGTGCCACGTATTTCAGTCACGTTTAGGGTTAGGGTTAGGGGTAGGGTTAGGGTTAGGGCTAGGGTTGGAGGTAAAGTTAGGGTTAGGGTTTGGATTACATTTACGTTTGGATTAGGGTTGGGATTAGAATTATGGGTGTGTCAGGGCTAGGGGTGTGGTTAGGGTTACCGTTGAGATTAGGGTTAGGGGTGTGTTTGGGTTAGGGTTTCAGGTAGAATTGGGGAGTTTCCACTGTCCAGGCACATCAGGGGCTCTCCAAGCGCGACATGGCGTCCAATCTCAATTCCAGCCAATTCTGCGTTGAAAAAGTAAAACAGTGCTCCTTCCCTTCCGAGCTCTCCCGTGCGCCCAAAAAGGGGTTTACCCCAACATATGTATTATCAGCGTACTCGGGACAAATTGAACAACAACTTCTGGGGTCCAAGTTCTCTTGTTATCCTTGGGAAAATAAAAATTTGGGGGGCTAAAAATCATTTTTGTGGGAAAAAAAAAGATGTTTTATTTTCACGGCTCTGCGTTATAAACTGTAGTGAAACACTTGGGGGTTCAAAGTTCTCACAACACATCTAGATAAGTTCCTTGGGAGGTCTAGTTTCCAATATGGGGTCACTTGTGGGGGGTTTGTACTGTTTGGGTACATCAGGGGCTCTGCAAATGCAACATGACGCCTGCAGACCAATCCATTTAAGGCTGCATTCCAAATGGCGCTCCTTCCCTTCCGAGCTCTGTCATGCACCCAAACAGTGGTTCCCCCCCACATATAGGGTATCAGCGTACTCAGGACAAATTGGACAACAACTTTTGGGGTCTAATTTATCCTGTTACCCTTGTGAAAATACAAAACTGGGGGCTAAAAAATCATTTTTGTGAAAAAAAAAAGAATTTTTATTTTCACGGCTTTGCGCTATAAACTTTAGTGAAACACTTGGGGGTTCAAAGTTCTCAAAACACATCTAGATAAGTTCCTTGGGAGGTCTAGTTTCCAATATGGGGTCACTTGTGGGGGGTTTGTACTGTTTGGGTACATCAGGGGCTCTGCAAATGCAACGTGACGGCTGCTGACCAATCCATTTAAGTCTGCATTCCAAATGGCGCTCCTTCCCTTCCGAGCTCTGTCATGCGCCCAAACAGTGGTTCCCCCCCACATATGGGGTATCAGCGTACTCAGGACAAATTGGAAAACAAATTTTGGGGTCCAATTTATTCTGTTACCCTTGTAAAAATACAAAGCTGGGTGCTAAAAAATCATTTTTGAGAAAAAAAATAAAAATTATTTTCACGGCTCTGCGTTATAATCTGTAGTGAAACACTTGGGGGTTCAAAGCTCTCAAAACACATCTAGATAAGATCCTTAGGGGGTCTACTTTCCAAAATGGTGTCACTTGTAGGGAGTTTCAATGTTTAGGCACATCAGGGGCTCTCCAAACGCAACATGGCGTCCCATCTCAATTCCAGTCAATTTTGCATTGAAAAGTCAAATGGCGCTCCTTCCCTTCCAAGCTCTGCCATGTGCCCAAACAATGGTTTACACCCACATATGGGGTATCAGCGTACTCAGGACAAATTGGCCAACATTTTTTGGGGTCCAATTTCTTCTCTTACCCTTGGGAAAATAAAAAATTGGGGGCAAAAAGATCATTTTTGTGAAAAAATATGATTTTTTATTTTTACGGCTCTGCATTATAAACTTCTGTGAAGCACTTGGTGGGTCAAAGTGCTCACCACACATCTAGATAAGTTCCTTAGGGGGTCTACTTTCCAAAATGGTGTCACTTGTGGGGAGTTTCAATGTTTAGGCACATCAGGGGCTCTCCAAACGCAACATGGCGTCCCATCTCAATTCCAGTCAATTTTGCATTGAAAAGTCAAATGGCGCTCCTTCCCTTCCAAGCTCTGCCATGCGCCCAAACAATGGTTTACACCCACATATGGGGTATCAGCGTACTCAGGACAAATTGCACAACAATTTTTGGGGTCCAATTTCTTCTCTTACCCTTGGGAAAATAAAAAATTGGGGGCAAAAAGATCATTTTTGTGAAAAAATATGATTTTTTATTTTTACGGCTCTGCATTATAAACTTCTGTGAAGCACTTGGTGGGTCAAAGTGCTCACCACACATCTAGATAAGTTCCTTAGGGGGTCTACTTTCCAAAATGGTGTCACTTGTAGGGAGTTTCAATGTTTAGGCACATCAGGGGCTCTCCAAACGCAACATGGCGTCCCATCTCAATTCCAGTCAATTTTGCATTGAAAAGTCAAATGGCGCTCCTTCCCTTCCAAGCTCTGCCATGCGCCCAAACAATGGTTTACACCCACATATGGGGTATCATCGTACTCAGGACAAATTGCACAACATTTTTTGGGGTCCAATTTCTTCTCTTACCCTTGGGAAAATAAAAAATTGGGGGCGAAAAGATCATTTTTGTGAAAAAATATGATTTTTTATTTTTACGGCTCTGCATTATAAACTTCTGTGAAGCACTTGGTGGGTCAAAGTGCTCACCACACATCAAGATAAGTTCCTTAGGGGGTCTACTTTCCAAAATGGTGTCACTTGTAGGGGGTTTCAGTGTTTAGGCACATCAGGGGCTCTCCAAACGCAACATGGCGTCCCATCTCAATTCCAGTCAATTTTGCATTGAAAAGTCAAATGGCGCTCCTTTCCTTCCGAGCTCTGCCATACGCCCAAACAGTGGTTTACCCCCACATATGGGGTATCAGCGTACTCAGGACAAATTGTACAACAACTGTGGGGGTCCATTTTCTCCTGTTACCCTTGGTAAAATAAAACAAATTGGAGCTGAAATAAATTTTGTGTGAAAAAAAGTTAAATGTTCATTTTTATTTAAACATTCCAAAAATTCCTGTGAAACACCTGAAGGGTTAATAAACTTCTTGAATGTGGTTTTGAGCACCTTGAGGGGTGCAGTTTTTAGAATGGTGTCACACTTGAGTATTTTCTATCATATAGACCCCTCAAAATGACTTCAAATGAGATGTGGTCCCTAAAAAAAAATGGTGTTGTAAAAATGAGAAATTGCTGGTCAACTTTTAACCCTTATAACTCCGTCACAAAAAAAAATTTTGGTTCCAAAATTGTACTGATGTAAAGTAGACATGTGGGAAATGTTACTTATTAAGTATTTTGCGTGACATATGTCTGTGATTTAAGGGCACAAAAATTCAAAGTTGGAAAATTGCAAAATTTTCAAAATTTTCGCCAAATTTCCATTTTTTTCACAAATAAACGCAAGTTATATCGAACAAATTTTACCACTAACATGAAGTACAATATGTCACGAGAAAACAATGTCAGAATCGCCAAGATCCGTCAAAGCGTTCCAGAGTTATAGCCTCATAAAGGGACAGTGGTCAGAATTGTAAAAATTGGCCCGGTCATTAACGTGCAAACCACCCTTGGGGGTGAAGGGGTTAATCCAATTGTTTGAAAGGGTTAAAAAACACACACACATGATTAAATAGTATTTTAATTAAATAAACACACAGGTTGTTTTAATATTTTATTGCTCTCTCAATCCATTTTAAGACCCTCGCTTGGCAAAATAATAAACCCACAAAATACATACCCTCAGATGAACCGTCACGTCCCACGAGGTAATCCATCTGAAGGGGTTAAAATATTTTACAAGCAGGAGCCCTGCTAATGCAGCTGTGCTCGTGCTTGTAAGCCCCGGCGAATGAAGGAAATGTAGGTCAATGACCTATAGTTACCTTCAGTCGCGGTGATGCGCCCCCTGCAGGTTGTCCTCATATGAGCTCGAGCATGGGAAAAAGTTCCCAGGCTGCAGTTCATGAGGACATCCACCAGAGGGCGCATCACCGCAACTCAATGTAAGTACAGATCACTCAGATTTCCTTTCATTACCCGGGGATTACAACCACGAGCGAGTGCTTTAGCGCAGCTCATGGCTGTAAAATAATTAACCCCTTCAGATGGATTACCTCGTTGGACGTGAAAGATCATCGGAAGGTATGTATCTTGTGCGTTAATGTTAATTATTTTGCCAAGCGAAGGTCTTCTGATGGATTGAGAGAACAATAAAATACTAAAACAACCTGTGTGTTTATTTCATTAAAATCATTTTTAATAATGTGTGTGTGTCTTTTTTAACCCTTTCAGACAATTGGATTAATAATGGATAGGTGACATAATTGACGCCTCTCCATTATTAATCTGGCTTAATGTCACCTTACAATAGCAAGGTGGCATTAACCCTTCATTACCCCATATCCCACCGCTACAGGGAGTGGGAAGAGAGTGGCCAAGTGCCAGAATAGGCGCATCTTCCAGATGTGCCTTTTCTGGGGTGGCTGGGGGCAGATGTTTGTAGCCATGGGGGGGGCCAATAACCATGGACCCTCTCCTGGCTATTAATATCTGCCCTCAGTCACTGGCTTTACTACTCTGGCGGAGAAAATTGCGCGGGAGCCCACGCCAATTTTTTCCGCCATTTAACCCTTTATTTGAGCAGCTACAGCGGCCAAATTTTGCACATACACACCACTAACATTAGTAGTGTGGAATATGCTAAAAAAAGGGGGACATGAGATGGTTTACTGTATGTAAACCATGTCTCATATCCTGTCGGGTTTGTGAAGGAGAAATGAGAAGCCGGCAATTGAATTACCGGCTTTTCTATAGAACACCGCTGCGTATTTATCGCAATGCACATGCATGGTCCGTGTGTAATCCGATTTATTCTCGCCCCCATAGACTTTCATTGGCGAGTCTCGGCCGAGATACGCTGACAATCGCAGCCTGCTGCGAGTTCCCTCGGATCCGAAATACGGTGGAGAAAATATCGGATGATGGGAGCTGGACCATAGATTAACATTGGGCCGAGTGCTATGCGATTTTTTATCGTATAGCACTCGTCCGTATTACGGTCTAGTGTGACCCCAGCCTTAGACTTGTAATGCCCATACATGAAGTGCATGGGCTGACAAACATTTCCCCGTTGGGGGTAAATTTGGAAAAAATATTTTATGGGCATCATAGACACCCTTGCCAAAGATTAAAAAATTGCACTGGTGTAGCAGCACAGAACACACACATTAAACCTGGTGATCTAGTGGTGGAGAATGAGGAGACATTGATGAAAGCCTCATTAAAAAATAGGCCCAATGTAAAGGAGCGGGTCTCTTAGACTTGTAATGCCCATACACGAAGTGCATGGGCTAAAAAACATTTCCCCATTGGGGTTAAATTTTTTTAAAAGATTTTATTGGCATCATGGAAACTTTTGCCAAAAATTGCATTAGCTGTAGCAGCACAGAATCCGTTAACCATGGTGATCTATAGGTGGAGAATGAGGAGACATAGGATAAATCATACTGAAATCAAAGAAATAAATAAAAAATGTGAATCCACCTATGAAAGAAAATAACAAAAGGGAAGGGCGAACACAGGTTCATAAATATGAAGCCAAAATGTGTCCAACGAGATATGTTTGTCCCTAGAAACAGCTCAGAGACAGTGATATAAATAAAAATATAACATAAAAGTATTTGAATAATTTTCTATGGTAGAGGCATACACTACCTCATTAAAGGACTGTCCAGAGATAGGAAAACTGGAAAATATAAGAATAAATGAGAAGAATAGACGTACATCTCACTTTTATGACACATTCCCCTGGGGGAGTAACATTTGTTTTGGTTTCTAATTTGTAACGGGCAACATAAAAACTCCCTTGCACAAAAAAAATTGTGACTTTGGCATCACAGAATCCATTCACCCTGGTGTTGTAGTGGTTGAGGATGATGAGGATGAGGATAAGGGCTTGTTTCCACTTGCGAGAAACACGTCCGTGTCTCGCATGTGGAAACCAAGCTCTGGCGCCAGCACTTTGGAGCGGAGCGTGCAGCTGCATGTGTTCCTATGTGGCCGCATGCTCCGCTCTGGAGTGCCGGCGCCAGAGCTTGGTTTCCACATGCGAGACACGGACGTGTTTCTCGCAAGTGGAAACAAGCCCTAAGGAGGAGGATAACACCAAACAGACCAAATTTGGAAGTGTATACCCATGTGTGGTTGTGAAGAGGTGCATGAGAATACACCTCTCCCAAAAACAGAATGTATTAGAGCTTACGTTTCGCTGTTTTCACTTGGTGGTGTACAGAAGTCTTGTCCAATCCAGCCCTTGTTCATTTTTATAGAAATCAGCCTGTTAGCATTTTCAGTTGACAGGCGGATGCGCTTATCTGTTATAATTCCACCAGCGGCACTAAAAACCCACTCTGACAGAACGCTAGCAGCAGGGCAGGCCAGGACCTCCAAGGCGTAGAGAGCCAGTTCATGCCACGTGTCCTGCTTGGATACTCAATAATTAAAAGGCACAGAGGAATCCCAGAGGATGCTTGTACAATCTGCAAGGTACTCCCTCAGCATCTTTCCAAACATTGCACTTCTTGTGACAGCACCCCTTGCCTCTGTGCCGGCACAATTGGAGGGTCTGAGAAAACTGTCCCAGAACTTTGCCATTGTTCCCCTGCCTGAGCTTGATTGTACTTCTGTCTCTCTCGCTTGGACTCCTCGGTTGTACAACAAACTCTGACGTCTGCTGCCAGCATTCACACATGGGAATTTTTTAAGTAATTACACTACAAGGGCCCTCTGGTACTGCAACATTTCAGTTCACCTTTCTGCCTCTGGCAAAAGAGATTGAAAGTTCTCCTTGTAGGGTGGGTCTAGAAGTGTCACCAACCAGTAATGAGTGTCACCAAAAATTTTTACAATGCGAGGTTCACGTGAAACGCTGCGCAACATAAAGTCAGTCATGCGTGCCAGACTGCTAACAGGCAAGACTTCCGTGTCCTCACCAACAGGATGACTGACCATGCTGTCCTCCTTCTCCTCAACCTAATCCTCCTCCTCCCTGTCCTCAGACCATCCCCACTGAACAGACGGTATGATAGCTGTGCTTGTAGTACTGTCTATAGCACATGAAAGTAGCTCCTGTTCTTCCTCTTCCTCCTCATTGTCTACCAATCCATGTTGGGAAGACATGAGGCTGGGCTGAGTGTACTCACCCTGTATGGGCCCTTGCTCCATGTCCTCGTGCTCTGCTTACAATGCATCCTCTTTAATTGTAAGCAGAGAGGTTTTCAGAATGCAGAAAAGCGGAATGGTGATGCTAATTATGGCATCATCGCCGCTCACCATCTTGGTGCAGTTGTCAAAGTTTTGGAGGCTGGTGCATATGTCTGACATCCATGTCCACTCCTGAGGGCTTATGTGTGGAGTCTGAACTGAATATTGACGGTCTTGTTGATGTTGGTAGTTAACAACTGCCCTCTTCTGCTCACAAATCCTTTCCAACATATACAGTGTAGAGTTCCAATGCGTGGGGACATCACACATCAGTCAGTGAGCCGGAAGCTGCAAATGCTATTGAAGCACAGCAAGGGCAGCTGAAGCTGACTTTCTAAAATGGGCAGACAGATGGCGTACTTTCACTAGCAGATCCAGCAGCTCTGGGTAGCTTTTCATAAAACGTTGAACCACGAGGTTAAGCACATGGGCCAGGCAGGGTACATGTGTGAGCTCACCTTGCCTAAGAGCCGCAACCAGGTTATGGCCATTGTCACACACGACTATGCCGGGCTGTAGGTTCAGCGGTGTCATCCAAATATCTGACTGATCTATCAGCCCTGTCCACAACTCTTCAGCATTGTGCGGTTTGTCACCTAAGCAGATTAGCTTCAGCACAGCCTGTTGCCGCTTGGCTGAGGCAGTGCTGCAGTGCTTTCAGCTCCTGATTGATGTGTTCATTTCACAGATGGAAGCTGAAGAGGAGGAGGTGCAAGAGCTGTAGACTGTGGGGGCAACCCTGATTGACGAAGGGCCTGCAATCCTTGGTGTCGGGAGGATGTGTTCCATCCCAAGGTCCGACTGGGTCCCGGCTTCCACTATGTTAACCCAGTGTGCCATCAGTGAGATGTACAGTCACTGCCCACAAGCACTTGTCCATGTGTCCGTGGTTAGGTGGACTTTCCTAGTAACAGAATTGTTGAGGGCATGGGTAATGTTGTGGGACACATGCTTGTGTAATGCCGGTATGCACACTGGGAGAAATAGTGGTGACTAGTGTTGAGCATTCCGATACCGCAAGTATCGGGTATCGGCCGATACTTGCGGGTATCGGAATTCCGATACCGAGATCCGATACTTTTGTGGTATCGGGTATCGGTATTGAAACAACATTAATGTGTAAAATAAAGAATTAAAATAAAAAAATATTGCTATACTCACCACTCCGACGCAGCCTGGACCTCACCGAGGGAACCGGCAGCGTTCTGTGCTTAAAATGCGCGCGTTTACTTCCTTCCGTGACGTCACGGCTTGTGATTGGTTGCGTGCCGCCCATGTGGCCGTGACGCGACCAATCACAGCAAGCCGTGATGTAATTTTCAGGTCCTGAATGCCTAATTCTAGGCATTCAGGATTTGAAAATTACGTTACGGCTTGTGATTGGTCACGTCGCGGTCACATGGGCGACGCGACCAATCACAAGCCGTGACGTCACGGGAGGCAGGAAAC
This sequence comes from Ranitomeya variabilis, assembly GCF_051348905.1. NCBI lineage: Eukaryota > Metazoa > Chordata > Amphibia > Anura > Dendrobatidae > Ranitomeya > Ranitomeya variabilis. The sequence continues at coordinate 698,857,792 of NC_135234.1, read as the reverse complement.
GCGCGCATTTTAAAATTACGTCACGGCTTGTGATTGGTTGCGTGCCGCCCATGTGACCGCGACGCGACCAATCACAGCAAGCCGTGACGTAATTTTCAGGTCCTGAATGCCTATTTCTGCATTCAGGACCTGAAATTACGTCACGGCTTGCTGTGATTGGTCGCGTCGCGGTCACATGGGCGGCACGCAACCAATCACAAGCCGTGACGTAATTTTAAAATGCGCGCGTTTCCTGCCTCCCGTGACGTCACGGCTTGTGATTGGTCGCGTCGCCCATGTGACCGCGACGCGACCAATCACAAGGCGGAACGTAATTTTAAAATCCTGAATGCCTAGAATTAGGCATCCAGGACCTGAAAATTACGTCACGGCTTGCTGTGATTGGTCGCGTCGCGGCCACATGGGCGGCACGCGACCAATCACAAGCCGTGACGTCACGGAAGGAAGTAAACGCGCGCATTTTAAGCACAGAACGCTGCCGGTTCCCTCGGTGAGGTCCAGGCTGCGTCGGAGAGGTGAGTATAGCAATATTTTTTTATTTTAATTCTTTCTTTTACACATTAATATGGATCCCAGGGCCTGAAGGAGAGTTTCCTCTCCTTCAGACCCTGGGAACCATCAGGGATACCGTCCGATACTTGAGTCCCATTGACTTGTATTGGTATCGGGTATCGGTATCGGATTAGATCCGATACTTTGCCGGTATCGGCCGATACTTTCCGATACCGATACTTTCAAGTATCGGACGGTATCGCTCAACACTAGTGGTGACTGGAGATGGCCGCCACCATCAGGTTGTGGAAAGCTTCCATCTCAATGAGCCTAAAAGGCAACATTTCGAGCGCAAGCAGACGAGAAATGTTAGAATTTAGTACTGTGGCCTGTGGGGCATTGGCTGGGTATTTCTGCTAGCATTCAAATGACTGGGATATAGACAGCTGAAGGCTGTGCTGGGACAAGAATGTGGATTGGGACAAGAAGGCGGGCTTGATGATGGTGGAAGAAGCAGTGGTGTTACCTGCAGACAGTGTTCCTGGAGCCTGGGGTTCGGCCCCCAAAGTCGGGTGCTTTGCTGCCATGTGCCTGATAATGCTGGTGGTGGTCAGGCTGGTAGTTTTGCTACCCCTGCTGATGCAGGCATGACAGGTGCTGCAAATGGCCTGTTTGGGGTTGTTAGCAGAGTCTTTAAAAAATAACCAGACTTGGGAAGATCTAACAGTTGGAATGGCAACTTCCCTCATGTTGGTGTTACCGGGAATAGATGCACGCCTTCGGTCTGCGGCTACCACACTGCTTCTTCCTGCCTGTTGGGGTTATAAGCCTCCTTCCCCATGTGTGCTGCTGTCCTTGCTCTGCATGTCCTCCTGCCAGTTTGGGTCAGTCAGTATGTCATCCACCACCTTGTCTTCCACATCCGCACCCTGCTCCTCCGCCTGACTTTCTGGCAATTGTGTCTTATCATCATCCACCTCTTCTGACAATTTCCCACCTTCGTGTGACCGTGGCTGTTCAAAGCTTTGGGCATTGCTACATGCAATCTCATCTGGCCCCACTTCAAGTTGACCGGCCGAGAGTCTGGAATCTTTAAAAGGAAAACTGAACAGCTCTTCGGAGTATCCAAGTTTGGGATCAGTTGTCTCAGGGCACTCGGCATGGTGGGAGGAAGGAGAATCAGGGTGAAGAATAGCCGGTCCACACTCACGGCTACTCAGACTTAACCGTGTGGAAGACATGGTGGTGTGGTGGCTAAGTGACTGGAAGCATTATCCGCTATCCAACCAACAACTGTTTCACACTGCTCTGGCTTCAATAGTGGTGTGCTGCGGTCCCCTAGAAACTGGGACAGGAAGGTCAAGCGCGAAGATATGGGTCTTTGTTGTTGCCCACTTTCAACTTGGCCACGGCCTCATCCTCTGTATGCACCATCAGCATCACGTCCACTTTCCCATCCCTTGCCCCTTGCCTTGCCCATTTTAAATGGACTACTGAATAGTGTTGAGCGATACCGTCCGTTACTTGAAAGTATCGGTATCGGATAGTATCGGCCGGTACCCGAAAAGTATCGGATATCGCCGATACCGATACCCGATACCAATACAAGTCAATGGGACACAAGTATCGGAAGGTATCCTGATGGTTCCCAGAGTCTGAAGGAGAGGAAACTCTCCTTCAGGCCCTGGGATCCATATTACTGTGTAAAATAAAGAATTAAAATAAAAAATATTGATATACTCACCTCTCCGGAGGCCCCTGGACATCACCGCTGGTAACCGGCAGCCTTCTTTGCTTAAAATGAGCGCGTTTAGGGCCTTCCATGACATCACAGCTTCTGATTGGTCGCGTGCCGCTCATGTGACCGCCACGCGACCAATCACAAGCCGCGACGTCATTCTCAGGTCCTAAATTCCTAGAATGAGGAGTTTAGGGCCTGAGAATGACGTCACGGCTTGTGATTGGTCGCGTGGCGGTCACATGAGCGGCACGCGACTAATCAGAAGCCGTGACGTCATGGAAGGCCCTAAACGCGCTCATTTTAAGCAAAGAAGGCTGCCGGTTACCAGCGGTGATGTCCAGGGGCCTCCGGAGAGGTGAGTATATCAATATTTTTTATTTTAATTAATTATTTTACACAGTAATATGGATCCGATACCGATTCCCGATACCAAAAAAAGTATCGGATCTCAGTATCGGAATTCCGATACCGTAAGTATCGGCCGATACCCGATACTTGCGGTATCGGAATGCTCAACACTACTACTGAACTATTTGAAAAGCTCAATACAAAGACATTTATTTGGAGGAAAATTATACGTGATCAGTATGCCTGCAAAGCAAAGATTTTTCCACCACAGATACACCAGACTGTATACATTTTTATTTATGCTTGTAATAATTTTTGGAAACAATAAAAAATGAGTAGAACAAGGCTAGCAGACATAACTATGCAACGTATGCCTGCAAAGCAAAGATTTTTCCACCACAGATGCACCAGGCCTCAGTCTGAGATTACAGACTGTATATATTTTTATTTATGCTTGTTAATAATTTTTGAAAACAAGAAAAAATGAGTAGAATAAGGCTAGCAGACATAACTATGCAACGTATGCCTGCAAAGCAAAGATTTTTCCACCACAGATGCACCAGGCCTCAGCCTGAGATAACAGACTGTATACATTTTTATTTATGCTTGTTAATAATTTTTGAAAACAAGAAAAAATGAGTAGAACAAGGCTAGCAAACAGAACTATGCAACATATGGCTGCAAAGAAAAGATTTTTCCACCACAGATACACAAGCTGTCAGCCTGAGATAACATGGCTTTTATTTTTTTGGGCACAACAAAATTGTGTCAACAAGTTGGCTATGACACAAAAAAAGGAGTACTAAAATTGTAAGATATTTTGCACAATGATATGTGATGCGTGTGGCGTACAACTCACAGTGATAAATCTAAGTACTGTAGTTAAATATCTTTAGGCCAGCTACAGATTTTTGGGGCAGCAAAATGGTGTCCAAAAATGTTGTTAGACACTACAAAATGTTAGCTAGTACCAAAAAAAAAAAGATTTTTTTGGCGTACGCACTCACATTTGATGCCTGGGACAAAAAAAAATTCTTAGATTTGCACGCTCTTTTATTACAATGACCTGGCTGTAGTTTGCAGCGTGACCAAGCAAATAAATGTAGAAAAAAGGGGGCAGCAGCAGACAGTAATGGAGCTTTTGGAGGTATGCAGTGAGAGCTATGTACTCACATACAGTGCCTGCAGGCTCTGCACTTATGTGGATATGTGCACATAGACTCCCCTTCCTACCTAGCGCTGCAATCTCTGGACCCCCGAATTAGCCCTAAAAAGGACTATTGGTTTCTCAGGATTTGTGGACTGAACACTAGCAGACCCACACTAACTATTAGGCTGGCATCACACTTGCGAGTTTTACGGACGTATGAGAGGCGCCGAAAATACGCATTGCACACGGACCAATGATTTTCTATGGGGCAGCTCCTATCTGCCGTATTTTACACATCCGTATTATACGGTATTGTACGGCCATAGAAAATCGCAGCATGCTGCGTTTGTCAGCATATTGCGCAAAAAATACGCCAATGAAAGTCTATGGGGCAAGAAAAATACGGAATGCACACGGGCTATGCGTGTGACTTGCGAGAAATACGGTAATTCAGTGCGGTGTACAGTAAAATCACACTGACATGTTAGAATAGAATAGATAGAATAAATGTCTACACATAGTATAGGTATATATATATATATATATATATATATATATATATATGTCATTGAGACACACATATATATATATATATTTATGTTTAATACAGCGCAAGATAGCTTAAAAGCTGGTAATTCAATTGCCGGCTTTTGCTATCTCCTTCAGAAACCCGAAAGGATATGAGACATGGATTACATATAGTAAACCATCTGATATCCCTTCCTTTTTTACATATTCCTCTTTACTAATGTTAGAAGTGTGTATGTGCAAAATTTGGGCCCTCTAGCTATTAAATTAAAGGGTTAAATCGCGGAAAAAATTGGCATGGGCTCCCGCGCAATTTTCTCCGCCAGAGTGGTAAAGCCAGTGACTGAGGGCAGATATTAATAGCCTAGAGAGGGTCCATGGTTATTGGCCCCCCCTGGCTAAAAACATCTGCCCTCAGCCACCCCAGAAAAGGCACATCAGGAAGATGTGCCTATTCTGGCACTTGGCCACTCTCTTCCCACTCCCGTTTAGCGGTGGGATATGGGGTAATGAAGGGTTGATGTCACCTTGCTATTGTAAGGTGACATTAAGCCAGATTAATAATGGAGAGGCGTCAATTATGACACCTATCCATTATTAATCCAATAGTACGAAATGGTTAATAAAACACACACATTATTACAAAGTACTTTAATGAAATAAAGACACAGGGTGTTTTAATATTTTATTAGACTCTTAATCCACCTGAAGACCTTCATTCTGGAAAAAAGGAAAAATAAAAAAACAATATCCCATACCTTCCATCGTTCAGGTCACGTCCCACGATGTAAATCCATCTGAAGGGGTTAAATCATTTTACACCCAGGAGCTCTGCTAATGCAGTGCTCGTGGCTGTAAAACCCCGGGGAATGAATGGAATGCAGGGGAATGTCTCAGGGGAAGGACTCGAGCCTGGGAATTTTTCCACACTTGAAAAATTCCCAGGCTCGAGTTCATATGAGGACATCCAGCAGAGGGCGCATCACCGTGACTCAAGATACCTACAGGACATTCCCCTGCATTCCATTCATTCCCCTGGGTTTTACAGCCTCGAGCACTGCATTAGCAGAGCTCCTGGGTGTAAAATGATTTTTAATGATGTTTAATACAGCGCAAGATAGCTTAAAAGCCGGTAATTCAATTGCCGGCTTTTGCTATCTCCTTCAGAAACCCGAAAGGATATGAGACATGGATTACATATAGTAAACCATCTCATATCCCTTCTTTTTTTACATATTCCTGTTTACTAATGTTAGAAGTGTATGTGTGTTAAATTTGAGGGCTCTAGCTGTTTAAATAAAAGGTTAAATCACGGAAAAAATTGGCATGGGCTCCCGCTCAATTTTCTCCGCCAGAGTGGGAAAGCCAGTGACTGAAAAGGCACATCTGGAGGAGGCGCCTATTTTGGCACTTAACCTCTCTCTTCCCACTCCCATAGCTACCTAGACTTGTGGTGCTGCGCCCCCTGCTGGCATAAACTCATATGAACTCGAGCGTGGGAACTTTTCTGAATATTTTCCCATGCTTGAGTTCATATGAGGTTATGCCAGCAGGGGGCGCACCACCGCAAGTCTAGGTAGCTACATTCCCCTGCTTCCATTCATTCCCCAGATTTTACAGTCAGGAGCACAGCTGCATTAGCAGGCTCCTGGCTGTAAAATTATTTAACCCTTTCAGATGGATTTACAGCGTGGGACAAGACTGAACGATGGAAGGTATGGAATATTGTTGTTTTTTTTATTTTAACTTTGTTTCAGGTGATTAACCATTTACTACTATTGAACTAATAATGGATAGGTGTCTTATTGACATCTCTCCATTATTAACCTGGCTTAATGTCACCTTACAATAGCAAGGTGACATTAACTCTTTATTACCCCATATCCCACCGCTACACGGGAGTGGGAAGAGAGAGACTAAGTGCCAGAATAGGCGCATCTTCCAGATGTGCCTTTTCTGGGGTGGCTGGGGGCAGATGTTTGTAGCCAGGGGGGGGGCAATAACCATTGTCCCTCTCTAGGCTATTAATATCTGCCCTCAGTCACTGACTTTAACACTCTGGCGCAAAAAATTGTGCAGGAGCCCACGCCAGTTTTTTCCGCGATTTAACCCTTTATTTTAACAGCTAGAGCCCCAAAATTTTGCACACATACACTACTAACATTAGTAGTGCTGAGGAATATGTAAGAAAAAGGGATATGAAATGGTTTACTGTATGTAAACCATGTCTCATATCATGTCGGGTTTGGGAAGGAGATAGCAAAAGCCGGCAATTGAATTACCGGCTTTTCTGCTATCTAGCGCTGTATCTATATATATAATTGTCTAAGGGTTTTGTCTGTCTGTCCTGGAAATCCCGCGTCTCTGATTGGTCGAGGCTGCCTGGGCCTCGACCAATCATCGATGGGCACAGTATCGATGTAGATGTCATAATGGAAATCCCGCGTCTCTGATTGGTCGAGGCTGCCTGGGCCTCGACCAATCAGTGACGGGCACAGTATCGACGTAGATGTCATAATGGTTGCCATGGCGAAGTTGATGTCATAAAGGTTGCCTCGACCAATCAGCGACGGGCACAGTCTGCCGCGAATTCTGGAATCATCATTGTCCATATACTACGGGGACATGCATATTCTAGAATACCCGATGCGTTAGAATCAGGCCACAATCTAGTTAAATATAAATCTATATATATAATTGTCTAAGGGTTTTTCTGTCTGTCCTGGAAATCCCGCGTCTCTGATTGGTCGAGGCCGCCTGGGCCTCGAACCAATCAGCGACGGGCACAGTATCGACGTAGAAATCCCGCGTCTCTGATTGGTCGAGGCCGCCAGGCCTCGACCAATCAGTGATGGGCACAGTATCGACGTAGATGTCATAATGGTTGCCATGGCGACGATGATGTCATAAAGGTTGCCTTGACCAATCAGCGACGGGCACAGTCTGCCGCGAATTCTGGAATCATCATTGTCCATATACTACAGGGACATGCATATTCTAGAATACTCGATGCATTAGAATCGGGCCACAATCTAGTATATATATATATATGTGTCTCACTGACATATATATATATATATATATATATATATATATATATATATATATATATATTTCGACTGTATATATGTTTTCATGAATATTTCAGCCCATGGATCCATTGTATGTCTGTTTTGCAAGCCGACGAAAAAATCTCGCCGTACAGATGCCACACGGATTACATACGGAGGTTTACATGTGCAAAATACGCTGCCACACCCTGCCTACGGATGACATACAGATCAATATTTTGGGATCATTGCTGCGTATTACGGCCATAAAAAACGGACCGTATTTTTATATGCCTAGTGTGACGCCAGCCTAAAAAGGACGATTCTGACCCAATCTCAGCAGCAGCTCTCACTACACTAGCTAAGACCGGAGCACAATGCGGCGAGCAGGGCGGAGCCAGGTCTCTTATAGACCTGATGACGCTATGCAACCAGCCAATCCCTGTAATATCACAAGAAAGATGGCTGCGGCACTACAGTGCATGGCAGACAATCCCTGCATTGTCATTGGTGCTCTAAAGAGCACCAGAATTGCAGGGAGGAGACCTGAGCTCCCACCAAATAATCCCGGAAATACTCTGTGCACGCCGCGTACATCGAGTATAGTGATACTTGGGCGAGTACCGAGTATTGGCGAGCACGTTCGCTCATCACTACATGGTATCCAATCTATGCAATATTTTGTCAGCGAAGCAGTCTGTATTCTCGAATGGATACACCGTAGCAAAACACCAAAGAGATTTGTGCATGAAAAGCTAGACACAACTATTACAACTTTTCAAAGTGTATCAGTTAGTTCTGATTAGACATAAATTTCTTCCACCCATAATATTGTAAAGTGCCATCTGTCAGTTAATGTATGGGAGAACAGTGTCTCATAAAAGTTCTTTCATTTCACTTAATCATGTGTTCCCTTATTATAAATACATTATGCAGCTCAGTAATTGTTCATATAAATTGAGTCATAGACACATGATAACAGCAATTTTATATGACAATGTCAAATTTAATTTGAAGTCTTTATCATTTATAATTCTATTAAAAGTCTCCGTATACAGCACTATTGTTCTCAAATTACATATGAAGTTCACAGATTCACTTTGTGCTCTAAAGAGCTGTCTTTTCCAATTAATGTTCTCATAATTAGCTAAATGAAAAATAAGCATACTTATTCATCTGTCTATTCTGACAGGTTTTAACCACCTACATATTTCTCTATGTCAATATCTGCTGAAAAAAATCATCTGATGTTGGAGCTTTGAAGAAAGGGAATTACATGAATCCATTGTCCTCATGTACCGTATTTTTCAGACTATAAGACATACTGAACCATGAGGCCAGGGTCACACTAGAGAGGAATACGGACATATGAGAGGCGCAAAAAAAAACGCATTGCACACTGACCAATGTTTCTCTATGGGGCAGCCCCTATCTGCCGTATATTTCTCCGCCGTATTTTACGGGCTGAGAAAATCGCAGCATGCTGCGTTTGTCAGCGTATTCTTCCAAAAATACACCAATGAAAGTCTATTGGGTGAGAAAAATATGGATTATACACGGACCATCAGTGTGACTTGCGAGAAATACGCAGCAGTGTTCTAGAGAAAAGCCGGTAATTCAGTGCGGTGTACACTAAAATCACACTGACAGGTTAGAATAGAATAGATAAAATAAATGTCTACACATAGTATAGGTAGATATATATCTATACATATAATCGTCTAAGGGGCACTGTTTGTCTGTCTGTCTGTTTTTCTGTCTGTCACGGAAATCCCACGACGCTGATATGTCACGGCCGGAGGCACAGTCCGGCCGCGAATTCGCCCCTTCCTACTCTGTCAGTGCCCCCTCCAGTCAGCGCTCACACAGGGTTAATGGCTGCATTACACCGCATTATGCCGTGGTGTAACGCAGTCCATTAACGCTGCTATTAAATCTGTGTGACCAACCTTTTACTATTGAAGCTGCCTATGCAGCATCAATAGTAAAAAGATCTAATGTTAAAAATAATTTAAAAAACTAAAAAATCATTATATTCTCACCTTCCGTCGCCTTTCCCGCTGCTCCTCACGATGCTCCGGTCCATGCATTGCGGTCTCGCGAGATGATGACGTAGCGGTCTTGCGAGACCGCTACGTCATCATCTCGCGAGACCGCAATGCATTCTTGGGAGCGTCGCGAGGAGCAGCGGGAAACTCCTGGGCTGGATCCGGGGGCCGACGGAAGTGAGTATATAACTATTTTTTATTTTAATTCTTTTTTTAACAGGGATATGGTGCCCTCATTGCTATATACTACATGGGCTGTGTTAGATACTATGTGGGCTGTGTTATATACTGCATGGGCTGTGTTATATACTGCGTGGGCTGTGTTATATACTACGTCTCTGTGCTATATACTACGTAGCTGTGGTACAGTATATATTACGTGGCTGGGCAATATACTACATCGCTGTGCTCTATATTACGTGGCCTGTGTTATATTCTGCATAGGCTGTGATATATACTACGTCTTTGTGCTATATACTACATGGCTGTGCTATATACTACATGGCTGTGCAATATATTACGTGGCTGTGCAATATATTATGTGGCTGTGCAATATGTTACATGGCTGGGCAATATACTACGTGGGCTGTGTTATATACTGCATGGGCTGTGTTATATACTGCGTGGGCTATGCTATATACTATGTCTCTGTGCTATATACTACGTGGCTGTGGTATATATTACGTGGCTGGGCAATATACTACATCGCTGTGCTCTATACTATGTGGCCTGTGTTATATACTGCATGGGCTGAGTTATATGCTACGTCTCTGTGCTATATACTATGTGGCTGTGCTATATACTACATGGCTGTGCAATATATTACGTGGCTGTGCAATATATTAATAATAATAATAATAATTTTATTTATATAGCGCCAACATATTCCGCAGCGCTTTACAAATTATAGAGGGGACTTGTACAGACAGTAGACATTACAGCATAACAGAAATCACAGTTCAAAATAGATACCAAGAGGAATGAGGGCCCTGCTTGCAAGCTTACAAACTATGAGGAAAAGGGGAGACACGAGAGGTGGATGGTAACAATGCTTTAGTTATTCGGACCAGCCATAGTGTAAGGCTCGGGTGTTCATGTAAAGCTGCATGAACCAGTTAACTGCCTAAGTCTGTAACCGTACAGACACAGAGGGCTATTAACTGCATGAAGTGTATGAGAACATGATGCGAGGAACCTGATTATGGATTTTTTTTTTTTGAATGGGCCACACAGGGATAGTTAGGTTAATGCGTTGAGGTGGTAGGCCAATCTGAACAAATGAGTTTTTATATTACGTAGCTGTGCAATATATTACGTGGCTGGGCAACATACTATGTGTCTGTGCTATATACTACGTGGGCTGTGTTATATACTACTTGGGCTGTATACTACTTGGCTGTGCTATATTTCTCTGCTGTATCTGTGCATCATAAATCATGGTATGTGTTAAAGAGGGGGCCCACTGACACTCTTGAACCCTCAAAAACCTGGAGCAGGCCCTGGCTTCACTGATTGTTCGTGGCTGGGCGTGACAAATCAACGACAGGCGCAGTCCGGCCACGAATTGGCACGGAATTTGAACCACGCTTCGCTAATTCGTCGCGCCCGGCCGGCCGAATCCTGTGTATGAATTGCATTGTTCTGAAAACTTCATAAATAAGCTACATACATATTCTAGAATACCCGATGCATTAGAATCGGGCCCCCATCTAGTATATATATATATATATATATATATATATATATATGTGTCAGTGAGACACACACATATATATATATATATATATATATATATATATATATAAATATATATATTTTATACAGAGCTAGATAGCAGAAAAGACGGTAATTCAATTGCCGGCTTTTCCTATCTCCTTATCAAACCCGACAGGATATGAGACATGGTTTACATACAGTAAACCATTTCATATCCCTTATTTTTTTACATATTTCTCACTAATAATGTTGAAGTGTCTGTGTGCAAAATTTGGGAGCTCTAGGTGTTAAAATAAAGGGTTAAATCAAGGAAAAAACTGGCGTGGGCTCCTGCGTAATTTTCTCCGTCAGAGTGGGAAAGCCAGTGACTGAGGGCAGATATTAATAGCCTAGAGAGGGACCATGGTTATTGCCCCCCCCCGGCTAAAAACATCTAAGGGGGTCAGATTGGGAGACCTTGGTGGCCATTCAACTGGCCCACAACGACCAATCCACTTTCCAGGAAACTGTTCATGTAGGAATGCTTGGACCTGACACCCATAATATGGTGGTGCTTGGATCTGATCCCCTTAGACTTTTATCTTTGGGGTCATCTGAAGGCAATTGTCTATGCTGTGAAGATACAAGATGTGCAGCATCTGAAACAACGGATACTGGAAGCCTGTGCTAGCATTTCTTCTGCTGTGTTGCTATCAGTGTGTCAAGAGTGGGAGAAGAGGGTTGCATTGACAATCCAACATAACGGGCAGCACTTTGAACACATTTTATAAGTGGTCATAAACTTATAATTAACTCATGAAATAATAAAGCTACATTAAAACCAAGCACACCATTGTTCTTCTTGTGAAATTCTCAATAAGTTTGATGTGTCACATGACCATCTTCACGTTGGAAAAAATAAAGTTGGATCCAAATGGCTGACTTCATAATGGCTGCCATGGTCACCACCCATTTGAAAAGATTCCCCTCTCCAATATACTAATGTGCCACAAACAGGAAGTTGATATCACCAACCATTCCCATTTTATTTAGGTGTATCCATATAAATAGCCCACCCTGTGTGCCTAAAGAGAAAGATCAGACAAACTGAACATTTTGCAGTGGTCTCTTAATTTTTGCCAGAGCTGCCTATATACATATATATATACACTCACTGGCCACTTTATTAGGTACACCTGTCCAACTTCTTGTTAACACTTAATTTCTAATCAGCCAATCACATGGCGGCAACTCAGTGCATTTAGGCATGTAGACATGGTCAAGACAATCTCCTGCAGTTCAAACCGAGCATCAGTATGGGGAAGAAAGGTGATTTGAGTGCCTTTGAACGTGGCATGGTTGTTGGTGCCAGAAGGGTTGGTCTGAGTATTTCAGAAACTGCTGATCTACTGGGATTTTCACGCACAACCATCTCTAGGGTTTACAGAGAATGGTCCGAAAAAGAAAAAAAATCCAGTGAGCGGCAGTTCTGTGGGCGGAAATGCCTTGTTGATGCCAGAGGTCAGAGGAGAATGGGCAGACTGGTTCGAGCTGATAGAAAGGCAACAGTGACTCAAATCGCCACCCGTTACAACCAAGGTAGGCCTAAGAGCATCTCTGAACGCACAGTGCGTCGAACTTTGAGGCAGATGGGCTACAGCAGCAGAAGACCACACCGGGTACCACTCCTTTCAGCTAAGAACAGGAAACTGAGGCTACAATTTGTACAAGCTCATCGAAATTGGACAGTAGAAGATTGGAAAAACGTTGCTTGGTCTGATGAGTCTCGATTTCTGCTGCGACATTCGGATGGTAGGGTCAGAATTTGGCGTAAACAACATGAAAGCATGGATCCATCCTGCCTTGTATGGAGCATCTTTGGGATGTGCAGCCGACAAATCTGCGGCAACTGTGTGATGCCATCATGTCAATATGGACCAAAATCTCTGAGGAATGCTTCCAGCACCTTGTTGAATCTATGCCACGAAGAATTGAGGCAGTTCTGAAGGCAAAAGGGGGTCCAACCCGTTACTAGCATGGTGTACCTAATAAAGTGGCCGGTGAGTGTATATATATATATATATATATATATATATATCCCCAATCCAGGTATACGTGGTCACCTCATCATCATTCTTTTATACATCGTCCCTTCATCGCTATCCTGGTATGCATGACCCTCTCATCCCAATCTTGGTATGCATGGCCTCCTAATCCCTATCCTTGTAAGCATGCCCCGTTATTGCTTTCCTGGTATGAATGGCACCCTCATCCCCATACTGGTATGCATGGCCCCTATGAAAAAACCTAAAAAAAATTTAAAGAAAAAAAAATTCTAGTTACCTTCCCTGCGCTCCTCTGCATCCTGTTCTGATGCCAGCAGCTCATTTCAGCTTGTAAGCAGCGCATGGCAATGATGTCATGCACTTTTTACAAGCCGAGGATAGCTGCCTGAATACTCACTGCTCCCCACGCCCGGGACTATGGACATTTGGAGCAGTGAATATTCATCTTTTTTAATAGCAGGCGCACCATTAGCCTCAGCTGCCGGCTGCCTATAGCTGATGGGCGATCAAGTGTGCATGCTACTAAAGAGAATGAATATTCACTGTTCTCCACTCCCATGGGAGAAATATTAATTTCTCTTTAATAGCGGGCACTCATGATTGCTCAACCGCAGCATGAAGCCGGCAGCTGCCGCTACTGTTCCCCCTTCTAAAGAGAAATGAATAATCACTGCTCCCCTCAGAGAAGTGAATATTCATTATCTTTAGTAGCTGGCACAGGCTACAGTTAATAGAGGTGGGAGGGACTATGGGCATGGGGAGCAGTGAATGTTCATTTCTCTTTAGCAGCGGGCACTCGGATTAGCCGCAGAAGCAGGGTCCTGCCTTCTGTGACCAGCAGCTCCGCCGCTGCCGCCCCCCCACCTTCCCATCCACAGCAGGTACATCTGGACTATAAGACGAAATATATAGGAGGAAAAAAGTGTGTCTTATAGTCTGAAAAATGCGGTAATTTTCTGTTAGAAGTACAGTGCCACACCCCACTTTTCAGTTTTTGATTTTCCACAAAAATTTAAAATAACCAATAAATTTCATTCAACTTCACAATTGTGTTCCACTTGTTGTTGATTCTTTATCAAAAATGTACATTTGGTATCTTTATGTTTGAAGCAGGATATGTGGGAAAAGGTTGAAAAGTTCCAGGGAGCCGAATACTTCCGCAAGGCACTGTAAGATGCACCTAACTCATTAACAAGCATGCACCTCTTAAAGGGAATTTGGCAAAAGTATTTTGCTATGTAATCTGACAACATGTTATAGGGACATATACCTTGATTCCAATGATATACAGATGGCAGGAAAATACAAATAAATCAATTTTGGAACAAATCAAACCAGACATGTCACTGGAAGCAAAGATCACTAAGCTACGATTTGCCTACTTTGGAAACATCATATGAATACAGAAATCACTGGAGAATTACATCAGGTTTGGAAGAATAGAAGAAACAAGGCAAAGGGAAAAACAGGCAACCCAATGGCTTGATACTATTAAGATAACAATAGAGAAGACCCTGGTGGACCTATCTAGTCTTTCACAAGATCAGACTTCCTACAGATTGTTCATCCATCAAAATCCTGTAACTTGAGATTGAGCCGAAGGCCATCAAAAAAATAAAATAAATCACTTAGTCTACTGCATGCAGCAGCTGTGATTGAATCAGTTTTGTTTGCTGCAGGGCTCATAATGCTGAGCTGTATATAACCACACCACTGATTAGCGGCTTTCTGTGGACAACGTATATTGACAGGAAGCTGACAATCAGTCTGTGGGAGGGTTGTGGGGGAGATGTGGAGGGAGCGGTTGGACCAGGAGGAAAGGCAGTCCTCTAATAATAATCTCCTGCTGATAAAACACTGATTTTATTGAAACAGCAAAACATATCCCACATAACTGACAAATTCCCTTTAATGATATGGGAGAATATTACTCAGCGCTGCCCCCATTGAGACTGGCGTACACAATGCCAGTGTTAGTGCAAAGTCTTTACATGACTTTCAGTTTTCTCAACATTTTCAGTATTCTTAAATTAAAAAACAGAATCCCAATTGAAATCTTATAAATGTCATTATAGCAAACTGCCAATGGGTGCATCAGGATTTATTAGAATACACATTAACATAGTTGTTATGGGTCTTTTCTATGCAGAATTCATGAAACTAGTGTGAAGAGAGCATTCTTGATTAACTTGCTTAATAAATTAAATGAATATGTATTACATCACATCTGTGTTCCTAAGGGTATGTGCACACGTTGCGGATTTGCCTGCGGATCTTTCCACAGTGAATCAGCACCTCTTGGCAGAAAACGCAGGTGCGTTTTTTATGCGGTTTTGATGCATTTTTTGGTGCGGTTTTTGTGCGTTTTTGATGCGTTTTTTGTGCAGATTTGATGCTTTTTTGTATGCGTTTTTGAAAGCTAAATAAAGATCTATTATTGAACAACAAAAAAAAGATTTGTAATGTAATTTCTTGTCCATCCTCCTCTTTTACATTTGTCCAACCCATACTCCATTACAGATAGATAGATAGATAGATAGATAGATAGATAGATAGATAGATAGATAGATAGATAGATAGATAGATATGGGCTAGACAGATAGATCTATAAATAATATCTATTGATCTATGTATGGATCTTCTATCTATCTCATTGCTTCTATCTATCTATCTCATTCTATCTATCTGTCTATCTATCTATCTATCTATCTATCTATCGATAAATAGCTAGATAGATATGGGATAGATAGATAGAAGGAATGAGGGATAGATAGATCTATAGATACATAGATATATCTATTCATATATCTATCTATAGATATATCTATGGATAGATATATCTATGGATAGATGTAGATAGGTATATGGATAGTTAGATATATATGGATAGATATATCTAAGTATCTATAGATATATCTGTCTATCTATAAATATATCTATAGATAGATAGATATATCTATAGATAGATATATCTATATCTATCTCTATAGATATATCTATAGATATATAATAGCAAGGACGATGTTTATTAATGAACAATAGGTTTAATTTTTGGAAAAAATGGCATGGGCTCCCGCACAATTTTCTGCACGAGAGGGGGGAAAGCCAATGGATGGGGGCATTATGTTTGTAGTCTGGGAATGGGGTAATACCCCTGGCCAAAAAAGAAGAGAATGTCCAGCTTCACCAAATCCGTAAAAAAGAGTTTCTTTGTTCACAAACTTTAAACATGGAGGATACAAACTTCAGCATGAACCATATGGGTAAGAATCTCAACGCGTTTCAGGAGATTAAGCTCCCTTAATCATGACCATCTGGAAGATGCGCCAATTCTGGCACTAAACCCCTCTATTCCCACTCCAATGTAGTGGTGGGATATGGGGTAATAAGAGGTTAATGTCACCTTTGTATTGTAAGGTGACATTAAGCCGGGTTAATAATGGAGAGGCGTCAAGACACCTATCCATTATTAATCCTATAGTAGTGAAAGAGTTAAAAAAAGACACAGCCAGAATAAAGCATTTTAATATTCTTAATTTCACCATACTTACAAACACGTCTAATTCCTGCGACGCCCTCGATCGCCTGCAAAAAATGAAAAATAATAAACCAACCGTATACTCCGTCTGACGCATTCCAATTAATAACACGTGTCCCACGACGATCTCCCCTATAGAACAGTGACATCGGGTGATGTCACTGCTCTATAGGGCCTCCCAGTGATGAACTGACAGGAGACAATGGCTCCTGCAGTGCATCACTGAAGAGGTTACCAGAGTTCAGGCTCTCACTTTATAGCAAAGCTGCGTGGGGATTTTTCCACACAGCAATGCCACAAGTGAGAGTAGGAACTATTTCTCACAGCGGTGGAGGGATACAGTGAAGAAGGATACCTTCCGTCATTGTATCCCCAGAGCTCCTAGAGAGCGATGTCATCAGCTGATGCGGCAGCTCTCCACGGGAGATCGTCGTGAGACACTCGTATTAATTGGATTTCTGCGGATCAGGGAGTATATTGTTTGTTCCTAATTTTAATATTTTTTTTACAGGTGAGCAAGGGCTTCAGGATCAAGGTGATTGGTGAGTATGTACTCTATGTTGTATGTACTTTATGTACTGTATGTGTTGTGTATATGTACTTTGTGTACTGTATGCTGTATGTACTGTATGTACTGTATGTTGCATGTATTTTATGTTGTATGTAATGTATGTATTGTATGTTGTATGTTGTATGCACTGTATGTTGTATGCACTGTATGTTGTATGTTGTATATACTGTATGTTGTATGTACTGTATGTACTATTTGTGTTGTGTATATGTACTGTATGTACTGTATGTTGTATGTACTGTATGTTGTATGTACTGTATATTGTATGTTGTATGTACTGTATGTTGTATGTTGTATGTACTGCATGTTGTAAGTGATGTATGTTGTATGCACTGTATGTTGTACTTTGTATGTACTGTACTATATGTTGTATGTACTGTATGTTGTATGCACTGTATGTGGTATGCACTGTATGTTGTATGTACTGTATGTTGCATGTTAAGTATGCTGTATGCACTGCATGTTGCATGTTATATGTACTGTATGTTGCATGTACTGCATGTTGTATGTTGTATGTACTGTATGTGTTGTGTATATGTACTGTATGTACTGTATGTTGTATGCACTGAATGTTGTATGCACTGTATGTTGTATGCTGTATGTACTGTATGTTGTATGTACCGTATGTTTTGTATGTTGTGTGTACTGTATGTTGTATGTACTGCATGTTGTATGTTCTGTATGTTGTATGTTGTATGATGTGCATAATGTATGTACTGTATGTTGTATGTACTGTATGTTGTATGTACTGTATGTTGTATGTTGTATTCACTGTATGTTGTATGTTCTGTATGCTGTGTGTTGTATGTACCATATGTATTGTATGTTGTGTGTACTGTATTTTGTATGTTGTATGTACTGCATGTCGTATGTTCTGTATGTTGTATGTTGTGTATGTTGTATGTACTGTATGTTGTATGTACTGTATGTTGTATGTTCTGTATATTGTATGTACTCCATGTTGTATGTACTGTATGTTGTATGTACTGTTTGTACTGTATGTTGTATGTACAGTACTGTATGTTGTATGTACTGTATGTATTGTATGTTGTATGTACTGTTTGTTGTATGTTGTATGTACTGTATGTTGTATGTATTGTATGTTATATGTACTGTCTGTATTGTATGTTGTATGTACTGTATGTTGCATGCACTGTATGTTGTATGTTGTATGTTCTGTATGTTGTATGTACTGTATGTCTATCAGTGTATGTGGTTTTTTTGTATACTTGAACACAGTAGCCAGATGAAGGGACTATACTATCCTGTCAAGCGGATACATGTCACATGTCACTAGTAGTCCCATCGGATGATGCCTGCCTACATACAGATCTGCACACACACAGCCCCTCACACACCCACACACAGACACACACACAGCCCTGCGATCCCCGCACAGCCCCACGATTACCGCACAGCCCCGCAATCCCCACAAAGCCCCGCGATCCCCGCAGACCCCCACGATCCATGAACAAAGACACACACAGCCCCGCACACAGACACATCTTCACCGTACACACACAGTCTCCGACCAACACTCCGCCCACACACTCTTCCCCCTCCGGATCTGCAGTGTTTCTCGCACCCAACTCCGCTGCAAAACCGCAGATCTTTTTTAAACCTGCTGCTTTGCTGCAGATTGGCCTGACACAATGGAAGTCAATGGGTGCAGAAATGCTGCAGATCAGCAACAAAAGAAGTGACATGCTGCGGAAAATAAAACGCTTCGCTTCTGTGCGGATTTTTCAACAGCATGTGCACATCAAGTGTGCGGTTCCCATAGACTTACATTGGTTGTGCACTACATTGCGGATTTGATGCAATTCCGTGCAGAAAAAAACTCTGCGGATCCGCAAGTAAATCCACAACGTGTGCACATACCCTTACTGTCAGTTTAACAATGCGTTTGTCGAGTGAAGAGACTGACAAATGGGCATCTAGCGACAAGATACAACATGGTGCCATTTCTCTTTAAATCACATGGGAGTTAGCATATGGACACAGTTCAGTAAGTCCATTGCACATTTCTTGTATTCTGTATTTATAGACAGGAGTGGGAGTTTCCATATTGATCAGATCAACAACATATATAAAATGTTACAAGAAACAAATGTTACCCTTCTGTGAAATACTGAATCATATGTCTGATTATATAAAAGGCAACAACTTAAACAATAGAGTTCCATTAATCCCTTGTATCAAGCTAAGCGCAACTCTAATGTTACTTACTAATGTATGCATTCTTTAGCCGTAATTAGCGACTTTAAATAATTGTCCCTTTTAACACCTTTCACAACATCTGCCTGATATGTACGGCACAAGTTGGAAGCGGGTGTTTGGAGCCGGCCCACACAGCGAGCCAATCTCATACCCAACAGGTGATGGTGTGTATTACAGCCAGGACCTACCCCTAAGGCTGGAGTCACACTAGAGAGGAATATGGACAAGTGCTATGCAAGAAAAAATCGCATAGCACTCAGACCAATGTTAATATATGGGGCAGCTCCCATCACCGTTATTTTTCTCGCCCGCATTATATGTGCGAGTGAAATCACAGCATGCTGCGATTTGCACCGTATATCGGCCGAGACTTGCCAATGAAAGTCTATGGGTGCGAGAAAAACTCGCACACCACACGGACCATCAGTGTGACTTGCGAGAAATACGCACAGGCAATTCAGTGAGGTGTAATGTAAAATCACACTGACAGCTTACAATAGAATAGACAGAATAGATATATACACATAGTATAGGTGTATATATATATATATACGGTACATATATATATATATATATACGGTATATATATATATATATATATATATATATATATATATATATATATATATAGTATATACACTGCTCAAAAAAATAAAGGGAACACTTAAACTGCAGAATATAACTTCAAGTAAAACAAACTTCTGTGAAATCAAACTGTCCACTTAGGAAGCAACACTGATTGACATTCAATTTCACATGCTGTTGTGCAAATGGAATAGAAAACAGATGGAAATTATTGGCAATTATCAAGACACCCTCTATAAAGGAGTGGTTCTGCAGGTGGGGACCACAGACCACATCTCAGTAGCAATGCTTTCTGGCTGATGTTTTGGTCACTTTTGAATGTTGGTTGTGCTTTCACACTCGTAGTAGCATGAGACAGACTCTACAACCCACACAAACCTTCTTGCCACAGTATGCATTGATGTGCCATCCTGGATGAGCTGCACTACCTGAGCCACTTGTGTGGGTTGTAGAGTCCATCTCATGCTGCCACGAGTGTGAAAGCACAACCAACATTCAAAAGTGACCAAAACATCAGCCAGAAAGCATTGGTACTGAGATGTGGTCTGTGGTCCCCACCTGCAGAACCACTCCTTTACTGACGGTGTCTTGATAATTGCCAATAATTTCCATCTGTTGTCTATTCCATTTGCACAACAGCATGTGAAATTGATTGTCAAACAGTGTTGCTTCCTAAGTGGATAGTTTGATTTTGCAGAAGTTTAATTTACTTGATGTTATATTCAGTAGTTTAAGTGTTCCCTTTATTTTTTTGAGCAGTGTGTATATACAGTATATATATCTATATCTACTATATAATCGTCTCAGGGTCACTTCCGTCTTTCTGTCCTGTCTGTCTGTCTTTGTGTCTGTCACGGAAATCCAAATTCGCTGATTGGTCGCAGCAATACAGCCACGACCAATCAGCGACGGACACAGTCCGGAGGCAAAATGGCCGCTCCTTACTCCCCGCAGACATTGCCCACTCCATACTCCCCTCCAGTCAGAGCTCACACAAGGTTAATGGCAGCGTTAGCGGACCGCGTTATGCCGCGGTGTGACGCAGTCCGTTAACGCTGCTATTAACTCTGTGTGACCAACTTTTTACTATTGATGCTGCCTATGCAGCATCAATAGTTAAAAGATCTAATGTTAAAAATAATAAAAAAATAAAAAATAGTTATATACTCACCATCCATCAGCCCCTTGGATCCAGAACCGGCCTTTCCCGCTGCTTGCGACGCCCCGTTGACCGCTCCATGCATTGCGATCTTGCGAGATGATGATGTAGCGGTCTCGCGAGACCACTATGTCATCATCTCACGAGACTGCAATGCATTCTTGGAACCGGAGTGCTCAAGGAGCATCGGAAAACACTTCCCCTGGAACTGGGGGCCAACGGAAGGTGAGTATATAACTATTTTTAATTTTAATTATTTTTTTAACAGGGATATGATGCCCACATTGCTATATACTACGTGGGCTGTGCAATATACTACATGGGCTGTGCACTATACTACGCGGGCTGTGCAATATACTACGTGGGCTGGGCAATATACTAAGTGGGCTGTGTTATATACTACATGTGCTGTGCAATATACTACGTGGGCTGGGCAATATACTATGTGGGCTGTGTTATATACTACATGTGCTGTGCAATATACTATGTGGGCTGGGCAATATACTACATGGGCTGTGTTATATACTACATGTGCTGTGCAATATACTATGTGGGCTGGGCAATATACATGGGCTGTGTTATATACTACATGTGCTGTGCAATATACTACATGGGCTGGGCAATATACTACGTGGGCTGTGTTATATACTACATGTGCTGTGCAATATACTACGTGGGCTGGGCAATATACTATGTGGGCTGTGTTATATACTACATGGGCTGTGTTATATACTACATGTGCTGTGCAATATACTACGTGGGCTGGGCAATATACTATGTGGGCTGTGTTATATACTACATGTGCTGTGCAATATACTATGTGGGCTGGGCAATATACTACGTGGGCTGTGTTATATACTACATGTGCTGTGCAATATACTATGTGGGCTGTGCAATATACTACGTGGGCTGTGCAATATACTACATGGGCTGTGCTATATAATATGTGGGCTGTGTTATATACTACGTGGGCTGCGCAATATACTACATGGCTGTGCTATATACTACGTGGCTGTGCTATATACTACGTGGGCTGTGTTATACACTATGTGGGATGTGTTATACACTACATGGGCTGTGTTATATACTGTGTGCGTGGGCTGTTATAAACTACGTGGCTGTGTTATATGCTATGTGGGCTGTTATACACTCCGTGGGCTGTGCTATATACTGTGTGTGTGGGCTGTTATAAACTACGTGGCTGTGTTATATGCTATGTGGGCTGTTATACACTCCGTGGGCTGTGCTATATACTACGTGGCTGTGCAATATACTACGTGGCTGTGCTATGTACTACGTGGCTGTGCTATTTACTACGTGGGCTATTATATACTACATGGCTGTGCTATATACTACGTGGCCAGCCGCGAACAATCAGCGACAGGTGCAGTCCAGCCGCGAATTGGCGTGGGATTTGTACTACGCTTCGCTAATTGGTCGTGGCCGGCCGAATCCTGTGTATTCAATGAATTATTCTAAAATCTTCATAAATAAACTACATACATATTCTAGAATACCCGATGCATTAGAATCAGGCTACCATCTAGTATATATATATATATATATATATATATATATATATATATATATATATACACCTATACTATGTGTATATATCTATTGCAGTTTTTTCAGTGACAGCATTCTTTTATTAAATACATACAGGTCCAAAATTTTACACACACACACACACACTGCTAGTAGTATTAGATACTGACATATATAAATCTAACTGTTCTGCAATGTTTTACTGTATGTTGGCTTCTGCAATGATTGTACAAAAGCTGACAAATGAATTATCGATTATTCTGCTATCTCTCTATGAAATGTAAAGATATATATGTATGTGTGTGTCACTGACATATATATATCTATCTATATATATATATATATATATATATATATATCTATCTATATATATATATATATATATATATATATATATATATATAAGTGCAGCGCCCCAGAGTCCTGGTCGTTGCAGTAATGTCGCTCTCCCACCAGGGGAAGTGATGGTACGTCTGATGGTACTAAAAGAGTTCACCTGACCAGGTATCACAGTCATACAATACACTTCACACTCCAACCACCAGGGGGAGCAAAGGGTTCTATCTATTAGGCCACTCCTCACACTCGGGTAAAACTGGGGGTTGGATAGGAAGTTAGGGAGAAGCTGCCTGGGTGAGACCCAGAGAAGACCTGTCAGGCAGACAGGGAGAGAAGGAGGAACACCTGAGCTGCAGACAGAGGTCCCTGTCAGGGGTGGGATCCTGATGCTGTCCTGTGGGATTAAGATCGGCAACATCCTTCTGAGGCGCGTAGCCGGTGGCCGGAACACCGAGGGAGTAATAGGCTCTACGCATTACTTCAAACAACGGCAGGACAGTTAATTCCAAGTTGGCTGCCCAACCTTTAACCTAATGAAGACAACGGAGGCAAATTGTGGGAGAGGGGCATCACTAGGGTCCCTATAAAATAGCTCCAGGCCTACCCCGTCATACGGGTCGTCCTATCCATACCATCTGGGGGATGGATAGAGAGAAACAGAAACATACACGACAGTTGTGAGGACTATCCCGTGGTGCTCAGCAGGGAGGTACTACAACACACAGGCGCTAGTAGGAAGGCTACTGATTTCCACCTGCAAAGGGAACTCTGGATGTGCCTTCCGACCGGCCGGACTCAACCAGCCCTGTGAACAGTACTCTGGACTGTGGACGCTGAAGTCTTCAGTAAAAGGTAAAGAGAATGCAACCTTGTGTCCTCGTTATTCATCGCGCCTTACAACATCTACCATTACCACCTACTCATCAAGGGAAGCCCTGGGGACATACTTCACCTGTGGGAAGGTATATACACTGTGTTTCAAATTATTATGCAAATTGGATTTAAGTGTCATAAAGATTTAATTGTTTTGTTTTTCAAATACAGTCATATGAAAAAGTTTGGGCACCCCTATTAATCTTAAGCTTAATGTTTTATAAAAATTGTTTTTTTTGCAACAGCTATTTCAGTTTCATATATCTAATAACTGTTGGACACAGTAATGTTTCTGCCTTGAAATGAGGTTTATTGTACTAACAGAAAATGTGCAATCTGCATTCAAACAAAAGTTGACAGGTGCATAAGTATGGGCACCCTTATCATTTTCTTGTTTTAAATACTCCTACCTACTTTTTACTGACTTACTAAAGCACTTTTTTTGGTTTTGTAACCTCATTGAGCTTTGAACTTCATAGCTAGGTGTATGCAATCACGAGAAAAGCTACTTAAAGTGGCCACTTACAAGTTGTTCTCCTGTTTGAATCTCCTCCGAGGAGTGGCATCATGGGCTCCTCAAAACAACTGTCAAATGATCTGAAAACAAAGATTATTCAATATAGTTGTTCAGGGGAAGGATACAAAAAGCTGTCTCAGAGGTTTAACCTGTCAATTTCCACTGTGAGGAACATAGTAAGGAAATGGAAGAACACAGGTACAGTTCTTGTTAAGGCCAGAAGTGGCAGGCCAAGAAAAACATCAGAAAGGCAGAGAAGAATGGTGAGATCAGTCAAGGACAATCCTCAGACCACCTCCAGAGAGCTGCAGCATCAACTTGCTGCAGATGGTGTCACTGCGCATTGGTCAACTATACAACGCACTTTGCACAAGGAGAAGCTGTATGGGAGAGTGATGCGAAAGAAGCCGTTTCTGCAAGCACGCCACAAACAGAGTCGGCTCTGGATGGTCCAGATGGATGGAGTAGTGGATGGTTGGTGGATGGCCACCATGTCCTAACAAGGCTGCAACATCAGCGAGGAGGTGGAGGAGTCATGTTTTGGGCCAGAATCATGGGAAACAGCTGGTAAGGCCCTTTAAGGTTCCTGAAGGTGTGAAAATGACCTCTGCAAAGTATATAGAGTTTCTGACTGAACACTTTCTTCTATGGTCTAAAAAGCAGAAACGTGCCTTCAGGAGCAAAATCATCTTCATGCTGACAATGCCCCATCTCATGCTGCAAAGAATACTTCTGAGTCATTGGCTGCTATGGGCATAAAAGGAGATAAACTCATGGTGTGGCCACCATCTTCCCCTGACCTCAACCCTATAGAGAACCTTTAGATGATCATCAAGCAAAAGATCTATGAGGGTGGGAGGCAGTTCACATCCAAACAGCAGCTCTGGGAGGCTATTCCAACTTCATGCAAAGAAATACAAGCAGAAACTCTCCAAAAACTCACAAGTTCAATGGATGCAAGAATTGTGAAGGTGACATCAAAGAAGGCTCCTATGTTAACATGTAACTTGGCCTGTTGGGATGTTTTGGCATTAAATAGCTTTTTTGTTCAGTGAATGTTACCTCCTAATGCTGCAAATTCCACAAATGAGCATTTTCAGTTCTTTAAAACATATCAAATGTTTAGAAATTTTACTGTGCATAATAATTTGGAAAAAGTGCATTTTGAGTTTTTATTCATTTTGGAGATTATACTGTTATCATTGGTTTCTTCAATAAAATTTGATGTATAATCTAACAGGTGATGACTTTTATTAGACTGACTGTCATTTGCACTGACCATTTAGGGAAATCCGAGAAAAATGTCATTTGCATAATAATTTGGAACATAGTTTAATCTAGCTGCCATTCCATCAACCCAGCGGACCCCTAGCAGCGTCGGTCATCCTGACCGAACACCACAGGTGGCGTCACGAACACTTGACAAACTACACCTTTAATTGGGCGCCCCTTAGCAGGGCCATGGACCGGGTCGGGCTACCGTGACATCCGCACAACCGAGACAGAGGGACCCGGTACCGAGTACCCCACTGCCCTGTGCCTGGGGGCGATCCATATATATTTTAACATGAGCTTTTACATAGAGAACTGCTGTATGTAAAAGCTCATGTTAAAATCGCATTGCATATGGATGCCATACGTATGTCACACTGTTACTAGATGCAAGGAAATCGCATCCTCGCATTACATACGGATCACTCACAAGGCACATTTGTGCCATTCTCAGCCGTCAAAATCGGACCAATTTTTTAAAAATGACAAGTGTGACTCGAGCCTAAGAACGCGATTGCTAAAGCGTTAAATGCCGCTGTCAATCTTTGATAG
This sequence comes from Ranitomeya variabilis, assembly GCF_051348905.1. Classification (NCBI taxonomy): domain Eukaryota; kingdom Metazoa; phylum Chordata; class Amphibia; order Anura; family Dendrobatidae; genus Ranitomeya; species Ranitomeya variabilis. Next base: position 698,831,500 of record NC_135234.1, on the reverse strand, counting down.
CAGCATTTAACACGTGCCGTCATTTTCTTCGCCCATCAATGTGATCGCAGGTTGCCAATAGGCGATCATGGCAGCCAGGGGTCAGTTGATGACCCCTGTGCTTCTCAGTATGGAGTTCTTGTGAAACTTTGCCTGTGGCGGGGCTTCAAAGGAGACTGTGATTTCTGCTATATGCAGCAATCCTTTTGCATCACTGGATACAACACAAGCGATCAGATGATCATATCTTCAAATCTCCTAAGGGGGCTAACAACAATAAAAAGTGAAAAAAAAATGTTTTAAAAAATATGGAAAAAAAACTTCAAAACCTAAAAGTACAAATCATCTTTTTCCCCATTGAAAATAAAAATATTAACTTTTTTTTTTTTTAAATGTACGTGTGTTATTGTCGTTTTCACAAAAGACTGATCTATAAATATATAAAAACAATTAACCTGATCGGTAGACACTGCAAATGCAAAAAATTCAAGAACGCCAAAATTACATTTTTTTTGGTAGCCACAGTTCCACAAAAAGTCACAATTTCCTTTTAAAAAGTCACCTCAATCACAAAATTGTACTAATAAAAACACAGCTCCATTGACAGAAAAATAAAAATGTTCTCAGAAAATGGCAACACAAAACCAAAATGTTTTTTTCTTGCAAACTTCTGATTTTTTTTCACCACTAAAATAAAAAAAAACCTGGACATGTTGTGTACCGCCGTAATCATATTGCGAGGTGATTTTTTTTTACCATAAAATGTGCACTGTAAAAACAGTTCCCAAAAAACAATGTCAGAATTATGTTTTTTTTCAAAGTTTACCACATTTGGAATTTGTTTCCCGTTTTCAAGTACACTGTGTAGTAAAATTAATGGTATAATTCAAAAGTACAACTCGTCCTGAGAAAAAGAAGCCCTCACATGTCAATGTGGTCAGAAACATAAAAGAGAAGGAATGAAATGGAGGAAATAACGGAAATGCAAAAACAGAAATTGGCTGTGGCGTTAAGGGGTTTAAGCTTTACCCTACAGATTTTTTTTTAGCATTGTTTTGGGGCACTTTTTGGTATGAGATGATGATGTAACTTTTTTTATATGTACAGTATGCGATTTTATGACCGATTAAAGGGAATCTTATCAGTAGGATCACCCCTCCTAAGCCATCTATATGGGCATGTAGGTCATAGTAATCTGAATAATGACCGATAAGGATATTCCTGATGTGCTCCTTATGCACACTGACCTATGTAAGGTTTTAATAATCCATTCCTTTTAATATAGTGAATTAAAAGTTAATTTTTATGTTTTTTAGATGGGGATTTTTGTTGCCTTTCGACAAATTGTGATCAATGAAAAAGTAGTGGACAACCTATATAAATGCTGTTATATCAAGCCATTAAAAAAATGTGTTTTGATGCCTTTATACAGTTCTAAAATAATAAAAAAAATCTCATTGTCGTATCACCACAACAGAACACTGGCTATAAATAAATACAAATTTTTTTTATTGTGATATGGTTACATTAGATCACAGAGACTGTACATAAAGACACCAGATTTTGTTATTTTAGCAAACACAACTCAGTATAATACACATCTCCCTGCAAAAGAAAAAAATTACATTGTTGGCAACAAAATACAGCCAAAGAAAGTAAACAATCTAAATTGTGACATCAATACAAAAGAACACCGGCTTAAAATAAATACAAATTGTGATGTGACATCACCACAGTAGATTATCGTATATAAACCTTTAAATCGGGATGCAGTCTTTTGTGACATCAGAAAAAAGCAAAATCTCTATTATATTTTAAGAATAAACATAGCTGGTAGAGATGAGAAGATCTTTTAATTTGCTGACTTTACCACATTTTGCCCCCAAAATTCAATTTGCAGCAAATAAATTTGCGTGAATCTCAATACTAAAAAGCTTGTGACAGATCAGATAATACAGATGGGGGACATGAGGAAGAGAGAGATTACACATTATAGAAGAAAGAGTAGGAACACGACTGATCATAAGAGCTTAAATTCTATATGAGAGAGAGAGATAGGGCAAGGATCCTGCAGACCATATGAGCTTACACTCTACAGGACAGAAACTAAAGGGCTTACTCATACGACAAGTGGAATCTGATAAAAAATAGGAGTTCCACTAGGACGAATGTTATTCTGCAAGCCAACACAGATCTGCATAGCTTTCAGGAGGGAGAGGTGAGTAAAAAAATTGCAGAATGCTATGATTTGTCTGCAAAATTGGATGAGTGTGAAAAAAAACTGGATGCCGTAAGGACAGTAGCTTAGCTACTAGGGGGCGAGACAGAGAGTGTGGTGGCCTCCGAGCTCTCTGAGGTGGTGGCATCTACTGGATGCCGATACAGTTGAAAGAAATGATGAAAGATGGAGCGTCATTCATCCTTCAGCGTCTGACATCTCAATGCAATGGGGTGATGATGTCATTACATATTGCCCGCTGTGATAAGATGTACACGCGATCAGAACGCTCACTGCAGAAACTGGAGCAGGGGAGGGGACAAAGAGGAGAGGGGAGCATTGTATTTTTTTTAAATCAGTGGGAACATTGTTGGGCCCAGAATACTGTGTGGAGGACTATGTGGATTGCATTACACTATATGGAGGACTATGTGGAGTGCCTTATACTGTTTGAAGGCCTATTGGGAGTGCAGTGTACTATATAGAGGACTATGGGGTGCATTCAACTCTATGGAGGACAATAGGATGGGCACTTTACTAAATGGGGGACTATAGAGAGAGCATTATGTTATATGGAGGATTATGGGGTGCCTTATACTACATGGAGGACTTTGGTTAGGGCAACATACTATATGGAGGACTATGAGGGGTGCATTATACTATATGGAGGACTATGGGAAGTGCATTATACTGTATAGAGGACTATGGGGAGTGCATTATATTATATGAAATGACTACGGGAAGAATATTATGCTATATGGAGAACTATGGGCAGTGTATTATACTATATGGGGAGCTATGAGGAGTGCATTATACTATATAGAGGACTATGGGGTGCATTGTAGTATATGTAGGACTATGGAGAGTGCCTTATACCATATGGAGGACTATGGGGAGTGCATTATACTAATTGGAGGACTATGGGAGTGCATTATACTATATGGAATGACTATGTGGAGTGTATTATACTATATGAAAGAATATTAGGCGTGCATTATAATATATGGATGACTAAGGGTAGTGCATTATACTACATACAGTCATGGCCAAAAGTATTCACACCCCTGCAATTCTGTCAGATAATACTCAGTTTCTTCCTGAAAATGATTGCAAACACAAATTCTTTGATATTATTATATTCATTTAATTTGTCTTAAATGAAAAAAACACAAAAAGTATTGTTCTAAAGCCAAATTGGATATAATTCCACACCAAACATAAAAAAGGGGGTGGACAAAAGTATTGGCACTGTTCGAAAAATCATGTGATGCTTCTCTAATTTGTGTAATTAACAGCACCTGTAACTTACCTGTGGCACCTAACAGGTGTTGGCAATAACTAAATCACACTTGCAGCCAGTTGACATGGATTAAAGTTGACTCAACCTCTGTCCTGTGTCCTTGTGTGTACCGCATTGAGCATTGAGAAAAGAAAGAAGACAAAAGAACTGTCTGATGACTTGAGAAACGAAATTGTGAGGAAGCATGAGCAATCTCAAGACTACAAGTCCATCTCCAAAGACCTGAATGTTCCTGTGTCTACCGTGCGCAGTGTCATCAAGAAGTTTAAAGCCCATGGCACTGTGGCTAACCTCCCTAGATGTGGACGGAAAAGAAAAATTGACAAGAAATTTCAACAAAAGATTGTGCGGATGTTGGATTAAGAACCTCGACTAACATCCAAACAAGTTCAAGCTGCCCTGCAGTCCGAGGGTACAACAGTGTCAACCCGTACTATCCGTCAGCCTCTGAATGAAAAGGGACTGCATGGTATGAGACCCAGGAAGACCCCACTTCTTTCCCCGAGACATAAAAAAGCCAGGCTGGAGTTTGCCAAAACTTACCTGAAAAAGCCTAAAACGTTTTGGAAGAATGTTCTCTGGTCAGATGAGACAAAAGTAGAGCTTTTTGGGCAAAGGCATCAACATAGAGTTTACAGGAGAAAAAAAGAGGCATTCAAAGAAAAGAACACGGTCCCTACAGTCAAACATGGCGGAGGTTCCCTGATGTTTTGGGGTTGCTTTGCTGCCTCTGGCACTGGACTGCTTGACCGTGTACATGGCATTATGAAGTCTGAAGACTACCAACAAATTTTGCAGCATAATGTAGGGCCCAGTGTGAGAAAGCTGGGTCTCCCTCAGAGGTCATGGGTCTTCCAGCAGGACAATGACCCAAAACACACTTCAAAAAGCACTAGAAAATGGTTTGAGAGAAAGCACTGGAGACTTCTCCCATAGAACACCTGTGGAGAGGTCTAAAAATGGCAGTTTGGAGATGACACCCTTCAAATATCAGGGACCTGGAGCAGTTTGCCAAAGAAGAATGGTCTAAAATTCCAGCAGAGCATTGTAAGAAACTCATTGATGGTTATCGGAAGCGGTTGGTCAGAGTTATTTTGGCTAAAGGTTGTGCAACCAAGTATTAGGCTGAGGGCGCCAATACTTTTGTCTAGCCCATTTTTGGAGTTTTGTGTGCAATGAGCAATGTTTTGCTTTTTGCTTCATTCTCTTTTGTGTTTTTTCATTTAAGACAAATTAAATGAAGATACCGTAATAATACCAAAGAATTTGTGCAATCATTTTCAGGAAGAAACTGAATATTATCGGATAGAATTGCAGGGGTGTGAATACTTTTGGCCATGACTGTAGAGGACTAAGGAGTGCATTATTCTGTATGGATGACTTAGGAGAGTGCATTATACCATATGGAGGAATATTGAGAGTGCAATAAATTACATAGAGGCCTCTGGGGAGTACATTATTCTATATGGAGGACCATGGTGAGTGCATTATATTTTATGGAGGACTATGGGAAGTGCATTATATGATATAGAGGACTATGGGGAGTGCATTGTATGATATAGAGGAGTATGGGGTGAATTATACTACAGTATATTGAGAACTATGCGACGTGCAATATATGATATAGAGGACTATGAGATGCATTGTACTATATGGAATATAGTTACCTCTCCACTCACTCCCTCGTAGACCCTTGACAGTCCAGTTTCCGCCCCCTACATCCGACAGAATCTTCACTCATCAAAGTGACTAATGATCTTCTGACAGCAAAATATAATGGTGACCACTCTCTGCTCATTCTTCTTGACCTTTCTGCAGCTTTCGACACTGTTGACCACCGTCTCCTACTCTATAGGCTCTAGTCACTAGATATTAAGGACACTGCTCTCTTTTGGTTCTCTTCGTACCTTTCTGATCGCTCCTTCAGTGTTTTGTTTGCTGTCACCACTTTATCTCCTCTTCTTCTCGCTTTTGGGGAACCTCAGGGCTCAGTCCTTTGCCCTCTTCTCTCTCTACATGGTGCCAATTGGACAGACCATCAGCAGATTTGGCTTTCAGTACCATCTCAACTCTGATGACACACAACTATACACGTTATCCCCTGACCTTACCCCGGCTGTACTACAGAACGCCAGTGACTGTCTGTCGCAGTCTCCAACATCATGTCCGCTGTCTATCTGAAACTCAACCTTTCCAAAACTGAACTTCTTCTGCTCCCACCATCTACCAACCTCCCTAAATCTGACATTTCATTCTTCGTGGGTGGCACCATAATAACACCCCGGCAGCAGGAGTGCTGTCTGGGTGTTATGTTTGACTCCAATCTCTCCTTCAAATCCCATATACAATCTCTTGCCCACTCTTGCCACTTACACCTAAAGAACATCTCTAGAATCTGCAATTTTCTCACCATGGAAACAACAAAAACCCTCACTGTCGCCCTAATCCACTCCCGCCTGGACTACTGCAATGCTCTATCAATTGGCCTCCCCCTCACTCAACTTTCCCCTCTCCAGTCTATCCTTAATGCAGCAGCCAGGGTTGTCCATCTAGCTAATCGGTATTCAGATGTGTCCGCTGTTCGCCAGTCGTTACACTGGCTGCCCATTCATTATAGGATCCAATTCAAAGTACTTGTTCTCACCCACAAAGCTCTTCTCAGTGCGGCACCCCCTTAATCTCTTCCCTCATTTCTGTCTATCGGCCTAACCGACCACTGCGCTCTGCAAACGACTTTCGACTAACTTCTGCACTAATCCGTACGTCCCCCTCCCGACTCCAAGACTTCTCCCGTTCTGCGCCAATCCTCTGGAATTCTCTACCCCAAGATATTAGGACCATCCACAATTTGCATAGTTTTAGGCGCTCCCTTAAAACACATTTGTTTAGAGCAGCCTATCACGTTCCCCAATCATAGTCATTTTAGGTTTGTGTGTGTGTGTGTGTGTGTAGCCTACTATTTCCATCTATCCTCCATCCCCTGAAGATGGCTGGACCATCATTGTATACATCATTGTAAACACACACCTGTACTTTGTATCTTCCCCACTTCATTGTAGATTGTCAGCTCTCATGAGCAGGGTCGTCTTATTTTGCTTTAATTATTGTATTGTTAACGTTGTTACTTATGACAGTTTTGTTTGGAACTGTTAAACTGTAAAGCGCTGCTGAATATGTTGGCGCTATATAAATAAAGATTATAATTATAATTATTAATACTATGGAGAGTGCATTATAATTAGTGTTGAGCATTCCGATGCTGCAAGTATCGGGTATCGGCCGATACTTGCTGTATCGGAATTTCCGATACCGAGATCCGATATTTTTGTAATATCGGATATCGGTATCGAAACAACATTAATGTAAAAAGGTGTAAAATAAAGAATTAAAATAAAAAAAATCGCTATACTCACCTGTCCGACGCAGCCGGGACCTCGGCGATTGTAAGCGGCAGCGTTGTTTCTTTAAAATTCGCGCTTTTACTTGCTTACGTGAATTCCCGGCTTCTGATTGGTCAGGGCGGCCATGTTGCCGGGACTCGGACCAATCACAGCAAGTCGCTTATTTTGAAAAGCGCGCGTGTCCAGCCTCCCGTGACGTCACGGCTTGTGATTGGTCACGGCGCCATATTGCCGGGATGCGGACCAATCACAGCAAGCCGTGACGAAATTACGTCACGGCTTGCTGTGATTGGTCCGCGTCCCAGGAACATGGCCGCCATTAACCAATCACAAGCCGTGACGTCACGGGAGGCTGGACACGCGCTTATTTTGAAAAGCGCGCGTGTCCAGCCTCCCGTGACGTCACGGCTTGTGATTGGTCACGGCGCCATATTGCCGGGACGCGGACCAATCACAGCAAGCCGTGACGTAATTTCGTCACGGCTTGCTGTGATTGGTCCGAGTCCCGGCAACATGGCCGCCCTGACCAATCAGAAGCCGGGAATTCACGTAAGCAAGTAAAAGCGCGAATTTTAAAGAAACAACGCTGCCGCTTACAATCGCCGAGGTCCCGGCTGCGTCGGACAGGTGAGTATAGCGATATTTTTTATTTTAATTCTTTATTTTACACATTTATATGGTTCCCAGGGCCTGAAGGAGAGTTTCCTCTCCTTCAGACCCTGGGAACCATCAGGAATACCGTCCGATACCTGAGTCCCATTGACTTGTATTGGTATCGGGTATCGGTATCGGATTGGATCCGATATTTTGCCGGTATCGGCCGATACTTTCCGATACCGATACTTTCAAGTATCGGACGGTATCGCTCAACACTAATTATAATATAAGAAGGACTATAGGGAGCTGTTATGATCTGGTGACCTTGGAGCAGCATGAAACTTTCTCTGGAGTCGGTGGAACCAGTACTGACCGCAAATCCTGAACTAACACCGCAACTAGAAGTAGCCGTGGGGTGTGCCTAACATACCCTAGACACCTCGACACAGCCGGAGGACTAAATACCCCTAAAGATGGAAATAGGAATGCTACCTTGCCTCAGAGCAGACCCCCAAAGGATAGGCAGCCCCCCACAAATAGTGACTGTGAGTAGGAGAAGAATTGACACACGCAGGTAGAAAACAGGATTTAGCAAAAGAGGCCACTCTAGCTAAATAGGAAAGGATAGGACAGATTACTAGGTGGTCAGTATTAAAACCCTTCCAAAAATATCCACAGCAGATAATACAAAAAGTTCCACAATCTAACTAAAGACATGGAATGTATATCTGCCACTCCAGAGAATCCAACAAGACTGAGAAAATACTGACACAATCTAAGCTGGACAAGAAAACACAAAGAATAGCACTGAATTGTGAAGCACACTGCATGTGTGCCACAGGAAAAAAAAACCAGACACTTATCTTTGCTGATTTGGCAGAAAGGCAGGAGGAACCAGGCAGAGGTCCACATCTCCCAACAACAATTGACAACTGGCAAGGACTAATGAATCCTGCACACCTAAATACCCCAGTCAGAACTGCAATCAGCAGACACACCTGACCAGGACTGCAACCCAGGGTCAACTGCATTACCACCTACTACCACCGGAGGGAACCCAAAAGCAGAATTCACAACAGTACCCTCCCCTTGAGGAGGGGTCACCGAACCCTCACCAGCGCCCCCAGGCCGATCAGGACGAGCCAGATGAAAGGCACGGACCAAATCAGCAGCATGGACATCAGAAGCAAAAACCCAAGAATTATCCTCCTGGCCATAACCCTTCCATTTGACAAGGTACTGAAGCCTCCGCCTCGAAAAACGAGAATCCAAAATCTTCTCAACCACATACTCCAACTCCCCATCAACCAAAACAGGGGCCGGAGGATCAACAGAGGGAACAACGGGCACCACATATTTCCACAATAAAGATCTATGGAAGACATTATGGATAGCAAAAGAGGCCGGAAGCGCCAATCGAAAAGATACCGGATTAATAATCTCAGAAATCCTATAAGGACCAATAAACCGAGGCTTAAACTTAGGGGAAGAGACCTTCATAGGAACATGACGGGAAGACAACCAAACCAAATCCCCAACCCAAAGCCGGGAACCAACACACCGACGACGGTTAGCAAAACGTTGAGCCTCCTCCTGAGACAACACCAAATTGTCCACCACATGAGCCCAAATCTGCTGCAACCTGTCAACCACAGAATCCACACCAGGACAGTCAGAAGGCTCAACCTGCCCAGAAGAAAAACGAGGATGAAAACCAAAATACAAAAAAAAGGCGAAACCAAAGTAGCCGAACTAGCCCGATTATTAAGGGCAAACTCGGCCAATGGCAAAAAGGCCACCCAATCATCTTGATCGGCAGACACAAAGCATCTCAAATAAGTCTCCAAAGTCTGATTAGTTCGCTCGGTCTGGCCATTTGTCTGAGGATGAAATGCAGAAGAAAAAGACAAATCAATGCCCAGCCTAGCACAAAAGGCCCGCCAAAACCTAGAAACAAACTGGGAACCTCTGTCGGACACAATATTCTCCGGAATACCATGCAAACGAACCACATGCTGAAAAAACAACGGAACCAACTCTGAAGAGGAAGGCAATTTAGGCAAAGGCACCAAATGAACCATCTTAGAAAACCGGTCACAAACAACCCAGATAACCGACATCCTCTGGGAAACCGGAAGATCAGAAATAAAATCCATTGAAATATGCGTCCAGGGCCTCTCAGGGACCGGCAATGGCAAAAGTAACCCACTAGCATGGGAACAACAAGGCTTGGCCCGCGCACAAGTCCCACAGGACTGCACAAAAGAACGCACGCACATCACGTGACAACGAAGGCCACCAAAAGGACCTACCAACCAAATCTCTGGTACCAAAAATACCAGGATGACCAGCCAACACAGAACAGTGAACCTCAGAAATCACTCTACTAGTCCATCTCTCAGGAACAAACAATTTCCCCACAGGACAGCGGTCAGGCCTATCAGCCTGAAATTCCTGAAGAACCCGCCGTAAATCAGGGGAAATGGCAGAAAGGACCACCCCTTCTTTCAGAATGCCGACCGGTTCAAGGACCTCAGGAGAATCAGGCAAAAAGCTCCTAGAAAGGGCATCAGTCTTAATATTCTTAGAACCCGGAAGATACGAAACCATGAAATCAAAACAGGAAAAAAAACAAGGACCATCGAGTCTGTCTAGGACTCAGCCATTTGGCAGACTCGAGCTAAATCAAATTCTTATGATCGGTCAGGACCACAATACGGTGCTTAGCTCGCTCAAGCCAATGTCGCCACTCCTCAAACGCCCACTTCATAGCCAACTACTCCCAATTGCCAACATCATAATTGCGTTCAGCAGGCGAAAACTTGCGGGAGAAGAAGGCACACGGTTTCATCAAAGAACCAACAGAATCCCTCAGAGACAAAACGGCCCCTGCCCCAATCTCAGAAGCATCAATCTCAACCTGAAACGGAAGAGAAACATCTGGTTGGCGCAACACCGGAGCAGAAGTAAATCGGCGTTTAAGCTCCTGAAAGGCAGAGACAGCCGCAGAGGACCAATTCGCCACATCAGCGCCTTTTTTTGTCAAATCAGTCAAGGGTTTAACCACGCTGGAGAAGTTAGCAATGAAACGGCGATAAAAATTTGCAATGCCCAAAAATTTCTGAAGGCTTTTCACGGATGTGGGTTGAATCCAATCATGAATGGCCTGAACCTTAACCGGATCCATCTCCATAGATGAGGGAGAAAAAATAAAGCCCAAAAAAGAAACCTTCTACACCCCAAAGAGACACTTAGACCCCTTCACAAACAAAGCATTGTCACGAAGGATCTGAAATACCATCCTGACCTGTTCCACATGAGACTTCCAATCATCGGAAAAAATCAAAATATCGTCCAAATATACAATCAAGAATTTATCAATATAAGTCCGGAAGATATCATGCATGAAGGATTGAAAAACAGATGGAGCGTTAGTGAGCCCGAATGGCATCACAAGGTATTCAAAATGGCCTTCGGGCGAATTAAACGCAGTTTTCCATTCATCACCCTGCTTAATTTGAACAAGATTATATGCCCCACGAAGGTCAATCTTAGTAAACCAACTAGCCCCCTTAATCCTAGCAAACAAATCGGAAAGCAAAGGTAAAGGGTGTTGAAACTTGACCGTGATCTTATTCAAGAGGCGATAATCAATACAAGGTCTCAAGGAGCCATCCTTCTTAGCAACAAAAAAAAAACCTGCTCCCAACGGTGAAGAAGATGGCCGAATATGCCCTTTCTCCAAAGACTCCTTAACATAACTCCGCATGGCGGTATGTTCAAGCACGGACAGGTTGAAAAGTCGGCCCTTGGGAAACTTACTGCCTGGAATCAAGTCAATCGCACAATCACAGTCCCTGTGCGGTGGAAGGGAACTGGACTTGGGCTCATCGAATACATCCTGAAAATCAGACAAAAACTCTGGAATTTCAGAAGAGGAAGAAGAGGAGATTGACATCAAAGGAACATCATTATGAACCCCCTGACAACCCCAACTAGTCACAGACATAGATTTCCAATCCAACACAGGATTATGTACCTGGAACCACGGGAAACGCAGCACGATAACATCATGCAAATTATGCAACACCAGAAATCGACAATCTTCCTGATGGGCTGGCGCCATGTGCATGGTCACCTGTGTCCAAAACTGGGGCTTATTTTTAGCCAAAGGTGTAGCATCAATCCCCCGAATAAGGTTCTGCAAAGGCTGCAAGGGAAAACCACAATGCCTGGCAAACTCAAAATCCATTAAGTTCAAGGCGGCGCCTGAATCCACAAATGCCATGACAGAAAATGATGACAATGAGCAGATCAAGGACACCGATAACAGAAATTTAGGTTGTACAGTACTGATAGTAAATGAACTAGCAATCCTTTTTGTCCGCTTAGGGCAGACTGAAATGACATGAGAAGCGTCGCCACAATAATAACACAACCTATTCTGACGTCTGAATCCTTGTCGTTTCGTTCTAGACAAAATCATATCACACCTCAGGACTTTGCTCTAAGGATGACGCCACAGCGCGCACAGTTTGACGCTCCCGCAAGCGCCAATCAATCTGAATGGCCAGAGACATAGAATCACTCAGACCGGAAGGCGTGGGAAACCCCACCATAACATCTTTAACGGATTCAGAAAACCCTTTCTGAAAATTGCCGCCAAAGCATCATCATTCCATTTAGTCAACACAGACCATTTTCTAAATTTCTGACAATACAATTCTGCCGCCTCTTGACCCTGAGACAGGGCCAACAAGGTTTTCTCCGCTTGATCCACAGAATTCGGTTCATCATATAATAATCCTAAAGCCTGAAAAAAGGAATCTACATTAAGCAAGGCCGGATTCCCAGATTCCAGGGAAAATGCCCAATCCTGTGGATCGCGGTCTCAGAGCAAAAAACTGTTTACAATTGTTTTTAAAACCCCAAAATTTGGACCTATCACCAAAAAACAAATCAGGAGTAGGAATCTTCAGCTCTAAAGCAGGAGTCTGAACAATATAATCAGAAATACCCTGTACCCTAGCAGCAAGCTGGTCTACACGAGAAGCTAATTCCTGAACATCCATGCTGGCACAAGACTCCTCAGCCACCCATAAATAAAGAGGGAAGAAAAGACAAAACAGACTACAGAAAAAAAAATGGCTCAACACCTTTCTTCCCTTCTTCTGAGATGCATTTAACTCATTATGGGCCAGTTGTACTGTTATGATCTGGTGACCTTGGAGCAGCATGAAACTTTCTCTGGAGTCGGTGGAACCTGTACTGACCGCAAATCCTGAACTAACACCGCAACTAGAAGTAGCCGTGGGGTGTGCCTAACATACCCTAGACACCTCGACACAGCCGGAGGACTAAATACCCCTAAAGATGGAAATAGGAATGCTACCTTGCCTCAGAGCAGACCCCCAAAGGATAGGCAGCCCCCCACGAATAATGACTGTGAGTAGGAGAAGAATAGACACACGCAGGTAGAAAACAGGATTTAGCAAAAGAGGCCACTCTAGCTAAATAGGAAAGGATAGGACAGATTACTAGGCGGTCAGTATTAAAACCCTTCCAAAAATATCCACAGCAGATAATACAAAAAGTTCCACAATCTAACTAAAGACATGGAATGTATATCTGCCACTCCAGAGAATCCAACAAGACTGAGAAAATACTGACACAATCTAAGCTGGACAAGAAAACACAAAGAATAGCACTGAATTGTGAAGCACACCGCATGTGTGCCACAGGAAAAAAAAACCAGACACTTATCTTTGCTGATTTGGCAGAAAGGCAGGAGGAACCAGGCAGAGGTTCACACCTTCCAACAACAATTGACAACTGGCAAGGACTAATGAATCCTGCACACCTAAATACCCCAGTCAGAACTGCAATCAGCAGACACACCTGACCAGGACTGCAACCCAGGGACAACTGCATTACCACCTACTACCACCGGAGGGAACCCAAAAGCAGAATTCACAACAGGGAGCACATTATACTATATGGAGGACTATTGGTAGTGCAGTATATTATATGGAGGACGATGGGGAGTGCAATATACTATATGGAGGATTATGTGGTGTGCAGTATACTATATGGAGGGCTATGGGGAGTGCAGTATACTATATAGAGGACTATAAGAAGTGCAGTATACTATATGGAGGACTATGGGGTGTGCATTATATTATATGAAAGACTACGGGGTGCATTATACTATACTAATAGACTATGTGGGGGCTATTATAATATTTGGAGGGCTTTATGAGAGCCTTTACACTGTATGCAATCAATTATACAGTGTGAAGGTTTGTGTGGGGTCCATCTTATTATGTGGAGGGCTGTGTAGGGAACCATTGTACAGTGTGGAGACGTGTTGGACAATTATTCTGTATGTAGGCTCATTATACTGCATGGAGTATTGTGTGAGGGTCACAGTTGGGGGATCATACTGTTTTGGGGTCGCCATAATTTTCTGGGGGAGTTGACGGGTAGGGTACAGCAGGGTCATCATACTGTGCATGTGGAGAGTACTGTGGAGGAACTTTTTTGACATCATATTTTGTGAGTGCAATGAAAAGAAAATCTAGGGCTTCAGTAGGAGGAATATTAAAGGGCACACAGTACCACACAGCAGGTGCAGTAATACGGACACATGCGGCAGCAGTGGCTCAGCATTGAGGTATCAGCAGGATGAAGAGTTTGTGCAGGTTGGGGATGAATGCGAATTGTGCATGAATTGTGAGAAGCCAGATGTGTCTTTGTTGTAATCTCTGCAGCCAAGTCCTAGCTTGAAGAAGTTATGTTGGTCAGGGCCAGATGGAAACTCCATCAGAAAGAACATCTGCAGTAAGTTACTATCTGTAACTGTAATCTGTGTTGTGAATTCTGTTCTCGGGCTCCCTCCTGTGGTCGTGAATGGTACTTTGTTGAGTTCTGTTCGTGGGCTCCCTCTGGTGGCTTTGAGTGATACTGCTGGTCTTTAGCTGGGCTCCAGCTGCCTCATTTTCTGCTGTGCTGCTGCCTATTTAACTCCACCTAGATCTTTACTTGTTGCCAGCTGTCGTTGTATTCAGTATTGGTTCAGATCTCTCTGGGACTTCTCGTGTGACCTGTCTCCTCTTGGAGAAGCTAAGTTCATGCTAGTTCATTTTTGCTCACTGCTTTTGGAAAATGTTTCTCAGTATATGTTAAGTTCAGTCCAGCTTGCTTATATGCTATTTTCTTGCTAGCTGGAAGCTCTGGGGAGCAGAGTTGCTCCCTCGCATCGTGAGTCGGTGTGAGGGTCTTTAGTATTCTCTGCGTGGATATTTTTGTAGTATTTTATACTGACCGCACAGTTCCCTTGCTATCTTCTTACTATTTAGTACTAGTGGGCCTCCTATGCTAAAACCTTTTTTCATTCCTATGGTTGTATTTTCCTCTGATCTCACAGTCATTATTTGTGGGGGCTGACTTTACTTTTGGGGAAATTTCTCTGAGGCAAGTGAGGCTTTTGTTTCTCTCTAGGGGTAGCTAGTTCTCAGGCTGTGAAGAGGCGTCTAGGGAGAGTTAGGTACGCTCCACGGCTGCCTATAGTGTGTGTGATAGGATCAGGATTGCGGTCAGTAAAGTTTCCACGCCCCCAGAGCTTGTCCTATATTTCTGGTTTACCTATCAGGTCATCTCAAGTGTTCCTAACCACTAGGTCCATAACAGTACAGCTGGCCCATAAAGTGTTAATGCCTCACAAAAGAGGGATAAGAGAAGTTCTGAGCTCATTTTTTTTTCTCTGCAGTGTGTTTTGCTTCTCTCCTCCCCTTAATCTCTGGGTGGTTCAGGACTCAGCTGCAGATATGAACATTCAAGATCTGTCCTCTAGTTTGGATCATCTCACTGCAAGGGTACAAAGCATTCAGGATTATGTAGTTCAGAATCCTATATTAGAGCCTAGAATACCAATTCCTGATTTATTTTCTGGAGATAGATCTAAGTTTCTGAATTTTAAAAACAATTGCAAATTGTTTCTTGCTCTGAAACCCTGTTCTTCTGGTGACCCTACTCAGTAAGTTAAAATTATTATTTCCTTGTTACGTGGCGACCCTCAGGATTGGGCATTTTCCCTGGCGCCAGGAGATCCTGCATTGCTAAATGTAGATGCGTTTTTTCTGGCGCTTGGATTGCTTTATGAGGAGCCTAATTCAGTCGACCAGGCAGAAAAGACCTTGCTGGCTCTGTCTCAGGGTCAGGATGAAGCGGAGGTTTACTGCCAGAGGTTTAGGAAGTGGTCTGTGCTCACTCAATGGAATGAGTGTGCCCTGACAGCGATTTTCAGAAAGGGTCTTTCTGAAGCCCTTAAGGATGTTATGGTGGGGTTCCCCACGCCTGCAGGTCTGAATGAATCAATGTCCTTGGCCATTCAGATTGATCGGCGTTTGCGGGAGCACAAACCTGTGCACCATGTGGCGGTGTTCTCTGAGCAGAAGCCTGAGTCTATGCAATGTGATAGGATTCTGACCAGAATTGAACGGCAAAATCACAGATGTCAGAATGGGTTGTGTTTTTACTGTGGTGACTCCACTCATGCTATCTCCGAATGTCCTAAGCGCACTAAAAGGTTCGCTAAGTCGGTCACCATTGGTACTGTACAGCCTAAATTTATTTTGTCTGTTACTTTGATTTGCTCTTTGTCATCCTACTCAGTTATGACTTTTGTGGATTCAGGTGCTGCCCTGAATCTGATGGATTTGGATTTTGCCAGGCGCTGTGGTTTTTTCTTAGAGCCTTTGCAGTTCCCTATTCCACTAAGGGGAATTGATGCTACGCCATTGGCCAAGAATAAGCCTCAGTACTGGACTCAAATGACCATGTGCATGACTCCTGCACATCAGGAGGATATTCGTTTTCTGGTGTTACATAATTTGCATGATGTTGTCGTCTTGGGGTTACCATGGCTGCAGGTTCATAATCCAGTATTGGATTGGAAATCAATGTCTGTGTCTAGTTGGGGTTGTCAAGGGGTACATGGCGATGTTCCTTTGGTGTCAATTGCTGCTTCTACTCCTTCTGAAGTCCCTGAATTTTTGTCGGATTACCAGGATGTATTTGATGAGCCCAAATCCGGTTCCCTACCTCCTCATAGGGATTGTGATTGTGCTATAGATTTGATTCCTGGTAGTAAGTTCCCTAAGGGTCGACTTTTCAATCTATCTGTGCCTGAACATGCCGCTATGCGGAGTTATATAAAGGAGTCCTTGGAGAAAGGACATATTCGCCCATCCTCGTCATCATTGGGAGCAGGGTTCTTTTTTGTGGCCAAGAAGGATGGTTCTTTGAGACCCTGTATTGATTATCGCCTTCTTAATAAAATCACGGTCAAATTTCAGTACACTTTGCCTCTGCTGTCCGATCTGTTTGCTCGGATTAAGGGGGCTAGTTGGTTCACCAAGATAGATCTTCGAGGAGCATATAATTTTGTGCGTATAAAACAGGGCGATGAATGGAAAACAGCATTTAATACGCCCGAAGGCCATTTTGAGTACTTGGTGATGCCATTTGGGCTTTCTAATGCCCCTTCTGTGTTTCAGTCCTTTATGCACGACATCTTCCGAGAGTATCTGGATAGATTCATGATTGTATATCTGGATGATATTTTGGTCTTTTCTGATGATTGGGAATCTCATGTGAAGCAGGTCAGGATGGTATTTCAGGTCCTGTGTGCTAATGCCTTGTTTGTGAAGGGCTCTAAATGTCTCTTCGGAGTCCAGAAGGTTTCCTTTTTGGGCTTTATTTTTTCCCCTTCTACTATCGAGATGGATCCAGTTAAAGTCCAGGCCATTTATGATTGGACTCAACCTGCATCTGTGAATAGTCTTCAGAAGTTCCTGGGCTTTGCTAATTTTTACCGTCGCTTCATCACTAATTTTTCTAGTGTGGTTAAGCCTTTGACTGATCTGACCAAAAAGGGTGCTTATGTGACTAATTGGTCTCCTGCGGCCGTTGAGGCCTTTCAGGAGCTGAAACGTCGGTTTTATTCGGCTTCTGTCTTGCGTCAGACGGGTGTTTCTCTCCCTTTTCAGGTCAAGGTTGATGCTTCTGAGATTGGAGCAGGGGCTGTCTTGTCTCAGAGAAGCTCTGATGGCTCTATGATGAAGCCATGTGCTTTCTTTTCAAGAAAGTTTTCACCTGCCGAGCGTAATTATGATGTTGGTAATCGGGAGTTGTTGGCAATGAAGTGGGCATTTGAAGAGTGGCGACATTGGCTTGAGGGAGCCAAGCATCGTGTGGTGGTCTTGACGGATCACAAGAATCTGACTTATCTCGAGTCTGCCAAGCGGCTGAATCTTAGACAGGCTCGATGGTCGCTGTTTTTCTCCCGTTTCGATTTCGTGGTTTCGTACCTCCCGGGCTCTAAGAATGTGAAGGCTGATGCCCTTTCTAGGAGTTTTGTGCCTGACTCTCCGGGAGTTCCTGAACCGGCTGGTATCCTCAGAGAGGGGGTGATTTTTGTCTGCCATCTCCCCTGATTTGCGGCAGGTGCTGCAGGAGTTTCAGGTCGATAGACCTGACCGTTGTCCACCGGAGAGACTGTTTGTCCCTGATAGATGGACCAGTAGAGTTATTTCCGAGGTTCATTGTTCAGTGTCGGCGGGTCATCCTGGGATTTTTGGTACCAGAGATTTGGTGGCTAGGTCCTTTTGGTGGCCTTCCTTGTTGCGGGATGTGCGTTCTTTTGTGCAGTCCTGTGGGATTTGTGCTCGGGCCAAGCCTTGCTGTTCTCGTGCCAGTGGTTTGCTTTTGCCTTTGCCTGTCCCAAAGAGGCCCTGGACGCATATTTCCATGGATTTTATTTCGGATCTTCCGGTCTCTCGGAGGATGTCTGTCATCTGGGTTGTTTGTGATCGTTTTTCTAAGATGGTCCATTTGGTGCCCTTGCCTAAATTACCTTCCTCCTCTGATTTGTTTCCGCTGTTCTTTCAGAATGTGGTTCGTTTGCATGGTATTCCGGAGAACATTGTGTCTGACAGAGGGTCCCAGTTCGTGTCCAGATTTTAGCGATCTTTTTGTGCTAAGATGGGCATTGATTTGTCTTTTTCTTCGGCTTTCCATCCTCAGACAAATGGCCAAACCGAACGAACTAATCAGACCTTAGAAACTTATCTGAGATGTTTTGTTTCTGCTGACCAGGATGATTGGGTGACTTTTTTGCCATTGGCTGAGTTCGCCCTCAATAATCAAGCTAGTTCGGCTACTTTGGTTTCGCCTTTTTTTTGTAATTCTGGTTTTCATCCTCGTTTTTCCTCAGGGCAGGTTGAGCCTTCTGACTGCCCTGGTGTGGATTCTGTGGTGGACAGGTTGCAGCAGATTTGGAACCATGTAGTGGACAATTTGGCGCTGTCACAGGAGAAGGCTCAGTGCTTTGCTAACCGCCGTCGCTGTGTGGGTCCCCGACTTCGTGTGGGGGATCTGGTTTGGTTGTCTTCTCGTTATGTTCCTATGAAGGTTTCCTCTCCTAAGTTTAAGCCTTGTTTCATCGGTCCTTATAAGATTTCTGAAATCCTCAATCCTGTGTCATTTCGTTTGGACCTCCCAGCATCTTTTGCCATCCATAATGTGTTCCATAGGTCATTGTTGCGGAGGTATGTGGTGCCTGTGGTTCCTTCTGTTGATCCTCCTGCTCCAGTGTTGGTCGAGGGAGAATTGGAGTATGTGGTGGAAAAGATCTTGGATTCTCATGTTTCGAGATGGAAGCTTCAGTACTTGGTTAAATGGAAGGGCTATGGTCAGGAGGATAATTCCTGGGTTGTTGCCTCTGATGTCCATGCTGCCGATTTGGTTAGTGCCTTTCATTTGGCTCGTCCTGATCGGCCTGGGGGCTCTGGTGAGGGTTCGGTGACCCCTCCTCAAGGGGGGGGTACTGTTGTGAATTCCGTTCTCGGGCTCCCTCCTGTGGTCGTGAATGGTACTTTGATGAGTTCTGTTCGTGGGCTCCCTCTGGTGGCTTTGAGTGATACTGCTGGTCTTTAGCTGGGCTCCAGCTGCCTCATTTTCTGCTGTGCTGCTGCCTATTTAACTCCACCTAGATCTTTACTTGTTGCCAGCTGTCGTTGTATTCAGTATTGGTTCAGATCTCTCTGGGACTTCTCGTGTGACCTGTCTCCTCTTGGAGAAGCTAAGTTCATGTTAGTTCATTTTTGCTCACTGCTTTTGGAAAATGTTCCTCAGTATATGTTAAGTTCAGTCCAGCTTGCTTATATGCTATTTTCTTGCTAGCTGGAAGCTCTGGGGAGCAGAGTTGCTCCCTCACATCGTGAGTTGGTGTGAGGGTCTTTAGTATTCTCTGCGTGGATATTTTTGTAGTATTTTATACTGACCGCACAGTTCCCTTGCTATCTTCTTACTATTTAGTACTAGTGGGCCTCCTATGCTAAAACCTGTTTTCATTCCTATGTTTGTATTTTCCTCTGAACTCACCGTCATTATTTGTGGGGGCTGACTTTACTTTTGGGGAAATTTCTCTGAGGCAAGTGAGGCTTTTGTTTCTCTCTAGGGGTAGCTAGTTCTCAGGCTGTGAAGAGGCGTCTAGGGAGAGTTAGGTACGCTCCACGGCTGCCTATAGTGTGTGTGATAGGATCAGGGTTGCGGTCAGTAAAGTTTCCACGCCCCCAGAGCTTGTCCTATATTTCTGGTTTACCTATCAGGTCATCTCAAGTGTTCCTAACCACTAGGTCCATAACAAATCTGTACTGTTAGCTCTTGCATGTTTTGTAGCACTGGTGTCTACCACAATATGGTCACAGTATGTAAGTAAGATCAGTGTTGGTCTTTGTATAGACATTTTTTTTCCTAACAGCGCGGTCATCTGCTGTGGTTCCCCTACATCCACTATTAGGGTGTGCCACCATGGTTGTATTAAGGCTGATTTACATGTCTGAGTGTTTTTGCGTACCAAGTATACACAAAAAATCAGAGACATGTCTGATTTTGAACAACATTCTGGGTTAAAATCACCCATACAAGTGTATGGACCTGTGAAAATTAGACAATATACAGATGCCATTTTTGTAAAATCTGTGTATTGTCCATTTTTAGCATTACAATCAGTAAAAGTAGATTTGTCTTTTTTTTCTGCATTTGAGAAAATAATTAGTGTAACACGTCTTAAAAAATGACACACTGACCAAATGTCACTCTATGTGACAGAAGACTTCTGAAACCTGCCAGCGTATAGTGTGCATGCTAGCAGTATTTTCTGGTGCCGCCAGTGAGAGCGCGCAGTTACATGACCGCAACTATGCCATTTAAATATTTGCGGTCACATGCCAACTAGACATGCTCGTCCTCTCTCTAAAAAATTTCAATGAGGTAGGATGAGCATGTCTAATCAGAATGTGATTGGAAGTACACAAATCGCATGCCTGCATTCACATGACCATCTGCTCTCACCGGCAGCAATGGACAAACCTGACAGCATGCTTACCTCAATCTGTCATAATTCAGAAGGATGCAATCCTTAAAGTGACTACAAACTTTAATTCCAAGCCTCAACAACCCTTTTGAGGCAACATGGGGGATGTTCTAGTTTTCCTTTAAGAGACCAACTTAGCAAGGATACTTGTAGCAATGCTTGGGAGTAATGCATGTCAAATTACCTAATTTGCGGAAGGAAAAACACTAGCAAAGTACCACCTAGAAAATAGGGCTACCCTAAAAGTCAAGGTCCAACAAATTTCTGGTTCAGCCTTTATCCCTGGATGCCTGTGTCACAAGACTCATTAAGGGGTCAGACATTGACTTATACTGTATCCACCTTTCCTAGGTGGTACTTTGTTGGATAGTGTCCTACAAACCATACTTTCCTCATGTTTTGAAAGAAAGTATGAATACTTTTTACCTAAACAAACCCTTTAATCATAGTAAAATTGTACCTCTTACAAATTCAGTAGGTTTACTGCCAGAAAATGTCACAGATTTTATTTTCTTTAAGAAAGCCCAGAGGGCGTTAAATTTTTAAAAGGCAAAAAGCATAGTGCGCTTCTTTTCCATTTGCAAACAAACTCCTTATATGTACATAATAAAACATTGCATTATGTTACTAATGAGTGCTTACCTCTTTTTGATGGTACTTAATTGCCAATTTTAATCGGGCAAGGTCATTACCACTCTGCTCTTCCAATATGCTACCATCATCCTTGTAATTGAGGATAATTTCCAGTTCTCTTGAGCTCCTAGTCTGATCCAGTAGATCTTTAGCAAATTGCTTACATTGCTTTGATAGCTCCTCATACTCCGATTTAAACTCATTTTCCACTTTGCTTAATTCCTGCAGCTCCCAGCTCAGCTGGAATGCTGTGAGAAAAGGATCTTCACTTGACAGTGCTATTAAAGAAGGACTTGCCAATGCCCTGTAGATGTTAAGTCTTGATCGAGAGTGCCGTAAACTGTCCACATCAGATCCAGAAACACATTCCACACAGTTACAGCGCACTTCATGTGGTCTGGGGATTGAGACTCCTTTTTGAACAAGATGCTTTATTATTTCATAATTGTTTGTATGAGCTGCCAAAATAATTGGGGTGATGTCTGGAGTAAATTCAGAAAACTGTTTATCCAAAAGGATTGGAGGAACCTGTATGCAAACAAAATAAAAATCTATATTACATTATTATATTACATATTCAATTTTATACAATTTCCCAAAATATGTTATTTATTTTTAACAACATGAGAAATTTAAAAGGATTTTTAAAGCTTACTATGTTTATTAGTGATGAGCGAATATACTCGTTACTCGAGATTTCCCGAGCATGCTCGGGTGTCCTCCGAGTATTTTTTAGTGCTCGGAGATTTAGTTTTCCTCACCACAGCTGAATGATTTACATCTGTTAGCAAGCTTGATTACATGTGGGGATTCCCTAGCAACCAGGCACCCCCCACATGTTCTTATGCTGGCTAACAGATGTAAATCATGCAGTTGGGAAGATGAAAACTAAATCTCCGAGCACTAAAAAATACTCAGAGGACACCCGAGCGTGCTTGGGAAATCTCGACTAACGAGTATTTTCACTCATCATTATTTATGACCTTTCCTTAGGATTGGTCATTATTAGAAGCTCAGCTGTTTGAAGCTCCAGCTGGATCTATTGATTAGGAGCTGAACTGGAGTGCTCAAGAATAACCACTACACAGTGAACGGAGCTGTATTGTTCTGATCTATTACAGCTTTACATCTGGACATTACTGGAGCTGAAAACAGCTCATCAGTGTGGGTTTCGGGTGTCGTCTCCCCACCAATCTGATAATACATGCATGTCCTATAGATAGGGCATCAATGTTTAACTCATTCGGGTTTACAGTGATTTTAAGAAAAACTTTTTCTGACTTTTTTGTGTATGGGTGTGTTAGGTGTCGAGTTCCCGCTGCTATACAGGGGGAATCTTGAACCATGTCCACTGCGGTCTCCCATTCTCCTCCAGCCGCAGTGGAACCTGCTCAGCAGAGATGTCGGTCACAGCGTCTGGCTCAAGCTGATACTGTGCGCTTGGGTACTGCTGCCTTTCCAGGCTCTGCCTTTGTTGCCAGCACTGATCAGCAGTGAACAGGCATTTCAGGGACTAAGTCCTGCATTTCCCACACTGAGATTGCCCACAGTACGTCCTCCCATTGGAGGTCGGGGGTCTCATGCTCAGGTCCTGTTGGGGCTCCTATTGGACCATCAGGAATGTCCCGGATCGCTACTACTATAAAAGATTTCCATGGCCGCTCGGCAAAGCGCTAGTGTAAACTTGTGTGTGTGGATGTATGCCTGTCAATGGATGAAAGCTCTGAATCATTCCCATCCCTAGAGTTGTTGTCTGCTCGCGAATGGTAGAGATACCTAGCACCCGACATGGCTATCCTGCGCATTAGCACAAGATACTATCTAGTTAGCAGCGACCGCCAGAGCAGTGCCATGCACAGATAGTGCGCTTTCCTGGCCCTAGTTAGGGTGGTTAGTGGCATCCGCCAGAGCGGCGCTGCACGCACTCCTGTGCAGTAAATGTTTAATTTAGTTGTTTCCCTGGCACCACAGTAGCGGTGTTGAGTGCAAGAGATCTAGAGGGACTCTTAACCTGAGTCTTGGGGCAAAGTTCTGTGTCGCCTTGCTTGTGCTCTCTGTGCGGTATTGCGGCCCTGTGATGCAACAGGGTTCGCTTCCTTCATACCGGGTAAAGCTAACCTGTGTGTGTACTCACACTATACCGCCATATAGTCTGTCATTACCAAGCAGCAGGTGTCTTAGCTGCACTGTGGACCCCGGACTACGAACGCACGTTATTTAATCTCTAATTATTATTTGGTGCGTTCTGCCAGTAAGAACTGCTGACATCATGCTGATTGACATCCAGCTCCCCACTGCCTAACTGAGAGGTGTCAATCAGCATGATGTCAGCAGTAACACTGCACTGACAGAGCACAGTCGAAGAGAAGGAGCTGCTCTGTCCACATAACATCACAGGAAGCAGGAGAATCGTCGGCACAACCGCTCTTAAGTTCTTAGCCCACAGGAAATAAATATAAAAGTCCTGGATAACCCCTTTAAGAGCACTCATTAGAACTAATGACTCTTAACATAATGCATTGCTTGATTTGGAAAATAATGCATTGCTTGATTTGGAGGGTTATTTGCTTTAAAAGAGTGACCCTATTGCTTAGTTGTAATTTTGTCCTAAGCTAGGGCAGAAAATCAATATTACATCTGTTGATATCCAGGTTTTAGCTCCTCCACTGCTTAACTGCTTAAAGACACAATGGAACAGTGCAGGTGTTGCTGCCAGAGATGACTGATTAAAAGCAAACTGAATTTGAGTCGAATTTTATGAATTTCACAGGTCCCGGAAAATTTGAACAATTTGAAATTCGATTAGAATGAACTGCCTAAAAGATGCCTGCCTTTTTACACATTGTAGAAGACTGCATTAGCCACAGAAGGCTTACATTACCTTAGGCAAGAACACATGTGTTTCCCCATAATGCCTTGCAGCTATCACATCACATGTGCTATTATAGTCTGTATGAAAGTCTATATTCAAAAAAGTTGCATTCTATTGTGCTAAAACATGTCAATGTGAAATATATTAAATATGAATAGCAATACTGCTTCTGGATACTAGGAAAAAAGGAGACTCTTAGCACATCATTTGGCCATTTTATACCTGCCCATCAACCAATGTCAAGGTGATCTCAAATCTGATGTGTCCCTACATATCTAATCTGAATACCTCTCTTAGGCTGAAGTCTGAATTCCTGGGTGAATGTGGATACATCTCTCAGTAAAGCCTGCATTTGTGGGTAGATAGGACCCTGCTGTAATTAAAACCACAACATGTTGTGCTTGGTCAGAGAGCTAACATAGAAATAACAAAAGACTGACTGACGCATCCGTGCTAGTGTGAATAGGTGCATTTCTTTATGTATATTGTATATGGAGGTGGATGCTCCTAGTAGGCACCTATTCACACTAGCTTGGATGTGTCAGTCAGTCTTTTGTTATTTGTATAAAAGTCTAGGCAGGGAATGCAGCAGCCATTTTAGAGTGAATTTAGGATAGTGAGAGTTTGTCAGAGGTCAAAGTTCAGTAATAGAGGTAGGAAGACAAAAACATAAAACAATGGACAAATGCTCAAGACAGCAATGTGTTATATAGCTGCACTGAAGATGCGAATAGTAGTGTGCAAATAATAAAGAGATTCAATTGGTAGGGGGAGAGATAGAAGAGGTACCAGCAGCAATGCTAGACACTGTGATTAATCAATGATATGGTGTAGCTGACATTTGTTCTGCTGCATTTGAATCACAATTTCACACATTTTTCTTAGTTAAATAAAAACAAAATAAAACAGCACAATAGTTTTTACAGGGAAAAAAAAATCTGAAATCAGCGTCAGACAGAGTGTTTAATTGTCAGAAGAGACTGTACTGAGTTTTTGTATTTCTTGTGCAGTTTTTATGAAAGGGGAAATACAGTATATATTTTTTAATTGAAAAGAAAATTCCCCCAAATCTAGACTTTTAACTGCAATTGTCTGTTTCACAAATTATTTATGTTTTAGAAACAATTTATTTTTTTGGCGCATCTATGTCATTAGTTAGATTTTATATCTATACACGTCACGTGAAGGGGTACTTAACATTTCTTATGAGGTCACTTTTTGGAATTTCTTTTTTAAATGTAGACATTTATCTGTGCATGTCAGTTTTTGCACATTTGTTTTACTTGTTCAATTTGACAACCATACTAGTCACACTAATACTCCAGCCTGCTGCCACAATTTTCTTTTTGTACCTGTATTTACCTAGAATTTCTTAATATGTATTTTTTGACAAGGTTTGAATAATTGGAGTTGAAAGTTTTTCAACAGTTTAATGTAGCGTTGTACAAAATGTAAAAATGTATAGTGAAAGATAAATTGGCAATGGTAATGAATACAAAAGAAAAAAAAACATAACAAGGCCAATAACGCAAAAGCTGTAAACAGCAAAAGATCACAAACACCACTGGCACCAGCTGTCCAGGCAGTATTACTACCAAATGCAGATCACAATTGGCCTAATTTTTTGCCTCTGGCAAGTGTATTAGTGGGAGGGCATTATGGAATATATGGCACATCACTCATCTCAGCCACAGTAGTATGATGTTACCTCTAACAGTGACGTCGTCAGTTTGAGTCAGTATTTTTCACAGAATGGTCTGCCTGATCGTAAATGACTAAGTGGGATAATTTTTGGACTATTTTTTAAATAAATATAAAGAAAAAATTATTTAAATTGAGGAATCAACTAAAAATAGTAAATGCTGATTAACATACAATCCAAACAAGACATGTTCAAAACATTTTAAAAACCACAAATGGCTGTAACCTGAATAGTCCAGACCACATCAGTATAGTGCTTGGATTTAACTTGTCTGTCAATATGATGATTTAGGAAACCCAAATTATTGCCATCTTAACAGAAATTTATTGATATATACCCTTATTCACAGCTATGCCAGTAATTCAAGAGGCACTGCATCATTAACCTGAGCCCCATAGTAAGGACCAGTATTATGCAAAGTGCATAGAGACAAAAGGGCAGAAAATAAATTTGCCCAATGGATAATATGCGCTCATTCATCAAGAAGAACAAAGTGACAGATGATAAACAAGAGCATATACAACAATTTTGTATAATAAATATCAGGATGAACAATAGATAATACAACCCTGTGGATGAAAGTGCATAATTGAATCAAGAAAGGTAGCACAACAACTGCTGGCATAATTGCAAATAATCGCAAATGATTTCAAAGAGTAAAAATAAATATGCAGAGATCAATTAGACAGACAGTGACAAATAGACCCCATGTGTATCACCACTAGGGGTGTGACTTCATTTCTTCTGCCCCTGATTAAGCCACAAACCTAGTGATGATACGCGTGGTCTATCTATTTTTAGGTGATCTCTCTTTTTGCATACTTCTTTTTCTTCATATTTGTTGCATTTTTTGGTATGCAGTAGGTTGATCCCAATTATTATGCATTGGTGCCCTCCTTATTTCTTTGTATGATATTTTAATGTCTATCAAAGTATGATGTTATTAAATGAGCTGTTGGTTACTATTGGGTTACCATCTGTTTCTATGGTTAGCATTAATGAGATTAAAAGGGGCTGGATAGAGTCCTAGAAGATCTCAGAGTCTTGTACATATCTTTTCAGTGAGAAAGTTCTCACACTGTGAGTGGTGAAGTCAGTAAGGTTAAAGCAGTTCATAAGTGGTGGATCACACAGAGGTTACCATGAGAAGTGCCGGCTGTGACCTGTGGTAACCTTAATGACATCACCGCTTATCACAGCAGTCTGCTACTCTCAGTGTGTTCCGGCGGCCATGGTGAGCGGTCATGTTACTGATATCACCGCTCATCACAGCCTCTGGATGAGTCGGGGATCGTTCTGGGACCTCTTTATTATGGATTTATGGTGGACCCTGATGGATTATTTTTATTTTTTGTGTGTGTATATTTATTTTGATTGTGGGTTACTAATGGGGGCTTGATGTCAGAGGATATTGCAAAGCTTCAATCAACCCCAAAACCATTACAATTGCCCATGCACCAGGGCAATCAGGAAGAGTCAAGGCTAAGCACCAGAATTCGCACATCTAATGGTTGCACCATTGGCTTAGGGCTGGTGTTATTAATCTGGGAAGGTGTCAAATATATATGGCCCCTTACCAGCCTATTAATATCAGCCCACATCTGTCTGCTTAGCCTTTTCTGGTTATTGCAAACTGGTGGGGACCCTATATCTTTTTTTAGTCCCCCTATGAAATAACCAGTAAAGGCTAAGCTATTAGCTGTGAGCTGATATTAATAGGCTGGGAAGATGCATGATATTCAACTCTTCCCATACTATTAATACCAGCTCACAGCTATCTGCTTTCCCTTAGCTGGTTATTAAAAATAAAGGGGATCCCACACCATTTATTTATTTTCTATATTAGCTAAAAACAAGTACAGGAAACTACATATGCAAAGTACTAATTACATACAGTATATTACTGACATCTATCTATTTCTGTATATAAGATTGCTTTAGTTAGAAAACTAGCTTTAAATGACAGAGAATTACTGTATGTAAAATCTGATGTTAAAAACACATTGTATGTGGATTGCATACACATGTCATACAGATGGTAGGTGAGGAAAAAGAATGCGTGACACTCGCCTGACACTCTCTAAATTCTCTGTCAGAGAATCTCAGCTACTTTATACACTCAGATGTGAGCGAACCCTTAGTGAAAAAAATAACAGATGTGGGTAAAAAACAGAAGCAACTTGGAAGTAACTATGATGACACATGGGAGAAAAATCAGTCCAACAACTAAAATGTGAATGTAGCCTTATAGATTGTTCAAACGAGCGAATGACATGGACGTTTGCTGTACGTGTGCACCATTGACCGCACATAGAGAGCACATTCATCCACTATAGCCAATGTGACAGTGCACATGGGCGATTTTCCACACCTACCAACAGTATATCTGGAATAAAAAACAGCATACGCTACTTTTGGCAGATATATGGACCAGACTAGTGCACATTAACAGCAGGCAGCTCGTGCATTCAGAGAAAAACCTATCCACAATTTGCAAAGATGACTGGCCCGAGTTTTATTATGGCCGTTTGAACCCGGCTTTAATCTGAGTAAATGTTCTAGATGAAATTGTAATACTGATGTTTTATGCTGCTTGAGCAATTTTGTTGAATAAATTGAGCAAAAAGCGGAAAATAAGTCAACAGAGAATTGAAAATGCAGACAATATACAATTACATGGTCAGTAACAACAGAAATGAGTGGAGCAGAAGCCGTTTATCCGCTATTTTTATCAGGACTTTGACAGGCTTGAAAAGCAAATGCCAGGTTTCCAGACAGACATATAAATAGGAGCTGAGCTGTTATCAGCGGCATAATTACCAGATTTCACCGGCCCTTGCGCAAAATATGAAATGCCAACTATATAACATTTATCATTTTACAGAGCAACCTAATGGAATAGGACAACACGGCCTAATAACTCACAGACACATGAAACAATGTCATGATGCAGAATTTACCCATTATGAAAATTCACATCACAATATGTTTTTGTAGCTTTCACCATTGATTTAGGAAGCAATAATTCCAGAAATGTATTTATTTCATCACCAGAGCTTAGATAGCACCAGCATAGTCTTGGTCCTCAGTGAGATTAATAATCTAGTTTCTTCATACTTCCATTTGGGAACCTTAACCATGAAGCCAATGTAGGCCATATATGTTCATATATCACAATGATAGTCCATGGATTCCAGTAAGCAAAACCTTGGCTTATTTTACTGCAAAACGCTGCTGACTTTCCACAGATCTAGCCAGAAGAGTTATTTTGGCTTCTTTGGAGGTAGAAATGATTGAGCTAAGTTCCCA